>NC_055663.1:5154394-5775644 GCF_017976325.1 Chelmon rostratus
CCAATGTCCTGCAGAGTCCAGCCAGGCTGACTGTGGAGGGCTCGCTGAGTGGCTACTGCCTGGAGGACAGTCTGCTGGGTTCATTCTGGCTGGATCTGACTGTTACCATGCTAACATGCTAAAATAAGATTGTGAGCACGGTGAACATCATATATGCTAAACGTTAGCACCAGGGGCGGATCTAGAAAAATATTTATGGGGTGACGAGAAGGGGGCTGGCATTTTTGAGGGGTGGCAACATATGACAGATGCATATTCAGCACGTTAATGTTGTCATTGTTTGCATGTTAGATTACAGCACAGCCTCATGGAGCTCCTAGCATTACTGTAGACATTAAGACTTGTTTAAATCTACCACCATTGCAAATACTGTATGACACATGTTAACAATCTTTTAATCTACATAAAACACTAGGTGTGCAACTTGCTTTTCCATCCTTAGTCCTTTGATCCTATTTGTAAAATATTAGAGTAAATTACGGCACAAAAAGCCACACATGCTGTCGATGTTATATGAAACTCCTGACAGCACTGATATGTTGCCCTCTGAATACAACCGAAGAATCAGTTTGGTGACTTTCAGTGACTTTGACCGAAGGAAGGTCAGTCAGATGGAAGAGAGCTAATTGAAAAGGGACCACAAGGTCCAGAAGTAACCTGCCCAGAATTGTGGAACTGTGGAAACTACAGCTCACATGTGCCTTTGTACACAGAAAACAGAGAGCTGACTGTGTGTGTGTGTGTTTGTGTGTGTGTGTGTGACAGAGAGAGAGAGAGAGAGAGAGAGAGAGAGAGCCAGAGAGACCTGAGACTGGAGTATATGACCGGACAGTAGCCACAGCTGATCAGACAAGTCTGCCTCTGAATGTTTCATGGCCACGTTTCTAAAAGGGTAACACAGTGTTCCTGTGCATCCGGGGATACGTCTCGCTCTCTATACGTGTGTGTGTGTGTGCATATGTTAGAGTGTACCTGAACGTGAGTAAGGAGTCAGGTTGTAGAAAAGTAAACCATAGATCTGGTTTCTATATGAGGAGGAAGCTGATACTTCAGGCAGTAACACCACACACACACACACACACACACACACACACACAAACACACAACAAAAACAAGTGTGACCTGTTAAAGAAAACTAATGTAATACATTAAATTAATCATAATTACACAGAACAGGTTCAACATTATACAATAAACAAACAGGTGATAATATGACATAGATGTATTAAAGTGGAATGAGTTGTCGTCACAGTGGAACAGTGGATTCGCATGATGTTCTTTGACTCTCGTGCTAACAACCTTGCTCAACGTTTGTCAGCAGCAGGGTACGAAGAGAGTTTCCCACCACTGCAAATGGGCTCCCATTTTAAGTTTCAATGGATACCAGTACCATAGTGTGATATGTCAGCGTTTGAATGTTTCATTTTAACGAAGTGATCGAAACAAGTGAAAGTGCGTGGAGAGGGATGACACGGTGAAACGGTGGCCTGTACGAACTGAAAGGAAAGGTGCAACATTTGGAGCTGTCCTCACCTGCTTTCTTGATAAGACTGATACCACTCTCATGACTGCACATGGAATATGAAGCTGCCCTAGCTCTGCCTGACATAAAGACTGGCGACTACAGCGTCTGACCAAGAAATACTCCCACCCATAACCCCAACATGTCCTAGCAACTGGTTGATATGAGAGGGGCTTCGGATGATTAGCTCACCTGGGCCCCTATGGCCCCTGTATTCACCATTTATTGTTTTTTAGTTTGTCTTATGATTTATGTTTAGGTTAGATTGGGTCAAATCTTTCGTGGTCTCCAGTCTTCTTGTCCAGTCTTTATATAAAGCTCTTACATAGCTTCTTATGGAATGGACAGTGGTACACATTTAACTCAGCGAGAGAACAAATAAGGTTAAATGTTGAACTGTTCTTTTAATCTTTAGCCATTAAGCGCTTAGCTCTGTGTAACTCAGGCATGTCCAAACTATTCCATAAAGGGCCATGTGGCTGCAGGTTTTCATTCCAACCAAGGTGGAGCACACCAGGCTGGACAGACTGCTGGTCTCAGTCTGCAGATGATTATTAGGTGACCTCTTGATTGGTTGGAACAAAAACCTGCTGCCACACGGCCCTTGATGGAATGGCTTGGATATGCCTGACTGATGGCCATGAAGCATAAAACCATTTAGCTCCACTAAACAGGACTTAATGTACAATCTGTCTCATTCTGCCTGAATGGATGTCTATGATGTCAAAGGTTACAAACTAGCATGTTGGGAAGCACTTCAATTTTTTTTTTTTTTTTTTTTTTTTTGAAACCAGCATGTGGTGAAGGACCTCCTCCTTATCAGTGACTTTCTTTTACTTGAGATTTTTTTTAATTGGCTGCAACAACAAAAAGCTCTGCAGCACTACCTCGAGGAAATGTTCACATAATGCAAGAATGTTTCAGTAAATCTCCAATATGCACAATTTAGACTGGCTCTGAACAAAGGCTGGTCCACCATCACAAGTAATTTCTTGTACTGGGGGCATCCCTGTAGCTTGGAGGTTAAGACGTCAACCACAGACGCAGCATCCCTGCTTTGAGTCTGGCTGGGGCCCTTTGTTCCTGCATTATATAGACAGTGAGGACCAGCCTTTGAAATTTTGGGAAGTGAGAGCTATCATTTTGAATCATGCAAATAAAGCTTCTATTCACGATTCTGATCAGAGTCCCACAATTTGCAAGCAAAACAACAAGTCATAACTGCCTACAGCACTGTAGATACAGGCAGCTTCATCCCAAAACAACTTGTCTAAGTTTGAGGGAAAATGTCAATTTATTATTACTAATGCAGCAATGCTCTACGTGGATGTCCTTGATGAAAGCATTGTCTAAAATCTAAAACCAAAGCCAGTCTGACCAAGACTGTCATATTAACAAATGATTAAATGACAAGCAGTTGGGACTACCTAAACAACTTCTCACTGCTCTCCTCAGTGCTGTTTCTGGCATCTACAGGTTATAGAAGTCTGCATTCATTAACACCTTTTTTTTTTACCTCTTGGGGTCAGCAGAAACAAGCTGTAAGCACAATAATGACATATTATCACCTTTTTAAGTTAAGATGAACATGTTTACACATCCAGCAGATACTGAGCAACACTGGCGTGCGTTTGGAGTCCTGTGTAAGCCTGATGAATGCAAGTCCAATATTCACTCTCTTCGAGCTCTGTTTTGGTCTTCACCAGCTCCTGAGGGAAATATCTGGCTCATTAGCTGCTAAATGCTCCACTACGTTCACCAGCTAGTTGCCAATGTTGTCTGCCTGTTGTTTTGTGCTATTAGATTATGTACCGTGAGTCTGTGGAATTAAAAAAACAAGTGTCACCCTTTCATCAATTTAATTGGCTGTCAGCCAGGTGCTGCAGCGTTACACAAGCTGAGCTCAGCTTTCATACACAAACACTCACTGACACACTGAGTTCATCAGCTGATTGGTGTCCACCACTCTCATTAAAGCGGCCCGGTGTCTGTTCTGTGCAGGTGCGCTCGTCTTCCTGTATGTCAGCTCCACGTTCGTACGTCATCTGGAACATTTTGGTCATAAGGTTCGGTTTTCAGCGTGGGCTACAGTGCGTATGAATCAGAGTAGAGGTTACAGGTTGGGGTTTAAAATAGCGTCAGTGGAAAGTTTTCACTGATTACACGTCTCCCTGTGTGGGAGTGCTGTGAAAGAGGATGGTAGTTCAAACTAAAAATAAAATGGCAAAATGCAAATAAAACAAGATATTCCCAACACTCAGTGTGGGCTTGCACTCTGTTTTAAAGAGCTATTTATACAGAATAGCCAGGCATTAACAGTGGATTCTGCGTTTTTTAAGTCAGTTTATCAGGACACCTGGCTAATACTAATGCAGTCTAATACAACAGTACTGCAAGAGGCCCCCCCTTAATGAAGGTTCTCATACTCTTGGCAAAACCATTTCAGGTGTTGGGACTCAACTTTATGACCATTTTGGATGCTGTATATCTAAAATGTTGTGTTTTTTAGCCTACTCTTAAATAGGATAGACAAAATAATAGAAACACCTCTTACAATAACATAAACTACAAACTACGGCCTGCAAAATGATGATGAAGTTGAATCAAATCCTCAGATTATAACCCTGAGGTCTATTGCAGGACTGTTGTACGGCGCATTTTTTGTTAGAACTTCCTGTCTGGACAGGCAACATTCTGGACTGGCTCTGTTGCACTGCTCATGATGCCAAGTCAAACTGAAGTCATGTTCATGTGAGTGCTGCATATCCACAACCTAATGCCCATATTGTGAATCTGAATCTAGGTTATCTATCACTTACAAGTGTTTCTCAAATCAGTGAGACCCAGAGTAATAAATTCACTCTCGACACAGGCAGAGTTCATCTAAATAAAAATCATTTATTTTTCATTAATATTATTATTATTATCATCATCATCATTCTATCTAGAGAGTCCACCATGCCGCTTTCAGAACTGGAGTAGTGCTAAGACGTCTGTCTGTCTGTTGGGGTTCAGAATGGGGAGGGAGGAGGGGGACAGACGGATGGATGAGGAGGTCGGGGGGGGGGCTTACAGGCTCACACTCCTGTTCATTCTCCATGCTGATGCAAACAAAGGGGGGGATGACATAAAGGAGGGACCAAAGAGAGGGGAGGGGGGACTGAATTGTCTTTAAAAGTAGTTTGTCCTTGTTGACCTACGTGAGACTGAGCTGGGAGGAAAAAGACGATTTGGGGGACGATGGGGGAGCAGCTTCAAGCTCATTGGTCAGGCTGCTGGACAGGGAACCAGGACAAGCCAATCGCAGACTGATACAAAGGAGGAGGGTGTATGTATACATGTCTGCACGTGTGTGTTTGTATAGAGGGTGTGCTTGCATTGAGTGTGTTTGCGTGTGTGTGTGTGTGTGTGTGTGTGTGTGTGTGTGCGCGCGTGTTTGTCCGTATGCACATGTCTGTGAGTGTGTAACTGGTCAGAGTTACTTTGATCCATTGTCACTGTACACTTGTCAAAGTTACTGTCACAACCGGGTACAAAGTTGAGGTAACAAACATCCTTCTTCTTCCACTTCTGCAGAAAGAAAGAGAACAAAGGAGAGTGTGAGGAGGAGGAGGAGGAAGAGAGGAGGAGGAGGAGAGGAAAGAGGGGACATGATCACAGAAATCATGACTTAGAAATATCTTAGAAACACAATCTCACAAATCTTAGAATCTTACAAAAGTCTGCGATCAGTGAGCAATCTTTCAAACTTAACTTCACCTGTTTCATCGCGCTGTAGTGTTGCCACTGGAAACCAAGTTGTTGTCAGAGTTTGACAGCGACTGCTCCTTTATTACTGGGTCTGCAGGAGGAGAGACGACTACATTTCAAGAACTCCTCACAAACTTCAGTTCGTCCTACTTGGATTTTAGAACCATTTCAAAACCCAGAAAAACACTGAGACCATGAGTGGGAAGAAGAGCCCGAGGTTAACTACAGCGGGAGCGCAGGAATGTGCTCCTGCTGTAGTTAACTCAGTACTCAGTACTGTGCTGCACAGTGATCATTATTTCTATTTATGCTGCATTCACCTGGGATGGAACCTGGCACATCAACGCAGCAGTTAGTGTTGACTTTACACTCCAAATTTACATTCAGCTTCATGTCTTTGAGTGCTACAAAACCCCTCAGCAAGTCTCAGTGTATCCCAGCGTGACCGGACGAGGGTGGTTGAAATACGGGGCAGGGAGCTGGCTGGGTTGGTGGGGTCATGTGGACACAGTGGGCATCGCCTCCAGTACGTTACCATTCAGAGTAAGCAAACATTAAATCACATGAAAGTCTACAACAGCCGTAATTCATGTACACTACAGACTTTTCAAGTTTGAAAGGCTACGCTACAGTCCCTGCTGTGGTCAGCATGTCTGTGGGCAACACCAACAATCACTACTTTATGCTTTATTAGGCTATAACTAATCCAAACTTGGGTTAAGTATGTTTGAGACAAAAGGACAGAGTTCAGGACTACTCTTCGTAATCTGGGACTGTCCCAAACTTTTTCACCTACTGTATCTGTGTGTGTGTTGCCATTGACTGCTGCGTGTGCTGCTTACAGAAGTAGGGGTGCTCCATGGCCTCTGTGGCGGTCAGCCTCTGTTGGTGGTCGTAGCGTAGCAGCTTGTCCAGCAGGTCCAGTGCCTCAGGACTCACCAAGTGCTGGTTCTCTGTCTGCACAAACTGTTCCCAGCGCTTCCTGCTCTGCCTGCAGACACACACAACAGACACCACAGCTGAGGGGACGTCTACTGATAGCACCGCAACTACTAGCAGCAGCATCACGACACTGACCGATGTGAGCAGATGTGTCCGTTATCTCCGTATAGTATGATCATTTGGTGCAAACTCTGAAAGCGTGTTCTTGTCTGATTAGCATATAAAATTCCCTTTATGCCTAATGGAGAGGCCACAGGTCAGAGATAGCTGCAGAGCAGGAACCCTGGAGGTGGGAGGCAATCATTTTCTCATATGAAGAATTCCAAGTTGTTCCTCATGTTGAGGAAAATGACCGTCGACAACAAAAAGATCAAACTTGAGGTTTTCACATTTAAGGCAGCAGAGAGCAGGAGGAGTCTGTGCTGCTGCAGTGACACAGACATTAAAGGTCCCCTGTGGCGTTTCTGACCACAAGTGGTGCTAGAGAACAATGTGTAAGAAGTGGGTCCCTGCTTTGTTCGTATTTTGTGCGCTATGTGTATGCACACAGGGACCCATGTGTATGCACAGCAGCATGCAGGTGGACATGAGAAAAGGTGATATGAACATGGACAGGAAACTGCATTCAAAAGGTTTGTTGACTACAAGGATAAACTCGGTCATCTGGAGAGAAAAACTCAATGAGATAAAACCTTTCCCACCACATTCCCCCTCAGCAAGATTACATAAGAGGAGCCACAGCAGGGAGCTGCAGCGGAAAATGTGAACTCACGTCTGCAACCACCTGTGATGCAGTTTCAACAAAGCACATTTCAGAACGGCAGGCAGACATCACGTTTCTTTGTGTGCTGGAAAGTGAACATTGATGGTCTTAATCAGGACTGCCTCGAGTACAAGGAGGGTGTCAGTAGATTTCATGAGGCCTCCTCTTCTAGATGTGACAATTAAACTTATATTGCTTTACTTTAACATCAAAAGCGGCTTCATTAGTCTTTATTTTATCCATGGCAGTGCTAAAGATTTCCTGAATGTGTGTCAGGTGAGGACATATGCAGCACTGTGAGTTCAAAAAATATCAAATTAGCAGTTTCAATCTGATCTGATCCTCAGTGCCTTTAGCAGAGCAGATGCTCGTCATGCTACGTCACTTTGCTGCTCCTGAGGATATTTTTAGCCTGTATTCTGACATTCAGCTCCAGAGCTACTACTACATGACACAGTAAGTGGCGTGTGATGGGACTCCCAGAGGCAAAGGCAGAGTGGACTTACTGTCCCAGCAGGTCTTTGAAACGCGGGTCCAGTTCAATGTGGTATTTACGCAGGTAGCCGAACAGCTCGTCCGTCCCCAGGACCTTGGCAATTCGCACCAACTAGAAAACACAACACACTCGTAGTACCACTTTGAAATATGAATCATTATGGTTGATACATATTCACTCACCATTTACGAATAAAACTAGGGTCAGGAAGATGGTTTGCCTCCATGTTTAATCTACATCATTAGTTTTACTGATAAACCTGTATTTGTTCTCCCCCTTTTAATTTCTCACACCGTCCAGTCTCTTGTGACAAACTCTCAGCGCTCTTGTTCTACTCATCTGATAAAGGTCCAGGATTCAAATACAGGTTGTCTCCATTACAAGTTTGGGACTTCCTGTGTCTAACTGAGACACAGGAAGTCCCAAACAGCCTCGTGTGAGCTGAGAAGCAGGCCAGACTTATTTTGCTTTTCAGTATTTGTGTGAGCATGAAATCAGTAATTAATGATCTTTACTCATCTGTCTCATTCATTATACATGTGCTGCTGTTGTTGCTGGTGTGTGGGAGCTGCACATGTGTGTCAGAGGTACCTGGTCATAGTTGTCTTGCCCATGGAAGAAGGGCTCTTTCTGAAAAATCATACTGGCCAGCATACAGCCCAAGCTCCACATGTCTAGACTGTAATCATACATCTGAAACACAAAATCATCAACTGATGATGAGGACACAGACATCAGACACATTTTCTCACGATTGGCAACATTTTAAAAATGCACATGTGTGTGTGAATGTGTGTTCTTCTTCTGTGTAATTGTGAGAGCGAAAGAAAGTAAAATATCTCTAAAGGGTGTTTAAATGTGGGCTGTGTGTATGTGTGTGTGTGTGTGTTACCTGGTAGTCCACCAAGAGTTCGGGGCCTTTGAAGTACCGTGACGCCACTCTGACGTTGTACTCCTGGGATGGGTGGTAGAACTCTGCCAAACCCCAGTCTATAAGGCGTAGCTATGGAAACACACAATTTATCCTCATTCAGCTTCGCTGCACAGTTTTGCAACAGAGTATAGCGGAAGTCCAACTGAACGACACTATCAGGTGTAACCTCATATCACACAGAACCCCGATTCCAAAAAAGTTGGGACGCTCATTTGCAAACAAACTGTGTTCACCAACGACAAGTGTTCATAAGATTATTTAATAACATCCTTTACACAGTCATGTGTTCACAAGGCGGAGAACCTCGCTCCATCCATCATCAGTGTTCATCAGCACACACTGATGTGTCCTGTGAGGCATGTTGGGTTACTTCTGATCAATGTTTGTCTGCTGCCCCCTACTGGCCAAGGCTGAACGTGTGCTTTTCAATTTAATGCAGTGTTGCCCAGCAGATAGTAGTCATTCATACAGCTGTCAGTGGGATGCACTGATGAAAATATACAGTATCTGATTTTTCCTATTTTTGTATTTTTCTACACTCTACACTGTTCCAGGAAACCCCAGCAGGGCCAAGCACCAGCTGTTGCTATAGCCACCGGCTGTGACCGAGGCGGCGTGGCTGTGAGTGGAAGGTCAAAGTTTTGTGAGTCAACCGAACAGTAATTGTGTTTTATGTTTACTCTATGTAAAGCTCTGCAGTTAGCTTGCTTTCATTAGTTAGCATTAGCTGTGTTGGTCTGTTTTTCACTGTAGGTTGATATTTTAGTCACATTGTGCTGAGGTGGCAGCTGAAAATAAATCATGGTCACAGCAGTCAACATGGCCATAAGTCTGTGGCTGCGTTCAAAACCACCTACTACACAAGCAGTATGTTTTGATTTAGTCAAAATGTAACGTGTAGCATGCAGTCTGCAAGTGAAAGCAACATCAAGCATGCCAAAATTACCCGGATGTTCAGCTGGCTCAGCAAAAATCTCCAGTGTGCATGGGACCGGTCTCCCTCGCCTACTGTCACCCACCATGCAGAGTGCTGGAACAGCAACAGCAGCATCATTGTTGGAATGAAGACTGCAACAGCGGCCCAGGTTTGATTCCAGCCTTCTCTCTCCCCCGTCCTGTCTATCTCTAAGCTGTTCTATCATCTGATAAAGGCTCAAAAAAGCCACAAAAATAATGAAAAATGAATTTGATGCATTTATAGTTTATCAAACCACAAATGAGACGAGAATTAGGCAGGAAACGGTGTCAGAATCGGCACCAATACCAGAGCCGGGTGAGCAGGCGACCCAGCCTGCGAGGCCGACCTAGGCCAGTCTGACAGCAGAATTAACACTTGAGAACTACATATGACTGTGACAAGCAGTATGCAGTAGACACTGTGTTCATCTGCAGTATGTGTGTAACCATCTTTGGTACTGTGAAAGAAAAAAAAGACCAGCCAGTCCCAATCACAGCCTGTAGCAACAGCCATCATCCACGGCCATAACAAGAGGCACGTCCACTGCTGCTGCTGCTGCTGCTGCTGCTGCTGCAGACTTTGTGTACTCTTTGCTCTGCCATCACTGCTCGAGCTCATTCGTCACCACGCGACATTTCTTTGTCAGATGTTCAGAACAGTCACAACAAACGCTTTTGTGAGCTGGGTACAGAATGAGCGGTGCTGCAGCACTCACCAACAGAGAGCAACGGAAACACGCTTGTTGAGATGGAAAATACACGTGCTGTTATTTTAAGGATCTCGCTCAGACTGGACTGCAACACATTGCGGGGACACCGTGTGTGTGTATAAGCCAATGCTAATGCATTACCAAGCAACAACAATCTCACTCTTCTTCAAACGGAGAATATACAAAATGAGGAAGACGAAAGCCGGAGAGAGAGCGAGAGGCTGAAATAGCAGGGGAGAGATAATATGTGTGTGTGTGTGGGTGTGTGAAGAAAAAAAAAACAGAACTATATAGGGCACCACCTACCTTTCTCAACTGGTGGTCGATCATCACATTGTGGGGTTTAACGTCACGGTGCATGATTCCCATACTGTGACAGTAGTCCAGAGCCTGGCAGACACACACACACAGCAGACAGAGATATAAGTGTGTGTGTGTGTGTGTGTGTGTATACAGTTGACTGAATTCTCAGGAGTCTGACCAAGAATAGACACTAAGTGATTAAATGTCTTATTCATTAAACATCTTAAAAAGGGAGAAATCAACAGCATGTAATGTGACAGGTCTCACCTTCAGTAGTTCATACATATAGAAACGGATATCATAATCTGTCAACTTCTGGTACAGCTCCTGCAGGAAAACACACATTTACATCAGGATTTGAATGTTACAGTTGAATTTGAAATAAAAAAAAGTTGGTGGGCCCTGCACCATTTGCCCTCTACTGATCAAAACACTACAACATGGGACATGTGCAAGAAGCAGCCGGGTCCAGTAAAAAAAAAATTCAATGCAACCTCAAAGAGTTGGAAGTAGAGCTGAACCACATGCAAAAAACACAATATTGAGATTATTCTGACAGATATTGCAATATGATTTTTGAGTGAGTGAGTTTCGCTGGGTTCTTTAGCAAACAAGCATCTTCCCTAACATCCAGAGAATCTGATTGCATCATCTGATTGCAGCATCTCTGTAGCACCACAGTGCTTCATTCATAATGCTATGACACATTTTACCTTTATCAAAAAACTGCAGCTCCTGCGGTTTGGATGTTGCACTCAGCCATATTGTTTTGATAATATTTCAATGAACCGTTCAGCCCTACCCAGAAGCATGCAGAAGAGACGTGCTCATTGTACCTTGAAGTCTGTGTTATTGATGCATTCAAAGACGAGCGCTGGAGTTCTGGACTGTACAGCCACCAAAGAGAGACAGAGAGGGGTGAGGGGGTGTCAGAGGGTTGAAATCAGTCAAACAAGAAATCATACACAACAGTGAAAAGCAGAGCAGGATGTCGCTCATTACTGATTCAGCCACCCGATTAATCACAGATTGGACAGCCCCCGCTGTGTGATCAACTTCCTGGAAGTGAACTGGACCCGAACTGGACACACAATGAAACCATCTGCATCACTTGACAGACAGACGAGCAGTCATTGCTGCTTGGTTTCAGTTAAACTGTCCAAAAACTGTGAATATAAAACACATTTCTAACCTCTGTCGTTGTAGCATGGCTCCCACCACTGCGCTGAAAGTGGCTAAGTCAGTGTGCTTCCATGGCCTAAATATATTGATGGTTTCCAGCTTAGAAAAGTTCATAAGAGGTTTTCAGTCTGGTTTGAAGCACAGACTAATTTATCCAACTTCCTGACTTTACTTCATTCGATTAGACCTCTGTAAATTAAGATGTTCCAGGAATCTCTGGACCAGTGGTAAACCCTGACCCTGTAAACTAAGATAAGCAAAGAAGAGTGACAGGAAAGCTGAAATTACAAGGTTTCTTTGCTCCACATGGCAACAGCAACAGGTTTCACCCCCATCATAAAAGCAACAATCACATCGAGTTGATAATCAACACTCGCTGCCCAAAAGTGATTAAACCATTTGCAACACCTGCGATCACTCCTGAAATCCATGTTGGCAGCTGCTTACTTGTGCTTTCAATATCCACATGTGAAAGAGATGTAAGGCAGCTGTTTGATCACATGCTGCAAGAGGAGTGATATTATTGGGACTGAAAAGAGTGGAAATAAATGGAACAAAAACAGCATCAGTCACAGAAATACAGTCAAGAACTTGCTAGCTGTCATGTGAACTTGAAGACAACTTGCTGGAATAAAATAAAGGACACTTCCTTGTTAATCGAAGGTGTGAACGACATTGCACAGAAATGTTTCAATGCAAGAATAGACACCGGGAACACTAGAATTAGGGATGCACGGATACAATATGTTACAGCGCTGGCACCAATATTGCCCTTCATTTTGGCCAGATTGGTCCATCCCCTAATTTTAATGTCATTAAATTTAAAGTCATTAACTTTAAAGTAATTAAAGCAAACACTGGGCTTTAGTTATGTCCATCCTTCTGTCTCCATTCATTCATTTATTCTGACAGGTCGGACGTGCCGTTAGCGAGCCTACCACTGGGTCTTTGACTGTGTCCACCAGTCGGATGATGTTGGTCCCCCCTCGCAGGTTCTCCAGGATCTTGATCTCTCGCTTGATCTTCTTCTTCTTGACCGGCTAATCCCACGGGAAGACCAAGCAAGGCAAACAAAGGGAGAGGAGATTCAGATGAGACGTCTTGGGTATCAGAAAACTGACCACACTCATATCACATATGCAGCAAAGACTTTAGGAGATTTAATAAAAGGTACGAAGTGTATTTTTTGATGAAATGGCAGTTTTCACTATATAAACATGTAAGACCCAGTGAGTCATTCCCAGGTAGAAACATGCTGTCTTCACTTATAGACAGTTTTTCCAGGAGAAGCACAGAGGACTGATGGAGAGCTTCATCACATGGTGCAACAATCACCTGAAGCTCAATATCAGCAGAACCAATGAGCTTGAGCTGGACTAGAATCAACTGTAATGTTGGTCTGTTGTGCACATGCGACATCGACTGTGCGTCTTCCTGGCATTTCTTCCATTTTCCCATTAATGAGTGAGTTGTTCCTTATGCGAGTCGAGGGACGAAGGATAGAGGATGTCGTTTCCTGCACAGATTGTGAAGCCCCTTGAGGCAATTTTTTTGATTTGTGATATACGGATGTATTAATAAAATTGATTTGACTTGACTTTGTTAAGCTTTAGTGTTGTTGTTCTGCTGTCTGTTAGTGCGTGAGGTTACTGAGAGCAACAGAAAAAAGGATCAAATTCTCTGTGTGTGTGTATTCTGGTAGAACACGAAGTTGCAGCCAGGAGACATGAGGGATGAGCGCGATAGGTCGACTAGGGGATGAAACGTTGCTACCCTCGCTGGTCAGCAACAGATGAACAGATAAATCACGTTCACGTGACTGGGACGGACAGACGGACGGACAGACGGACGCCCCGGCCACGGCTGTCACCAGCGTGGAAGCACATTTCTGACTGTGATCCTGAACCTGCTGAGTCGGTCATTCTTTAGTGCTGGAGGGAGGCTGATGTTTACATTGAAATGACTGACAGATAACTTGACGCTGGCTTTGACGCTGTGCCTGGTTAAATCGCTGTGGTAACAGGCATCCTCATCTCTCACCTGCTTCACAATGAAGCTCCAAACATCAGCCATCGTACTTTCTATTGAAGGGTTCTAATCTCTGGTGGAGCAGCTGAACGGGTGCAGCAGGAAGGCTGATCATTGACTGATCGCTGCTTCAGAATGTGGAAAAACAATGACAGACTAAGCATGTTCAACTGATTGATGTCGAGCGATGCAGCAAAGGCAATTTTCTTGGCAGATCCTGATTTCTGATTTTGCTAAAGTCCGATTGTGGCCTTTTCCAATTTTCTTTCTGTCTTTCTGAATTCTACCTTATCTAACATGTTTCACTTTCCCAAAAGAAAACAGGCGCAGCAGACGTACATAACAACAGACACTGGTCATCAACTCGAGTAACGTCCCTGTCTGTGCTACGTGTGTGTGTGTGCTCAACCCTCGGTGGAACACACAGACAGGCAGCACAGGAGAGAAAGCTCTCAGAAAGTATGACCATAAATGACAGCAAAGCTCAGTAAAGACTCTCACACTGAGTAGAAGTGAAACGAGTGCACAAAAATGCAACAAAAACAAAGTATTTCTGTCTGTCTTTCAGGAGGACGAGCTGCATGCATGGAAATTTCATTGGATCTAACAGAATCGGATACATCTGACACTGATTGGCCGGCCGGCGGTCATGGTCGAGCATGCTAAAAAGCGGCAGATTCCTGTCACCAGCCAAGTAATCTGAGCATCTCTGATTTCTCTGTGTGATCCAACAGAGATCGATAATCAAAAACCTATACGTTTGTCGTTTAGATGACTGCTGTTCTCTCAGTGCACATAAAGCGTTAATATCTGTTCCTCACCGAGGACAGAAAATGACTAACTGATGAATAAATCAAAAAAACATCCAAAAAGCAGCTAAACATCTTGCAGCTGGGTGACATCAGTAGCAGGTGTACCAGTCAGCTTAGCTTCGCACCCCAGGAGCGAGGCAAAAGTCATCCGGCCAATCAGTCACACTCCTGCGTTAGAGTGCGGCGAGCACTGCCTGCTTCATTAATGCAGACACTGACACAAAAACACGAATACATGAAGAAATACGCAAAACAAATTAATGTCAATTTTTAGTAGTCGTTAGTAGTAGTAGACATTTATTTATTTCCTCATCAATTAGGAGCATTTAATGATTTACTTACTTAAATGAGTAATAGATGTCAAAATAAGTTGCCGATTAAATGCATGTCAATCAATCATCTGATTAATCCACTAAACGTTTTAGCACTAACCTAAACATCTACATAATAGTCTAATACCCAAAATTAAGATCTGCAGGAAAAGCGTGTGGCACCGCCCTGAAGCCTCTACTGTCACTGCAAGTTTGCAGACAGAAACCTGTCGGCCAAACTGAGTGGATCACATAGAAAGAGTTCAATACATAACAATGACTTTCATCATCTATTACACCCACCATCATTCATTGCTTAGTCTCTAAAATGTCAGAAAATGCTCATCTCAGTTTCCTAAAGCCCAAACACAAGGATATTGAGTTTACTGGGGAATGTTTCTGTTTCTACATTAAAAAATGACTTTGATAACAACTCCACTAATCTTTCCAACTCTCCTAAGAAGCTGTCAGATTTCAGACAAAACATTTCACGCAAACAGTGTGTGGAGCTTTCTGGGATCCGAAGAACTCAGGCTCCCTCACTCTTCACAGAAATTAGTGTTTTACTCCATTTCAAAAGGAACAGCTTCAAACCCCACACTCAGCACTCAGCAAGAGGTGACCCCGCTGCTCACCTTCAGGATCTTGACCACCACCTTCTCATTGTTGGTGATGTTGATTGCCTCGAACACCTCGCTGTACTTCCCTCTGCCCAGCTTACGAACCAGCTGGTAGTCCTCCTGGTTGCTATAGGGACAGACGGAGAAACAGAGCAGCGCTTGTGTGACTATGTGAGAAAGGACGAAAAAATATTTTCAGCATCAGCTTGCAATTAAGTCGGTGAGTAATTAAGTAAGTGTTCTTGCCACTGATGTGGAGCTCTGCCTTCAGGAATAAAGTGATTTCTGGGTGTTATTCAAGTCAGCATAGAGGGTGAGCATGAGGACAGAGGTGGAGGTGAGGAAGGTGTCAGACAGTGCAGAACAGCAGGGTGGTGGGCTGAGAGACTGTGGTACCACCATGTCATCACGCCCTCACAGCTCTATGTATAATAATAGACACACATCTGCCACACTTTGCTCTTCCACCAGCATCCAGTCCGTGCACACACACACCCATTATCCGCTGTGGTCAGACATCACATGCATGCAATTACAGCAACCTGCAGTAAACAGAAATGTCCTCACTTCCAGTTGGGTACGTGGGCCTCGTAGTCCCAGTACTCCCGGCTCTTCAGCGTGTTGACGTCTGCGTACACACGGGACTTGCTACCGGCCACCGGACCCGGCATGGCGAGACCCGAGGCTCGGGCGCTGTGGGGCGTGCGGCACGGAGATCTACTGGAGTGGGGACCGCGGACAAGCTGGAGCGGGGCTGTAGGGGTAGTAACCGGATTTGCTGTCTGTGTGGGTGTGAAATGGAAAAGGCCAAGCAGCTAGCTTCCCTCTGCAGTCAGAGTGAGAGAAACGGGAGACCAGGAGGGAGAGAACCGGAGATGTCCGCCGGGGCTCGCCGCAGTCTGCGCGCCGAGCAGCGCTCCTTGGCCGGATTGTCAGAAGCAGGATAGCCGGTGTCGGTGGGGCACAGAGGGGGGGCTGATCAGGGTCGGGGTGACAGTGCAGCTGAGGTTACACACGGGGACGGGGAGGCATCGGGGTGTTGAGGTAGAGAGGAAGCGGACCCCTAAAAGGCCACAGAGGCGGAGAGAGGGTCGGTGATCTAAAATGTTACGGGTTAAACTCCGAGGCTAACGTTACTCTTTGCGGGCCCTCGATCCGAAACGTTCGGGGAGGAAACGGGTGGGCTTCCTGCGCTAGCCGATGGACGGTCGGGGAAGGGGGCTGCCCTCGGTGGCTCAGTGTTAGCTATCAATCAACTGTTGATGTGACGGATCGGTAGCGGGGGTCGACCGGAGGGAGAGGGGGGTGGAGCAGCAGAGAGAGATCGATGTTGTTAGCTAACGTTAGCCAGCGATGCTACTTCAGCGCGGAGATGTCGCACCGACGGGGAGCGCTCGGCGCCGTGCACCACCATCGGCGGAGCCCGCGTCATGTGCGACCGGCTGTGCGGGGAAGCAGCGCCTCAGTGGCCCGGTACCAGACGCCGTCGGAGGGGTCCGGGATTCCGAAGTTTCTTCTGCAGCCACAGACCTCCCCGGTCGAGAGCGCAGGGAAGGGAAGCGGATTGCGATTGAAGAGGAGCGAGAGAGCCGCCCGGATGTGAAAACAGCTGGCTGCCGGGGTGAAGTTGAGGAACGTGATGTTCGACTGAGCGGCCGGGACACAGCGCCCTCTAGTGAGGAGGATGTGCTGGAGGGTAACTGTTTGTCAAACGCTACTTCACCCGCATTTGCACGGGACTAATTACTATCATGCCATGTTTCGAAACGGAGAAAAACTTGAAAGCTTTAAATGTAATAAAAACGTGTTTTGCTAAATTTAAACTAAGTTTTGAAGGTTTGCACAATGTTTTGTTAAAACAAATCAAAATCAAAACATTCTTTTGTATTTGAATTTCCGTACTCTGTACAGTTGTTCTCCAACACGTTAGCAGAGTTTCATATGTTTCGATGCCCCCCCCCCCGGTGCATGCTATCGTGAGGGGCCATAGTTTAAGATTGTTACTTCTTATGAAATGCACACTAATCACATGATCAAATAGAGGCTTAACACTGGACAACATGAACATACAATCATCACTGCTTGTATAATAAAATTACCAGAGAACATAAGAAATTAGTTATTATACAGAAGTTTTTTTATAGTTATTTGTAGTTTTTATAGTTTACGTCTAAGAAGAACATGATTTTGTTACAGATTAGTACTGACTATTCTCTCACTCCGCAGAGTAGGATTCATAAACAAGCGGTGGGACCTCTATTTACAGCTCCTTTACCATTATTAGCTTTTTTCAGGGTTCTGATTGGACAACATGGCCTTATGGGTAGGGTCATACTGCCACCTGTTGGTCTGGCATTCAATTGTGCTTTTGCGATTTCATAGAGACAGAGATTTTTTATTTTGGAGTGCTTGTGTGGGATTTTTTAAAGAATGAAGAACCCTGTCTAAATATCGACCCTTATATGCGTGGACTAGGCAAGAAACTGGGCCAAAAGCCAGGTCAGACAGTCTGTCAGGGAGTTTAAAAAACTCTGGGGTGAAGGGAGAAAAAAAGATCCACCCTTTTGAAAGTCAATTTTCAATGTTTCAAAAATTGTCCCAACAGTATCCAGATCACTGTTGAAAGGTGTCAAACCTGGAAAACAATCTAAAACACCAGGAGAACAGTGACATATCTGACACCCTGCAAATGTCATGGAGAAACACAACAAGAGTACTGCTGCTGTGAGGAAGGAAAACTCAAATGCATAATAAGTTTACACTGGTAAGATTTTCCAGCCTTCAAAACTTTGTTTCATGTTGCAAAATCTGTTTATTAGATTTCAAGCTTTCAAACACTGAGTTTCAAGCATTTAAAGCTTTTTTTCTGTATTGAAGTATTTCATGATATACTTCCCATAGGACAAAAGTCACAGTTTCTGTGGCTGTAGTGGGTGGACACACACACACACACAGCTTAAGTAAACAGGTATTACAGGCACACATGTTGTATTTTTCCGGAGCACAGAGGACTGATAGAGAGCTTCATCACATGGTGCAAAGACACCATGTGATGTATCAGCAGAACTTCCAATATGGATGTGGACGTGGATGCTTCACACATCTTCAGCGCTGCAGCAAAGAAGATCTTTACAATCAGCACAGTTTCAAGGTTAGTGTCATCAGTTCAGTATCTGAGCAAATGTGAAATTATGACCACAATTTGCTTTGTGTTGCTGAGCTATGGTGCTGAATATTGGCCAGAAAAGTTGCACAAACATCATGATGTAACAGTGAAGTTGACCTTTGACCCTTTGAAGACAAACTGTCATCACTTCATCATTTTATCCTGAGACATTTGTGTGAAATTTTGTTATAGTTAGCCTGCAAATTCTTGAGTTATGGTCAAAAATGTGTTTTGTGTGGTCACAGTGACCTATGACCAATCAAAATCAAATCAGTTCATTCTTGAGTCAGAGTCACATTAGAAGAAATTCCCTCCAGGCGTTCCAGAGATATCATGTTCATGAGACTGGGACGGGTGGACAGACGGACTGGCAACCTGAAAACACGACGCCTCTGGCCACGCCATCACCAGCGTGATGTGTCAAGAACTCTCCTTCAATAAGGTCTTGACTCGTGTAAGTTTATAAATGAAAAAAATTTATTTGTTAGTGCTGTGTGTAATTGAATGCTACATACATACAGATAATCTTAGCATGAATGTACATGTACTGTACGTCGCCACAAAGATTTTTTCTTTTCTTTTTTTTCCAACATCATTCACATAAACTACAGTACAATTTGAAAAAGCTAAAGGAGGGAACAGTGCTGTGAGGAGGAGGAGGGGAGCACCAGTTCCCAGGGACAGAACACAGGAACTAACACAGCAAGCATGCAGAGAGCTCGAGACACCAGGGTCTGATGGGTTTCTGTACTGGAACTGAAAAGGGAGGCGGATGGTGGGTGGGTGAACTGGTGCCTAAACTGACTTTTTCCATCAGAGCCATCAGCCTAAATGCAGAGGGGTGGATTTCTTTAATTTGTGCTTATACAGGAGATTGTCTGCTCCTCTCCTTGACTGCTTGTTGGATAAGGGAAGGTTTTTTTTTTAACCCAAAACTAATCAGGATGTGACAAGTGCAGCTCTCTTTTTCACTGCAGTGCTGCCCACCACATTCTCAGATTGATTCATTGATTCCTGATGTGTTTTGTTGTAGTTACTGAATTCTACAGATATACAGATTGTTTCTTGTGTGATTAAGCCGTTTTACAAAAGGCAGTCAGCTTCATCCCAAACCTACCCCAAGGCCCTGGTCTCTCCCTCCAGGAATATAGATATTCAAATCTATTTAAAGAGCATTCATAAAAAATAGCATAAACAAATGTGAAAACATAAAAAACATACAGTACTTCCTTACTTTAAGCCCAAGTTGTTCTCAAAGTATTATAATGCCAGATTGAGAAAAAAACAATAAAAAAACATGATGGCTGACGGAACCAACCATCTGACCTCGCATGATGATGATGATGAAGGACAGAGACAGAAAGCAGAGGCGGGAGGAGGAAGGAGAGAGAGGCACCATGGCCTCATTTTAAGGCTAAAACAAAAAGAAAAGAATCGCAAGCCAGAATTTTTAAAAATGCCACTTCCGTCTCCTTGGCCTCCTCCGTTTGTATTCAATACTTTTCAATACTGCACTAGAACCATGAATGAAGAGTAAAAGAGGGGGAGGAGGAGGAGGGGAGAGAGGAGACAGCTGCCCAGATGAACAGAAAAAGGAACAATGGCGATCACAGCTGACATGTAAACCAACTTGTGTTCCAGGTTTCTGAAGCGTGACTAGAATCTCATAGCATTCAAAGGAGAGGAAGGTGTCACTCACTCTGGTATAAACTCACTCTGACGGACACAGCAACCTGAACGCAACATGTAACAGGAAAACCAGTATTAAAAGTCTCTTCCAAATGTGGAAAATATTAAAAACAAAGTGCAGGTTCGTCCTGCAAAAAACAGCTCAGACAGACCAGTAAGGTTAGTAAATCAAAACAAGGCGCAGGTCTGTTGAAACATTTCTAATACATTTCTCTACAGTCTGAATTTCCCTGTTTGACAGAATACCGTACACACACACACACACACACACACACGCACGCACGCACGCACGCGCGCACACGCGCACACACACACGCACGCACGCACGCACGCACACGCACACAGACGGTGCTCTTTGAGATTCCCTACGACAGACCGATACAATCACTACATGGACTACAAACAATAAACAACAAAAAGCTTTTGTCAAAACATTTCACATGGCAAAAAGTAGCAAGGATACAAAAACAGTTCTTACATATTGTTCTTAAGAAAGACAAGTTTCCAACCCATCTGCCGCAGTACACTCACACATCCACTGTATGTACAGGCTGAGAGAGAAGTGTCTCAGGACACATGAATCTAACAGCGCTGACCTCTGCAGGAATATCACAAGTATATTAGTGTGAAATATATATTTCTATATATACGTCTATACTGAAGGGTGAGATTGGTATCGATCGTCAGGCTTTTTATTGGTTAACTTAAGCTGGTTGGTTAGTCTGCACACCTTTGGGATCGGGTGCTGCCTCATTCTGGTGTTTTGGTAACAGGTGTAGCCATGAAAACCATGGCCCACACATAAACTCACAACACGTCATCATCAGAATTATTTCACGATAGGACAATAAATCCCTAAACTGCCTCCACACCGTTCCCTTCACATATGCTGAGGAGCTTACTGGCAACTTCATAAATAATAAGTGTAAAAATACTAAAACCCAGAGGGATGTGGAAACAGGGGGTTGGGTCGGGACCAAAACAGTCGATACGCTGTTTCTGTATTACTGCGGGGGATGAAAACCTAAAGTGGAAGTCTTTCCTCACCTGACTGAAGACAAATGAATCGGAGCGTATGTGTTAGTCAGACTTTGCAGTCTTTTGATACTAAACGGCTAAAGGCTGAGACAGGAAGAGGAGGATGCAACAGAAAGGAGAGATGAGGAGAAGAATGAAGGAGGGAGAAGATGAGGAGCAGGGAAGAGATGTCATCAGAGAAACCGAGGAGGAAAGAATAAACAGGCCAATGATCCTCTGCCAGTGGATGCTCTAGCAGTCACAATGTTTTCTGGCCCGGTCAGTTTAGGTGGAGACTCGCCACCTTACACAATACTTACTGCCAAACTATGTCTGAAAAATAAAAGCAAAACCCTCTTAGAATACAACATTTTCCTTTTCTGAGGGGAGGAAATTAGAAGGGATCTCATTGTTTGCTACATCAACCTCTATTATGGCACATGTTTCTGTCTGCGACCGTCTAAGTACAAATGATGGTTAAGTGGTTGCAGCCTCTTCATTGCTATCAACTGTCTGAGTGTGGAGGTGAGAAAAAAAAGGGAGGACAGGTATAAGAAGAAAAAGAAGTAGCACAAAAAGGAAGCGCAGGAAAAAGAAAACCCTCAGGATTTTATGGAATGACTGATGGCCTACGGGCAGTTTGTAAAGCAGCAAAAACCTTCTGTAGGAATGAATGTATTAATAATAGCCTGGACTGTCCTGCAGATGTGGTGATAGTTAGGCTAATAAAAAGCCTAAAACGGATAGACAAGAAGACAGGAGTTCAGGGGACTGTCTGTTCAAAAGTCTCCGAGGATTTATATGCACTGTGGCACAGGGTAACCCCCTCCATCGGCTGTGTGCTGCACCGTGTGGTCCTGCAAAGAACCCAAGTCACTGAAGCGCTCGCCGCACCAAACACACTTGAACTGGCCCTCTCTGGAGTGCGTGCTCTGGTGTTTGGTCAGGTGCTCGCGCTGTTTGAAGCCCTTGTTGCAGTGGCCGCATTTGTACGGTTTCTCCCCCGTGTGCACGCGCCGGTGTCGGTTCAAGTCCGATGAGTATTTGAAACGTTTCTCACAGTCAGGGCACTTCAGCGGCTTTTCCCGCGATGGGTCGCAGCGGTGCTGGACAAATTCCGAAGATGACAGGAAGCGGCGGTCACAGAGCGAGCACTTGAGGGGCTTCTCTTGGCAGTGAGAGTTTTGATGTCGCTGTAACGTGGAACTCTTTTTGTAGCCCTTGCCGCAAACGTCACATTTGTACGGCTTGTCGGGCGAAGTGTTGGACGTCTCGCCACACTTGTGTCTGAGCAGCTCTCCTGACTGGCTGAACTCCTTCTGGCATGAGGCGCACTTGAACAGGTTGTCCATGCCGTGGACGTGCTGGTGGTAGAGGAGGTGAGAGGGCTGCATGAAGCCCTTGTCGCACAGATTGCATTTGAATGGCCGGTCAGTAGGATCTTTGTGTGTGCGTCGGTGGCGCACTAATGCATATTGCTGCTTAAAGCTCATCTGACACTCGTCACAGTGGAAAGGGCGCTCCTCTGAGTGCGTGCGCTCATGTTGGCGAAGGTCAGACGGACGCTTGAAACCCTTACCGCATGTTGCACAGCGAAACGGCCGGGAACCCTGCGGGTGGCAGGGGTGGTGGAGGAGCTCTGACGACTCTTTGAAGTGCAGCTCACACAAGTTGCATTTGAACAAGTGCTCACCGGAGTGCACATACATGTGGCGCACAAGGTGGGAGCGGTGCTTGAAACTCTTTTCACAAACAGCACACTTGAATGGACGTTCGCTGCTGTGTGTCCGCTGGTGGTGCTGTAGGTGTGACGACTGGCTGAAGGCCTTGTCACACGTATCACATTTGAAGGGCTTCTCTCCTGTGTGCACCCTCTCATGCCGTGTGAGTTCTGACAGGTGTTTGAAGCCCTTCTGGCAAACAGAGCATTTGTACGGCCGGTCTCGGGCCGAGGGAAAAGGTAGAATAGATGAGCTGCTGCTGGCTGATGCTCCATCACTGCTGGGCTGCTGGGGGTTATTTGAGTTGGGTGTGACGTTACCAGAAGAACCGGGACGGTAGGTCTTCTCACATATTGAGCATTTCATTGGGTTGGAGCTGTTATGGGATGTGTGGTGCTGGGCTAAAGAGGTGAGTAGAGAGAAGCCCATCTTACACACCCCACACACAAACGGCTTCTGCTCCACCTGAACACACTGGTGTTCTAGCAAGTCTGTCGCCTGGTGAAAAATCTTCATGCACTGGGTGCACTGGAATGACCTGTCCTGACTCACCATGCACTGGTGCTCATGTGGGTTGGCCAGGTGGGAGATATCGTGTCCACAGGCCCCACACTTGTGTCCTCCCTCTGTCCCTACCTGTAGGGAGGTCTGCTGGGCCTGGGCGGGGTGCTGCTGCTGCTGACCGTGCTGCCCCCCTCCATGCTGCTGACTCCCGCTGTGTTGTTGGCCGTGCTGGCTGTGCTGTCCATGCTGCGTCTGCTGCTGCTGCTGTAAAGACGTGGCATCTGGCTGCAGTACGATGCCATACACAGCGCAGCCCAACGCGTTCTCAGCTCCTGGAGGGATGGTGTGGACAACTTGAGGTGGAGCGACTGCGTGCTGCTGCCAGGCCTCTGTCATGCGGGCTCGGGTGTAGGGATTGAGTTTGGCAGCTGGTGTGGCCCAACTGCAGTAGAAAAAGGAGATAGGCACACATTTAAGTAATGGTTTAAAGGCTTCAGAGTGTGTTAAGAAAACAACAAGAAACTTACTCCATTTCAGCAAGTGGCACTGAAGAGCTGGCAAGGGTTCTTGGTGAAGGCGCTGTGACAGAGGATTTAATGACAGGATCAGCGTTGCACAGAGGAGAACAGCTGTGTGGAAAGATGGAAGAAAATCCCCTACTTTCACTCAACCCCTGGCCATCAAGTGGTATCTGCATGAAAAAGAGAAACAAGGAGAGTCAAAATATCAATGGGCAGAAAATGACAACCCAATAACAACAGTATCTTTGGTTTTAAATGATGAATTCCCGCTTATGTTGCTTCACCAGCATCCACTGATGCAACAGACAGTACACCCTGGCTGAAAAAGATCAGCTCCACCAGCCAGTTATGATTCATTAAAATTATGGATTAGTAATACTGTGAGACTCTTCCAATAGAATACACAGTTATTAACAAACATTGCATTTAGCCAAGATCGATTGGCGGCCGATCCATATAGGCCGACACATATTGTGGGGAGGGGGGCTACTCCTGACGTGTTTTTTCAGGTTTCTCGGTACTCAGTTGTATTGACACTTCACTACAGCTGAACTCCTACTCCTGCACTGAGCAGCGCCCTGTCCTCCGCAAGACACACACCGACTGCCTGCACACACTGCAAGTGGAGGGGGAGAGGGATTACACTGTGTGTTTCAACTGTCCTTCCAGACTTACTTTAGGATACTTGTTGCATTGCTCCTTGATACGCTCTGTCACTCTTTCGCTCTCTTGCAGCTATATTAGCATCAGCATGCATGTAGGCTGATAAGAAACTGCAGTACAAACATGACGAAGATATGTCTGAGGTCATTTCTGAAGTGTCACGCTGTTTTTGTTGACCAGAGAGCACTGACAAGTTCAGGTATTAACTCTAAAATGCTCCGATCAGGTCATAATGGGGAAGTAGAATATTTTCTAAATATAATCCAGTTGCAACTACTACTTAGCTAGATGTGTGGCTGACTGCTGCTGCATGATATTCTCAACATGATGAACCAATTCATTCAGTCAATCCACCTTTTGATGGGTTTGGTCAGTTATAGTTGACTAGTGTATGGCCCATGGTTAAGCATGCACGTGCATGCATGGCACGTCACAGGTGTGCTCTGCTCCTTAAACAAAAACCATTACACCTCTGAACAAGATTGACTTTTTGTAGTTCTTTACTTTAGACAGCATTTATATCATTGGGTGTGCTTCCACCTGCTGGAAATTCCAACACATTACAATCCAGTCAAACTGAGTCTTAATCCTGCTCTACCAGCTGCTACAACAAAACAAAGAAAGTGTCTCTCTGTCGAGACATCCCCTACAGCAGCATGTCTTACAAGAAGACATGTTTACAACAGCTGGATGCCAGACGGTGCGCCTCTCTAATATCATATCAGTGCTGATTTTTCATACCTGCTCATTGAGCAACTCGGACAGAAGAGAAAGCGTAGGTGACAACAGCTGAAGTGATCAAAATGTGTTTACGTATGCCACACTTCTTATCCAAGAGACAGAGTCGTCATACAAATGGACGAGAGGAATGTGAGCAGTGTGTCACTGGTCTGTACTGTACGTTGACACAACTAAAAGCACCCCTGTGCAATGAAATGTAAATATAGCCAACTTCAAAATGGGCAACATCCGTGAACGCAGAAACACACAGCAGATGAGCGATCGTTGATATACTTGGTAGGACACAAACAATTAAAGCTAAGTCGCATATTTAAGTCTTAATTACACTGGTTGTGTAGTCCCACCCATGTCTCTACAGAAATCCAAATGCTCAACGATTCGCGGTTAAAAAAAAAAAAAAAAAGTGGAAGGCAGCGTCTGCGCATCATAACGTTTTTCGTCTCCATGCAAAGATCACTGTAATCAGGATAGGTTAGCTAGCTAGCCTAGCCACTTACTTGCATAGCCACAGAGGCACAGGAAAGAGCTAACGTTAACAGGCTAGCCACGGGAAAATAATAGCCTTGTAGCAACCGCTGCAGCGACACGTTTGTTCGTGAGTGGTGCATGTAAACAGTGATAAGAAATTCCGCTTTTACATACCTGAAGTGTCCATTCAAGCATACGGAGTATTCCAGATTAAAATACCAGTCTGTAGTATCTTAGCTACTCCTCCAAATAACGCTAAGTCCCTTCTTCACATCCGCAAACGGTGCTCGGATGCTTTCTTGTTCGGGTGCTGTGGCTCCATGGGCCGAAAAAAATGGGATTTGCGGCTCATTAAAATGGGTGAAAACACTCCGGCGATTACGCAAAGCACCCCATAAACACTATCGCTTCATGCAAACATTTATTCCGCTCCTAGGGCATCCTCTTGACTAGCGAAAAGATATGCATTTTGTTATAAATTGCTAGCTAGCTATCGGCTAGCTTGTGAGCCCCTGCCCGCGCACGGGAACATGAATAAACCAAGAGTTAATTGGCATGCTCACAACACACACTCACACACAGAGAAACACACACACCTACACACCCGGAACCTAATGTATGATGGCTTTAATGAAACACTCTCATAAAAGTATTAATTTTCAGCAGATATAATCATGTTTTCCTAAAGAGAAAACGTGTTTAGTGACTTGTTCTAAGTCCAAACTACGGCTATAAATTATGACATATTGCTTCAGTTTCAGCTGAGCCTTACATCCTTTTTAAACTTTGTCATGACATAAATACATTTTTGACAAATTAAGCAATTTCAGTGAATCTTTCAAGCCAAGAAGATTCCAGTACACAAAACAACCGTGCACAGGTTTTTCATCTATGCACTATACACATGTGGAATGGGAACTGATTAGACGTGGGCTTGTGTTTCACTGGGACCTAAATTATCATTACAACAGGTTGTTTACATCGGAAGCGCAGGACCGTGCGGAAGATGCGCCGGCTAATTAAAACCGCCTGAAAATGCGTTTGGAAGCAAAGGAAACGTGTTTCCATTCACTGCAGTTTTAATAACAATTTTAATAACGATGTCTTTTAGCTAATTTACATGTATAATTCAGGCTTGACATGTCCTGACTCAATCACGTAACATTATTTAAGGATGTTGGTTGGCTACAGCAGCAGTTCAGAGGAGGAAAGTGAGGAGGCAGCGGCGACCGCTCAAACCAAAAGCTGCTCTCCAAAGTGTCCAGAGGAGGATGATGGTGAGGATGGCAGCCCAGCGAGGAAGAAACCCAAAACTGAGGAACAGGTTCCCAAAGCAAGGTGTGTGTAGAGTTGTGTGGTAGCTTTCTGTAGCACGGGTTGTATGAGGCGCATGATTTACCAAAGACTGTATAAAGACGTAGAATGTCGCAGTAAACACTACTCAAGCTCGATTGATAAATCGTCTAGTAAATTTTAAACGTCATTTATTAACAGCTCATGTTCGCCTTCCTGGACGATTAACCCATGGAAAAGTTTAATGTTGATATGAGTTTACAAACTATGCAGCTGTTGACATATATATAGCAAATATGGCATGAAGTGAGCACTCATGTTGGGCTGTGTGTCCAGCAGGCTGCCTCTTCCTGGCTGCCTGCTGGCCATGTTTCCAGAGGACTTGGACTCACAGACTGAAGACCCCGCTCTTCATGGTGGACGCATCCGCTCCTTCAAACACGAGAGAGGCAACTGGGCCACCTATGTTTATTTGCCCTGTAAGACCAACACACGTTATTGTTGGTGATCGATCATCAACAAAAGTCACATTCTCAGGGGTGTTATCAGATGATGTTTTATTTAAACTGTAATCTAATTTGGCTTCTTGTGTGCATGTTTCTCTGCCTGTCTCCTCTCCACATCAGACCATCCTGAGGAGGAGTTCAGGGACCTGCTGGAGGAGCTGCTCTCAGTAGCAAGGGCCCACAGCGTAGTTTTGCAGCCGCAGGAGGAGTTCCACCTGAGCGTGTCTCAGACTGTGGTGCTGAGACACCACTGGATCCAGCCCTTCACACAGAGCCTCAGGGCAGGCCTTGTGCACTGCAAGAGGTTTGCGAATACTAAATACCCACACTCAAGATGATTTGATCTCATCTCCTTTGCTGCTGATTTGTTCCTTATTTTCTGCTCTACACCAGTGGTAGCCATTGAGTTTGCAAGACATATACAGTATATAGAGAAATTAATTTTTAAGGTAATTTAATTGCACATTTGATAAAAAGACAACACAATACAAAAAATGTAAAAAAAAAAAAAAAAAAAAGGTTTTGCTGGAGAAATTGAAAAAAAAACTCACAAAAACAAGACAAAAAGAAATTAAAAGATGAAGAGAAAAAAACCAATGAAGAGAGTGCAAACATATACATATATTACCATATATAACTCTCCATAACAATTATCTTAAGGCAAGTTGAATGAAACTGCTTTTGCATCATCAGAGAGGACACTTCCACTGGAGTAAGTGAAGGAGTTCAAATAAATTAGGAGAAGATATGAAAGTTACGTGAGAAGTTAATGGTAGAGGGATTTTCATTGACGCTGTGCTTCTTGTTGCCAGGTTTGTGTGCTCAGCGGGGAGACTGAGGGTCTATTGTAACGCTGAGAAAACAAGGTACAGTAAAGGCATTTAATTGTCTCTTTCTCATTGACCAAGTCATATATGACTTGATCACCTGCCAGGGTGCCATAAACTAAAAATTGTCTGAGCAGTTGGCCAAATAATGAAAATTCATTGAAAACCCATTAATATGTGCCTGACTTGTGTGCTTTAATTCCCTGAGCATCACTTCTTCATGGTCTGACCGTCTGTATGTCTGTTGTCCCCTGCAGGACATTTCTGGCGATGGAAGTGTGTACCGGGCATGCTCAGTTGTTGGACCTGGTCCAAGCGGTGGACAGAACAATGACGGAGTTTCGCCTTGACACTTTCTATAAGGTCACTGTTCAACATATTTGAACACACACAAACTGATTTGAGGTCTGTAGCTGGACCAGTCGGTGTCACGCTTAAGCTTGAATTAGTGTTTTATCATTGTTGAAGTGGGTAAACACAGTGAATCAGTTAATGGGATGATTTAAGTTAATAGGACAGCTGTGTTTTTTAAATTAATAACAGCATTCAGTATAATATGTTGCTGAAATCAATCAGTGACTGACTGTTAATCAATCACTGCTTTGTCTTAAAAACATGAACAGCATCCATAATGTTTCTTCTGATGTGTTTAAAGGATCCATCTTTCCACGTGAGCCTGGCGTGGTGTGTTGGAGACGTGACAGGACAGATGGAGGGGTGCATTCAGGAGCTGCAGGTACTGGGATGTCTTGTGTTTGTCCATCCTAACAACACTGACATCATTGTGTATTCATTTGTCATTTTTAATCATTTCACTGTTCCTCCTAATTAGTCAAGTCTAACTCCAGAGGTGTGCTATAGATCCTCAGTCCATTTTAAATTGTCCCAGTATGTTTGAAACTACTCTCACATATTGACAGACCACAATATCAGCTGATATTAGTTTATTGGGTCACACTTTATTTGAAGTGGTGTGCATAAGACTGACACAGCACCTGTCATGAACACGAAGGAGTCTTTATGAATTTTTATATGAGTGTTGTGATTAAGTGTTATTCAGTCAGTTGTGTCATTTGTAATGGGGTCTAGGTTCATTGACCAAATGACTCATAACGACAACAGTCAAACATTCGTAAAGTCACGTTCATGACAGTGTCATATCAGTGTTATAAACATCCTTTCGAATTAAGTGTTTCTATTGCAGCTATATCAGTATCAGCATGCAGGCTGATAAGAAACTGCAGGACAAACATGACAAAGATATGTCTGACCAGAGAGCACTGACATGTTCATTTATTAACTCTAAAATGCTCCAATCAGGTCATAATTGTCACTAACAACACTTAAGTTTAGTTTTTGTTTTTTTGAACCGCCCAAATAACAGTCAGATCCTAGTTTGGATTCAGTTTTCATGTGTATGCAGTTCAGTGTGTTTTGTGTGTCTGAACACTGCTGAGGAGCATTCTGATAGCAGCTGGGATAACGTTGGGTACAGATGACATGATTTGGCCTCTGTGTCAGCAGTTTGGACAGAATGACTTGCAAACAGCTGGTTACTCTTGATATAACTCTGTATTAATCATATTTTTATTTTTTTACTGTTAAGGGTCTGGTTGATGACCACGAAGAAGGACCATTTCTGCTATGCTTGAACTGCGTGGAGCTGCGCTGCAGGACAGGAAACAAGACCTTCTGCTTCCCTCTTGAGCCCTAATGTTTGACATAACATCGGCCCTGACCACTGGACCTTTACAGCTGTGTCCTCCTGACCCACATATGAGCCAGAAACGTGATTGAATTAACAATGAGAATGAGTTGACTGATATGGTTAAAGCCAAAACAAGCCACGTTGGAAATCCAAGAGAGAGACTCACCGTCAGCTGTCATCAGCACGCAGCTTTGTGTGATCTTCTTACAGATGTTCACAAAGTTTGTGGCAGATTAACCTGATGGTCAACTTCACCATTTAGTGATGGAATGACAATGTGTAGTATTCTTTTAATAACTACTGACAGATAGGTGGTATGTTCCAACATTGTACTTTTCTACATTATTATAATACTGTATATAAATAAATCTGCTACTGGTTTTATAAGAAGAGTTTGTTTTAGAGAATTATGATGCATGTGTGAGAAGCTGCACATTTAAAAGGAAGTTTCAGACTTAATCACGCTGAAACCTGACCGCGTGGTTGCAACAGTCACATCTTGACATTTACGTCACTGATGTGACCACAGAGGAGGCAGTTAGTCATGACTTAACAGGTAAAATGACGGATATGTTAATGTCACTTAACAAATCTGCAAAATCAACTGCCCCATTCAGTGTCTATGTTGTACAAATTGCTCTTTTATCTCCAGATTTGAAGGAAAACTGTTCAGCGACAGAAGTTTCGTAGAACAGAAAAATCAAATGTAATTTAACACCGAATGAAGAGTATAACGGGGATTTACTGCACAAAGATAAGTCAATGGCTGAATATTTGAAATATTTACTCTGTAGAAGGCGACATGTTTAAAACACACACATTTATGATAGTTCACAGCAGATATGAGCATATCATCTTGGCGTGGCCCAGAGAGGGCTTAATGGCACGATACAATCACTCATGTCAGAGAGATTCTGCCTACATGTCTACAAGGACAGGAAGTGAGGTTTGAAACTCTGCACTCAGAACTTCTCAAGGATAGAACAAATAATAAACAGTCAAGAAAAAAATCTGATTTATATCATAAAACAACAAAAGTCCCTGTCGCCTGGCTCCAGCCATACTTGGGCAAAAAATATATATGGAACCATGGAAATGTACTGTGTAGACATGGACAGTGAAGGGAAAGAGCTAAAGACTGCAGGTAATTTACTTTTACAACATTAATGCTAAAACACTGATTCCAACTGTCAGAAAAACATCATTTGGCTGATTTTTGATGCAGCAAACAATCAGGAGCAGAATTTACAATGACTTTGTTTTAAATCTCAACCTCAGAAACCAAAGTTTGACCAAATGAACACTGAATGGTCCACTTACTGGATTTGCCAGTGCTTTTACCTCCATGACCTTCATCAGCTACTGTTATCACAGAGCCTCAGCATGGAAGTTTGGTCTGGACTTTGGACAGGAAAAAATCTATTCATTGATGAAGACCATGAGATGCTGCTGAAAGCCCTGGGAAAAGCTAGTAACTGGACCTTGAGTTAAGATTTTTCCAAACAATACAGTTCGACAAAAAAAGGTCTTCATCAATGAATAGAGCAACAGTTTTGTTAAGCTGTTGAAAACCCCTTTCCTTTGACCGTTGAGTGGCTTCCACATGACTAAAATCAGCTTCCAGATCCGCAGGTTGGTTCCAGTCCCTCAGCACCTGACTCATGTGATATGGACAACACAATAAAACCAAAGTCCTTCAACAGCTTGGCTGCATTCAAAAAGAGAACTTGGGCTCAAATGAGATCATGTGACAGAAAAATTTAACAAGTTGTTTTGGTTAAAGTCTGCTGGGTTACTTGAGCATATACCAAACACTACCATGTGACCTGTCGCACTGAGAAAGATACGAGTGCATCATGTGCTTAACATCTAGCCAAACAACATTAGAGTCAAAGGAGTTCAGAAATCTCTTTCACAACAGTAATAAAAAGGTCTGACGTTGATTAATTAAACATATACAAGACATCCCTGGTTTTTGACTTGTACACACACAGGTTCTGTATCATAACATGAATTTAGTAGGTAAAACCTTGGGTTCTTTGAAAGCTGGGACCATTATAAAAGTCACTGTATTTAGGTTTAAACAGTAAACATCCTGACATTAAGTATAATTAGAGCTATAAAATTCACTTTAAAACTTTGATTCAACAATTGTTCTTCAAAATGTCGATTTTTCTGAAGCAGTGTGGCGTGTATACGGGAATATTTTGGCAGTCAATGTTCAGAGAGACAGGTAAGATGAGTCAGTCCCTGCCTGTCCCATCCTTCATTGTGTGTGTGTGTGTGTGTATGTATGTGTGAGATTAAAGCCATCAGTCCATCACTTTCTGCCAGCATCACGGGGAGAACAGCACAGTCTTGATGTAAGCCACGGTCGTGAAGTTCAGCAACATGTTCACGTGTTCGTTCCCTGGAAGCTCTTTAAACATCACCGGCTGTTTCTGCTTTCCTACCCACCGCCTGCACTGCACGGCGCTCTGCAGGTTCACGGTCCCGTCGCCGTCTCCGTACACCACGGTGGGCTCCACGTCGGGGAACTTGTCGGAGTACTGGAAGGCTTCCGAGGTGGGGATGCCGCTGCCGTACAAGCAGTGGACGGCCACGCCGGGGGGCGTGAGGTCGGTCACCAGCGGCTCCGTGTCCTGTCGCATCAGCCAGCCGTCTTCAAAACCAATGTCCGAGTAGAGGCGCTTGTAGTCCTGCACAGTGTAGTTGGCGGTAGGCGTCTGCACCAAGACCTGGTGGTGGATGGGCGGGAAAAGCTTCTCAGTTGTTTTACTTGGTTACTTCTACGTTTCTAAATATAACTAAATACTTAACAGAACAAGCACAATAGCTGCAGGTATGGTTATTGTTTTTTTCTGTATTACTCCAACATTGTGGCATTTATTTTGATAATCAACACCACTTCCTGTTGTTCTCTGTGGGTTTGTCACTGCCAATTAATCTTGTAAAAATAGTAATTAGAACAGCTCAAAGGCTAAATTTTAATTTGAAAAACTGTTGACAGATACTGAACATCCAGAAAGCCAAGAGAGGCGGACAAATGAAAGAAGAGGCAAAGACAGAAAGAAAGACAGACAAACACAGACAGGATGAAATTTATGTCTCCCTGGTCACACCAGTCAACGTGCACACGCACGCACGCACGCACGCACGCACGCACGCACGCACGCACGCACGCACGCACGCACACCTTATCTTTGGGCCAGGAGTGGGCATAAGGGAGCAGCCAGGAGGTGGAGACAGCAGAGCGTTGCTGGGAGCGAATCTTCAAGGGGCTGATCACTGGGATCCGGTTGTTATCACCTGTAGACAGAGAAAAGGAACCAGTGACAGAGAACAGAAACCAAGCAAAGAATTTCCAGCCAAACACCACAAACCAACGAGGAGTTTCACTGTGTGGCTCCTTGAAAAAACACTACTCATTTCCTGAGAGACATACCACTTACAGTATATTGTAATGCACAGTATTGTTTAATCCAGAGTGCATCAGGGTAGCAGGCAGGCCAGGGAAACATTTACCAACATGCAGGGTCTGATGTAACTGTCCTTTGTGCAATTTGATCCTGTCAGTTCTGAAGTAAACTAGCAGAGGGAGAGGCAGCTGAGAGCAGCTGCTGGACTTTATTTAAGGGAGGCAAACAATAGATTAAAGTTAGCTGCCAATCCTTTGTGCATGTAGTGTGTTTCAAGAGTGTGTTTCATGTATATTTGTAATTTGAGGTGTGTTCTGTATTTTTTGTGACATGCAATTTAAAATCTTCCTAATTTCCATCATGAATTTCAGCTCAGATCAGATGTGTTGGCCATATTTTACTGTGTATTATCTCTCTCGTTCTTCAGTCTAAGGGGGGCTTGTGTATTGGCAAGCTAGCGTTAGCTTTGTCAGTTGGTCCAAGTGAGAAGGTGTAAATATTTAGTAACATCTTATCTCTAATTTAGCAACCATTAATCTAGTAGCTCGTTTCTGAGGTTTAATTTAGTGATTTGTAAATCTCCACTTAGTTAACATTCATGTTAGAACCAGGCTAAGCTTGAACTCACACAGCTGTGAGCAGCTGCCTCTTATTTCCTCATGTCCTCGTGTTTCCTAAAGTACAACATTTTGGTGGCGGTAAATACGTTCTACAGTAAATGCTGTAAACTTTCCTGGAAATTCTGTTTAAACAGGAACTTGTTAAATTCAGCTAACGTATGTATAAGCTTCACTTCCCCTTTACATTCTAAAAAGTTCTGCCTTTGCATTATGAGAAATCTTTTTCTAATGTTAGGGTGCATATTGTGCTCTCTTCTTTCTTCTTTTCATTCTGGACTTTTCCTGGAAGGCAGGGAGAGAGCAGTTCTTGTCTAACACAAAGCTTCAGGGTCCGGTTCCGTCTCTTACCAGAGGTGAGCACGCGGAGGGTCTTGGCGACCCCCGCCCACGGTGGTCCCAAAGAGACGAAAGCTTTGATGTATCTGTCCTTCCAGGCCTGTGGCTGCTGGTTGAGGAAGTACAAGGTGTACATGTTGCCCATGCTGTGAGCGATGAGCACCACAGGCCCACCGGCCTTCTCTGCCATCTCTTCAATCATCTGCTGCAGCGCCAGGAAATACTCTTTATTCTCATCTGATAGAGGAGAGAACAGAGAACAGAACAGAGAAGATGAGCTAACAAAGTGCCCCCACCGGCCCCGCTGTGAAATCCCCTGCATTTTCATTAAGACACTGAGGTTTGAGTCCTTCCAGGTTTGGACAGGAGAGCTCCAACAGGAGTGGACCAGCTGAGGTATGTGGCCTGATGGGTAAAATTCCCCCATGCTCCCCCAGGTAATTCACCCCTATTTATTCTGACTTCACTGCCTTAAATGCCCCTTTCAAAATAAAGACCCAACAATCCATGACTGGCAGGAACACTGTTTAAAAGCATGTGCTCAAATGTATCTATAGCATCGTCCAGTTTAGTTTTTGTTTCCACGTACTGTGTCATCAACACTGACGCACAAAACTGAAAGACGTAAAGTGCTGTTAACTCTTAGGGCTGTGAACCATTTCACATGCACACTAAAGGATTCTTTAAATTCCTTACATGCTGAATTAAACACATAAATTCACTGCATGGCTGTCATTCATTCAGTTTGTGTGAGTCACATGTTGTAAATGTGCCAGTTGCTTTAACACCCAAGCCACAGGCAGGTTCTCCAAACACCAGCTAAAATGCTTCGCTGCGGTACTTCTGTCCTTGTGAGGAGCAGCCACACGAGCCAGACAACTCTCGTGTGTGATTAAAGCCAGTTTGAGCCCCTCTTGAGACTGAAAACCATATGAACCAAACAGTGTATTTTAGGTTTTACAGGTGATGGTGCATCATTCATGAGCTTGAATTAAGTTTCAGGGGATGAATGCAAGTTATCCAAGGTGTAGCCCTGGTTTTGTGTCTGAGTGTGTGTGCGTGGCTGCTTACTGGGGGCTTTTCTCCAATCATAGGGAGCTCCTCTGACATCGTCATCTCTGGTGTAGCCCCACTCCACCAGTGCCTGCACTATAGTAAAGAAATACATGCCTAGGAGACAGACAAACATGCACAAACACAAGAGAAGAAGAAAATAAGGCCGTGTACATTTCAGTCTCTTACTTAAAATAAAACAAGCAGTAAGAAAATAATCTCATTCTTGTTTCTTTATAGAACTGTTTGGTTTTTGGACCTTCAACTCACCCACGCTGCGTTTACTGGGGTCCAGATACTCCAGTGAATACGTCTGTCCGAACCCTGGGACACGGATGTCCACACCCGGGGGGGACGAGGTGGCATGTGTGGTCCTGTTGTAGATCAGCCTGCACGCACACACTTTGATCAGTGTCAGTTCTGCATTGGCGGTGAACCACACACTCACAAATAGATCATACTACAAGGCAACACTTCCCGTTTTAACTGACCATTGCTTTAACACCTTGTTAGTTATGCCTGACGACAACTTCCCGAACTGTTTTCTTAATCCCATGCAGATGTGAGAGAAGATGTCTGGGTTTGCCAACCAGAAGCAAACATTTGAGTAACATCCTTTCGAGCTACAATGATGTTGATTTTTCAAAAGCGACAAATCTGTGCTTGTCCACTACCTGGACCTGTTATTTTCAAAAAACTCTGCATATTATTTTTTTGGGAATTTACAATGATAACACCTCTGAATTCTGTCTTAATTTACCAGAAAGTGTGCAAGTTGTTTCGCTGTCAAAACTGTCAGTCTGTGACTCAGACAGTCACACCTCTGCTGTGTCCAATTAGCCTAACGCACCTCAACATGTACTTACCTGTTGCATGACTCTCACATCTCACCCACATACTATTAGTTTGTCAATAAAGTGGCCTAGATTCAAGGTAAATCTGTTGACTTGGATAAAACAGGACATTTTTTTATGGTTTTGCATCTACCATTATCCTGTAAATGGACATAGTGGCCACTGTTTAGCTTTTCAAAATATCTATTCTAATTTGGACAGTTTATAAATTATTGTTAACTTATTAAAATCAAACTGATTGCTAAACTTATTCTAATCTTTACACTGTTCAAGGAGGTTCCTGAGCATGAGTGTTGATCGTGGTTTCTACCCTCGACTCATGTTGCCTTCATTTCAGAATAAGAGCCCACCATTACTCAAGACAGTTTAATGCAAGATAAGCAAATCATTCCTGTAACTGCAAAGGAAGTGAGAAGCCTGGATTAGTGACATCATGTCTTACAAAGAGGGACCAGAGCAATTATTCAACATTATTGCAAAATGCCTCTCTTTAATTGCATCAAAGTTCTCGTTTTGAGATACTGCAGCTCACAGTTCTAAATGAAAAAACAATAGCAATATATAAACCATGTGTATGCTCTGGAAATGACAGGATTTAGTTCACTAACAGAGCATAAGACATGATAAGCTCAATGGCTGAAATAAAAGGTCACTCAGTGTCTGACATACAAGTCTTTTTGAGCTGATTGCTGATGGATACATCAAAGGAATGCTATCTCACCCTTTGTTTCCTTCTATACCTTGTTGATTAATGGAGGCTACAAAGGTCATTTCATCCAGTGTTGGTTGATAACTGCTCGCAGACTGTCAACCAGGTCGTCGACCCTGTCCACCTACTCCCTTATCCTTTTGACAGGACTTCCACGAATTTGCAGTTTTGGAATTTGCACCACAGAATGTTTTCACAAAAAGCATTTCCCATAGAAGCAGCAAAGACAAATTGTTTAAACTATTTGGTCACCTCATCACATACTCAGTGTTCAAAACAGGATGCCAACAAAGCTTTTACAAGACAAAATTGTGACCTATGCATTAGGTGAGGCACATAAATTCATCAGTGCCTGGCCAACAGTACTTAAATGACATCTCAGTGTAAACAGAAAGACCCACACGAACAGAGAAACCCATGTTAACCTTATGTTGTCGATCCAACAGTCTATGGCTACAGGGACCAGCAGCTCCAGGTTGAGCCACAGAGTGAAGAAGGAGTCCGTCTTCTTGTAGCAGATGTAATGGACCACACTGGGTTTATCCAGCTTCGCCTCCAACTGGTTTCCCAGATCCCCTGGAACTGAAACAAGCGACATTAGCAGTCAGCCACATATCTAACATCGCTGTAAAATTGTACAAAATGACATCAAAGGTTGTGTACTTCTTACAGTTAATGTTATATTATATATAACATATATATATAAGTTAATATACGTTACAGTATACAGTAAGTTGAATAGCAATGACACATTGCTCTTCCACGCTGCGATACATATTTCTAATGTACACAGTTTTTGTCATTTGTCAGGTAGCTTCATTTATTTGCTGTGTTTGTTGCTATCCTCCTCCGTGATGTTTGATCATGCACATAACATTGCACAACAGTCTGAAGCAATGTATACTCAAGTATCAGTCCAACGCTCGTGATGGACGCCATGTAGCCAACGCATACTGCTGTTGTGCATACTCCACTTTCAAAAACATTTTAAAATAGCAGACAGCTGGTGGAAATTTTGTACATCACCGTTTTTTTTTAAAGACTGTGAAGCTATTAAAACATTTCAGGCTCTTCTATAGTTTAGTCTAATGTCAAACACGCTGTACATTTAGACAGAAATGGGTAACAAAGATTTGCCTAAGTGCTAAAAAACATATTCCTAATCTTTGGATTTACACATGACAGGAAATAACTGGTAGATAGCTTGGGGCAGATATCTCTTGAAACTGAAGTTTTTATATAGTCAACACTATCAAAATGGAAAGTGGCTAAACTATTTAGTCCAAGTGTGACCTTTATTTAAAGTAATTAAAATTTGAATGTTTTCATTCAGATCTTTTCTTTTAAACAAGAGGGATATTAATATATTTTTTTTAACACTTGTGCTTTATTGGAATGGTGACAGCTGGAAAGAGACAGGAAAGGCAGGGGGGAGAGAGAGGATGACATGCAGCGATGGGCCCAGGCTGGAGCTGAACCTGTGCCACTGCAGTAAGCACTCAGCTTTGACTCACATCTTACAGAATGTACTGTTTCTGATTTGATTTTCTGAAAGTGAGTGAATCGATAACTTCCCCCCCCCCCCCAGTGAATAAATGGTCTGTGTTTCCCCCTGTTAGCTCTTAGTTTAGCATCCCATCCTGGTCTAAAACATTTACATAGTTGAACAGGCTCTTCTGGTTGGCTCACTGTCTGTGTAACACAAAATGACTGAAGGCGAGCACAGGCTTTTGTCTGCAACTCTAATATTCTACCACAAGCAAAAAACAAACAGCAAGAGATTACTTGAGGTCAAGCAGTTACACAGGCTCTTATCACGCATGCATAAAGTCAGACTGAGGCTGTGGTTGTAACATGGTCAAACACAGATAAGATTCCTCTAAACCCAAGACCCTTTCAATGGAGAAGTGGAAGAAGAGGAATTGCGGATATTTAAACAGGTTGTGTGTGTTACGGTACAGCCATTAACCTGGATTATGACTTCAATTACTTTATTGAATGATTAACCAGAGTCTAGAAAAGTCCAGTATGAGACTTCCTCAGGATTTAATTGGCTGCAGTTCTCAAGAGTCATCTGTTCCAGCTCAGTCATATGACCCGAGGACAGCTGACGGTAAACCAACAACAATTAACAACCCGCAGCATGTCCGCAGAGGAAATGGTTCAAATGTTTGCTAAATCTCGCAACTACCTGCCACTATTAGTGTGCTAATCAGTGCATTTTTCTGACAATCCTCGATACATCAGTGTCTTTCCTCGCCAGTGGCCGGCCAACCTCCGTTCACAAGCAGTAATGTGAAGACGCCTTCCTTCAAAGTGGCGTTATATGATCAACAAGCGATGACTAAACACATTTTTCGGAATCAATTGGGACACGTTTTCAATGCAGCACAAACCTAATACTTAGTACTACATTTCGTCGACATACAAGCTGGTACAGACGGCTCTCATCGACGAATCGCCGAGTGTTTTGGTGGAAGCCGATAACAGAATCGACAGGCCAAACATGAACAAAAGTTAGAATTTAATTGACGTATATACAACTGGATGAATATGTGCTAGCCGAATTTAACACGGGCCAAATAGTAATTTGAAAACTGTCGAATTTAAGTCTAAGTTCGGTACAACGTTTGCGACAAGCCAAGAGAGTATAAATTGATGTAATTATGAATGGAGTTTGGTCTATCTTGCATATCGCCCGGCATCGCTAGCTGTTGAGCGGACTGAGGGGCTACAATAAGTTGCGCAACTACTTAGCATCAGAGAGTGAGGTAAACAAGGCTGAAACACTGAAAAAAAAAACCACTTACTTAGAACCACAGGAGGTCTCGGGGGCTGACAAGACCTGTGGCCGATACATTTCTCCAACGGTCTCCCGCTGCTCCCAGCCGACAACAGCAACAATAACAAACCGACTTGGAGCAGCGAAGAAAAGGCAGTTATCCGGTGCCAAGCCGCCATGGCTCCTGATGTCTCATAGCCAAGGGCTCATGGTCGCCTCCTCGGTGTGTGTGGATCTGCAGTGAAGGGGTGCTTTTGCTGTTAGATTGCTGTCAAAGCCCGCTGATGTGCTTTAGCGCGATGTAAACGTTGTGTGGTGACGATCACGAGGTCCAGATTACAAAGCAATCTATCCGGCAACGCAATTTCAGCAATCAAGTCAAAAGTAATCGACCGAAGATGTAGTCGAACAGACGCAAGGAGAGACGAGTAGTGAATCAAAACGGATTATTTGACACATGTGACTTTTGAGACAATATATGCTTTATTATAAGTGAAAACATTAAGATACATTTGGCATGTTGCATGACAGTATAAAATGTCCCTGTCATTTCTAATGTGCGTGTATAAACTACTGTATATGAGCCTGAGGAAAAAGTGATCTCATAATTATGTTTCATAAAGAGTTCATACAGATATCTAAAAATATTTAAATCCCTACAGAAATATGACAGTGACATCATAATCACAATAAAATAGTCCTCTATTAATTGGTCACACTTGTAACTATCCATGGAATATGACAATTATGCATCATTGGGTGTGTGTGCATAAATAATAATGATGTGATGAATAGTTTATCATCCATCAAAAGTAAACAAACCAGAATTATGTATTTTTGTAAAGATGTATGTAACAGGATTTGAAGTTGCCTGAATGGACTGTGATAAAACTACACAGACAACAGCATTAAATGAACCATCATAAAAAAAAAAATCCCTATTGCTATATTTGTACAATTGTGTGTATGGTGGTCACCACCATCAGTCTCAGTCTCAGTCTATGATCAACATCAAATATAAGGGAGTTACAACACAACACACAGTCTGGAAATAGAACTAAACAGATCAGGTTAAAACCCATACTGCAAGTCATCAGCCTTGAGTTTAGATAAGGGGGTCATGGTTATTGGCTGGGGGGGTCAAAGAGGGGTTGCTAATAAATGTTGGAGTTGTGTGGAATGTTTTTGTTTTTTTGACACTTGAATGGACTAAAACATCAACTACGTAAAAATCCAGCACTCCATGTGTTTTTGCTTTTTGAACTCTTAGATGCTGTTGTCTGCTATTTCATTCCAATTCTGACGTCAACCTCTCTGGGTGTGTCTGCATTGTCCTCCAGGATATGCTGGATTAGGTTGAGCACCTTTTCATGGAACACTATGTCCAGGTGGGCCAGCCCTCGGTACTCTGTAACATGGACAGGCTTCTCCTGCTGCCCCATCCAACGCTTGCAAAGACTCATGCTAAGGCTGTCCACTGTGTCATCCCCATCGGCGTAAACAAAGTCCACTGGGTCCCCGTTGGGAAACTCCTCATCATAAATGTATGTTACTGGAGTTGGACGCCCCACACCATACATACACCACACTTCAACACCAGGTGGGTGGAGATCACCAGTGAGGTTCCTGGTATCCTCCCAAATATGCCTGGAACCAACAAGAGGATTAAAGAGGTTGTGAAATGAAGTGAACAAAATGTAAATGCAGTTTGATCTATAGTTTCATATTGAAATCTCCACAACACTGCAGATGCTTCTACTGTATATGCTGGTTTTGAAAATGTCTGACTTTGGCATTTCCCAGTGGTAGCGTCAAATAAGACACCTCCAGATTGTCAAATTTTGCTACAAACAAAAAATGTTAGCCATGAAAATGAACTACCATCCTCACAATAATGAGTCTACACAGATGTAACCACTGTAGACCACTGTCCTGTACACTATCTATGATGGTGAAGAGACACATAATATAGATACTGCACACTTATCTGCTCCCAAAGCAGTAATTTACATAACTGACCAGGTTCTCATGAGCTCTTAAAGGTAAAACTGATCATAAATGACCACTGCCACTGTGTAGTTACTGTTCTGTGGATCATAAAAATTCAAAAGAATTGGAGTCAGTTCGATTGAGTCAGGAATATAGGTGGGTAATGGCAGAGCTCTACTGTATTATAATATTAAAGCTGTTAATTACCAGCCATCCTCAAAATTGATGTCGGTGAAGAGGCGCTGGTAGTCCTGGTTGGTGTAGTTGAAGGTTGGTGTGGAGATAAACACGTGGTCCTTTGGCCAGGCGGCCTCAGATGGCAGCATCCAGGGATTAGTTGTTGTCATCCTCTGCTCCTCGCGGATCTTGATGTTGGAAATCATCGGGATGCCATCATTTTCACCTCCAATGGCGAGTCAGAAATATGGGAGGGTTACAAATCGCAGTTACGGGTACAAATATGAGGACAGTTTTGCAGAACATGCTTAATTTAATGGATCAAATATGAAATAATCAATCAAATCAGGTGTTTTTTTCACTGCTTCACAAAGTTACCACTGCCCTGTGGTGTTTTTGATCCTCATTATTAATTAAGATAACAAAAAACATAAGAAACAGGAGGACTATTTTTTGGTGTACTGAGAGTGTCAGGTGCTGATCCATTTAGTGGCCTCTCCTATTGTACTGTATTGTGTTCTAAGTACTTATTTAAGCCATTACCTGACGCCAGGACTCTAAGTGGTTTAACAGCACCCCCCCATGGAGCTCCCAGGGAAATGAAGCCCTTGATGTACTTGTCCTTCCACGCTTGAGGCTGGTGGTTGAGGAAGTAGAGGACATAGTGGCAGCCCATGCTGTGTCCCAGCAGGTAAACCGGGTGCTGGTACTGGTCGTACATCTCCTCAACCAGGTCCTGCAGCTTTGTGAAATACTCTGCATTCTCATCTGTGGGAGGAGGGACGGCAGGAATTTAAGCTAAGTGCATGCACAAGTGTGTGTGTAGTGCACAATCATTATCGGATGTAAGGATGCACGTGTAGTTATGCTACTTACTAGGTGCTAATCTCCAATCGTATGGTGCACCTCGGACTGTCTCATTCCGGGTGTAGCCGATGTTAACCAAATGCTGCACCATAGTGTGAAAATACCCTGCAAAAAACAGCAGCAGACTAACTCAACACCATACGTCTAAAGCAACACTGCTTGGGACAAAGCAGCTAAGATATAAAGTGCATTTAAAATATTTAATAAAGATATCTAGTGTAGGAATGAAGCACAGACCAATACTCTGTATCACTGCTTTCAAAAACATTCGGACTGTTCTGGATGATCCAACAAAGAAATGCATGGGAGGATTACATTACCCACAAATCCCAAACCGAAATTCCAGCAGTACAGATATATTTCTCTCACCAGCCAGTTTGTTATTATCGAGAAACTCAATGGGATATGTCTGCCCAAATCCTGGCACCCGCACCTGCACCCCTGGTGAGTTGGAAGACCGCCGAGTCGTCCTGTTGTAAACAAGTCTGGGGCACGCACATAGACACCTATGTTAGTAGTCTGGCAAAAACAGTCCCTAATGTGTCTCTAATAATATCAGAAAAAGAACAAAAATATTGTGGCTCCCCCAGTATAATTGTTCTGTCTAATAGTGACCGCTTAGACCAGACTGAAAGTTTTAAAGCAGCAGAGTAATAAAATCCGAGACCCTTCACAAAATACAGTAATGCTGAAATCTGAAAGATCACAAACAGGTAGAGAAAGTGTAAGAATGACATGGTTAAAAGCTATGCCTTCAACTTTTGACCAACAATCAGGATATGTTTTCCAAATGTGTAGCAATGTCTGCTACCACCTGCAGTAAGGCAGAGATGTAGAGTAAATGTGTAGAGAATATGTTGTCATTAAGCATCTTAAAGGTGAAACGTAATAAGAAAGAGGACACAGGACATTAGAAGTGTTGTTACCTAATGTTATCAATCCAGCAGTCTATACCTATGGGCATGAACATATTGAGGTCAATCCACAGGGGGAACCAGTGTTCGGTTTTCTTGTAGCACATCCAGTGAACCAGTGTCGGCTTGTCTATCTTAGCTTCCAGACGGTTCCCCAGGTTCCCTGGCACTGGACACACACACACATACACATCAGTGAATCACACTGCCATTAGCACTCCACTCTTTAGTATTCTGTAGGTTAGTGGTTCCCAACTTGGAGTTGAGGGTTGACAAGACAAGTTGAGGGTTCACAAGACATTTAATGAAATAAGAAAGGAAGTAAAAGACATTGTTCTGCTATATAAATACTGCAGTTGGACATCCAACACGTAGTCAAATGAAACACTCTGAAAAGTTTACATTACTGGACAAATGCAAGCTGTGACAAGGTTTCACAATTTGACTTTTCCTTATTTCAAGGAGTCACCAGCTGAAAGGTTGGGAGCCACTGCTGTAGGTCTCCGGCCATAACAGGTAAGCAGAGACTGGCCATCCCATGAGCGACTCAGGGGGCCATACAGGGCCCACAACAAGTAAATTACAAATATGACTATGGCAAATATAATTGCAATTTGTTTGGCCACAAGCCCAACAAATCTGCAAACACAACATCGTTTGAGCATATTATCATGTTATATTGTTATGGTGAACGTGTTAACTAACAGCTGTAGTCACAGAGCAACATTCACATTCATTTGGATTCGTATTTCTGGACATCTGATGAATGTAAGTCAAATATTCACTCTCCTGTTAGTTCTGCTGAGGAAAATACACACACACACATACACACACAATTGGTGCTGTACATTTATCAGACCTTTTCAGCAGTAACGGCTGCTGTAGTTGAACAAGGCTGACGAAGCCAGAGTTCGCTGTCCTGAAATTAAAACAATGAGCTGAAATGTGTCTGTAGCACTGAGGGAACCTGAAGTCTGGTGCTAAATCTCTGTGAGCGTATCACTGTGAGCATCATATTACACATAGTCATATGATGTATTGTCAACATAACAATCTTGGTTGGTGCAACTTGAAATAACAAGAAATGTGTAATCCTGTTTTAAATATTCCATATTTTGTATGGTCTTTTTTGTAGCTTGTACTGTATGAGAGGGAAACTCTAATCCATACTGGGGAGGGATTGAAGTTGAAACTCAACTTTGTGTCTCAAAAATGCTTGGGAGGACTCTATAGGTCGCAAAAATAAATAAAGTATGAACTATATTTGGCCCTTCTTAAGCCTCCTGCATTTGAAGATTCTGGACCACAGAACCACTATGGTATCTTTCAAAAAGAGCCAGAAAATGTTCGCGAAAGCACACGTTTTTTTAATTGCTAAAAATAGTTTTTCGCGACATCTTGCAGAATGTGTGACATTACAGAGGAAGTGTGCAGTAAAAAGTTTCTGTTGACTAAACAGCAGGTTTTCTAAATGTTTGTCAGATATTGTATTTGCTTTGCTGACCTGATTTCTAAACTTTGCGGAGGCCCATCTTTTAAACTTCCCACCCCATACTGGCAAATACAACCGTGCTCCTCAACTTTACCTTTTTGTCCTTGAACAAAATGTACACGACCTATTGTTTGTCACATCATTTTGTCATAATAACCAGCATAGAGCAGAAACCCATACACTTCACTGGCTGTCCTCCACTTGGAGCTCCTCTGCAGTCACTTGCGTATATCCAGATTTGGACAATGACCTTTTCGACTGCAAACAATGAGTCATGAGTGGTGGGAAGAGTAAATGCGCTGCAGTGTAATCTTGAAAAGAACTACAAATTCTGGTTCCTAATAAGGGCGTTGAACACCTACTATCTGTTTAATCTGTGACTAACAGTATACTTTGCATATAGAAGTCAGTGTCAAACATGCTGAGTTGCATCACGTCTGGAAAGCAGGACCAGCAAATGCAAACAGCAAGTTTGCCAAATCCCTTCAGAACACCCAGTGTATATGGAAGGAAGATGAAGAAGGATGTGGAGATGTTTTACTGCACGAGATCACAGTCAAGGTGCCATGACACATTCTCTGACTGTCTTTTCACGTCACAGACACATTACTATTAGGTGTTGATTAAATATTATGTACTCCTTTGAAGGCCAGCAATTGACCCGAAGGAGAGGAATGAGGTGGCTGAGACAGGAGAACAGGGAAGGAGCTGATTGGCTGGGGAAACACTGTCAACAGGACAGGGCTACTGGGGCTGATGGAGGGCAGGCGTGGGGGGAAAGTGTGAAAGGAAAAGCAGGCGGAACTGGATCCTTTAAGGTCTAAGAGTCATATTGCTGGTTGACTAGCGCTACAGTACCAGGGGTTTGGCACCCCAGCAGATCTTAAGAGCCATGTTTCCATTGAAACAATCAGTGACACCTGCTGACCAGTGGTACCAACAAAAAAGAGCAAAACATTTCTCACGATTTGTGGTTTGGCAGCTCTATCTGGATTGGTCACCTCACTTAAGAGAAACCTTGCTTTTATCATCATATTAAAGTTTACACAGGGACCCTCCCCCAGGGTCTAAGACCAAAGATATGGGATGTCAATGTTTGTGTTTGCTGCATTTTAAAACCGCTTTGCTGTCCTGTGTCTTTTGAGGCTGTGACCACTAACAAAGATGACCAGAGTAATATTTCAATAAGCAAATGCAAAGATGAGGATCCAGGAAAATATTAGTGGGATAGTTGGGATTTACAGCTTCTGATTTAACTAACTATTGTGGCTACTAAAGAGTAATGTTTAACATGAAGTAGAGAATTATTCTGAAAAATGAAGAAAGAATCTCGAGTTGAGGGTCAGAGACGGCAGCCTGTAAAAGGCCAGGCAGAGTATAACCCCTACAGCTGAAGTGTGGAGCATGACCACTGAATCACGTTTTGGCCTTCTGAGCCTAAAACACCTTAGTATGACCGAGATAAGCAGGAAACAAACAGAAGAATACAGGGTCAAATGTACAGAGTACAGTGTACAACATGACTGATAGCCTAGACATCAATACACAGACATACAGTCAGATAGATAGATGATAGATAGAAAAAAGGCTCCTGGGCTGTTATTAACCCCCTATTGGCCTGCAGCTTTGCACAGTTTGAATTAGGTTTAATGCACTATTTAATGGACTACATACACAGCCATTCACCAGACACAGGGCCTCGAGTTTAGAAAAGAAGCAGGACCCTCTGTTAGGCCCTTACGGATAAGTTAATATTGCACTTTTATGGTGCATGTTCCCAAATAGATTTTCAGTTTAATTAGCACAACCTTGGAGACATAAGCATGGTGCCTTCAGGGCCCTGTGACCCGCTTGGCCAGGTTGGTACACGAGTGTTGGTCCTTAAAGCAAGAGTCCACATTCTGGAAGTAGCTGCACACATAGTCTGACATCGAAACAATCTTCACAACACTCCCTTCACTTACCAATAATGAGTGGTGGAGTGCTGTTGCTTGGTACTCTGGCTTTGGCGTTGGGCGGGAAGACAACGTTGACGATCCAGAAGCCCGAGCAGTGATGAAGCCCCAGCAGAAATACAGCCAGCAGCACCGAGCACAGGCGCCCGGCGGAACCCATGTTTATCTCTGCAAGCTACGGTGCTGGACGGGCCGCTGTCTCGGTCTGTGTGCTGCAGGAGGCGGGGGGAGAGGCGGGCCGGCCACGAACCGTGAGGTCCAGTGGAAACGTTACAATATTACCTGGTCCCACGTAAAACTATTCAGAGATGGCCAACAGGATGAACTTCTTCGCCCGCTTGGTCTCTTTCGTCAGTCAAACATCAGCAACGAGGCTAAATCAAACTGTCATCGGCCCACGCGCACACTCATGTGAACCCAGGGCTGCAAGACGCAGGCACGCGCACTGACAAATAAAACGTGCGCAGGCCACCCATTGCTGTATTGATCACTCCAAATTACACGTATTTATTTACACAACACAAAGTCAATGATTGACAAAGAGCTTTGACAAGAGCATAATTTTCTGAGGCTGTAAAAAGTATGTTTCTGCAAAGCCAAATGCAGTTTGAAGACATTTTTCTAAAATCAGCACGCAGCTGGAGCAATGTAAATCTTTCACCACGGATTAAATAAACGATGAGAACATATCGTCGCGCTTAGATTAATTCAAACCGGTGTTAAATTGTGTACTTTTTCATTAAAACTTACTGCAACGGCAAAGCTTCCACTTCACTTCACATTTCTAACAGAGTCCAGCTGTGAGTCTCCGGACTGCGAGAACTTTCCGGTACAACTGGTGAGGCGTTCACGTTCCGCGCAAACTCCATCTCTTTAAGACCTGTGTGGAAATAATAACAAGTTGCAACAATAGCATAGGTTAAGTTATCGAATAATTATTACATATAATAACATTTTTGCCGTTTAGTAGTTGTTTTCTCACACGGACATACAGACTGCATTTTCCTCTACATCGCCCGAATAAGGAAAAAACTGCGTATGATAGATGTTTGTATGTATGTATGTATTAAAACCATAAACTGTTGCGAAGGTTTTCGCTCTCTGTAACCCATAAATGCACCATTTAAACTGCCATGGTACTACTTATTAACATACAATACGTTTTGTCGTGTTGGTGGCGTTTTTTTTAATCTAAATTTCAAAATTTAAGACAGTACAGGAAGGCAACATGTTCTAACGTCATCACATCTCGGTGTTACCATGGATACAGGTTAGCAGCAACGCTACAGGCTTCATTAGCACAGTAGGTGAGCTGATTCTCCTATCATAATCCCTTAATTAGCACATTTCAGAACTGGCTGGACTCGTGAAGCCTTGTTTACTTTATAAGGCCGGAGACAGCAAACACACAGCCGGTAAGGCTCGAGTTAATTTAAACACAAGATACTTGTGCTCAAAAAGAGGATTCATTCTCAGTGAAGAACCTTGGAGCTCTAATCTGCCTTTATACATGCCAAAGAGCAGTGATTCCTAACACATCTCTGGGGGTCATCAGGTGGAAACCTCCCTTCAACTGTGTTTCGCCTACTTAGTCCCACTACACCTCCAGGAGGTTAGGCAGTGAACTCCGGCGTCCCAGAGTCACCCCCCCCTAGTGCCAGTTCACACTGCTCCTACACAATCCAAACAGCACCGCCACATTCAACTGACCCAGAGATGCTCCAGGTAGTGGCCAGTACCGATGCTACCATTTAACTATTGCTAATGCTAATGCTAACCGCTAAGAAGAACAGAAGAAGACAATACAGTTCCAATGCTACCATTTAGCTAATGTTACATGCTAACCGCTACCTGCTAAGAGGAACAGAAGAAGACAATAAAGCTAGATTCACCTATACTGTTAATGTTAATTGCTAGCTACCAATACTAACAGCTAAGATACTATCATACTCTCACTGCTTTAGCTATTGTTAGCTGCTACAATGCTACCACAGGCCTAGATGCCACATGTAACTGCCGATTGCCACACTACCATCATCTACCCCTGCCTCTCACCAACTGCACCAAAAAAGCGAGGTGGGAATACAAACCCTGGTTCGGGTAGGGGGTAGAAAATAAAGAGGTAGAGTCAAAAGATGAAAGTAGGGATTGGATACAGACCCTTGTTCGGGTAGGGGGTGGAAAATTTAGAGGGTGCTGAAGGTGGAGGCCTAAACCACAGACTAGATTTAACAGCCTCTTCTAACATTTCCTTCAAGAAGCAACAAACCCTACCATTTCCTTCAAAAAGCAAACAGAGCAGGAAAACAAACCCTAACATTTCCTTCAAGAAGCAAACAAAACAGGAAAACAACCAAAAAGATCAAAAAACAAGCCAACTCTGTATCTTACAACGCAAACTCACCTGAACAGGCCGCATGGTCCCTAAGAGAGACTCTAGCTGGCCACACCCCCAGAATATTTATGTGTGACAACAGGTAGAACAACATCCTGACTGTAACACACTCTCACAACACCGTAAACGTGAGGTCACCACAGAGCGTTAACCTGTGTTTGGCCACTGGGAGTAGGGCACGCGGTCAATGCCTCAGACATCTTTCTACCTGGATTAACATGATAATGTAAGAGAATAGCTTCCTACTATTTAACCAGGTCATAGGATTAATAGAAGTGCATTAACTCAGTTCATTTTTTTCATTTATATAGTGCCAAATCACAACACAAAGTTTTTTCAGGACACTTTCCATATTGAACAGGTTTGGACTATACTCTTATTATGCAAGTTCCTACTGGAGTTTTGAAATAGTAGATTGTATGAATAAATGTTTAGAATAGTACTTTTCTCTGTAGGGTTGAGCTATTGTAACTTGAAATGTTAACTAGTGGTGTCAGATATAGGCAGACATTCATTGATTAATCCACTTATTGACAGATAGACCGAAGCAAAGGATCTGTCTGTGTTGCAATCCAAAGTAGAGCTTTCCTGACTTTGTGTTTGTGTTTGTGTTGCCTCTGCAACTCTTCTCTTTTCAATCTGCATTTCATGACAATGTTTCCCTTTACCCACTCTTGTATTTACAGTGTTCATGGCGGATAAGTCAGTGGATCTGCCATGTCACAGCAAGGGGTACCTGGGCTTTGGGTTCTCATACCCACCAAAGTCATGCTGGTTCGCCATTGCAAATAATTCAGAGGTGTTGTTTTCTCTCGTACCTATGTGTACTCTAATATGACTTACAATAAATTCTTAAAAATCTCAACAGTGGCTCAATGGTTAGCACTATTGCTTATTAGGAAGAAGGTTGTGGGATTGATTCCTAGCTGGAGCAGGGCCTTTATGTTGGGAGTTTGTAAATTCTCCTGCCAGTGCACTGGTGTAGAACTGGAGTTGGTTGCTGAGGGCTGCTCAGTGGCTGCCCACCACTCCCAGTACATAGATTTAGATTTAGAATTATTTGTCCTCTGCAAGGAAAATTGTTTTCACCTTCCAGACAGCCTCAAGAATACACAAATACATCAAACTAGACAGATACATACATGGATCCAACAACATATAGCTATATACATACATACTTGTGGGTTAAATGCAGATTCCCTACAGAGACCAATAAAAGTTAAATTAACACAATCATTAAATGTGCCAGTTAAGGAATGTCATGGCTGGTGTATGCAGGGTATCAGGAATGTGGGGGAAGGACCCAAATGCAGATAACTAAGGCAGACCTTATTGGAGTTCAGTGATTTATTTGAGCCAAAATGGAGGTTTGTGGGAAAGTGAGGCAGGCAAAGGTCAAACCGCAGTGAGCACTCAAACACAAGCAGACAAAAATCCAGTAAGGAGCAGACAGGAATCCAATTTCCAATAAAAGGGAAAATGTCAAATTTGCAGGTAAGGCAGACAGAAACAGGGAACCAAGACAAAGCACATGGCAACACATTATAACAATCGGGCAAGGAACAATGAAAGTGAACTGTCTAGTGTACTGTAGTGAAGGGTGATTGGAGGTGTGGGGCAGCCAAGCAATGTTTAATGGAGGGAAAGTCCGAGGATATCTGGTGGACAAATAGAGGAAGGCAGGTCTGGGGAGGAGAAGGGCAGCACAGGGCCTGGGAGAAGTGAGGAGGGGCTGGAGGCATGGGCTAAGGGGAGCTGAGGGGCAGATTGTGGGGTGGGTATCGGGCAAGACTTAGGCAGGGAGGGCCGACTGGGGTTATTGGGAATTGGGCAGGACATTGGAGATTGTCATTGTTATTCTGTATTGAGGCACAGCTCGTGTTGGTTGCCCCACGCTAGCAAACAAATCAACAATTAATTACAGCCTCTACAGTCTATAGTAATATAAACAGTGTATTATCAGATGAAGTGAAAACATCTGGCTAGGTATCCCATGCATCTTTAAAATGTCCCTTTCGTTGTTCTTTCTTCAAATAGTGGCAAAATAAATGGATTTATGAATGGATATGAAAAATACTGTTTTGGTATTTATCAAAAGGAAGAAGGAAAGAAAAACCTCCCCACCATGATGTCTGCAGGAGATGACAATCTTTCAATTCCAGACTGTCTTGTCTGGTTTTAAAGCTGGTATATATTGATAAAAATGGAATGGCCTCTGGAAAATTCCAGAAACGTACAAAAATGAAAGCCAAATCGCAGTGGGTGAGAAGAAGAGGTTAGAAACCATGAATTAGTAGCTACTGGGCCTGTAGTCAGAGACATACAGAACCCAACACTACCCCTAATAACTACACCCAGTATGGTTATCAATGGAGCCAAGGACCCAGAACATCAGACAAATTTCAATTGTATCTAAGCATACATTCAATTGTCTCACGGTTTACTTTGTGGGAATACTGCAGTGAGGGAAGCAGGAAATGTCTTAATATCCTCTGAGCTGAGGTCATTTTTTTCCAGTCGTCAAAGATATTTTATTAAAGTTGTTAAGGAGGTATTCCAGAAAAATAACAACAAGGTATGTCACGTAGATTTATGTGGATTCCTGTGGGTCTGAAAGGAAATAAATAGGTTGGTTCAATTGCAAAGCATCCCCTGCACAGGGAAGGAATGGATTAGAAGTGACAAATGAGAAGCCAAATGAATGATTGGAAGACAAGACAAATGACTGAATGGTGAATGCTAAATTAAAAGTAAAATTACTATACATTTTGGTATATTTCAGCTGCTGTTGGTATATTTCATTGGTATAGTTTATTGTTTATTGTTTAGTATATTTTCATTGTCTTAGTATATTTTCATTGTCTTAGTATATTTTCATTTCTCATATATTTTATTGCATTTACGACTATTTTTACTGCTTGTTAGTTTATTTTATTCAAGTATCTTAATGTTATTTTATAATCTTTCTTATCTTTTGTATTATCTTGTTTTTAACATGGGGGTTGCAATGCAAATTTCATTGACACGTCATGCTCAATGACAATTAAGCAATCTCGAATCATAAATCTTGAATCTTGAATCTTGATTCACACGCAGTGCGAGGTTGAATTACCAACCGTCAACAGGGGGCGCTAAGACAAAAAATTGAGGCGTCAGACTTTTACAGAAGAAGCTGGGTGATCCGGAAGTGGGTGGGACTTCGGTTCTGTAGAAGAAGAAGCTAGCCGCTACCCTCCTGGTGCTGCAGGCTCTGGTTCTGTCTCTAGCCGATCAACATGGTCCAACTGGTGGGTTCCCTCCGAAAAGAGCTGGCTGACTCCCTTTCCACCTGCAAGGTGCTGGTGGTGGGAGCGGGAGGGATCGGCTGCGAGCTGCTGAAGAACATCGTCCTCACCGGCTTCAAAAACATCGAAGTGGTCCGTAACACACTGTGTGTGTGTGTGTGTGTGTGTGTGTGTGTGTGTGTGTGTGTGTGTGTGTGTGTGTGTGTGTGTGTGTGTGTGTGTGTGTGTGTGTGTGTGTGTGTGTGTGTTAGCTAAGTTAGCTGGCTATCATGCTAGCTAGGTCTTTGTGCTGCACAGAGTGCTCCTGGGGGTGTGCGGGCTCGGGCTAATTCCTGAGACGTGGCATTCAAAGATGTCAAACATAAAAATGTTCGTGGTGGTTTGTTGATAACCCGTCTGTTCCTGAGTGCATAGGAAAGGGGGATATCCGGGCACGAAGTCATAAAAATATGGGCACTGCCGCAGCAATGTAGCCGGAGCATTTGGCGCCATTGAGGCTGCTAAGTTAGCCAGACAACTTCTTTGTAATGTAACCGTTTGCTAGCTTGCCTGTTTGCTGGAGCAAAGCGTTTGTGACTGTCACTGGAAAAGGGTTCAGGGGCCTCTAGAAGTCCTTGAAGGGTGCTGGTAAATTGAATAATAGATTAGTATTTACCATTATTCCATTCCTCTCAAAATGAGCAGAAAATGTATGAATCAGTTAGTGTCATTGGTATCTTTTTCTGGAGAGGTGAGAAAAAGAAATATTCATAGTCAAATAGCCACATAGCCAGCAAACAACAACACGTCTAAAGCAAGGCAACTAACAATCAAACGACAAATGGGATTAATAACAATCACAAGAGTCATAAACATCAGATAGTAAGGCCTTAAACTCTCGAAGGGGACTGAAAGATGGAGATGCAGGCCTTTATATTGTTCGGTCATGCCATTAAATATATGCATAATACCTGAAACTACTGCCAAAATTAGCATTTGCATTTGGAATATCTAAGGTAGTATTTGAGTGTCTTCTGTACTTATATTTGAGAAGAGATGTGAGGTAGTCGGGAAGCTTGAATAGTAGAGCTCCATGGTTGAAAATCACAACATTATTCGGTCTTGTCAGAACTGGGGTTGCGACCTTCACTTTGTGAAGGGGGTTGTTATTACAATCCTCAGTCATAGCAAAAGGCACGAGGCTCCCTGAGACAGTATTTTTGGGTGAACCCTGTTATTATGTGATTCCTCTTTAAAGAATTGGCTGTGTGATCTCAACACAGGCGCTTTTGCAAGTACAACTGAGTGAGTGATTTAAAAAATACAACAAAACAAAACAAAGCAATAACAAATAGAAGATAGCCCAAGACCCTCTTGCAGGATGGACAATAACATAATTATTATCCAATAAATTTGTTCCTATTTGTCCGCATGGTATTTGAATATAGTTGCTGTGTCAAAAGTGATGACAGTGCTTTTATGACAGGTTGATTGGAGTTCGCTGTCATACACATTTTGCATGCTTACGCGGCTGACATTACAACCCTTTTTGATTTTGGCAGATTGACTTGGACACAATTGATGTCAGCAACCTGAACCGTCAGTTCCTCTTCCAGAAGAAGCATGTTGGCAAGTCTAAAGCACAGGTATGTAAACAGCATCTGGCACTGCTCGCTGTAGGGTGTAATTTTGTTTTAGCTGTCACTGGGTTATGTTGAACAACCTGAAATATGTGTGCTCCACATACTTACTCCACCGCTGTACATTTCTGACTCAGTGAGTTACCTTGTTCCTGCTGGTTATGCAGGTGGCCAAGGAGAGCGCCTTGCTATTTTGTCCCAGTGCTAATATCACTGCCTACCATGACAGCATCATGAAGTGAGTGTCTCTCTGTTCCTTGTTCTTTTTACCTGTTTAATAAATCAAACAGTTTTATCACACTGAGACACAAACTTTGTCTGTCAGGACAGGAAAGGACAAAGTAACTGTTATATGTTTGGTTGATGGTTGTCCTTTTTGGTTTGGAACAGCCCTGACTACAACGTGGAGTTCTTCAAAAAGTTTGCTCTAGTCATGAATGCTCTGGATAACAGAGGTATTCTTCTCACTACTCAGACATTTTTATTACTTCTAAATGTCGACACATGATGAGGAAAATAAAACACTTTCTTTCTACACAGCGGCCCGTAACCATGTGAACAGGATGTGTTTAGCAGCAGACATCCCTCTGATAGAGAGTGGCACGGCTGGATACCTGGGACAAGTCACAGTCATCAAGAAGGTAGAACATGCACATCTTTGTTATGTGACTGTAACATCCGTTGCATATATTTCCTATCCAGTAAAAGACTGAAGGGCAGCGACTATCCGGCCTCTCACGGTGTCTCTATCTCTGTCACCCTTCTTTTCCTCCCTGTCCTTGTTCTCCAGGGAATGACAGAATGCTACGAGTGTCAACCTAAGCCCACCCAGAAGACTTTCCCAGGATGCACCATAAGAAATACACCGTCTGAGCCCATTCACTGCATCGTCTGGGCCAAGTATCTCTTCAAGTAAGGCTGATTTCCATAACATTGTTCAAGCATCGCCAATGGTCATATATAATTCTGGCGTCATTCAAGTTGCCTACAGTTGAATGATAGGAGCAAAGCACAGTAAACCCTCACCAGACTGGCCGTGCACATGTTTGAAAAGCAGTCGATACTGATGTAGAGTAGATGTGAATATGTTGCAAAGGTGTTCTGTGTTCTAATTGGTGTCTTGCATTGTTTGTCTCTTGCCACTGTAGTCAGCTGTTTGGAGAAGAGGATGCAGATCAAGAGGTGTCCCCCGACACAGCGGACCCAGAGGCTGCATGTGAGTGAGAGCGTGGCACCACTATTTTGATCAGCGAATAACTGTCACCTCAATCTGTCATCTTCAGCAAATTTGTGTGAAATTTGAGGACAGTTGATTTTAATAGATTACTTGTTGCATTTGTTTGCCAATATCTAATGAGACATATTTCTTTGGCTCGTATATTGAATCATTTGTGACAACAGTTCAGTACTAGTTTATTTGTTCAGACAACAGAATGGTTAGTGATAAACGTAGAAGTACACAAGCACCCTACACTGTGAAATGTGTGTGTGGTCTGTTAACAGGGAATCCTGAAGAGACGGCAGCTCGTGCCACAGCCTCAGAAAAGGACGGGGACATCAAGCGAGTCTCCACTAAGGAATGGGCCCGCTCCACAGGCTACGACCCCGTCAAACTCTTCAACAAGGTACCAGTCAGTCCGACTAATCACACTTGTAGGGCTCCTTCAGAAATTCAGGTGCAGACTTTGTAACTTATTACAAACGTGTGGGACAACCAGATGTTCTGTTTACAACCCCGATTCCACACAAGTTGAGACGCTGTGTAAAACATAACGTAATGCAGTCTTTCCTTTCCAGGATGCTCCTTTCATACCCAATCATGATACTATCACCTGTTACCAATCAACCTGTTTACCTGTGGAATGATCCAAACAAGTGTTTTTGGAGCGTTCCACAACTTTCCCAGTCTGTTGCTCCTGTCCCAACTTGTTTGAAATGTGTTCCTACATCAACTTCAGAATAAGCAGCAAATCAATGAAGCTGATGAGGTCAAACATTAGACATATTGTCATTGTGCTGTTTTCAACTGAGTGTATGTCAACAAGGATTAGCAAGGTATCACATTCTGTTTTATTTATGTTGGACAACTTTTTTTGGAATCAGGGTTGTACTTAATAAATGGGCATAGAACAGCTTATTTGGGTCCCACCTGTTGTTGTAACATTAAAGTTGATGTGATGCTCAAGCAGGTCATTTAAACAGTTCTAATGTGTGTTCTTTACTGTCTTGGACACTTTGGACTGCATATTGTGGTTTGCAGTGTATGCACATGAGGAACGCTCCTTGTGTTTCCCGTTGTTGCGTACTTTGCTCATATGAAGTACTGTGTAGCTGAACAAGGGCTGACCACGTACTTAAACTGAAAATGAATTTGATGTGTTCACACACAAAAATGACAACTTTACATCCAAATACATGCACAATGTTATTGTGTTGATTGCTGTACTGTGTATAGGCTGACCAGCAGATCCGGTCACTGTAGCCATTGACACCTGTGGCAGGTGACGACCGTCAGTCATGGCCATGATCCAGAAGTTTGTTTTGTTTTGTATTCATAGATTTGTACTAGTTTTGGTATAAACTGTGTGTATTATTTGAGCTGTTCAAGGTATTGCAGTTTATAGTAGCTTTGTTGCTGGCTCGCTGGGCATGAGCCGAAGCACCAAGTAGAACATGAATACCAATGAATTAAAGACATAAAACGTAAGTGGGATTACTTATTCAGGAAGTGAAAATCTCTAGTGTGTCTGCTTTTTCTCTCAGCCATGGTTCAACATGCAGATTGGAATGAAACTTGACAGTGAATTATTAACGTTTTTTTTCTTTTTAGGATTTTTTTCATTGATAGAGGCAGGTTCTCCAGTGGTTTTAAAATTGGCTTTACTTTTCTTAGAATGCTTTCTTAAAAATTGAACACAGAGCGGTTTGATTGATTTGAAGTAGGACTGTGTTATTATTTAGTAACCACAGACATACATTAACAAGCTTGGTTCTGATTGGCTCTCCTCCACAGCTTTTCAAAGATGACATCATGTACCTGCTGACTATGGACAAGCTTTGGAAGAAGAGGAAAGCTCCTACACCTCTGGACTGGCAGCAGCTGGAGAACAGTGGTACGTCTGGTTAGATATTTAGAGCATGTCAGAGACAACTTGCATGTTGGTTGAATGAAGTTTTGGTGCTCATCCCATCTCATCTCATCCCCGATCTGTCAAAATGATTAAGCAACATCATGTTAATGATGAGCAATAAACCCAGATCTTAAACTCACAGCAGCAAGACAAGAAACTAGTAGTGGAATGGTGCAAAAACAATGGCTAAAAATATGCACAGGAAAAAGCTGTTGTAAAAACAGTGAGTAGGAAATGCCTCGGGAGAACTCCAAGAAATCTGTTCATAAATGAGGTTAATAACTTTGCTGTGATGGAATGGAGGAGATCAAGTCAGATTTTTGCTGAAGGCAAGTGCTTGGATTGCATTTTGAATGTAATAATGTCCAGGGTCAGAAATAGCTGCACATGGCTCTCACAATAAATAGCAGGTTTTAGAGTGTCTGTCTGTTTTCAGGCGGTTACTGCAGTGAACTGTACACTAACACTGGAGGGATTTACTCCTGTTTATAGTCTGCTGCCCCATGAAACATAACTGACCCTTAACCCATTAACGTCCAAAGTGGAATTTTATAATTTCCTTTACAGTACTGGAGACTGCTAACTGAGCTAAGCACAAATCAATTGAGGGGGAGATGGGATTTATTAGGGACTGGTGAATCAGTGACTACTCCCATGTGTGTTCTGTTTAGTTTCTAGGTACTCCATACATGCTGTTTTGCTCACACCTCACTACAACTAAAATTCCTGCCTGCCCGCACACGGTGCAAGAGGCAGGGGGGAGAGATTACATTTGCATATTTCAGATGTCCTTCTTGACTTACTGTAGGCTACCTGTTGCAGTGCGCCTTGGTCCACCGCTTTTTTTTTCTCCAAGTGAGGAAATGGAGTATTCTCAGTTCGCATAATCTGGTTGAAAGTCACATACATTAGTCATCACTAAAGCCAGCTTGTGCTGCATCCATAATTCCTGCACAAAAGATAGCTTGCTTAGATGCATTTTCTTAGCCTATTTCATGAGCTTGACCTCTGCCTGTGCTGCAGCTTTTCCTCAGAATGGATGTTTCTAATTCATTTGCTCAGCACAAATTAGTAAATGAAATGAAATGATTAGAACAGAAACTACTTGTAATCATTTGCCTGGAGTGCTTAATAGCACATTAATTAAGATATACTACATCCATGGTATTGTCTGGTGCTACCTAGCTCGATGTTTGGCTCAGTTGTAGTTGACTAATGTTTGTAAACTTGACACCACTGGAGCAGTGGTTACATAACCTTCAAAACAAGTAGCAAGTTAACCGTGTACATGAGTGTATGCATGCACGTCATAGGTGCACTCCATTGGGCTGTCTATTAATAATCTGTCCATCCAGATTCAGTCCAGTGTCAGTGGTAATTGTTGAAACAGTGAAAGATGAACCAATAAGTTTTTGGTGAGTTTATTTTGTTTATGTCGAGTTTGAATGACGTGTGTTTCCTGTTTAAAACAGATCTTTAACAAAAAGGTGTGTCTGTAGGAATCCTTTCCATAATGTCGTCAGACACTTACAATAACAATCTGAGCCTGTCAGTGGGAAAACCAGACAGTTTGTAAACATACATTGAAGGCATGAAAACACCTGTTTTGTGGCTGCTGCAGGTTATGCTGCCACCTGGTGGGGATCCCAATACACTACAATACAGTCAAACTGATGTATGATACTGCTATAACTGCCGCTGTAGCAAAACAATAAAAAACCGTATCAGCAGTATATCCGCCAGCAGGGCTCATAGATGATTGGTATCCACGGCAACAAAAAGTGATCGGGGCATTCCTACTTGGTGCCACTGGATTCAAAAGAACTTCAGTTTCAGTATTATGGGCTTTGATCCAGTGTAAATCTGATATTTAGCGTGTCAATTGATTCATTTTTAAAAGAAAATCGACTTTGTCTACCGATTAAGGCACAATAAATCAGTGAAATCAAATCTGTCTGTGCTGGAGACCAGAGGGAAAAGCTCCATTTCTGAAAGCCGAGCTGTGTTACTGTGTTAAGTTACTGCTGATGTGAACCAAACCGTATCTGCTGTTTGCTGCTTCACATTAAATCTTCCCACTGGCGAAGTGGTGGGATGATTTTTTTGTGTGTGTGTGTATGAAGAGAATTTATTGTAAATGTGATGACTTTGTCACAAAGTTCGCAGAGCTTCAATAGCTTCACTAAATTAATTTAATCAACCAGATAAACCAGATATATTCTACACTGTTTGGTCAGCTGATCAGTTTATCAGTGCAGTGAAAGAACACTCAACTACCTCCTTTACTGTGGAAAAACCATGTAACTGTCAAGGGTTGTCATGTTGTATGTATTATGTGCATGTATAACCACTGTAGGCATGATTTCATGTCTCCTGGCTGTTTTAGGTGTTTATTTGATCGTCTTTATGTTCATCCATAGTTGTTTGTGTGTCCCAGCATGTCCTCAGGAGGATTCTCCAGGTTCAGGTTTGAAGGACCAGCAGGTTCTGGGCGTGTGGGGTCACTGCCAGCTGTTCCAGCATAGTGTGGAGACTCTTCGCTCACAGCTGCAGGACAAGGGAGATGGAGCTGAGCTAGTGTGGGACAAGGTAACACACGAACACAAACTGACAGAGGGAATGTTTGCACAGAAAAGAGAAAATATACATGTATTGATTGAGACTGGACCAAAAAACACAGAGATGCATTAATAAATATCTTTATTTGTAATAACTGAAAAGATTATTAAGGAGAAGACGCTCTGACTTTGTTGGCCACTCCAGGTTTCTTGCTGGAAAATATGCACCATAGCGACTTGTTAGTGACACACAGATACGTCTACTGTATTTTTAATGGCTCGTGTGAATTTAGTACCTTCTTCTTGTTGTCAGGACGACCCTCCAGCCATGGACTTTGTTACAGCAGCAGCCAACCTACGTATGCACATCTTCAGCATGAACATGAAGAGTCGCTTTGATGTGAAGTGTAAGCTGCTTGTCTCTAACTATCATGTAGAATTTAGCTGTGTTTTAGTCAGAGCCGCACACTGAACTTTTTCACCACTGTCCCAAAGTGTTCCGAGGTGAATGTAAACCATCCCAAAGTGAAAATGACAATGTTGTTTACTTTATTATCATCTGTACTTTTCTGTGACATAGTTTGTGTAAATCACTTCATACACAACAGCAGATACATACAGCTTTTGTTATCAAAGTACAAGTACCCCAGCAGTGTACTTCAGTCTCTGACAGATGTCTGGTAAAAACCAACAAAAAAACCCCCAAAACACTGATGTGTAAAGTGCTTGTAACATTGACTCCAAAGTCAAAGTACTTTCACCTCCAAACTGTACTCAGCTAAAATTCTTACACTAGCACATTATAATAGCACATTATTGACTACAAACTTGTGTTGCTACCTTAAGCTGCAGGTCACTATTAAATGCTTCATGCTCCTCTGAACAGCAACTTTCAGTCCTGCTGTGTGTTTAGCTCTGTTAGTTGTTAGCTATCTTAGCCTAATTTAGCTGTTAGCTCCGTACACTGCAAACACTACAGGACCCTGCTGCTCATTGGCTGCTAACAGCTAACTAGCACTTCTGCCAATTTCAACCCATATTTTTTTTGTTCCCAGTGTAACATTATCCAGGTAAAAATAGGGTGCGTCTCCTGTTGGTAGTGAGTTTACTGCATCCTTACTGATTTTAACGTGTTACAGACACAGGCCGTGTGGCTAGAAACACATTTACTGTCTTCTCCTGGATGACAGGACACCATTAGTCTTGAGCCCTGGTTTTATTGAGTGATCATATTAAATAAGTTTGGGATAAAGCCTTGTAAAGTTGCCAACATCCACATTCAGATAAATGTCCCTGGTTAATGTGTTGTGTTGTGTGTTTCAGCCATGGCAGGTAACATCATCCCAGCCATTGCTACGACCAATGCTGTCATCGCTGGTCTCATTGTGCTCGAGGGATTGAAGATCCTGTCCGGGGAACTGGAATCCTGTCGCACGGTTGGTTCAGCTACCAAGTGTCTGTGACTGGGTAAATTAGTCCAGGCTGTTGTCAGGACCTGGACATTTGCCCATCATTAAAACAAGTTTACAAACTACTTTCCAGTTGGAGAAAGTGTTAAAAAGTGTAAACATGCTAACATGAGTATTGATCACTTTCATGTTAAAGGAAAGGTTCACAGTTTTTCTGCCTCAAAACAATAGTCCGGTGCCCATCGGAATATTACATATGAATATTAAAACAACTTTGTCTTACTGTATTCATTCCTCTTGTTTATACTGGCTGTGAAAAAAATCCCTTCATATTGAGGCTGAGCTACAATAATCCAGTCGGTGTCTTCTGGGCTTGGACCATGTGACATTATCGTGCCAGATGACGATTAGTTTTACTGTTTGGAAGATCCAAATAAAAAGAAATATTCAAATGTGCTCAAGTGCGGTATCGGTATTTTATATAATTTCCTTATTGATTTACAAATAAATTGCTGTATTGTGACATATATATGCACCGTTACCGTGAAAAAAAACGACATGAACCATGATAGAATATTTCTGGCCACATGGCCCACCCCTAGTGCCTTCCAACGTTACAACCTGTCCAGTTAAAAAAATCCCTCTTTGTGTTTCCACAGACACTTTGTCCTTTTTCTTAGCTGTGGTGGAGGGAATGGTAAAAATGCTCTAACTAGTCCTCATATCAGAGGTTTCAGAGAGGCATTTGAATGCATTTTTGCATGGAAAGAGGACTGTGGATTTTGCCCCCCATCGCTTACATTAGAAGTGCTTTGGTAAGGGGTCCCTTAATGTCGAATATGAACCGGAGGAATGATTGCAGCAAGTAGATCCTGTCTCAGTGTTCAAATGGGCACCTTACTACCATTTGAGTACAGATTTGGAGAAACTGTGAACCTGTCCTTGAAGGCGTCATCAGATTGCATTCTTTATATGAACTGTTGACACAGTCTCGTGTCAACACCAGTGTATTGTCTGTGTGTCTGTGCTGTTGTGTCTGTTCATCAGATGGAATGGTTTACCAACAAAAACTGCAAAAGATAGTGCCACCACCAGTTAACCCATTTTTTGGTTAATTGATAATTACACATCCCAATTATTACCAATATTAAGCACTGGTAGCTGCTATGTTGTTTGCTGACATAGTATGCTCCCATATTGTTTCAGAATTATGAAAAAAGGAAATGAAAGTTTTGGTATATTATTGTTGTTGTTTATTTTTTTAAAGCGAGCATCTGAATGTGTTTTGTTAGTATTGTTACTTTGACCTAAAAACTGCATCCCTTGGGAAAATGGGTTTTAGAGTAGAATCCTTTCCAGCAGCTCTGCTGTTTTTCCACCGTTCATGTTGACCTTTGGTTGCCTCTTCTCCAGATCTTCCTGAACAAGTGTCCCAACCTCAGGAAGAAGCTGCTGGTCCCATGTGTCTTGGACCCGCCCAGTGCTAACTGCTACGTCTGCGTCAGCAAACCTGAAGTCACAGTCAAAGTCAACGTTCACAAAACCACGGTCCTCTCTCTGCAGGAAAGGGTAATATGATGAGCTTGTTTCTGCTTCTGTGTTGTCAGTCTCTGAGTAATGTCTATAGTCATACTGTGCATACACTGATGTGAGATAAATAGTTGCAGCTGACAAACTAAAATGTCAAATCCACCTTCCGACATCTGAAAATATCTGGAAATGCATTTTCTCATCCAAGTCTTTCAGTGGTCAGACGAGCACAGGAAATTCACCCTCCTGCAATTATACCGCTGTAGATGCAGACACTTGAGTGCACAAGTATAAATGCTCACAGTGTGGTGTAGGCTGAACCATAAATTCTGTGTAGCTCCGGTGCAAGTGTAACTCAGCCTGAAGGAGTCTGATAAAAGCCTGTAGTTCTTGTACCGTATAAACTACAGTACAGTGCATAATTGGTGTGTTGTTTGCTGTTGGATTGTATCATATGGGGGGGAGATGTTTACTGTAGCCTCATTTGCTGCTTGTTGTTTTGGTATGTTTATTTTCAGATCCTGAAGGAGAGGTTTGGCATGGTGGCTCCAGATGTTCAGATAGAGGATGGAAAAGGGACCATCCTTATCTCGTCAGAGGAAGGAGAAACAGAAGGTAAAGGGGGGGGGGGGGGGGAAGTAATGCACCACAATGAAAGCATTGATGTACATACAAAGGCACCCCTCGAAAGAGGCTGAGAGAATGATAAAAGAAATGTTCCAGATGGGAGTAATGCGAAGAGGTATTGACTGACTGACTGGTGGTTTGGTGAGAATGAATGAAGAAGTGTGGTGATTCCTCATGTGGACAGAGGGTGGCGCTGTGGTAGCACCTGTCAGTGAGTCCTCACCTGAAACACATACTGGCCAGATAGAAGGAGATTAAAAGAGCATTTAGTGAACAGCATCTTTGTAGACACAAGTAGTTAGCTGTGCCTCCTCTTTTGCAAGAGTTTTTTATTATAGAATTGGAAATGAGCAGTTTTGTGTTGGAACATTTAGTCACAGCACTTAAATTAAATACACAGCAGAGAGAATAATGTGCAGCGCTCAGAGGGTATTTTTTTCTCACATTTAGTGAGTATGTGTTAGGGGGATATTAATGAATGAATGGATTCTCCCCACATGTGTAGTACAAACATGTACTTGTTAGTAGGTGTGTAACTCTCATGCTATCTGCCCCTCCACAGCCAACAACAGCAAATTTCTTTCTGATTTTGGGATCCGCAACGGCAGCCGTCTCCAAGCCGATGACTTCCTCCAAGACTACACACTCCTCGTCAACGTCCTGCACACGTATGTCCCTTTGTCTGTGTGTGTGTGTGTGTGTGTGTGTGTGTGTATATATGTATGAATGAAACACACAGTGGGATGTTCCCTTGTTAAATTTGTTGTGGGGTTTTATGGTGACTTAAGTGAACACAACTGAAAAGGATGTCTGTGTGTGTCTTCATTGGCAGTGAAGAACTAGAGCGGGATGTGGAGTTTGAGGTAGTAGGTGAGGCCCCCGACAAAGCCCCGCCCCCTCAGACTAACCAGGAAGAGGTTAAAAGCATCGCCAACGGCAACAAGGACTCTGCCCAGCCGTCCACCTCTTTTAAAGGTCAGCAGGAGAGAAAGCTTCTTTTTGTCTTAGTTCACATCATGTCATTTTTTTACTCCTGTGTCATCCCACCTTCATGTCAATGTTTGATCTAAACTGACCTGAGGCCATTACAACCAGCTGTTTGTTTATGAGGGTCAGTGCTCTTGTCATTAATGAAACCAAACAAGTATCTGCTTTTCTTTCATCTGGAAACGCCACCAGCGCCAGCAGAGGACGATGACATCATGATCGTTGACTCTGATGAGGAGGAAGGAGCGTCGTCCAGCTCCGCAGCAGCAGCAGCGACCAGCGCCACCAAGAGGAAGCACTCGGACGCAGAAACCGGCGAGACCTCCGCCAAGCGCCCACGGACGGACCAATCAAGTGCGGCAGCTGCCCAAACTGACGACGATGACATCATCGCTCTGGACTAGCCCGTCCTCCCTGGTCTCTTGAAGGACTGAGAACTCTTTGAACGCTTGTCATTTTGACTCGAGACTGACAGTAGGCTTAAATAAAACACCTCTTTTATGAAGAACAATTTACTGCCCCGGTTCGTCTTTCGTCACTTCCTCCCTCCGACTCTGTGTTCGTGCTTTCATACTCCCTCTCTGACACGATGCTGTAAATAGATTCTACATTTTAAAACGTTTTGAGAAATACATACAACTGCTTTTGTTATTTTTATTCATTTCTTGTCCCTATGAAATGCTTCTTGATGGTTCATACAAAGTGCTTTTTTTGTATTTTTTATAAACGTACTGTATTTCTCATGCTACACAAGTCAGGGTGTTTTTGTGCTTTGTGGTCAGGTTACAAAAGATTTTTAAAAAACCAAAACGTTTTCTTGGGTTGGAATATTGATCTCGGTCGTTGTGAAGGGGCAGTAATCGTAGGGGCCAGGAGTCTGCAGCTTGTGGTACTTGAACCAGGGTGCCTGTCTGTAGGTGCTGCTGATGTCTGATTGGGTGGGGAAAGCACAGAGGCGCTGACGGAGTTTGGCCACGTTGTGCCGTGGGGTCTTAGTTTGCTACCTCTTTTCTAGAACCAACATGTTTTGGCTGCAAGTACGTTAAAATGCCCTCCATAACACCGCCACAGTGAGGCGTCCAGCTCTTGGAGAATAAAAACAAAGCTTCTCAAACAGCTGTGGAGCAGCACAGCGGCGCTAACATGGCTGCCGGTAAAACTGCACCGTATCCGAGTAGATCCAGGCTAGTAGTTTAATGTGAACATGTTACAGTTGCTTTTTATTCGTATGACTTGGTTGTGTTTGAGCAAAGAGTTGACAGTCTGTTTAGATGGTTTCAGGCAGAACTGGAGATGGAGTAGTGGTTTGACCAGAACCAGTTCCATTTCATTCTGACGGCCGTGGGGTCCTGCGCTGAGATAACAAGAACCACTGGCACAAAGTGTAGCAGGTGAGCTCCTGCTAGCTCCCCTGTCTCTGTCCATAATTTTGTATTTCATTGTGATCTGACTTTGTTGAAAGCCTATGAGAGCCCTTTGGACCAATTTTGGTGTAGACAATAAACTCAAGCAATGCAGAGGCTTCTTGTGTTATCTTGTTTGTCCTTCATGTGGGTACAAAGCCCCCTGAAATACAACAATTTCAGCATGTTTTTAATATATCACATAGCCCTTATAAAGACTATTACCCAAACAGATGTTTTCTATATACAGCCAGTTTATACAGTTTTGGAATTTTAGACTTGGTTTAATTCGGTTCAGGACCTGTTTGAACAGAGTTCAGCAAAGTCTGGGACATCAACACGCAATCGTACTGAACTCGTGAAAATATAAGAAACATCCGAAAAAGATGTAGAATAATCAAACTACACGCAGAAACACGTCTGTTAGAGCCTGTTCCTGCCAAAATGTGCCATCAGCAGCATGTGATTCTGTGTTGTCTTTGCTCTTCTGGTAAATATTTTTGTTCAGTTCAGGGATTAAAGTCTGACAGTCATGTGGTCTGCTCTGTACAGAGTGTGACATTCTTAGGAAGAGTAACCATGATGCAACACACACACACACACAGCACTTTACCATAAATAAGCTTAAAAAAATGTAGTTTGATCGCAGGATACCTCAGTGTTCCCTGTGAGATGATGGGAAAAAAAATAAACATTTCATAGCAGACACTTTGAGTTGGCGCACTGTGGCAGGAAGGCAGGCAGGCAGATATAGAATATGTTAAAGATTTGTTATTGTTATAAACAATAATAAATTCAAAAAAAGATTGTTTTTAATACAAATCAAATCTGTTTATAAAATATGCTGCATTGTTATGGATCAATGAAGTAGACACAGTTTGCTCCATCCCAACCAGCTCCAACATTTAAACAGAAACAGTCATAATAATACAACTGTGGATGGGGCCATTCTGCACAATGAGTGCTTTTACATCAGCAAAAAAAACTGAATGCAGAACTTCTACTTGTAATATGGTATATTTTACAGATCTTTTACTGAAGTAAAAGCAGAAATACCACAGTAGTTGTACACTTAGGTGAAGGATCTGAGTGCTTGTTCTACCACTTTGAAAGTAAGAGCTCACATAGTTAAGGAAAGCAAACGCTAAAACAGTGCAATACTTCAAAGAATGTAGCATTGGAAATATTAATCAATATATGGATCAAATAAAGAAACTGATGTGGCATTGCAGGGTAGGTGGGATATTAATACACTGTTGGAAAGTGTTCATGATAGAGGATTGAATGGGTTAACCCGGTTATAGTTCATTTGTTGTACTGTTAGATTACTTTTAGTACATTTTCTATTATTATAATTAACTGTAGGTGTGACATTCATAAACAAATTCATATTGATATAATTGTCTGTCTATATGTTCTCTCCTTCATCATCATCATCGTCGCTAACGCCCCTCAGTGGAGGCCGCTGATTGGTCAGCACGCAGCCCCCCTCCTCCACCCGTCCCTCCAGTTTCCTCACGGCCGTTCTGTGTGATCATTGACGGGGGTCTGGGCCGGCAGGGACTCGCTGTCCGCGGCCTGTTTTGACGCGTCGCTTCAGGGGAAACGGTTGCTTCAAACGGTTTATTGACGCGTGTAAAGCCAGCCCCTTCCCCCGCCTCCAGGAAAGCAGGCAGAGCCACGGAACAGCGGCCGGGTTTACTCTGAACCCTCCGCGTCGACCAAACGACAACTTTGGCGCAGTTCAGAGGACTCAAGCTGACAGAAAACAGCGCGGCTGAGGACGCGAACGGCGGCTGAAGCGCTAGCGTTAGTGCGGTCAACATGGTGACTCTGTCGTCCGCGGTGAGACCCCTGGCCTCCCAGCTCCACCGACAGCTCGGCAGACGGCTCCGGACCCCGCGGGTAACGCCTGTCAGGAGATGCAACCTCACGGCGTGCTCCAGCAAATACGTGCTGTCTCAGAGTGAGTACCGACGGAGAGCGTGTGTTAACGCTACAGCTGCGCACCATGATTACTGTTTCCCAGCGTGTCCGCACGCCTGCTCGCCGTCACACCGCTTCACAGGCGGCGTCCGCAGCTCAGACATTAACGCACACACACGTTGGCGTGGGGTCTCGTTTTCGGCTCCCGAGGCCTCTCATTGTGGGTCACACAACATCGCTTAATGGTCACTTTTGTTGTCATCTGAAAACGTGCGTGGAGAGCGGTGGAAAGCTCGGCCTGGACTTTCCTCCTCACTGGATCTGGGTCAGACCCTGCTCTGTTGACTCAGCTGTGTTAGAGAGCGGCCTCAGGCTCCAGGGTTTCCAAACATGCATTGACACCCCCGATCACTGCCCCATATAGGCGCCATTTGAAGCCCTTTGACCTACATAGGAGCCTCTGTGATAAGTCACTACATGTGTGTATTGTCAGGGGTGTTTGTTTTCCAGCACACAGGAGATGCAGAGCCTGTTTTCGCCATTTGAAAGTGACACCACACAGCTTTGTGTTTACTGTCTCCATCACATCTCCACTGGTGACAATCAGTCCACGTGTCTTTGGCTATAGGTCCAAGGCAGATCATGTGATAGACGCTGCATTAATGTTCAAAATTTGAACACTGCATCTGCAGCATTCACCTGCTGCCATGCTGAACATGTTGCACGCTACTAGAAGAGCACTTATTTCCTTTGCATGCGAGACGTGTGGTATGACTCATTTCCCTTAATTCTGACGTGCCCACAGAGCGTTCGAGACACCCAAGCTCGTCAGATGAGTCCCAACGACTTCCTCACCACACCCAATAACATTGGCCTTGTCTTGCTCGCCATCTCATGCCAGCTGCAATCACAGAGCCGACACGCAAAAAAAAAGGTTGGAAGTGGAAAAGCAGTGCAGCGGAGGTTTTATGTTCAACCATGATAATAAACAGGGTTCATATTTAACTTTAACAAGCTTGTTGTGCTGGGCACTGTCTGTCCAGCGGCCTTTTGGTTTGGCTTTGAAGTGGCCCGCTTGAAATGTGATGCCCTGTGATCTGTCCTGATGCTGCTTTTTTCATAAAGGGATGTTTCTGCTTATCAGACTCCTCAGGTACAACGCGGCCCCCCTGACTCACAGCAGCATGATGCAGTCGTGCCTCCCTGCAGCAGAGTGGCATGCTGCCATCATTTCAGCACGCGAGGGCCGGGAAGATAAAGAGCTGAGATCCCGGAGTTGAGCCTCTCAGGCACAGGTTCAGACAAATCATAACCCCTTCACTGGATTTGGCAGAGCTCAGTTCCAGACCTTAACCCTAATATCTAAACTAAGCTGAAAGATTTTGGCAGAGCTTGTCGGGGTTGATACGCACCCAGTGAGGAAGTGCTGCCTGTGAACCGTCACTCAAAGCAGAAAAGGTCCAAATGGGGTCTAAAGTTGATACCTTGGAGAGGGGCAGCATATATTATTACAATGTTTGACCACATAAAAACAAGTTGGCATTAACATTAGCTGCACTTTCATATTACAATTTGTGTTTTTGTGGCATTTATCAGCCTTTGAAAGTCTCTTATCAGCTTCAAATATGAATGTGTTTGAAACTGAAGGTTTGTTTGATGTGACAAGTTGTATTCAGCTGTAACGATGGAGTTTTGACGGGTTTGAAGAGAACAGCTCGTTATAGAACAGTAATACAACTGATGAGTGACGTCTGTGAGAGTTTTGGTGAAACAGATGGGAACTATGAGTTTGCAGCAGCCTCGCAACCAATAATAATAATCAATCAATCAATGATATTAAGTAAAAACAAAGATTATCTCAGAGTAACTTTTACTCAGGTTTCACTCAAATGAAACCGTGTCACTGACCTTTCTGACTTCATGGGGTCAAGGGTCAACATGTACAGGAGAATGTGAACAGAACTAATGAATAATAGATGCAGTTATTCAGTGAACTCTGCACGGCCTCATTTCCCATCAGGATGAATGAGACACAACTAACTTGATGCCCACATGGCGACTGGATTGCTAGACTCTACAACACACAGACAGCTTACAAGCAAGCCCGATGGCTCACTTTCATTAAGACCAGGGCTCTCTTGTATAACAGACTGTGCAGCTTTCCTGCTGTATTCAAAAAAATTGGAAAATACACACCCACATGTATAAACCTGTGTGTACACCAGGTCCTGCACACTTGAAATTGAGCCTATATGCACGAGCCACTTACCCCATTTTGGCTCCTCCTATTAATGACTATAAATATGCCCCTCCTGTCACCCACTGTCCTAATAACAATGACCAATCCTGCTGCAAAACACACTAAAAAAGAAACTGCAATTGATGTCGTGACAGACTGTCACAATGGCAACGCTGCCGGCTAAGAGACCCGTACAGTGGCCAAAAAGAAAAAAAAAAAAACAAGGTTTGACGTCAGAGTGGATGTCAAATTACACATTACACACCAATTAATTACATGGAATCCAAGGGATCAATTATGCATCATGTGACTTGTTCTGAGTGCACCTGCCCACCTGATCCTGCGCTCTCTTCCCAGCGGGGATGGATCTGTGCACCTCGGCTGTATAGTACATCTTCATGTGGCACAAACAGAGAAAACTGTCCAGTTCACAGCTGATCTTGGTTTTTGCAAAGTGCATAAAGCCTCTCATCTGTGGGAAATTAGCCTCAATAGGTTTTCATTCTGCTCAATAAGCCAGACCTACTTGAAGCTAGAGGAGGATGGAGGATTTGGTGCCTGTATCTATTAATGAAGTGGCTTTTTCCATTCGACACCCTCATATTTAGGGCAAGTTGTGGAGGATGGGAAGAACATGATTTCCCTCCAGTGCTGGGGAAACTGTAGCTTGGAAAAGATGGTGCCAGATGGATTTGGCCTCTCTGATGTTAAACATTATTCACACACTTGATCAAACCATTACGGTGTATCAGTGGATAATTAGCTGTGGTTTTTCATAGACATGGCACAGTAGCAGTATTTTTAAATATTTGGTGAGGTTACAGGACGGTCCACACATTCTGACATCACGTTCAGATTTATACATCCAGTGTGTGCATGAAAACCACGCACCCATTCAGTGCATGTGCACCGCTTTTACATGAGGCCCCATTGTCAGCAAGACAAACCGGTCGGTTCATGTGCAAGCCTCGTTGAAACAGTGGGCGGGACGCCGGCGTTCTGCTGGGACTGACTGGGTAAAAAAAAATCTAGTTGTGCTGCTGCTGAGACTCCAACCACAGCTCACCATTGCCAGTTGTCATAGTAACACAACATGCACACAGACTTTCTTAGGTGCACACTAGTCTGAAACAACAACTGACTCAGCAGTGATGGAAAGATCGAGCTCAGAGAAATGCTGACCGACCTCGGCCCTCGCCAGAGAGAGACGATCAAAGGAAGTAAAATCTCAGGGAGCATGTGTGTCAGTGAGTGAGTGAATGGCGAGCAGTCAGATCACTAAACACATTGTAAACACGCCCGAATGGTTAGGGGAGCTCAGTTAGAAAGAGAAAGATAAACTGTGAAATTATTACCCAAACTGTTCGTTGTAAACATCCATCACAGTTTATAGACTGACTTCCTGGTTCAACTTTGACCTACTGCACTTACCGTAGTTTTGTACACACACTTCCTGTGCAATGAAGGATTATTACCCACATTTCAGGCTTGCTCACTCAGGTTTTTCCCTACAGATAACTCTTTTATATAATCTTGCCAAACTGTTGCTTTATGGTGACAGCTTGTGTTTCTTGCCCCACCGCACTCAGCGATCGCTTTAATATGACCAGTGTTATCATGACTGATGGGAATGATGGCCCAACCTACAAAAAATGAAATCCAAGCCCCCATAAACTGGAACTATCCTTAGAAGGGGCATTGATCTGGACTACACAAATACATATTTTCCCTCCTACGTCTTGTGTTATCTAATCAAGCACATAGTTTGGTCTTATCTCTCAAGGCTTTGAGATATCCACACTTTCTCCGGATAACCTGCAGTCAAACATCTGTCAACAGTTTTTATAGGGTGTATTTCTCAAGTAGTTCTTTGTGCCAGTGAAAATCATATACATAGAAGATTGTAGAAGATCTTTTCGTGTCACTATTGACTTTGCATGTGTTAACTTCTTATTTACCACAAAAAATTCCCAAATACCCGCTCATTACTGCTACCAGCTGTCACTCTCACGTCACATGAGAATGTGAAAAGCTGTCCAGCTGCCCAAATCAGGTTTCCTTGAGAGGCACCTGGATCGCAAGATCACTCAAAAGTCCAGCCCTGATGTGCTACTTAGCCTGCCCAAACAGCAAAAGATGGGAATGTGGCAAAAACTGCAGTTCCTCAAATTACCAGTTGAGGCAGGCTCCAAAACCGAGTCAGTCTCCATAGACCCCCATGTTAAAATGCCCAACTTCACGGTTGCAGCCTGGTACAAAAAGTGTTTTTTGTCTCTGTAGCTAATTTCCACATTCATGACAACTGAGGATGGACTTTATGTCACTTACTGGTTTAAATTATATTAAGGCTTAAAGTTATGCATAATTATGGCCATGGCTGCTTTGAGTGACAGTTAGCCACTAGGTTTCAGCAAACAGGCTTCATTCCTCCCGCCTTGGCTCCACCCACGCTCCACCTCTCTGCCCATTTTGGATTAGCCGGGAGTTTGGTGGAGTCAAGTGCTGCAGAGATGGCGATCCCTGAAGCCGCTGTCACTGAGCTTCATGATGGCTCTTCAGAAACTTACGGGTGACATCACGGAAACTACATATCCATGTTTTGTACTTTGTATTCCGGTGTGGAAGCAAAAGCATGTACAGCCGATCTGTGCGCTCTGCTGTCAGTCAACCATAGGCAGGCAGTTGAACCCGTGGCACACTTTAAATGACAGCCCCCTCATTTGCATAAGGAAGCAGACATGCAATGTAAAGAAATGTAAATAGAAAAAACAGAAATAAACAAGTTTTAAAGAAATAGAGAGGAAAAATGCAGGGAAATAATACAAAAAGATATAAATTAATTTATCAAATAAAATGGTAAATTCAATGGGAAAGTAAAAGAAGCAGGAGCAAATTAAAACAGAAATATCAATTTATGTCACATTTAATGAATTAATGCCTACTTTTTTAAATAGTATTTTGGTGTTTTTTTCGTTTTAATGTCATATCAATTTATTATAATATAATAATATATATAATTTATTTATTTATTTTTGATTTTGGCAGTTTCAGTCCTCCATAGTGAAAAACCTGAAATGTGAATGTTGGTTTTAGCTGGTGAAGGAAGGCTGGATACTGGTAGATAGAAGTTTAAGGAGGACACTGTATCCCCACTAGGCCGTATCCTAATATCTGCTGACGTTCACTGTCTGCGGCTGCAGATGCAGGAGACTCAGCTGGCGCCTCAGAAACGAAGCTGTCATGTGACACTTTCAGGAGCACTGCAGAGTGACACAGCGGCTCTGACACGCCATGAATCAGAACAGCCTCAGAGCTCGCAATTACCCAGTGAATGAGCATGAACGGCTTTGCAAGCAGTTGTTGTGTGTCTGTGCAATAACAGAGTCAGGCAGCCAACTCCCCCAGGAGGAGCCGCTGAAATCCGATGAAGATGAAGGTCATCTCCCAGTCAGACCTGTTCAGCTCAGCTCTCAGTGGAAACCTTAAGCCCCGTGCTGGATGAACGGAGAGGAAAACATTAGAGCGCGCTGCCTCTGTGCCCTTTGACAGCGACGCTTGACAGATTTTTTTTTTCTGCAGATCTTGGTCAGGAGAGGGAGGGACTCAATCATTTAAACTGAGCCTTTTCTGGACTTAATAAATGGAAGATTTAGAAGCGGACGAATGTTTCATGTTTTTTGGGTGGATTTCAAGGGTAGAGAAACATAAGGAGGAGGGAGGTATGGAAAGTGAGTGGAGTTTTGGGTAATTAGAAGTCAGGTCCGTTGACATTGGCCGAGCTGGCGGTTTGACCGGCCAGAGGTCCTGGTCTGATTCCCCTGCTGTGGAGGAGAGCTGGGGGCGTGCCAGGACATTCCGCGTGTCACTTTCTGTACAGCCAGCCCACTTCTCTCTTATTTTGTAATTTCCTTTGAAGAAAAAAAGTAAGAGGACTAGGAGGAAGTACTATAGCTCACTGGCTCTTTTTCATTCAGTTCCTTGAAACGGCTCAAGGAGGAAGGAGGATTGTGTGTGCCTGTCTAGCTCTGACACTGTAGTTATTGAATGATTTTTATGAGGCACCTTTTGATTTTTGGGTCTCAAAATGGACTGTCTAAGAATGCAGGAGGCAGCAGAGTACAACATGAAAAGTACGCGTCAGCAGTTTTTGTGCAGTTTTTTGTTTTCATGGGCAGCAGACACTGTAAATCTGTCTGTTTTTAAAGTTTCTCTAACTTTTTTTCCACTGTGATTTCCTTCCTCTCCTCCTTCTTCTTGTTCTTCTCCTCTTACTCCCTCCTCTCCTCCAGTGCATCCCATGTGGCAGGGACCCCTCGCGGTACCAGGAGGTGATCGTCAGTCTCCCATTGACATCGTTGTGCGGAAGAGCATCTTTGACTCCGAGCTGAAGCCCCTTGTCACCGATTATGACCCTCAGACCTGCCAACAAATCTGGAACAACGGTTACTCCTTTCTGGTGGAGTATGATGACACTACAGACAAGTCCAGTGAGTAGTCGTTCCTGTCTTCTATATATGTTACGATATATATTGTCTTTCTAAAGATGCATTTAAATCCACTCTGTCTTGTCATTAATGCCATTAATTGAAATGTAAAACTTAAAATCATTTGGTTCACTTAGTTCCTCTTTATCAAGTATTAAACAGAGAGTAAGTCAGTAGTTTCCCTTTAAATCTAAATGGATTTAGAGGGAAAGTCAGCAAGAATGCATGTTTTGATCTACACAAGAGGATTATCTCCTTCTTCACCCCCCTTAAACAGCCCACCGTCTGTAGGAAAATCCACTGATCAATGCTACACTTAAAACCGCTGATAAAGACCATAACTGCACATGGATCTGGTGACAGTCATGTGACTCACATGTCTGTCCTGACCTCAACAACTGCTATATAGTCTGTCTTGTATTGGTCATTTTGGTATAATTGCTGGGCTGCACCAAAACACAGTGTATGATTCCAAACCATCACATAAACCTTATTTTGGTAAAATTACAAATGTTATAAAGCTGCAATATAAACCACTTTATTATCTCATGCCAACAGTCTTTGTATTATAAGCTTAGTCTGGTACTGAGAGAACAAAAACAGGTTTCTAGCAGTATTTTATTACCAGTTAAATAAACAGGGTGCTCGCTGCATGACTGCTGTACTGTACAGACTCAGGCGCTGAATGGATCTTTTTGTCTCCTCCTTATCAGTCACCCTTTACAGGCCTGATAACAAGTAATTGTTTTATAGGTGATTGTTGTGACTCACATAATATTTCCTGGATGTTTCCAGGTCAGTGTGACAGCCTGAACAACCTGTTCGTCAGCAGATGTCTTGTGTGGGATCATTTCCCTCTTTCGGAGGAGGAAGCCAGAACTCACATATGCCACACAGTTAGAGATAGGATCTTGAGGACTAGCATTCCCTTCTTCTTTTAAAAGGACAGTAAAATGTCAAAGTGTTTTATAATAATCGACACTTCCTTTTGCCGTCTGGTGCAGCGCTGAAAGGGGGTCCCCTGAAAGACCAATTCAGGCTGTGCCAGTTCCACTTCCACTGGGGTGAGAGCAACGCCTGGGGGTCAGAGCACACGCTGGACAGGAGGCTGTTCCCTGCAGAGGTACTGTGTCTGCTGTAACATACACTTAATACAGACAGAACATGAAAGTTAGAGGAGGATATGCGGTTTTCTTTAATAATAGCCAGACCCTAAAAAAGGAAGTTTGCCTTAAAACCAGTTGATTATTATATTGTAATAATATCACATATCCTTTGGGCAATGCTTTCATGCACAATATTATGAGCATGAACAGGGTGTATTTACAATAACAAGTCCTGTCGAACATTACCAAAAATACAACTGTAGCCAATCTAATGTATTGATGCAGTTCAAAGCATTTTAAATCTCCCATTTCTGCTGTACTGTTTACACTGAGGTTTAAGGCTGAATGATATGGCCAAAAAAAACAGCTGTTTTTATGATTTGTCCTCTCCCATGGCATCAACCTCTGAAATGTTGTTATCATCATCTGTTACTCTGTTAGTTTTTGACTGAAAGTAGCCTTTTTGTGTGTTTTGTAATAACACTTTTCACATTGTGCGACCGAAAAAAAATTCAGATTCATCTGATTGGTTGGATAGATTGTCTTGCCCCAATCCCTTCAGGATATCTGTTTGTATTAGCCTGTGTTCTTACTACTGAAGAAAACCTACAAATAAACTTTTTTATTCACATTTCCCACTGAAGAAGATTCCTGCTGATTGCTGACACGTACACGCAGCAGTGTCATCCTCTGTGTTACATAGCAACAAAATGTGCTGAGTCATATCTTCATTAGTTTTGGAAGCAGATGTCTGTAAAGGGATAGGCCGATGGTGCCGTGTGAGCACCGGATCAGCAGTATCTTTAGCTGTGTTGTACACACTGTCTGTTGTTGCTTTAAGAAACCCTGACGTGCCCGCTGCTGGAGTAATGGAACATGTTAAGCGCAGAGGCGCTGCAGTCACATGTATGACAGGTGTGTGTGTGTTATCACGTGATCGGGCCATTGAATGGAAAAAGTCAGACAGCAGGAAATAGTCATCTGCAGTTACTTTCCACATGACCAGATGGTCTCTTAAGGATTGAAGAAGCAAAGAGAAATGGAAGAAAACAAATGGTAGAAGTGTTGACTTCCTTTGCAGAGCCTTTTCTCTCATACTGTCATGTGTCTCTCCTGACAGAGTATTGTCTCAATGACAGCAAGCTTTGTGCATAACCGGCATCGTCATGCTACGTCTATATGAGAACTTTTCCCTCCCTCCTGGTTGTATAGCCGGTATCAGGCATGCTGCCGGATTCTTTGATCCATCTGGGTTTCCTGTCCTTATGTCAGTAAAGCCAAATTCAATCACTCTGCATGTATTTACCGCTCAGTGGGTGGCATCAGAAACGGATACGGTTGTCCAGCCTCACGTTTGACCACAGAGCATCTGTTTTTATGTTGTTCCATTAACTTCAGCACACTTATGTAATAACAGGTTCCACTAAACTGTGCATGCCTGCGTGTGTGTGTGTGTGTGTGTGTCCTCTGCCAAGCCCTTGTTTGTGCTGCAGGGAATGCACCCATGTCATTGTTCTCATCACTCAGCAGTCTTTGTGTGTGTGTGTGTGCAGAGGATCGAGTTACAGTCCTCACTAACAACTTTGTTCCATCTTTGCATGTAAATAGACGCCTTTTTGTCCGTGTGTGGTTTCAAACACTTTGCTGCCAGTGACGGTATGCAAATGAACACAGCCGTTGTTAAATCTAATTGCGTTAGCCTTTGCGTATTGTCCATTCCCGATCATAGAAATGACTTGAATGTATATGTTCAGTTGCATTTTCAGCATTTTTCAGTCACAAACAAAACCCTACAACTAATAGAACTATTATTTTCTTCATCTCCAACAATTGTTGCCTCTGTATCTATTCTCCATTTCTCTGTATACTTCACAGTACACGTTGTCACATAGAAAAGACAAAACATCATAATGAATTCAAAATTAGTCAATGACAAGAATACGCTCTTATTTTGAAAAGACAAATGAAGGCAACAAGGAATTAGTGGGTCATTTGGAGGACATAGTGAGTAGTCTGGGGATCAGGGGGTTAAGAAGACCAAGCTTATGCACACACACACACACACACACACACACACACACACACACACCACATACACACTCATGATGTGTATGTTTTGTGTGCTCTCAGCTCCACCTGGTCCACTGGAACTCTGACAAGTACAGTTTGTTCGAGGAGGCGGTGATAGAGGACAACGGACTGGCTGTTATTGGGGTCTTTCTTAAGGTGCACAACACACACACTGTCAGTCATGACATGTTTCAGGCTACCTTGCTGCACGGTGACACCGTGCACATGCAGATTATGCTGTTTACATTCTGTGGTATGTGTTGCATATGTAGCTTTAGACTGTGACTACAACCCAGATGAATGTCTAATCCTTGTGTAGGTGGGAAAGAGACACGAGGGGCTGCAGAAACTGGTAGACGCTCTGCCTGCTATCAGACACAAGGTTAGTCCGCGCACACACACACAGTGACTAAGGTCACTTCTGGAGATGTTACATAGATTTACATTGATTTCCTGGAGACTTATCCTAACCATACCCATAACCACTAACCCTAACATTAACCACTGACCCAAAAATCTGATTTTTCCTAATTGGGGACTTTGCTTTTGCCCGAATTGGACGAGTCATCCCCAATTAGCTGAAATATGTCCCCAAGAGAAACCTGAATGTCAGAAACACACACCAACCAGATTTTAGCTGATCTCCAAATTGTACTCATGAGTCTATCAATCAAAAATACTGACCCTGACAAAGTCCATCCAAAGTCCCAGTATGAATGGTAGCAGCACTTCACAAGAAGGTGGATACTGATGCCCTCTAGTGGTTAATAAGGGACACTACAGGGCACAGGAATCAGAATATTTAGCCCCAGGAACTAAAATCAGGAACCAAACCTGTAACTAAAAGCCCTTTTAAAACAGTCCTGTTTGCTTATCCATGATAAGACAAATTAAACAGACCATGGATTGAAAAACTCTTTGAGATGTCAGGTTTCATTGCATGCAAAAATGACATCTCAACTACGCAGTCAGCCTCTGAAGTTCTGTGCAGTAAAGTGCTACACATGTATCACAGACATAAATGTTGGTTATTTATTGCTACTTTAGAACTGACAGTAAATCAGTGCACAACCTATTAGCTATAGGTTATACGTATAGATATATAAATAGTCCTTGAAGTTTTTCTGTCATGAAAATATGTTTACATATTCGTACTTGTTGATAGTTGGTAGGAACAAGTCGTACATTTCCAACGTGACTGAGTGGAGGTCATAGTTTGCCCTTCTTTCACATCCCCACTACTACACTGCTTATCGCTATTAATGTCTGATAAGGTTGTTGTTTGTCCAATAAGACCAAATGTCGCGGTTGTAAAACATTCATTATGTAACACTTATTTGACAAATGCAATGATAACGATTAGATAATGATGGTTGTAGTATTTAGATGATCGTTGTGCTCTGCTGTCAGATTTTTAGTAGATTTATGTTCATATGTTTAATACTGTAATGACTTTTGTGTGAACAGAGCAGCAAAGATCATCTGTGATCTTGCTCGTCTCTTGCAGGGAACATTTGTGGTAATTCAACATACAACACTGTGTGTTTTGTTTCATGCGTGTGTGTATCTGGCTGTCTGCAGGGCAGCGTGGTGGAGTTCACCAGATTCGACCCTGCCTGTTTGTTACCCACCAACACTGATGACTACTGGACGTACCACGGCTCTCTGACAACCCCCCCTCTGACGGAGTCCGTCACCTGGATCGTTATGAAGCAGCACATAGAAGTCAGCCACGACCAGGTGTGTTTGTGTGTGGAAACATTTGTCCACACGGATCATTGGCAAGCTTTGTAATTTGGCTTTAAAGTGCATTTTTTGCATTTTTTAGTATTGAGCTACATCCTTAATGTTATTAGAATATCAGTCTAGTTCAGCTTAAGGCTGCTTGTAGTGACCTACAGAAAAGCTCTGTGGAGCTCCTCTGTCCTCAGCCTTGTTTCCACACACAGGAGCGAGCGAGCTGTCTTCAGCTACAAAGCTCTGGAGCATTTAGAGACACATATTTTTCTCAGGAGTTGGTGGAGCCAAAGCAGAGCTAAAAGGAAAGTGAATATTGGTCTGACATTCATCAGGTGGCCAGAAACAACGACTCCAAATGCACACTGGTATTTCTCTCCGCTGGGTGTGTTGGCTAACACATTCACCACATGGTGAGGGTTGTATCGGATGTTGTTCTGCTGCTTCCAGACAGTCAGTTAATTCAGCTTTAACTAAAGCCACCACCAGAGGGCTCCTGTTGGCCTTTAAAGTAAAACTCAGCTCTCCTTACTGTCGTAGCAACTCAGCTTTCAAAGTGATATAAGACGCTGGTTCCAGAAGCAAAGGGCAATCCTTTTCAGTAGGCTAACCACATTGCAACAGTCTTAATCATGTTGACGTGCATCCAACTATTTGCACAATAAAGGAAGCTGCTCTGAGCTGACCTGCATGACAACATTTTTTCCTCAGGTCTCGCAATCTCTTAACATTACGCAGTGGATAAAGTGAATGCACCTGTGAAAGTCTTTTATAAGCCTGTTTAGGACTCATCATCCCTGTGTCTGACGGTCTCTTCTGCCTCCTTTAGCTGGCGGTCTTCCGGAGCCTTCTTTTCACCTCCGCTGAGGAGGAAGTCCAGAAGAGCATGGTGAACAACTTCCGCGTGCAGCAGCCTCTCTGCGGCCGCACCGTCCGCTCCTCCTTCACTCCCTTCCTCCAGGAGGCGCCGACAGCTGAAGGCGACAAGCGCCCCCACTGACGCCGCCGCGCCCAGGACACACAGTAACACACGTCACGACCACCGTTACTCTGTGATCAAGCCGCCAGGCTCGCTTTTCTTTTCACTCTGCCGCAACAAAATGTCTCTCATTGAACCAGAAAACATAATTTTAAGTGTAACAAAGTTTCCTCAGAGCGACTTCGGTTCTTCTTATTGCTGCTTATTGCTTTTTTATGATTGTTCTTACAAACTGTAAACCGTTTTACATGGAGGATGTAGGGATGCTTCTGTTTCTGGGTAGTCGAGGTTTTTATTTCCTTCAGCTTTTGTTTTGACTACCAGTTACAATAAGGGATGATTGCAGTGGGGAAAATATGTTGTTTTATTGATTTAATCGACATGAATCGTATTTATTTCATGTTTACCGTTCATTCAGTACTGTACGTGAGTGCTGCTCTCTCCGCTGAGCTGCAGGTAAAAACTCAGCAGCACTGGCCACAGTCGGTACTACGCCACAGTCTGCTCTGACTTGTATCCATATAAGGAGCAGAACGCCCAGGAGATCTGGACAGACTGGAGTCTTCTCCTCAGGAGTGCGTCTCTCGAGTAGAACACAGTGTGTCCAATATCATATCTACTACCACAGTGTCACTTTTTAAAATCCTGTATGATGAGTCGTTAGGCTTGATTGATTTTATCATTTATTCATTATTGAGATGTAAATTTTCCTAATCTGTTACAAAGAGATTATACTGTATACAGTTCATCTGACATTCAGAAACCTTTGTTTTTTACAGCATGTTACGGGCAAACATCTGACACATACAGTAGAGTTTTAAAGGAACTCCACTGAGTCTTGGTTCTTCTACGCAGAACTACTAAATATGTTACTAATACGCACAAACTATACAGGTTACTGTAGCACATACATGCTTTTTAAGAGTATTCGGATTGAAATAAGCCGTTATCTTCCACAACTTTTTTTTTAAACAGTAGTTTCAAGTACCATAACCACAGTGCCTTAAATGTTCTCAGTGTGAATCACTACTATCCAACCTGTCTTTAAACATGGAAAGTGTCTCTCTTCCACACTTTTTCCATTAAGCTATGGTTCAGCACAGTGGTTAGTGATTGCTCACAGTAACAGTCAGGGCTCAGGTGACATTTACTATGATCCTCACCTCATTTATCGCTTTTTGAATGAAGTGGTAAGTGACATGGAATCAGCAGAACTTCCACAACGTACCGCTGTGCTTCAGCCAATGAGGAACCTGGAATAGGAATTTAAACCTGGAAAAGACTCAGGTGGACTGATTGGATCAAGCCTTTATCTGGAGGGAACTGCTGTCCTTATCAGTCTGTCTGGTTCAGATGGTTTTCTCTCATTATCTCTTCATTTTTGTGGCTGGTGACTGAGATTAATCAAACATGATTGGATTAATCAAGTTTTAGTGTTTTGGGTCGGGAAAGGGCCTGAAGAGTTACACACATTGCTGTCGTGTGATGCAGAATCTCTGATCTTTCTTTTCTTTAATGCATGAATAAGTGCACAAAGGATCGTACCGTGAACAGCTGTGGTAGAAGAGAGGAGACTTTCTGAGGAAGCTGGTTAGACAGGAGACACAGAGGGACCAACTGACAACGAGCCGCCTGTCCAGCAGCGTCTGACAGATACAGCATGTTTGTGCTGGCTTTCACTATAGAAGCCAAAGTCATGGCGTCACTTCCTGTCCAGGCTCTGTTCCGCTAGCTTCTGTTACTCAGTTCAATCCCTCATTGGCTTTTTCTTTTTTTTTTTTCTTTTACAGCGTTCGCTCTTCTCCATCCTGTTGTTAGCACAGACATGTCTGAGCTGGTCGCGACACCTCGACTCAACCGTGGACTCACCTCTTTTCAGCTATGCAGTTTAGCTGTGGAGATGTTAAGAGGAATGGTGTTCACTAAAGGCCGGTAAACAGAGATATTAAGTAAACATCAGTATTTGGTCGAGCCACGTGACGCCTTGTTGAGAAATGCTCTGTTCCACGGCTGGATCTTTATTTACTGCCATTGGTACTAATGTCAACGGGATTTTGAACGAGGCTTTCTTACTCTGGGACAGAACCCGTCTCTCTACGTGAGCTACACTTGATGTACTTTAGCAGACGCAGTATTTTACAATTAAAAGTGAGCTTATGCAACCTTGCATCATCTTAAGAAGTCTGGCTGTCCGCCTGCTTTGGCTCATGTCCAGCCGTCGTGGTGCACTGGGGAATCTAACTATCAGCAGTGTTAGGAGACAGAGAGATCTGAGGAAGAGATGGGGAGGAGAGAGAGGAGGGGAGGTGGAAAGCTCGAAGGGAGATGACGGTTTTGTTTCAGCCACACAACATGAAATGGTCTGTTGAGTTTCTCAGATTTGTCTGATTTCACATCTTTTGCTTCAGGACAGGAAACTACAGTTAAAACCTGAAAACCACATTAAAGGAAGCGTATTTGGCCACTTCTCACATCCCCATGTGAAAGTTTCCTCCATTGATGTAAAGCTGAGTTGAGGCTGGGGTGAGAGGTCACGGTTGTCTGTCTAATCCCTGAGTAACAATGCAGCTGCCCAAACTGGCCCTCCGCGTCTTTCGAAGTAGCCGTTCCTCCCCTCCGAGGCTTACATCAGGCGAACACACCCTGCTCCATCACCCCCAGTCATTGGCTCCCCAGTTGAGGCCCAGCATGAGGCCATACTCTGAACAGACTAACTGGATATGTACTGAAAGGATTTGACGCTCTGTGACCTTGATTTGTCATGAAGGCTGCTGATTTGGGGGCTGCAGAGGGCAGGTGTCAGGGTTAGAAGATTTAAATGCAGATATTTTGGAGTGTACTTGTGGAATGTGATGATTTGACGCTTTGAGGAGTGTTTCACGGTTGCTTTTGCTCTTACAAATGATGCAATCCAGAATTCATGCTCAATCTACTATACTGACATGGAGACAAGGGACCGAGTACTGCCTTCATATTGTACACCTGTGCTTTATTGATGTGTTTGAATTGTACGCCATTGTCTGCCTTCATGTTTCATGCCATTGTACTCATGTAAGGTTACTTTTTTTATGCCTTTTTTAAACTTTGAATGCAATAAATATCAACATATTCCAGTACAGATGTTCAGTCTAGAGGAGATGCTTGTGTAAATGGCCTTTTCTATCACAGCTGGAGTCAGCGATGTGGCATCAGAAATCCATTGAAAAGGATTTTCATAGATCTTCTTGCAGCTTGTATCACTCTCTGCCTTTCTAAACGTGAAAGTATCACAGAGTCCTCCATCATGCTGTATTCTCTTCACCATGTTTAACTCTCTGGTTTCCTTGCCTCCTGTTGCTCAGTGTGTTTAATGTTTTAGCAGGTGTATGTTGTGTATGTTGTAAACTGTATGCAGTGCATATTTTAGCTGTTTATATGTTCAGTTATATGTTCGGTCGGCAGCCAGCATTCCTGCCCTGTGGGACTTCACTACGCCCCCCTCCCCTCCCCAGTATGCTTTGCTCCACCTGGATGGCTCTTTATAGGCCCCCGCCCAGCTGTGCAACCAGGAAGCGTTTTGCTCCCAGAGACCCCTGCTCCCAGGCAGGATGTCACATGATTCAGATGTAAAGTGAGCTTAAAGAAACTAACATATTGATAAATAATTTGTGTAACAATAAAGTCATATGTGGTGTAAAAAGGAAGTATATCTCTTTGTGTTTTTTTGGATTGATAGAAAACACCAAACCGAAGTCTGAAAGCTTGAAAGGAGCTGCTATACAGAGTAAACTGTCTTTCTTTGTGTAATTCACTTTTTATTGCTTTTCAAAAGCAGTGACATCACACAGAAGAGCCCTCATGATCAGAAAAGAGAACAGTAGAAAAAAACATGATACATGATTGATATTACCCATTATATTGTCACTGATGTGCCACTGTAACAACAGTATATATGATAGTAAAATGATCATTCCTGTATCAGATGTCTGGAACAGCCAGGGCGAGTATGGCTGAACATCTTTCTAAGAAATGTCCAGCTCCTCTCTAAGCATGACCCAGGGCAGCAACACATTTGAAAATAAAAACCGCTGGCCCCCGCCTCTCTGTCTCAACCCCCACCCTATCCTCACCGATACCTTTGAAGCCCCCTGACACAGCGAGGGGATGTTTGGTGGCCCCCACCCTGACGCCTGGGGTCCTGAGGGCGGGTTGTTTACACTCTTTTATACACTGCTACCACGGCCGGGTGTGCTTCTGGCTCTCCACCTGATTCAAACCGAAGAAGCGGTGATTGAAGCCGAAACTCTGCGGGTGTTTATTGTGCTTGGCAGTGGGGGAGAGGGGCCTGGGTCCACAGGGACGCACTAGTTAGCCTCTACTGGGCTTCCCCTGATTGTATGAATGGACAGACTGACTGGAGACCCCGAAGCTTTGAACTGTGTGATTCTCTGCATGCACGTGTGTCTTTGTTGTCAGTAAATGAGAAAACATTTTATAACCGCTGAATGAAATGAGACTAATGTTGGGACTTTGCAGGCACATACAGTATGTTTAGTTTAGTTCAGTTTTTTGTGTGATGTAAATGATACCTGAGATAGAACTGAAGGTGTTGCTGAACTGGTAATATCTGAAAACTGAGGTCGATCAGTCGGTACAGGTATTTGTCCGTGGTCCTGTATGAGGTGACCACATCTTCTTCCAACAGCTCACAAGGCAGGTTTCAGTCTCTCCCAGCTTCCTCTTTGGTGTCCTGAAATTTGGTTCTCTTCCTATAGAAGCAAAATCTCTTGTTTGACACCAGATAAAACCTTCTACTGGTTCATACTCAAGATGTATATCTGTGAAAAGTTAAAAACAAACAATTTTAGTTTTAAATAAGGCATAATAATTTCCTTAAACAGCGCGGCACTTTAAAGGAGTAAAAAGTATGTTTGTTGGGGACTATTTTTAGCTGTGGATTAATACGCCTTTAGTGCTTGACTGATTATTTACAGCATGACGATGTATGTGGGACTGAGCCAAAATAAAAATAATCAAAATAACAGTGTGTATGTTCATGGTAATGAAGGAACACATCACCCAGTGTAACAGTGTGACTCATGTTTTTGAATGTTTTTTTAGCCATATTAGTATAAAGTAAGGCCTCAGCTGTGCTAGATATTTTTGTGCCAATTAGCAAATGGCAGGATGCTAGCATGCTAAGCTAAGAGGGTTAACGATGGAAAATTCAGCCAGCAAAAATGTCTGTTTATAGCACAAGATGTTGCTTGTGAATGTCTAAATAATAACTTCAGTGTCTTGAATATACAAAACTACGTGATTTGCTAGATACAACCAGAGGTGAATGAGTTTTTTATTAATTATTATTATTATTTGGGTGAACCTTAAACGCGTGGCTTGGCTGTACATAGACATACGTAACTTGGAACGAGTCTTGGCTGACAATCAAAACAGCTGACAGGTCAGGTGTAAATTGTATTTCATGTGTATGTCATTGCTGAAAAATGTTTGTCCACTGAGACACAAGTGCAGCTTTTAGTCTGCACCACAGTGACCTGGTCCACCGGCCGTCTATGAAGCAGAGAGATGAAAAGAAGAAGGTTCTAATTAGAGAACTCGTCTTCCTGTTCTCCTTCTGCTCTCTGTGTGAGGGAAATCATTGTAGATCAACAGCCCATGAACCCCTCCAGTTCTCTGTACATGCAGAGATATAAACAAGAACATACAATGAGAGGCCCTTTTCCTTCAGAACTCCAAGCCAGCTGCTCTTCCTCGTCATCTTCCTCCAGGTTACTCATCGTTGTGCTCTTCTGCCTCTGATGTACTTGTTTGGTCTTTCAGATATTTCAGACAAAGGACTTCCATCCATGTGATCCCTGGTTTGTCTCCAATGCCCCGCCAGACTCATTTCACAATATCACACTCATACAGGCTGCAGTATATTTCACCCCTCAGGCTGCTGTTTGTAGTTACTCCTGAAAAAATGGAAAACACGTCGACATATAGTTAAAACTGTAATTTGCTGATAAAGTAACTTGTTTAATTACTGCCAACATAAATGTGTATTATGAGGCCAATGATTTTTATGACATGATGATAAAAAATACCACTCTAACAAACTTTGATGGAGTTGGACTTAAAACTAACTTGAAAAAATGGACAGTTCTTCCCTTTGGAGCGTTTTTATGTCCTTACAGCTGCAGTACAGAGATGGTATGCAACATATCAAGGCCCCCGTCGGACAGGGACAAGTGATGTTGCAGCTTATAGTTGGTGCTCTAACCCTAAGGCCATAAGGGTGTCCTTGTTCAGCAGCTTTTTAAAAACAAAGTCCCTGCACACATGAGTGAAAAACAATTCTAAATAAATTGGAATAAAGTTAAGAATAAAAAATAAAATAAATTCTGAGAGCCTTTAAAAAATGACAGAAAAGTAATAAACAGGCACAGAGTCATATTTTAATCTTGGAATAAATATTCAGCTGCTTTTAAATGATACCCTCTTTAAAGCACTTTAACTGCTACTGTTTCTACCTGTGCATCTGCCAGGCTGTCCAAGAACATCAGCAGCACTAAAAAGTGTTGGATGGATAGACTGTTTATATGTTTGTGTAGGCTATTTGATGATTTCAGTGGTCAGCCTACATAAAGGTTCCCTGGAAGAGAAGCTAGAAACAGTGGATGTTACTTCAGCTGCCAGGACAGGACGTCTCCCACACCACAGCGTCACGCCTTTGTTTCCAAACGTTTCCCATCAGTGCAGCGTTCAAACAAAAAATCCTATTTATCCATCAGAGTGGGAGGTTAGGAGTCTGTTTTCATTCATGTAATGTGGTCAGCACTACAACAAGCCAATGTGACAAGAGGCACTACTGTTAAAGGTGCCATGTGAAGGAATTTAGCATGAATAAATCATTGTTATGTTCATTATGGTACCACAGAGGACCAGGCCTGAGAACCAGGCCTCCAGACTGCACGCTGCAGTTCACAGTGTGGCAGTGGGCCAGACTGTGGGAAACCTGCTGGATGTTTCAGGACACAAAACAGAAAACCACTATCTGCAGCTCTGCTGAAAATGGAACAATAGCTTTCTGAGCTTTTGACACAGGGGAAAAAAAACTAAAGGCTGAGGAAGAAACATTTGTTTTGCACCGTTAAGCAACAACATATGTGTGAAATGTGGTCTTTTCAGCAGTTATAGTTGCAGTGCTGCAGCATGTGTTGCTGCAGCATGGCTCCAGCAATCTCCAGTGTAGTCTAACAAAACCAAATGTGACGATGATGTCTCACATGGAGCCTTTTCATGCACATGCTTGCACCCATAAATAAATACACACTTAGATGTGAATGTCCCATCGAAAAATGCAGCCTATAAACAATGATTGCAAATGTTCAATGATGTTGCTACTAAACCAGTCATGCATGTACATCACAGCCGATAATCTATTAGATAGGCTGAAATGTGTGTTTTTAGGATGAAAATGAGGGATATGTGGTTTGTATGTATTACAAGTATCTCACATATTTATCCCACATGAAACACATTTCACATGTGCAACACCATCCTACATCTTCACATAAACATAAAGACACACATGGTTTTACAGGAAAGGACCAAAACCAACACTGTGTTGTGGTTTTTCTTGTTTGTCGCACTTAGCTGCAGACAAGATGTAAATCTTCATATAATGTACAGCAAATATATGGCTTCATTAGTCAAAAAAGGCTCAATGGTTTACAACACAGCAGAGCACTGCAGTTTTTGACAAATGTAACTCAGACAAGAGCTAATAGTGTATTTGTTGGGGACTATTTTCAGCTGTGGATTAATACACGTTTAGCCTTATCCTTTAAGATGAAATGCCGCTGGGCTGCAAACTGTTTATTATGTCTCCTGAGTCAGCCATTGCACATCAAACAAAGACCGACAACAATGCCGATATTTTCCCACACTGAAAAAGATGGAGACAACAATAAATTGAACTGTATGAATTATTAAAAGCAATTGAGATTCATGCTAAAGTGGACTTACATAGTATTATGAAAGTTAGGGGGCTGTCTGCAGGACTGTGGCAGTGCAGTTTAACAAATATACAGTAGGTGCAATGAACATTAAACTTTTTAAAGACTTAAGCACCAAACAACTTGTGTGAGCTGCAGACACAAGGAGAGCCATACATCTTTATTTCAATGCTTTGTTGCGTAGGAAATTATATTTTGAAGTCAACCCCCCACAGTGACAGAAAAACAGCTCCTTCATTTGTTCCCATGTCTCTCGGGGGCCTGCGGGAGCTGCTGTGCAGGTTTATAAAGACAGACAGACATGGATTAAGGTATATTTGCGTCTCTCGGTCTGTGGCTCGACCTGAGATGAAGGAAATGCATTCTTCAGGCTTTGTGCAGATGGACAGAGACAATATCAGAACGCACCTTTAGGCTGGATTTGGCCCAGAAATGTTGACCGCGTCCACCTCGTCTGGACAAAGGAAATTGCCTGTTTGTGAGTGTGTGTGTGTGTGTGTCAGTGGATGTGTTTGTACGTATCAGAAGTATTAAGACCATGGCTCAGACTTCATGTCACAGGGGAGCTTTCATAGTATATTCTATTCTTGTTCATATATACAAACGCTGTACGTTGTGATGTGACAGCAGGATACGAGGGCACTTCCAGCTTTAACCACGATGTGGCTCACGGTTGCTCGCCGGTGTTTACTGTGTGTGTGTGTGTGTGTGTGTGTCTGCGGGTGAGCTTGTAGGACTGGCACAGAGATGGCCTGAGAGTCAGCTGTCACTGTCAAATTGCAGCAAGTGTGTTGTCTGGTGTGTGTCCGTCCTGGATGTAATCCCAGTGCACAAGTCATCCAGAACACTGACTTGACACTGACCCTCGCAAAACCACCACGTCCAATCCACCAGCTCCTCGTCTCAAATTTATACCGCTGGCAGTGGGTGCCGGGGCAGGCTCCAACCACACACTCATAGCTTTGCCACTCCTTCCCTTCGAGTCTCCTTCTCTATTGTCTGGCAAAAATCTGGGGCACTTTAAGGGTGCAGCTGGTTGAGCAGAATCCACAGCATTGCTGCAGGCTTGAGGGTGGCCTTGCATCACTGTCCCTGTCACGCACAAACTCTGCTATTAACTGCTTGTGTCTTATTACTGAGTTTGTCTCTGAGGGGCTGCCAGGCTTTTCCGTGTTGACTGCATTCTCCTGCCTTAGTTAAAATACAAACGGATTAGGTGAATTGACTCCAGTTTGCCTGCAGGTGTAAGAATGAATGCTGTTGTTCAAGACTGCCTCCTGTCCAGCCCGTACTCTGCCTCCAACTCAGCGAATGAATGCATACACTCCAGCCCGCAAGTTCACTTTCAATATTTGCATATCCAACCAGTTTTCCCCTGAGAGGGATGCAAAGTGACATCAACTGCATTCCTTCAGTCAGTGAGTGACGCCCTGTAATTCACTCATGACACAGTGGTTTCTAAACTCTGGGGTTAGCAGTGCTTTGATGAGGATGGGCCAAATCTGTAATGACACGTTTTGGATCGAATGGATCTCCATTCCTGCAGCCGGGAGGTGGGGGGCTTCTACTCCTCAGGCTATTTTCAGAATCTCTGTCTGAGATTACAACACCATAAAACCAGCCCAGCTGATTTGGGTGCTTGGCTGGAAAATTGGAAAGACTGTTGACTGCTTCTTCCTCCTGTGTTGTACTACTGGTATGTCCGTGCCGTTTTATGCAGAGATGATGCCGTGTGGACCGCCTGCGGGGCCGTCAGGTTCCTCACAAACAGATCAGATGAAAGCTGCGGGGTTGAGTGCGCGTAAGATGGGTAGTACCGCCGTCCGTCGCTAGAGGGCGGAAAAGGACAAAACTGGTTCAGGCAGAAGCGGGGAGAGCCGGTCTGAAAGCAGGGGCTGGCCTTGACGGAGGAGGGCCATCATGTCAGTTTCCACAGTGTGTCTGAACACGGATAGAGTAGAGATACAAGAGACCACGCTGCTCTGACTCATACCGACACACAGCGCGGACTCCTTGTGGCTGAGCCATCAGACCACACGCCGAACACAGAGAGGAAGAACCGACCGGCGGCCGAGAGCGAGAGGCGGCAAAGCGGGAAGCTCCGTGTCCCCCGACCGAGAGAGAAGAAAGAGGAAACCAAGCCAGCGATGTCGGCGTTGAAAAAGAGAAACTCAAACTCCTCGGCGGACAGGGAGGACAAGCAGGTCACGGAAAGGATGCTGTCCCCGGACAGCAGCGGGGACAAGGGGGACGCCAACCAGGGTGGAGCGCCGGGAAGCGACGCCAAGAGCCCCAACAACGCCACCGGAGGAGAGGACGGGGTCGTCCTGAAGAGGACCATCACCCTGATGAACGGCGTGGCCATCATCGTGGGCACCATCATAGGCTCGGGCATCTTCGTCACCCCGACCGGCGTGGTGCGGGAGGCCGGCTCGGTGGGTCTGTCCTTGATAGTGTGGGCGGTGTGCGGGGTGTTCTCCACGGTGGGAGCCCTGTGCTACGCGGAGCTGGGGACCACCATCACCAAGTCCGGCGGAGACTATGCCTACATCCTGGAGGTGTACGGCTCCCTGCCGGCTTTCCTCAAACTCTGGATCGAGTTGCTCATCATCCGGCCGTCCTCCCAGTACATCGTCGCCTACGTGTTCGCCACCTACCTCCTCAAGCCCCTGTTCCCCGTGTGCGCGGTGCCGGAGGACGGGGCCAAGCTCGTGGCCTGCCTGTGTATCCGTGAGTACCCGAGCCGAGCCGTGCTGCCCGGGATGATGCAACTTCTGGCGTTGTTGTGTTGTTGTGCCAGCGACTGAGATGCATGCGGCTGAAGTTACGCTTCCTCTGTGTGCGTGTGTATGTGTGTGTTTGTGTTCGTCTGTCAGGATCATCACACACCTGAGGGGTGGGTGGGGGGGACAGATGAGATCACCGAGTCAGCCGGCGCACATTCAGTGTTCACGGGCGGCATCAGTGCGATATGTTACAGACCACGTGTGGTTTCAGTTACACGCGGGCGTACTACATACTCATCCTCGCGCGCAGCCTCAAAGGCGACGTGAAAAAGTGCCGCGTTGTTACATCAGGTCCGGTGATGGCAGAGGATGCTCACGCGCATCATTGGAGCATTTTCTCACTTGAGATGCAAAGTTAGTCATTTCATTCACTTACACACATTCTCCATCTCTACCTTAGATCGAGTGAATATTTATCGTCACTTTTCTCCTGTAAAATAAGAATTATTTTTAAATTTCTGTGTGACTTTCAAAACTATAAACATCGACGTTATACCGGAGGCTTAATGCACAGATGCACAGTGTTTAAAATATGAAATCCTATATTCTGAGACCACTTAATAGGCCACAATTAATCATATTGCATCTCTCTTAGCTCTAAATTTGAGGACATGTGCTAACAAGATATTTACAAAAAGAAAATCATTATTAATGTGGTGTGTATGTAAGATATTAAAAATGTTGAAAATGCATGAGAATTGATCTAAATGTGATGAATAGTACATGTCATACATTTAATTTCTCTCAAAGCAGCCAATAAAACCCTCAACTATAATATATATATATATAATAATGCTGTGTTCAGGGTCAGTAAGTGTTTTTTAGCCTGTTTTAGCATCACAGTTCAGTGTTTGCTAAAAACACTGGGAAATTTCAGTGTGTTTTACAAACACGTCGTCTGTGTCTTGTTTTGTATGGAGTCTTAACAAGATTAGCTCTGGATTAATAGCTGCTTTAACCTATTGGCACCAGTCTCTGGTTGTACTTTTTTCTTTGACTGCAGTTCCCAACAAGTCCCCCCCCCTTCGAACTCAAGACACGGCATCTCTACATGACGTTGTGACATTGTGTATGCATGTGCGTCAGTTTGTGTGGTACCAACTAGCAATGCTCGTATCTAATCTTCAGATTGACTGAAGGCTAAATCCTGACTGAGACCACATGACAAAGCCGTTGGCCGAGAGGCTCAGTTATCTGTGTGTGTTTGTGTGTGTGTGTGTGTGTGCACGTACGTGCCTGTGGTCTAGGCAGTGGGGTGGTCAGGGTCACTGTGGGGCTGAGAGCCAAAACCTCCACACACACACACACACACACACACACACACACACATATCCATAGCTCCACTGGTCTATTTTGGGGATAGTTATTGGGCCATTTTTCTGTAGCAATTTGTTGTATTGAGATCAGTGTTTGTCTGTGTGCTCGCCTGCAAGTTTGTGCATGTGCATGCACATACACCCAAGTATTAGCTAGTTGCGTGTGTGCATGCTTGTGTGAATTTGGATACCAGTGTGTGTTTGTGTGTGTCGAGCCCTCTACTGTACCCAGGCTCCCTCTCTCTTTGTCATGGTCTCTTTAACACAGAGCCTCATTGTGCTGTGCTTCGTCTTTTCTGTTGTGGCCCCGGCCTGATTTAGGAGCTCTGAAGAAACCTGCTGCTTTAGTTAATCACGTTTAATGGGGTCCAGGGTTAGGGGCCGCTTCAACAGCCCTAAATGCGTGTGTGTGTGCAGGAGGGGGGGGGGGTGGTTACCAGTACTGCACATGTGTTGGAAAGGAAAGACGGATACAGTGGAGAGGATTTTACTGCCTTAAGATCTTTTTTTTACCATCTCTGTGAATTCTTCTCCTGCTCCCGTTAGAGCTGCAGATACACACATACGCACCCCTACATTATCTCGAATTTGAGTAGTGAAGTAGTGTAAGGGGCCCTTGCATGTGGTTGATGACGGAAACCAGGGGGAGCAGAGCAGCTTCATGAGGACGCTGCCACTTCGAGTCTCTCTCTCACTCTCTTTTTCTTTCTCTCTTTCTCTGCAGTCTTGTTGACGTTTGTGAACTGCTACAGTGTGAAGGCAGCCACCAGAGTGCAGGACTTCTTCGCCGCGGCCAAGCTCCTGGCGCTCGCACTCATCATCATCATCGGCTTCGTCAAGATTGGCCAAGGTACTTCGCACGAGCGTTAACACCCCGACAGCATATGCACACAAACACACGAACACACACATTCACAGGGTTCCTGTTAGTGTGGCTGCTTTAGTTGACCAGAATCATATTGTGATGACAGGAATTTAACATGACATAATTCTACAATCTATATAATCAAAATGACAAAAAGACTGTTGTCTTTGTCCCATGCGAGCTGTGGAAGCGGAGTAGCTGCTGCTTAGCCTGGAATAGGGCTGAAGCGTCATTAAGGCCACAGGATGTTGTGAAGTGCAGCCAGAGACGGAAGGACGGCACTGAGAAACCTAACAATGGCTCTTAAGTAGAACCCTTTCTTGTGGAAATCTGCTCATGAGTTGCAAGACGCCTTTCTGAACAAACAAGAGCTTGTGTCCCATTCACTGCAAGTTATCAGACCGCTGAAGGTTTACTGAAGGAGGTGTATCATTAGGACTCATAAAGACAGCAGTGCGCTCAGGCGATCAAACTCTGCCCCCTGGAGGAAGACCCCCTGCCCTGCCCCCTGAGGTTTTGGGGTTCATTGGGTTCATAGAAATTAGTCCTAAATATTGAAGGTGACATAATTCCTCTTCTGCTTCCTTTGCTATGACAAAAAAAAAAAAGAACATCTACCAGGTAACTGCAGGCTTATACCCCCCCGCTGCCTGCCTGCCAGGCCCTGCTGTGCTCCTATGGCTGGCTCTCTTCCTGTCTGCGCCAAGGCTGTCAGCTGCCCTCGAGAGAGAGAGACATAGGAGCAAATAGAAAACAGCAGTGAATTAGATTAGAAGAGTGAATCTGTGCTCTTGGTGGAGAAGAAAATTAGAGAGGGAAACCCACTAAAAGGGAAGTCAACAAGCATGTGTGCTGAATGTGAATGAGTCAGTGTGAGTCACAGACCGGGTCTTGCAGATTGAATATAATCACAAAGCAAACAATGCTACAGATTAGAAGCTGGAAGCTGAAAGTTGACAGCTGGGTTAGTTTTGTCAGATTTCTACTCGGTTGCAAAATAATTGGTCGTCTAAAGAGGGATGCCTTTGGGGAAAAAAGTGAAATGTCACTGAGTTTAAACAGAATTGGAGCTCACACAGACTGAGGGGCGATTGTGGAGAGCAGCTGACCACACCAGCAACCGGTCTGCTTTCTCCCGCTGTGTGGTGCCTCTGTCTGGAGCACTGTGCTCACCTGTGGCCTCTTACCCTTTACCCTGACATTAACCCTCGCCAGGCTCTAATGTTCAGCTTTGTAAATCAGTTTCCTTGACAGTCTCAGTTGGACTCAAACTGCAACACCAAACCTACAGTTTAAAGCCGGACACTTCTAAAACTAGTGGGGCACTTGGAGAACCACTGCTGCTTATAGGTCTGGACTCATTTCCAAAACCAGCAGAATCGTGGCAAAATATGGTCGTGCCTAGCTGAAGCCTCATCATCTCAGCTATGCATTTATTATCTTTTCTAAACTGGAAATATGTCACATATGTTTCCGTAGCTACACGTTAATTTTATGAAATGGTACTGCTGCTCTCATGAAACCACTGTGATTGCTACACCCTTCCAACCAAGTTTAATCAAACTTGGATAAGCAGTTTTTGTGCATTCCTGCTGACAAAAAGCTGAACAGACCGACAAAGATATAAAGCAAACCCAAAACCTAACCTCCTTGGCAGAGGTAACAATCTGCAAAATTGGCTTAAAAGAACTGCTAAATACAATTTAGAAGTCTTATTTAGCGTGTGATGATTTTAGGATTTATGCAGAATGGAGTCAATACAATACAATACAAGTGTTTTTTTCAGCTTTGTCTGTTTAACTTCATGTCACATACACACACACACACACACACACACACACACACACACGGTGAGCTGACAGACTTTCTGTTTGTGCGGAGGTCGGGGGTCACAGGTCTCAGATCAGCTGACTGGTGGGCAAACAGGACCTCGACACTGAGTGGAATTGTTCGGAAGCGGACCAGAAAGAGATGGAGCTGAGGGAGGAGGTCAGGAGCTGGGTTAGAGGGAGGGAAGGTGGGAACGAGACGGAGGGAGAGAGAGGTTTGGTTATACAGAGAGAGAGGAGGAGAGAGAGCGGAGGAGGGAAGAGATGCAGTGTGAGGTTTCTGGAAGCTGGCTTTTCACTGGCAGAGATCAGCAGCAGAGGGTCCCGGGGACCACTTCCAGCCAAACCTGCTGCAGTCCCATCCAGTAAACTCTGACCTGTTAATGGAGCAGGGCTGATGATGCAGCAGTGTCTGTAAAACTGAGTGTGTCAGGACATCACAGCAGGTCCTAACACAGGTGACTGAGGTGAAGTTGTTTATCTGGAGTCAGCTTTAGAGAGACCAAGGTACCATGATGTTAGACAGAAAGGCCTGTTAAAGTGGTCTGATGGGTGTGTGGACATAATGATGGTAAACAAGCAGTAAGGAGTTCTGTAATTGAGCAGTGGAAAACATGCTGCTGCTGAGGCCTAAAGAATTAGAGAGCTGAACTTTGTTGGCTGTAAGCTGACTTTAGGATAATTTGTTGATTTTCATCAATTAAATCCTTCATTTTTTTTTAAATAGGTGCTTGAAAACACAGTCTGTCCCAAATCTGTACGAGGGCCACACGTTATTTACAGCTTCCTGTATGTCCAAAAAGCTACTGATGATTTTCCCGTAATTGATTTGCTGGAGCTCGTCAGTCTCGACTGAACAGCAAGCGTGAGCTCTAACTGATCCAGGTCTTTCTTCAGCAGCAGCAGGAGCTGTAGCTGGCTCTTATTCTTTAAGCCCGCCTGTGTAATACCTGTTTAGGTGTGCGGCTGCAGAGTAATTCTACTCATTTGTAATCTAGTCCTTTGCTAAGTGCGATTTCAAAAGCGAGCTTTTCTAACATCATGTGCAGCCTTAAATCTTTAACATCAATCTTCTCCATCGAAGTGCTTCTAATGACCGTTTATCTGAGGCACGTCAGATTATCTGGATTTAGGCGAAGACTGGCTGCGTGGCCGTGATAACAGCAACAAACTCACCTGACAGGCCTCACTGCAGAGCCACCGGGCGCTGTTTTTATTTTATCAGCCTGCTTGAGAGTACGTGCGTTTATTGTTTAAGCAGCCATCTGATCCAGGAAGAAACTGGCACACAGAGAAAGAAAAATGCCACAGGCTGTTTATTAGTCACTGAATTTCTGAAGGTGGAGTCCAGGAAATGTGATCACGTTACAGGAAGTTTTTGACAAATTAAATTTCATAGCAGTATCACAGAAGGAATCCTTGTATGAGCATGTGAGTGTAAACGCTCAGTCCCTTATTCGGTACGAGCATGTAGGGGTACAGCAGTGTCCGTCCGGTCGTCATGGTGATGTGAGTTTGGTGAAGATAAACTGACAGCACACACACTCTGCTGTACTCATCCTGAGCCATCATTAGATAGAGTTTTACAGTGTGTGTGTGTGTGTGTGTTCATGGAGCCCGTGGCTCATCGGCTCAGAGTCTGCTGGTGTCTCAGATTAGAGACCAGTGTAATCTGATTATCTGCAGTAAAGACCTGCTTTCTCAATCTGACACCTGCCCACACTGCTTGGGAGTAAAACACTCACAGAGACTGAGACTCTGGTTGACCGGCCACGTAAACCCACCCCTGACTTCAGCTTCATCTTGTCACAGTGCTTTTCCTTCTCATCTGTCCAATACTAACATGGTTTATTCAATAAAACACACATTCATAGTTCCGCTTGCAGATATTTCTGACCTCACATGAACCCCATTCATCTCAGTCTAATCCATGTGATGGCCTTGCCATTACCTGCCCCGCTGCCTCTTCAAATCGAACGCACAGTCAGTATCTGCCAAGTATACACCCAGATAGCCTGAGATTTGCTGTTAAACTGATCCACATAAAGCCCGTTTCCATCCCAAATCACCATGTGCGCCCATCCCTGTTCTGAGAAACATGAAGACTTCTTTGTCATAGTAAGCATGAATCAGAGCAACAGGTAATCCTTTTAATTCAACCGATCACTGTCTGTGCAGAGCCACAAATAATTTAGTTTTAATTTGAATCAGTCACATCTCCTATCATTTAAACTGTACATGTGATTTTTCTCTCCACGTCTCTACACTGTTGTTTCCGCCCAGGTGTTCTCACTGTAATCCACACATGAATGCGAGATTCACGTGTTTATGACTTCTGAGGCAGTGGTCATTCTTTGCTAAGATGACAAAACTGAAAACATAAGCATCTTAGCATATGGACTGGAATCAGGGGGAAACAGTGAGCCCAGTATGGTTGTTAAACAGGAGGGGGTGGGTGTCAGGGAGGGGCACAGAGCCACTTAAGTCCCTCTAGTCCCTGTTATTAAACCAGGTTTAATTAAACCCACTAACTAGAGGGAGGAAATCAGGTGTTCTGTCATTCAGTCTCTGTTGTGTGTGCACCTTTTGAGTGTGTTTGTTGCATGCATATTTCATTCTGTGCTTGTGTGTCTCACTTTCACTGCCTGGCGCTGGTATCATGTGACCAGCTGATCAAGACTCGGAGAAGTGTTTCCTGACCAGCCTGGTGGAAAGTGATGGGGAGTGACGGGACAGAGTGTTTGTGTTGTCAGTCCTCATCTCACAACACAACAGCTGGGCTGAAGGAGGAGGGATGAGAGCTGGGGCCAGGGGTGATTCAGACCTCACCACCAAAAGAAAGTGTGAAGGTCAGGAACAAGTCAGGCGTTCCACCGAGACGCGAGGCGAGCTGTAGGCTTGCAGGAGCAACGGTCGTGTGTGTCTGTGTGTAAAGCAATGAGCAATCAAGGCCAAGAGTGTCCGATAGTCAGGTGAGGTCTCAGTGTGTGCAGCGACTCTCAGCCTGTTTAAAAAACACTCCTTCACAGATACACATATCAGTGTGGGAAACAATGCTGATTTAGAATGAGTCAATAATGACTCAGTGACTTTAATGCTGACTCAGAGACGTGCATTAGAGGTGCAGGATGGGTGTGTGTCAGATAATTTGCATCTGGACTCAAATCAACTCAACTTCATTTATAAAGCACTTTAAAGACAACACGTTCCTGATTTCTCTAACTTCTGATTAGCTTTTTTTTTGAGAATGATTCATTTTAGTTTTAGTGAGGCTTGTGTTTGGGTCGACTGTAGATTTAATTTCTTCTGCGTCAGCTGGGGCTCTCCTTTAGTGTTCAGAGTTGGAGATATGAGCAGAGCTGAAACATCAGGAAATGAATCAACAGTTGTTTTGATAAAAGTCTTTTTATTTCTAGCAAGAATGCATTCATTGGTTCCAATTTTCTGCTTTTTTGTGGTTTCTATAATTGTAAATTGAATTCTCTGCCAAACTGCTGAAACAACCATAAGGAACCTCAGCGACAAACATGATCTTAGAGATGGTCCGGGCCAGGACCCTGAGACCCCTGCACTGCCCCCGTCAGGCCGGTATATAGAGTGGCACTAACCACGTGGAGCGACGGGGTCTTAGGATGCTGTGGTCACACATCTGTCTGTTTGTTAGGAACGCAGTAATCGGGCGTTTCCCACGCTACACAGCGGCTTATGGCTAACCCTCCCAGTAGCAACACTGCTCCAGGCTGTTGGTTTAGCAACCGTCGCTGTGTCTGAGAATGTGTGTGTGTGTGTGTGTTGTGGGGAGCAGCGGCGTCAGGAATGTGGCACAGATCCCCTCAAAACAGGTCAGAAAAGAGGTGCCGTGGTCGAAATGTCATAAAACCTCACGTCGGCTGCTCAGTTTGAGTAAACTAGTAATACACTCCCGTCCCTCAGCTGCTGAGCAAGGCATTAAACCACCAACTCTCTGCCCCCTCCTCCTCGTACCTGCTTCTGTTCGTCTGCTGTGTGATCCGTCCACGCCTCAGGTCGATCCACAGAGCCGTGCCCCAGTCGGGGCACTTATTGACCGTCTCGGCCTGTCTTAACTCTCATAACATTCTGCACTCCCTCGCTGATCCGCATACTGAGACAGATTTAAGCGAACTCCCCCTCCCCCTGGGGGCTGTTTGGCGTGTCTGTGTGCGTGTTGGGCAAATCCGAATCATTGCTTCATTTATTGTTCCACATTTCAGGTTCTCCCGACTGGCTGGTACTCACCTTTGTGTCTTAGCCTAACTCTTTCTTCCTATTCTCCAGGTGGCATAGATGGTCTTCTCCCAGAAAATTCCTTCAAGGGGTCCAAGTATGAGTTTGGCAGCATCGGCCTGGCGCTCTACAGCGGCCTGTTTGCCTACGGAGGCTGGTGAGTTAACTCATCGACCTAGCTGTGTGGTCAGGTTGCAGGACACCGTGTTGCCTGTTCGTTATCCAGTTTTGCATTTAGAATCAGACAAATGAACAATCTATAATTTGTTCATGATCCCTCATGGTTGAAGGATGGAAATGAACGTGTGGTACTGTGGATCATTACTTTGGATTTAAGTCTGTTAATCAATTACATAATATCATGAAGATAAGATGCCTCTGAATGTCCATTAACCATAATATTGAATTATAACCTGGTCTGCTTCCTGGATTGTAACTAGATTGTGAATTCGGTCCCCTGGGGATCAGTAAAATCACTGTATTTCATGTCTTTTCACTGTAACACATCGCCGTCTGTGGCTATATGAAATAGACTTTTTTGTATAAATGCTGCAGTTTGCGAAAATTCAACATTTCTCACGTTTCTCACCTTTTCCATTTAGAGATTAACACAGAACTGGCCTGTGTCTCTGATTGTTGCCTCTTCTGCTTGCAGGAACTACTTGAATTTTGTCACCGAGGAGATGATTGAACCTTACAAGTGAGTATTAACGAGTGACTTGTTTGCTGAGATTGATGATCTGTGCTTGTAATCGGAGTCATAACCAAGAATTCTTGTGCATCTTCCCCAGAAACCTTCCTCGTGCCATCATCATCTCTCTGCCCATAGTGACAGTAGTCTATGTTCTGACCAACCTGGCATATTTCACCACCCTCTCCCCTGAGCAAATGCTCGGCTCAGAGGCCGTGGCTGTGGTGAGTGTTTCTTTGGATGTACAGCGCTAAGTACAGTACATACAAGTTGAAACACAGACCCAGTGAACATAAATGCTAATCAGTTGCTTAAATCATAGCTCTTTGGCTTCCCTCTGGATATGCTCCACTTAAAGAACATGAAGGATTATTGCAATGTTGTTTTCTTAATTTACTTACGCTCACATCTGTGTGTGCTCTGCAGGACTTTGGTAACAGACACCTGGGCCCAATGGCGTGGATCATCCCAGTTTTTGTAGGTCTGTCCTGCTTTGGATCAGTCAACGGCTCTCTGTTCACATCCTCCAGGTACCACGCTCATGCAAGCACACATGCGCGCACACACACACCACATGAAAAACATACCCAGAAGCAATGAATCACATAGCCAGACTAACCAGGTTTGGGGAAACTCAAAAACACCTTCACAAACTTCCAGAATGTTGTCATGGATACAAAATGCCTTCATTGGGATCATCCAGCTGTTCATACTCAGTAGCCATGTCTCTCTCTCTCTCTCAGGTTATTCTTCGTGGGTTCCCGGGAGGGTCACCTGCCCAGTCTGCTGTCAATGATCCATCCCTCCCTGCTGACCCCGCTGCCCTCACTGATATTCACTGTACGCACTCTTGTTTTCTAACTCACTGTACACTAAAACAGAAATGGACCACTGCATTGATGTGTAGTGATAGTGAAGTATTCGGGTGGTGCTGCTGTGGGATATGTGTGCCAGTAACAAATGCAAGTTCATGACAGCTTCTACGTCTACTGTAAAGACTTGATGTGTAGTTGCTGTAAAGAGCACTGAATGCTTAGCATCAACGATTAAGACTTGAGAAAACATTGTCGTATTGCACGCTGAATTGCTTCTCTCTCGCTCTCTCCAGTGCTTGATGACGCTGCTCTACGCCTTCTCCAACGACATCTTCTCCGTCATAAACTTCTTCAGCTTCTTCAACTGGCTCTGCATCGCCATGGCGATCGTCGGGATGATGTGGCTCCGTTATAAGAAGCCAGAGCTGGAGCGCCCAATCAAGGTGACCCAATCTCGATGCATTCAGCCGGCCAGAACACGAGAGAAAAAGCGGCGCTGGTTCACGGATGAGGCTCGCACACACAGTCGGACATGAAAGTCTCACTTGGTCTTTGTCACCATCAACTCCCACTTGAGTTAGCTTTGGCAGCAGGAAGCGTTTCTTTTTTGTCTCATTCACCTAACAAAGATCCATTCAGCAGAGCTCCGATGAATAGAGACTGATCACAGATTAACGGACAGAAGAGAAGCTGGATGCTTGTCAGCTGGTGTTGAGGCCTGTGGGGTAGTAGTGTGTGTGTGTGTGTGTGTGTATGTGTGTGTGTAAGTACAAGAGGAAGAGTACTATTCTTCCTGACTAGACCAGTTGCTGCAGGACTCCCGGACACACAGAAGACCATTGTGCTGTAGTTGCCCTTTGTTTGCATGTGAGTGTGTGAGCTTTCACGTGTGATGCTGTGCGTGTGTGTGTGTGTGTATCCCATATTAGAGCCTGATGGCTGCCCTGACTCTACTCATCCGCCCGCTGGCATCCCGTTGTGTGTTGGTCAGAGGCGGAGTCAGCTGGGGCAGTGAAGTGAAAGAGGCAGATAGATCTGTTGGCCCAGCACTCTGAGTGTGTGTGTGTGTGTGTGTGTGTGTGTGTGTGACTGAGTGGTGGGACAGTGGTGGCACTGTCTCTGCTTATCCTCATCTCTCTCTTTCCCTCTCCCACTCTTAGTTCTTCTTTCTTTGTCTGTCACATTCCTGCTGTTCAACAGATTTGGAGCGGAGCTGCCAGAAAAATCACACAATTAGCCGTACTAATTAATCTCTCTGGTGAAGAGATACTGTACATCAGCAGTCTCGTAGAGTCATGACAGCTTCAGTTCACATTCAGCCGACATGGCCAAAAGCGTGTGGTCACCTGACCGTGACACTCATTAGTTGGGTGCATTCATCTGCTGCTACAGCAGCGATAAGGCCTGGGGCCCAGTCGGCGTTCCTGCTCATCCAAACTTTGCAAACTGTTGTCACAAAGCTGGAGGCACATATATCACTGTCTCAAATATCACTGTATACTGTAGCATTAAGATTTACCTTCACTGGAGCTAAGGGGTCTAGTCATAACCATGAAAAACAGCCTTGTAGCCACCCACTCTGCATCCCCTCCAGTTTCAGCCCCTTCCTGCTCATTGCTTTGGTTCACTCTTATTGTGTAGTTTTTGGTATACCTGCCCCTCTCCCTGCCCAGCCAACAGTAGACAGAGAAAGTTATCAACTACCTCATGAACACAGTGGAGCGTTTAGCAGCTAAAGAGCCAGATATTTCTCTGAGGAGTAGGGAGAGACCAAAAAAGGAGCTAAAAGGAGAGTGGATATTGGACTTACATTCAGAAAATAAAATGTACAGTGGATATGGTGGCTGAACAGCTACATGGAACAAACAGGACATCAGTTCCACTCTCATGTCAAATATGAAGCAACAGCCAGCAGCCAGTTAACCTAGCTTAGCATAGAGACTGGAAACAGGGGGAAACAGCTAGCCTGGCTCTGTCCAAAGGTGACAAAATTCACCAACCTCTAAAGTGCACCGATTAACACTCATCTTATTTGATTAATCCGTACAAAAAACGACATGTAAAAACAACATATCATGGTTTTACAGGGGGTTATGTGCCAGGAAGTCACTGGAGTTGACAGCGGCGCAGTGGAACTCGTCAGTTTGATGCTCATGAGTCTTTTAGAGTTTCTTTTTAAGAATCCTCATATTTTCTCCCTGCAGGTGAACATTCTGCTGCCGGTGAGTTTCGTGCTGGCCTGCCTCTTCCTCATCATCGTCTCCTTCTGGAAGACTCCAGTGGAGTGCGCCATCGGCTTTGGCATCATCGGCACCGGAATTCCCGTCTACTTGTTCGGTGTGTGGTGGAAGAGCAAACCCCAGTGGCTGCAGAATGGAATCTGTGAGTACAACACCAGCCTCTTCACGCGCACGAGTTTCAGAAACTGCTATTTCACTTGACGTTGTGGGTAATCATCACTTATGTGTTTTTCAGTCTCGACCACAGCCCTCTGCCAGAAGATGATGGAGGTGGTGCCTCAGGAGTCCTAAAAGCCAGTAGCCAATCACGGTGCACCAATAGTGACCTCTGGGCTCTGACGTTACAGCCGGTGAAGCTTGACTCCTCGAAGCCCCCCTACACACACACACACACACACACACACACACACACTCTGTCTGCTGGGCGCTGATAAGGACCTGCTGAAGACGGGCGTTTGAGGCTACTGTGTCGATCCTCAACTATTTTTCTGTTTGTTTCTTCTGTTGCTGACATAGGCTGTCGTGTTTTCTTGTTTGTTATGATGCACTTCAATGAATTTGTTTTTACTTTACTGTTTTTTTGTTTGTGTGAATACGTTCATGAAAAATATCCTTCCTCGTCAGAACCCCGTTGTATTAAGCAAATTGTGCCTTACGTGGCAAATGAAGGTGTACCTGTCAGCTGTAGCAGTAGTTGTGGATGGTGTCTGAGGCTGTGGTCAGCCTCGGCACTGACCCGCAAACAGCTGCAAACAGAGCTCTCTCATTCCAAAACCTTTGGAACCGGGAGCGTTGTCTTTTTAAAATCCTACAATCATCCACTTTAAATCTCCTGGAGCCAGCTTGTGCTCTCAAGTCAAAGTTTTGTCAGATATTCATGTAGGAAGCGGTGGTCCTGTTGCTCGTTGGTTGATGCAGCATGTCGGCCACTATCATGCCTGTGACCACTCAGCGTCTGTTGTGTGGAGTTTTTGTGAGTTGAGTGAAGATCTTGGTGTGTTAGAGCTGTTTCTGTTTTCTCATTGTTCTACTTTCACGAGTCTCACCTGAGTTTTACATACGCGGATGTTTAGTCAGCAATTAAGATTATTTAATATTTGTTTTTTTTTTTTTTTTTTTTTATCTCATTGCTCTTTAAATCATCATGTGACAAGACTGACAGAGGTGCATATGCCAGACTGCGAAATTGTATTTTGACTATCACTGAAAAGTGGGTCAAAATTCCAAGCATGTGCTTTTTTCCTGCTGTTGATTGTTTTTTGGGGTCAGCAATCTCATTTTGACCGGGATCAATATCTCCACGTACTGAGCCTGGCTCGCAGAGCGCTGTTAAAACCCCATTACGCTGAGTGTTCAAGAGACAATGTTTCAGACTGTATACTGAAATATGTGTGTGTGAGTGTCTGTGATTTCTACTTGGAGGTTCAGTCGGTTTCTCTTGTGATCTTCTTGGACACACACGGGGTTAGGGTCAGGGTTTTTTGTATTTTGGCGTGTGTGTTTGTTTTCCCTACTTAGCCTACTTTCGCAACACATTGCAGACTAAAGACCACTTAATTGGGCAGAGCTTGTACAGTAGGGGACAAAGGTATGTCCCCAACTGGGAAAAAGCAGATTTTTGGGTCAGTGGTTAACATTAGGGTAAGTCAAGGAAATAAAGTCAATGTAAATCAAAATGTCCCCGTAAGTGACCAAAGTTACCGTGTGTGTGCGTGTGTGCGTGTGTGTGTGTGTGTGTGTGTGTGTGTGTGTGTTTTGGGGTCCTTAATGTGGAGGTAGGTGGGGGTGAGAGGTCAAAGAGGATAATATAACAGTCAGACAACGTGTGCTTCAGTCTATGGAGAGAGATGCTGGGGAGGAAATGGGAGAGGAGATTTGTTTTTTGTTTTTTTTTTGGGGGGGGGGTTAGTACAGAAGGCCACGTTTGCAGATCATAGTATGAATGGCTAGTTGTTATTTTTCATCCTCATGTTTTGTTTTTACCTGTCCACGCACCGTGACAGTTAGTGCTGTATTATTAGCCTCCGCCCTCCATCTGGTAACGGACCAAAAGTACACGCTACTGTTGCAGAGTTGTTTCCATGGAGACAACGCCGGCGGATGCAGGAGGGGTTAATTTGTATGTTTTAGATGTAGAACCTTTCTAACGCTCCAGCCATCGCACAAAGCCGATGGTAACTAACCTGAGTAGGACTGTAGAGAGTTTATTTATTTATTTTTAGAATACTTTGTTGTCACTGTTAGCAGCCCTTCTAACTTGTTTACAGGGCATTTTGTGAAAAGTGCTTTACAAATAAATCTTGAGTTTTTTTTCCACTCTTGTGTTCTGTTGTGTTTTGGTTTTGGTCTATGTTTTGTTTCTTCATTTCTTGTTTTCATTTTGTTTTGTTTTTTTTTAAATGTGGCTAAATACCATCTATGATCACAGCAATACGAGCAAATACCAAAAAAAAAATATCCTCTGTGTGAATGGTTGTTTTTTTAAAGCTATGTAAACAGTGAGTGTGCTTCACGTGGGGGATGTCACTTAAAAACCCACAGAGAATTATCAACTCCACTCAGCTCTATGGAGCTTCATAGCTGATTTGTTGGGTCCTAACTGGGCTGTTTTTGAGTCTTGTGGTTCTCATCATCTTTATTGTCTGTGGCAACCTCTGATAAACCCACTGTACTCTAGCAGATCAGCACCAAACAGCAGATAGATGAAGTTAGCAAGCTGCTGAGCATAGTGGAGCATTTAGCAGCTAAGAAGCCATGTATTTTCTTCAGGAACAGAATTAAAAATGGGGTGAATATTGGGCTTACATTCAACAGCCAGCCAGAAACAAAAACTGCAAATGAACACTAACGTTGTGTCTGCTGGAGCCATAGCAGCTCTAGAAGGAACATAACAACTTCAGTGTTTTATTACAGCTTGGTGCACTGCCCCCAAGTGGCCAGAATGATTCATGCTGTTTTGAGGAATATAAGGGTAAACATTTGTTTCCAATCTGTCCTTGATTTCACAATCTCAGTGTGTTCAAAAATGATGATAAGCATTGTTGTCTGCAATGAATTGAACTGAAATAAGACAGAAAAGGCAGTGAACGCATCAGATATTACAGATCTCTTAATATCGCTATTTTATGTTCTTCTCCAAGCTTTAAAATGATTTTCAAGTGGGCTAAGGATTTAATTAATTTAATAAACAAAATCATTAAATACTCGTCTGGAGACACTTTAGCAGTGAACTTTATCATCTTTTGTACTGCCAGTATGCATTTTATTCTGAAAATCCATGTTTTATGAATTCCATATATTGTGGGACCTCTGCATGATTTGTTGTCATAAAGTTACTTTCATGGACAGGCACAATGAAAGACAGACAAGACACACTCAGCACAATATAGCTATGTGTACAGTCTATCAAATGAGCTGCAACTTGAACCCAGTTTACTGTAAACAACTGGACTGATGTCAAAAGCTGTACCACCGGAAAAGGATGTTCAAACAATAGGGCCTGTACTCACTCTCTTTTTATTGGAGTTTCTTCTTAAGTGGTGCCAAAAACAATACACTATACTTAAACATTAACTGGACCAACAATGTCACTTGTTAATCACCTTCAACACAAGCAGCTGTTTACATACGTAGACGGGCTTCTGGAGGGACTACTTCATGTTGTCCTTCACTTATCTGTCCATCAGTATTAGTCCTTTTGTTTGACTTTGGCAGGTGTAACATTACCACGCCTGTACGGCACCAGAGTGATTCCTGCTTTAAACGTGGAAAGAGGAGTGGGTGAGAACAGGAGGTCCATGAAAGGTGTTTGTTGAGCGACTGAACAAGCTAGAACAAGCTGCTCCGTCACACACAGATGCTCTTTTCTGTGCTCATGTGTCTTATTTAGTGCTATTTGATACAATACATTACTAATACAGTCAGTGAATGAGTTCCTTCCTCCTCTCCCCATGCTCTCTGAAAGCTGAGGGAAGACATGATTTACTTTTTGAAGCTTTGTTACGTGTCACACTCCTCTCTCTTCACCTGTTTCTGTTTGATTCATCACATATAAAAGCAAACATGACTACAACAACAACAACAACAAAAATCTAGAAAAGTAGCATCCTTTGTAATTGTTCTAAAAAGCCTTGTGTCTTTCCTGACCTTATTTCTCTTGTTTACAGAATACTATCTTTTGGTGATATACAGTATATACATTTATTTTCTAAACGCTTGAATAATGAAAGTTTGTTGGTAATGGTTTTTTCGATTACTTTTCAAAGTGGAATTGTGAATTTTGAAAAGAATGCCTGCAAACGTAAAGCTTTGCAGTGTCCAGACTTAACACCAACTCCACTTGGAGAATTACTGTGACTATAACATAAACTGTTATGGTGTTGCCTTTGTAACTGTGTTAAACTGCCTCTCATCTCGCTCTGTGGCCTCCTCAGCAAAGACAGGAGAGATGAGCGTCTGAATGATCTTGTTTTAAAGAGGAAGCAAAGCAAATGGTGTCTACTAAGTGCATTTCTGTTCCTCTGCAGGCCTTGTTCTGCCTTCACATGCTCTCCTCACACTCCTCCTCAGTGCTCCAGTACTCCAGTTTCCATCAAAGACTTGCAGGCAATCGGAAATTCCTGCATCCCACTCCAAGTCACAACTGAATAGATATTGAAAGCCAAAGCTTTCTTGTAGCTCACAGATAGCCCTCGTGACAGTGGCAGTTTCCTGTAGCCCTGTGGCACAACAGAAACAGGTTGCTGCCTTGTTTCTGCTGTGCAACTCATCCAATACTTCTTTATCTTAGAGGGCAAAAAGTGCCAGGCAAGTCTAAAGAAGTAGGTCTGAGTTCAGCTTCAGACAGTCAGCAAACATAAAGCTGACTTGTGTTTTGAAAGGAGTCTATGAAGTCCATTGTTCTATGAGTGGACGACACTGAGCTGGGCTAAAAATGCGATGAGAGCATGAGAACAGAGCGACATTCAACCACTGTGCTGCTGCTGCTACTGCTTTTATCTTTCTTTCCTCTTGATATTTGTATGGCTTTGTATTCCTTGTTTTCATTCTGGAGAATAAAAATAAAGACAGGACAAAAATAACAGCAAATTGTGTCTCTCATAATAGCTATTAAAAGTACATAGCACCACCCGTTCTCTGGTCCACATTTCAGCCCATCCTCACCAGAAAAATTACCCCGTAGTTCAACTGTGCAGGCAAGGTTATTATGACAAATATTTATGTTTATTGTTATGGGGTGACCTCTAGTGGCTGCAGTAATCATGACAGGCGCAAAGGTGGAAGTCAAGCGATGTAGTATAAAGAGCAAGAAAGTCTGCATTTGGAGGAAGGTGGGGTGAATGGATGGATCAAACAAGGGTATGGGTGTATTTAAAACTGTGTTTATCAGGAGTATAGTAGGTGTTTCGGCCCAAATGTAGCATGTAGTATGCAGTATGCAAACAAAATGTCTTACTGGTGCGGCAAAAATCTCCAGGCAGCGGCCTGTCAGGCTTACTCTCCAAAAGTGATATATGTCATTTTTGGAGTCAAAGACTGTCAGCCTATTCATTCATTCGGCGTTTAGGTATGAGGATGCGAATTTTTACCACAACAGGAATACGATGATGTTGATGACAGGAATTATCATCTGAACCTGCAGTGGCAGTAAACAGTTACGGAAGATTAAAGCAGGACTCTGTCAAGTTGGTTGCTGAGGTAAACATGACACACAGCCGATGAATGTTCACAGAACCAAACAAGCTAATCCTCCCAAGCATTCAAAGCATTCGGTGCAGCCTGGGGTGGAAGTGGATGACTGATCCAAGGTCAGTTTTACGGCCTCATGGTAAAAGTAAGGTGGGAGGACAGGAGAGCTGAACCCTGAACAACACAAAGAAGCAACTTTGACATGGCCTGAAAACGCTGTAGGACTTTTACCTGGACTAGATTAGTTTCAACAACACTGGCCTCTCCTTGTGTTCCATGTTTTAAATGCAAGATTGTCAGACCCATTCTCTCTATTTGGCCATCTCTCCACAAGTCGGCTCGTAAGATAAGAATCCAGATCCTCAAAGCTTTTACAGTGAAGTATTTTATCATCTCCTTTTATCTTCTTCTGTCAGGTCATTGTTTTGGTTGTCTGAACTTGCAGCATGTTTTGCTTCGCTCTCACTGCTCTCATCAGCAGTGCAGCTCTCTACAGGCAGCAACAAACAAAGCAAACTCTCAAATCTGATGCTATGCTACTTGCCCAGCACCAAACAACGTTAAGCGAGTAACTGGTGATCATAGCACGTTATTTACAGTGGCAGCTAGACAGCCAGATATTTGTCTCAAAAGTTAGTGGAGACCAAAGCAGAGCTACAATGAGAATTAAAACAGGACTTCCATTCATGAGATGGACAGACACACAACTCCAAATGTATGCCAGTGCTGCTCTGTATCTGCTGGATGTGTGAATAGGCAAACGTCTGATGACAAATGACAATTTAAACTTGAAAGTTGATAATATTTCAGTGTTGTGTTTATGGCTGGTTTCTATTGACCCAAAATCGGCCAATAAATCAGTTAAGACAGGTTTACAGTGCTATATAGCTTCAAGTTTAACCTTGTGCTGAAAATGTTTTCTTAATTGCTGCTTCTGAGGTCAAAGATGACATGTAAACCTCAACTTTTTAGATGATGTAGTCTGAACTGTTGCCTCAGTACACTTAAACCTTGTCCAGGAAGTTGTAGGAAGTGCCCTCATGAGCACTAGTTAGACTAAAGCTAATATTACATAATCCCAATGAAGTGGAACACAAATCAACCTCTTTAATACATTTCTTGCCCCAACTCAAGAAAAAAAAAGGACTTTCCTGGTCTTGTTAGATCCCAGATGTAATGGTTACATCTGCTGAACAGGTAATTCATCGTATGATGGAATAACTTTCCTGTTGTGACATTATTTGTTGTCACCATTGTCTCCATAGCATTTTTTTTTTTTTTTTTTAGCTTTTATTAGTTAGAGGTGCTTAGACATCCATTGTCCCTTTTACCCATCCCACATCCACATAAGAAGTGATCTTTCTACAATCTTTTGATGCCTTTGTGTCTTTAACATTCTGTATGAAGTGGGGCAATGGCATGCCTGGGTCATATCCAGTGCATGCTGTACCACTCATAATATTTAAAAGCATGTGATTTATCATTAAAAAAGGGACTGGAGCACACTGATTGATTTGCAGCCTTTAATACTGCAAACATACCAACATGTCCACTCCACTGTGGCTTCATCAGAGTCAAAATGGACACAGACATGAGGCAACCACATATATAGTCAATTCAGGACAGGTATACAATCATCATTTGAAAATTGGCTGTCTAGAGACACTGGATGTTGATAACATGTCACCACGGGCTCAGAGGGGAATAGCACCAGCATATCATAACAAAATATTGGAATATGAACGAGTTTCGCCGCAGATTATGCGTTTATTGAGGCTACGCACGGGTGCCCCAATTACTCGAATTATACGGATATACGCGCCGCTCTTCTGGGGCTAATTTCTTCAAAACGACTCCAAATGCCACCAAAGTTGTCTGGGTGTCTAAATGGTCGTATTTAATGCTACAAATAAAGTCCAGGTTGTAAAAAACGAAAGTTATCCTTTAAGAGTCCTTCCGTCTTGAACCATGATAAACTTGATGAGCTGCAAGGACAAATGCACATTCTGACAGCACTGTTCTGCAGGCAAGTTTTGTGGTGAACGAGCTAATAGCTATAACTGTTCAGTGTCAGTTTGTCTGGAATTTTTCATAGAGATGAAGAGAAAACCTGAAACTCAGTGACAGCAAGTGTCTGCGTGATCTGACCTTCATGGAGGACATTAACAAGAACCTCTCAGAGCTGAACCTCCAGCTCCAGCAGCTTCTCAGCTCTCTGCCTTCAAATGTGAAACCAGTTGAAGTGAAATTAAAGTTGTGACAGCTGGAAAGAGGAAACACTGCTTTTTCCTGCTCTGCAAGAACGACCTGAATCTGCTGCTGACAGTTTAAACTCCTTCAGGCATTTGGTGAGAGGCTTCAGGACATGAACAGAAAACCTCCCCAGAAAAATGTATGGGGGGCTTTACTGACAAAGGTTATAAAAATTCAAATGGCCCTTGACAGGTAAAAGCTTCCCTCCCTGTGTTTTAGGTTAATCAGACAGTCAGGAGAAGGTTTCAGCATGGTAAAGGCAGGCACAGTGCTGATAATATTTAGAGATGCATCGCTTTTGATGTCGTTCCAAGCAGACAGTGATCTGTGAGGAAGTATAGTGGTAGCGCTTGTTTTCTTAACTAAGAGGGATGAAGGGCACTCTGATAGGCAGAAGAGATATTTGCTGCTATGCTGGAAACACTCCTTCATTTCATTTCAGCAGCTGTCGAGTGGAACTCTGTAACTGAGAGGCACCTGATTCAGCTGCATGCTGTTGCGAGATGTGCAGACGTCCCTGTTTCAACCCTGAAATCCCTGCGCCACACACCAGCAGAGCCTTATGAGGATCACATACAGTAACAGTCACAAACAATGTTACTCTGAAAGAGTGTTTTAGAAAACTGCAGTGTCGAGGAGGTTGCTGCAGGTTCCTGCAACATTTCACAGAGGGGCCTCAGCTGACCCTGAGTATCTCTGCCTGTCTCCTCTGAGGACGGAGAGCCTGCTGAAAGGGCTTCCCTCACCCAGCCCGAGAGATGCATGTGTGAGAGCTGATCATGGGTCTGTTGTTGTCTTGAATTGTTTGAAATGTACTGGATTTCTGTGTGAAACCAACTGGAGTCATTACTGGGTTCGTTATATTGTGAAGTGAAGCTTGGAAATCAACATCTGGATTCTACTGTTTTTGTTTTCAACACATTGTGAGAGAATGTTGGATCTTCAGTTGAGCTTTGAGTGTCTATTTCTCATCCAATCATGGACGTAGTTGCATCTGTAGCCGTAGTCCCGCTGTTTTACTGCCCTGCCTCTTTGATCGGCGAAATGAAGTCCGTAAATCTGCCAAACAATGATCAGACGAAAGAGGAATGCCTCGCCTCAACCAGACTCAGTAATTACAAAGACTAAATCACAGAAAACAATTTGGGGAACATGAAAACATTTGTGCTGCAGACGTTTCCATGGTGTTCTTACTGTCCACCTGTGGGCATATATTAGTTTTTCCTGTGATCACCCTGGCTAGTTGTTCACAAAATAAAAGCATGTGTCATTAAATGGTCTGGTGACTGTGATTTATCTGAGCCCTTTATCTGTAGTTCAGCTGATTAAACATGTGGAGCTGCAGCACACAGAACATGTGTACGGCAGATGTTCAGAGTTGGTTTGTTTGGCATGTCACAGACCAACTAAGCACCATCAGGGCACTGTTTGCTATGGTAGAGCACAGTGGCAGCACAAACCACAGGGAACCATTACACGACAAGAGAGACAATAATGGGAACCATTTGGAGTGCTGGAGCTGTCAGCTGATCACTGTACAGCCTCTACAAACCATACCTGTCAACAAACCATACCTGTCTCCCTCTCATCGGGCTGTATAGTTAACTTTAAGGTGTGGTCATGGCTCACTCAGGAGTGCTACACTCTAGATACGCATGAGCTCACATAGCTGAGCTGACATAACTGCATTCCTCACTGAGTCATAACACACATGCTCTCCTTGGGTAATACATCATCTTGCACAAATCAGATCGAGGTTAGCTGACCAAGTTTACTCCAAATAATCAAGTAGATACGCCATCATAATAAAACGATCAATGCAGGAGTGGTAATTAACCATGTATATGTTGAGACTGTTACATATTACCCGCCTTCAAGAGTCAAACTCAGTTATTGGCTCTGAAGTCATCAGACATGTTTGACAGGTATTGAATGAGGCTGAACAACTTTAACAAGTCTCACGTTCACTAATGCACGTAGTGGTGCATGATTGAAACCCTGCCATGTAAAGAAAGCATGAAGTAGGTGTTTTATCAGAAACTACTTGTTTTTCCATTGGTGCACACAGAAAATCACTTTATTTATTACTACTGACAAATTATTACACAGCTAAACAACAGGGTGTTGGCCATTGGTGCAAATTTTGTATACAAGTGAATTTGGCCATTGGTGCAAATTTTGTATACAAGTGAATTTAATGCAAAATACAGAGCATGCTTTATACATATTCAATACTGGTTTTCTTACATTTTTTAAATTAGCGAACCTCATTAAGTTGCACATTAACCATGACATAAAGCAAAAAACTTGAGATCAGAGGGGAGAACACAGTGGAGAAAAAAAAGCTTACAAAGAAGTTGTACCATGATGTCTTTAGGCTGCTCTGATGGGCAATGACCTTTTAAGAGGACAAAACATTTTCAGTTGCATGTGAACATCATGTGCACACCAAACTATAAAAATTACAGATTCCAACAAAGTCATTTATGCTGTAAAGAATGATCTCTTTCTTCCTCTGGGTGACTAGATTAACACAACCCAGCAGTCTGTTGCCAAGTTCTGAAGATGAGGTCAAGCATACGCTCCGAGTCTGTTGACCCACAACTTCAAATATTACAGACTTTCTATAGCAGAATGAATGGAGACTTCAGCTCAAGTAGGAGTCATGATGGCCAATATTCAGAGTAAAAAGATATTAAAATTCAGAATTTCTTGTTTTCAGTTCTCTTTAAACTTTCCTGAAGGGATATTTTCACAGCAGACTTGAGACACACACTCAGGTGTAATTAAAAAACGCAAACTTCACGACTGTGTTGGTGGGGTGTATGGCAGCACAGTCGTGAGTAAACATGGTGAAGAGGGCTGGGCTGAGCACACAACCCTGTGGCGTACCTGTGCTGAGGACCAGAGGGGATGATGTTATGTTCCCTATTCTCACCACCTGAGGCCTGTTGGTGAGAAAGTCTCTGATCCAGTGGCACAGAGACACAGGCAGACCCACTGCGTGTAGCTTCAGGGCCAGCTTGTCAAAAGCTGAGCTAAAGTCTACAAATAGCATCTTGACGTAGGTGTTGGGCTGCTGCAGGCGGGTCAGGGCTGTGTGCAGGGTGATGGAGACAGCATCCTCTGTGGACCGATTCCCTCTGTAGGCGAACTGAAGGCTGTCTAGGTCCGAGGGGATGAAGTCTCTGATGTACCTGAGAATAATCCGCTCAAAGCACTTCATGATTACCGGGGTCAGAGCAACAGGCTGGTAGTCATTCAGACAGGTGATGGATGTCTTCTTAGGTACCGGAATGATGGTGGAGGACTTGAGGCACTCAGGAACCGTAGACAGCTGCAAGGACAGGTTCCATGTCAAAGAAATGTTTTAGAAATGACTGTTTATTTGTGCTTTTCTGCATAAGTCATAAGTTTTAGCATCAAAATATACTCAAAATACCAAAAGTAAAAGTACCCATTCTGCATAATGGTAGAATCCAATCATATCATGTATAACTCATATTCATGAATGGTTAAGCATTAATTTAATCTTGCAGCTAGTAAAGATGGAACTAATCTGAACAACTTTATATACTGTAGCTTAATCTATGATTAAAGTAATGTAAAAGCTGTCAGATGAATATAGTGGAGTGAAAAGCACAATATTCTCCAGCAAAACGTAGTGGGGTAGAAGTGTTAAGCAGCATAAAATAAAGGTCCTCAAGTACTGGTTCCTCCGAACTGTAAAAGTGCAGTATTTGAATAAACGAAGCTCTAGTGACAGTACAGTCGGGAACATGTTGTTTTGCATGCTTAGGTCTTTATCTTATTTCTCACACCAGCCTCTCACGCATGCTCAATCATCAGGTCTTTGCCATCATTGTGTGGGACTGTCAGTTTAGATATCAGCTGTTCTCATCTACCCAATAGCAGAGCAACACACCTTCGCTGTTAGCCAATCATCTCGCTGCTGTCTTTTTAAATATGATTCTCTCTCGTCATTTCATCATCCTCAGCAGCCTATCAGACAACAGAGTCATCAGCCACCACCGGATCCTGCTGCTGCTCACAAAATCTCCAAAAGTGCCAAAGACTTAATTCACATGTCATCTGTCATAGCAAAAAGTTCACTCATTCACTTGTCTCTCCTGATTGAAGGTGCTTTCCCCCAGGGCTGTCATGTTGGAATGTTTAACCTCAAATCTGACACAAAGATCTATTCCACAGCTGTGATCACTAACAGCTGCACAACTTAGACAAAATCTGAATGCCACTACCTTTTATTCCATTTTCCTTTACAACTGCACCTTGAAAAAAACACAAAAAAACCAACCAAACAAACAAAAAACCCTAACTTTTTCTCCGTCCCACGCTGTTTCTGATTGTGGCATTCGAAGGAGCACAGCTGATCTGATGTATTTGCATGTTTCTTCTTTCAGTTTCTGGGTTGTATCCACATCACTGAATGCACTTACTGTCAGTCGCTTTGGACAGAAACGTCAGCTAAATTAATGTAAGTGTACTATTTCCTCGTTTTCCCACACTCTCTCTGCTGCTGCTGATACAGACTGTGTGAGAGGAAACCAGATAGAGCCGTGGCTGCAGCACAACAAACAGCCTTTATCCACACTACAGGGAACACTGACAGGTGTGAGCTCTGATTTTCACTTCCCTGTATAAACACACACACGCACACAAGCACGAACGCTGAAAATCCAATCATTTACATACTCCTGAGAACACATATGTACAATGAGGTTCACACACATACACACACACACACACTGGGTGGTGCAGTTTACTCGTGTTTGTCTTTCTCTATTGTTTGTGAGGTTTAAAGGAGCACAGAGGAAGAAGATGACAAACACACACACACACACACACACACACACACACACACACACACCCCACACACACACACACACCCACACACGTCTAACAGTCATTAACAGCTGAGTTTAGAGCAGGTGTAACTGCATTGTGTTCACTTCTTAAAAAGCATCCAGTTTTATTCCCTCATTAATTTATACCATAATCATCATGAGAGAAAATGGTTTTGTACTGTTGATTTTTTTGTGAATGAAACACCCATGTGGGGTTGAGAAGAAGGATTTCAGGATAAATGATACTCTCCCATCCACGCAGACAAGTGACTGGGGCCGGGTAGATATGAGTTTCTATTAATTACTCAGGCACAGTGGGCCTGTGCCGTAATTGCACCTTTTTCAGTTCAGCTTCATCCTGGATCTATAATATTCCCTAAACTATATTTCTATACTATATTGCAGTCTATATATTGAGTAGTGTCAGATTCATGATCAAAGAGACAAGTAGTTGTGGGAGAACGAGAGGATCATAGAGGCACACTGCTGCCTGAATAACCTCAGGCCACTGCACACAATTTAAAGGCGTGCTTGCTCATTACTTTAGAGCATAATTATAAAAAGACAACTGTGGTAGGGAGAGAAGGAAGATAAAATGGAATTGTAGATTAGAAATGTCTCAGTTCAGACGTTAAGCCGTCCTGCTCCTCCTTTGGGAGGTGCACATTGTGTGTGTGTGTGTGTGTGTTGGTTGGTGCAGGTGGTCCCTGTTAAAAATTAACAAATCACCAACTGATTTGGAAGAATTCGTGTCCGTATGGAGGTGGAAGGTTTATGACGATCAGCCACATGATCAGATGTCCTTCATGGATGCAATGAATGCATTACGTCAGGACAGACGGTCGCCAGGGATGCATCAGACACGCAAAAACATTCTTTCCCAAGTGAATTACGCTGAAATGCAATCTTGGTTGACGATAAATAATAAAAATAAAAATAAGTGAAAGCGAAAGATGAAGAAGGCAGTCAGGAGGTTTGAGAGGGACAAAGAAATCAGGCTAGTGGAGGGGGAACATATAAAACAAGGTGGGCTCAGACAGAAGGAGCGAGGCTGAGGGGACAGCAAGGTAAGACTGTGTCAGCTATTGCTTCATGAATCGGTGCCTAAAAGCCACTAATGGCCCAGCATGTAAGGTTTAGATGGCTCTATTGGCTGAACGTGGCAGAAATGGAAGAAAATATTCATGAGTATGTTTTCATCAGTGTGTATTTTTGCAGCAATAGGAATTATCACATTTTTATCTGCATTGGACACAGGTCCTCCTCCACGTGGTCCGCCATGTTGCACCACCATGTTTCCACAGTAGCCCAGAATGGACAAACCATTCACTGGCTCGAGAGAGCGCCTTTCTTGTTTTTCGTGTTTTTACTGGCCACATCACTAACATCACAAGAGTCTAATTCATAGTAAAGTGTTAAATAATCAGTGGCAGACTGGAATAGACCAGGATAAATCTCGAGGGGATGATGGTGCTTCGGGGCCTCGCTGCAGGCGGAGCTGACAGAGCTACAGACAGAGCTCATCACTTTGGGAAAGAAGCTTATTTGCTTTCTTGCTTGGACTGAGATGAGAAGCTTGATACCACACTGGTGTCTGTTTGCAAAATAAAAGCTGAAGCCAGAAGGAGGTTAGCCTAGCTTAGCGTAAAACCTGGAAACAGGGGGTTACAACTAGCTTGTCTTAGATGTTGCTAAATGCATCATTTCAAGCCAACCTAGCTGTTTCCAAAGCTTTGTCTTTATGCTAAGCTAAGACAGTTTAGCACCGGCTCCATTTTTAATGCACTGGTACGTGACTGGTATCAATCTTCTCATCTATGTCCCACCAAGGAAGCAAGTAAGTGTATTTCTTGAAATGTTGAAGTAGAGCGTGAGTGTTTCTTTGCAGCTCCACTGTCAAAGCAAATCTAAGACACATGCAGGTGAAAATCTCATGGTTGCTGAAGCAGAAACAGATGGTCGACGCTTGGGGCACCAGAATAAAATTTAACTTTATTGGACTTGGCATTAGATGTTGGGGAAGAGTTTGAAGCCCAGACTTTGGAGAGGAACACTGTACTGTAAGTGCAAGGCTTTCCCCAAAACAGTGGCAGATATTCATATTGTACGTGTGTTGTTTGCTTGAATTTGAGGAAGCAAATTTCAGCATTAAATCGGTTCCTTTGTCTCTGAACAACGGAAGAATGATATCAGTTTTCCATGTTGGTCCACAGCCGTGTGTGTGTGTTCCTGCTCCCTTGTTCGTGTGTTTGCAGCAAGTATCTATTTAAAAACGTTTCTAATCACATTCTGGTTAATGGGCCGTCTTTTCAGGTGTCAACATCTCTGTTCATCTCGTTGCCTCTGTCCTTTATTCTCTGCCTCCAGCATCAGTCACGAGCAGACACTCAGGCTAACAGGCAGGCGGTGCGGTGCTGAGGGCGGTATTGACGCAAGGATGCTGAGTCACAAATGCATTTATACGTGTGTGGGTCTGTGTGTGTGTGTGTGTGTGTGTGTGTGTGTGTGTGTGTGTGTATTCATGCAGAGGGGCACAGTTGGGAGCCAGCCATCTGTTCTTCTGTTTTCATCACAGTAAACAACATTTGTTCAGAGAAGATGTTCCCTTTTGTCTCACTGACCTGGGCCTTAAATGTACCTGTGTTATTGAGCCCAGTTGAATTATCTCGGATCCACTTCAGTCACCTTAGGCCACGCCAGGCAAAGTCAAGTTATTTCAGGTCAGATCTAGTTAGCCCATGTCATAAATTCAGACTCAAGACGATGTCGAGTCAAATCGAACGACCTCTTTGGTTTGCCAGAACACACCGAATTGGATCGATTAATTCAAGTCAAGGCAGGTAAAATCCAAAAAGTGAAACCAAGCAACATCAAATCAGGTCGAATCAAACCAACTCAAGTAAAACACCTTCATCCATTGCGAGTCATCTCCCAACATATAAGACAGCCAGTCATTTCAAGCATGATGTTTTCAGCCATCAGAAGCTTGATATTCATCATGTGTCGCCGGGTCTGCTGATCTGTCTGATGACACCATTATAAAGTATATCCCAAGAACTTGTGGGCCACCACTTTGCCAGCGGGGCATGGAAACACATCCTGCATACTTCAGTAAGTCTGCAGGCCAAGAACAGGTCTCAAGAACAGTGATCTAAAAACCAGTATTGCTTATGGGCCCCCCGTCTCATGGGTCCCCACATGACTCCACTGAAATGTTTTAGTGAGTCTGGCTCCCAGGAATGGCTTATATGTCTTATTTTGGATAAAAATGTGCCTTTTACTCACACTCACACACACACGCACTATAGCAGTCAGCAGTGATGTTGGGCAGAGCAGTCATATGCTGTGCGTGTGGGTGAGTGTGTGTGCGTAGTCAGCTGATGCGTGTGTATGAGCTTTTGTGTGTGTTTGTAGATGCTGGGAAGGAAAATGAATATCACAATATGTTGACAGATGGCTGGAAAGGACTGATGCCCACGGCAGAAAGTGGCCTTGATGAATTCACAGGTCAGTTCTAAACAGTGTCCTTCATTTTTAATCACTGTGAGCAGATATGAAAGCGAGGGATAAGATTTCCATCTCGTCAGCGAGGGCCGATCCCTTTGAAAGCAGCGGGAGGCACAGATGAGATGTCCTCACTGAGATTGTGAAAGCAATTTATGGCAATATATAACAATCTTATACAAACGTTTGACTGGCACATTTAATTCTGCAGAGGGCAATAATTCCCTGTAAAGATAGCATCCCTCTGCAAAGCAGGCATCATTACTCAGTAATGAGTACAGACTTGTCCCACTATTGTCATGCTGTGGTTCAAATCATCTGTAAACGTTTTGAATGACCTGCTCCAAAGAAACACACAGCTGCCCTCCTCTGGTCATAATGTGTACTGTCATTCAGTTTCAGTGTCCTTCACTCTCTGTGCTGCATCTCCATGGTTTCAATTTTTTTCAATTTCAAAAAGGGAGCTTTTTCAGCATCCTGTCATCATATCATCATATCTTAGCTGAGAACTGATAAACGTTTCTGTTGCAGCTTCAGTAAACAGGATGCTGCTGTGTGCATGCAGGGCCTGTCAAGAGGGCTTTTTTTCGTGACAAACAAATGTCATATCAAGGTGTCAAGACACTTCCCTGCTCATTAGTATCTGTCGATTGTTTCTGTGACATTCCACACACACTGAAGATAAATGGACACGTGTATTCAAAAAAGTAAACAGACCCTCAGGGTCCCTGATAAAACTTCAGGTCTGTGTAGCAGTTACAAAACAGTATCATTGAAGTGGCAGGGACCTTAAGTCTGTTGCTTCTTTTTACCCAACCTTAAGACACCATTTTATATCGTGGCCACGTGTAGAAACCTAGCTTGAATAGTTCCATTAATATTATGCTTACGTGGGACATAAAAAATGTGTTTAATCAAAAACAGCAAACCTGTGACATGGTGGTATCCCAGTGCAACTACTCAAAATTAGCTCAAGTGGTTGCTGAAAGGAGCAAAGAGTTCTTTTTTGCCCTCAGGACCCCAAGTGTGCAAATATGTACACGCACACATACATACAGTATACATATATATTCACATGAATATGCACAAGCATCACTCTAAGGGATTTTTTTTTTTACAATTGGGAAGTCACTCTCCTCCATACAAGTTACATTTTTCGAAACTCTTCACACAATTCTCTTCATCGACATGCAGCTCAGCACAACAGTTAATCTCACTTCCATAATCAACTAATGCAACCAAACACTTATCACACAACACATATCAGAATCAACTCGAGGACCCAAACACTGACAACATTTATCTGCCAATAGAAACACTTGTGTCCTCTCTTGAATTTCACTTGGGAAAGAATGTTCTTGCTTGTCTGATGCATCCCTAGAGTCTTCTGCAGATATGATTTCCAGCGTTCTTGGGGTCCATGAGTGCCATCTGATCATGTGGCTGGTGGTCATGAACCTTCCACCTCCATGAGGAAAAGAGAGTAAGGTGGGAGGAAAAGTGACACCACCCTTCAGGATTCTGCCTCTGGTGCCTCTTTCCTCACCTGGCACAAATCTTCCATAGATCATTAAGTGCTGTACATAATTAGGAGTAAATTTATTTTTGTTTTTGCATTTCTTTTAGAGTTTTAGAGTGTAAATAGTTTGGTGATGTGTGAATGAGAAAACAGTTTTTGAAATTTGAAAGCTGTGATCAATAAATGCATTTCGTGTAAAGCGATGAAAAGTGATCCACAGTTCAGCCCACAGTGACCTCTGCTGTGCAGCCTACGTGGAGAGTTTCGAAAAATTTAACTGGTATAGAGAAACGGGTTTAAAAAAACATGTTACAAAGAAGTAAAACATTCACCATTTCCAGTACTTAAGAGCAAATTTCAGCATTTTCTGCTGTTTTTCGTTTGCTCTTTGTGCAAAGTAGATAATATTCAACCATGAAAATAACCGTTGTCTTTGAGATAAGACATGAACGTTTGTTCAGGGGACAAACCACACTGCCTGCACCGCCTGTACTTACACCCCTGCTCTGGAGCGCAGCCATATGAAAGGTTGAACGTCTTTCTCGATCCTCCGAGGCGCCAGAGGGCGCTGTTACATTTCCGCACTGTGCTTACGTCCAGTTTGTTGCCGGAAGTACTTGTCAAAGGAAAGGCATCTGCATTCGGCATGCGAGTTTGTTTGGATTTCCATGTGACACCGACTTCATTTAAAATAAGAGATAAAACCCCGGGAACTGTAACGCTGTCTGTCTGTGCATCGCAGCAGTCATGGGCAAAAAGGGCAAGAAAGAAAAGAAGGTGAAGGGCGCCGAGAAGACAGCCGCCAAAATGGAGAAAAAGGTTTCGAAGAGGTCCAAACGAGAAGAGGTAACACTCGGCCTGGACCAAATAATGAATGCTGTCCAGTACCTTAGTATGTGTGCTTTTCATATCACACAAAGAGGACACAGCTAATAATTTTGTACAAATGACTGTTAATATGTCATGAAAATGATTTTCAGCTCGCCATTGGTCTGTTCAGTTTTGTGTGAACTAAAATTCAACTCGAACTAAATTAGGCAATACAACTGTCTGCAATATTACCAGGACTTACAACATTAGCTAATTTTTGAAATCCATTTACATCCTTCTACTTTCTTTAGTTTGACGTCAGTCCTGAAGATCATGTGTCAGAGAAACATGACTTCTGTTTTGGTGTTGCAGGCAGCTGCCTTGATCCATTTCTGTTCTCATTATACATGCTGTCACTTGGTGACATCATTAGAGAGCAAAATGTATGTTTCCATAGTTATGCAGATGACACACAACTGTACGTCTTTGCGGAACCAGTGATGCTGCAGCTATAGACTCCATCACTAACTGTCTTTTAGCAAGAAATAAATGGATGAGTTAAATGAGGAAAAAACTGAAATCCTGCCACTCGGCCCTAAAATAAAAAGAGAAATGTTGTTTGATAATCTGGAGAAATTAACTCCCTGCATTAAATCTGAGGTTACAAGTCTTGGTGTTACCCTCTATTCAGATCTAAGCTTCAAGTCCCACATCAACAAGGTGATGAAAACTTAGTACGACCATTTATAGATCAAAAAGATGCTGAAAAACTGATGCCTTTATTATAAGCTGACTCAATTTCTGTAAGACTATTTACTGGCCACCAGAAAAAAAACACTGAGAGACTTCAGCTCATTCTGAACTCTGCAGCTATTAACCAGAACCAAGAGAGAGCACATCAGTCCAGTTTCAGCTGCTCTGCAATGGCTTCAGAATTGATTTTCAGGTCAGCTGCTTCTTGTATACAAAGCCTGTCTTGGACTAGGATCAAGGTGCATTGCAAACTCCCACATCATCTGCTGCTGGTCTACTGGAGGTTTCCAGCAACAGTCGAAAGAAAATTGAGGATGTAGCCTTTGTCCATTACGCCTTAAAGTTCTGGAACACACTCTACCTATAAATATCAAGGAAACAACCTGTTCAATATTTTTTAAAGAATGCTATAAATGTATCTCTTAACTTTAGCCTTTAACTAGCCACGACTTCCTGATACAGGCCTGAAACTTGTGTGCTTTGCCTCACACTCATTCCCTGCTGCACTTTTTTTTACATTGGCCACAGGAGGATTTGGAAGCTCTGATTGCTGAGTTTCAGAATCTGGATGCAAAGAAGACCCAAGTTGTAGAGACAACATGTCCACCTCCATCACCAAGGTGAAAGACTGCACTTTACTCTCTTCAGCTCTATTGTCCCTGCTGGTAAATTTCTCTTGCAGCAAAGTAAAACACAGAACCCAACAAAAAGCATCAATCATAAAACGTTATCTTATATTAAACTGTGTACATCAGTGATGGCACAACATCTACATTAGCTTTGGAGGTATTTGGTGATAAATTGGACAAATTATAATTTTGACCCAATGATGGTGCCAAATGAAGGTTCAGGGAATCACAAATTGACAACAGATCATCCTGAAGGAGACATAAATGTACCAAATTTCATGGCAATCCATGCAGTAAGTTGAGATATTTCAGCCTTGACACCCATAGACCGTACTGTTGTAGCTTTGCTAAGACGCTCTTTCGGAGGAGCTTGTAACATTACACATGAATCATTCCTGTCAGCCGAGGCAGGAGGATGTACCTGTCTTAGTCTCTGATCTCTTTTTATGTTTTCAGATTGAATGCGTCTCTCTCTGCCCATCCTGACAAAGATGAACTCATCCTGTTTGGAGGAGAGTTCTTCAATGGAAAGAAGGTAAACGATACTCTCTGTATTAATCAGTGCCTCTCTGTATTAGTCATTTATGAAACTTGCCACTTTAGATGCAAATATGTCTTTTGAAGATGAAAGACTGAATGAGAAGGTAATTAGATGGTTCAAATGGTGAAATTTAATCAGTGTCCATGAGGAAGCCCCACACTTGGTTTGGATTTTGCAGCACTAATAGCAGCTGCTACAAAGTAGAAGCCATCTTTATTCTGAATGTAAACGACTGGTCAACTGAGATTTGTTTAGTAAACGTTTCATAATCCTTCACACTGTGCAAACTTTATATGAAGCTCATGAGCTTTGATGCACGTGTTTTCCTCTATTCCCTGTTTTGTCAGTATGTTACAGGTGAAATTCCACTGAATAAATTCTTATATTAAAACGCTGTTGTTGCCTTTTTTGCAGACGTACCTTTACAACGATTTGTTTTTCTACAACATCAAGAAGAACTGCTGGGTGAAATCAGAGATCCCTAACCCTCCTCCCCCACGCTGCTCTCACCAGGTACACCTAGAACAGGATCCTTATGATTCTGTTAACATTTCTGATCAAATCATCGCAGTGGTGTCTTGCAAACCAGCAGCCAGCAAACACCACATTTTCCTCTCTAGGCCCTTCTGCATGTGTAAATTCTCAGCTTTCCATGACAGTATTTGATTTGTAGTACCACTTCCAAATAAACAAAGGTCAGCTGACTAATTGCAGGTGTTCATAATGAGTTTACATCTATATTTGATTGACTCTGGTAATGCTACATCTGCTACACAGTAGCATCATTTTACCTGGACATCTGTGATCAAATATGTGATTCTTCATATAAACCACAAGGGGGCAGACAGCTGTAGCGCAGATCATGGCGAACTTTGAAACTTATCAGCAATGTCATCTCGGCTGATGGCCTGTTGCAAGAAAACCAATTAAATCTGAGGGCATCAAACCTCCTTATCTCACTCTATTTATGCAGCCTGCTCCTCCTTGTTCCTCCCCTTTGTCTCACTCCTCCTCCTCCCCCTCAGGCAGTGGTAGTTCCCCAGGGTGGGGGTCAACTCTGGGTGTTTGGGGGAGAGTTTGCTTCTCCAAACGGGGAACAGTTCTACCACTACAAGGACCTTTGGGTGCTGCATCTGGCTACACACACCTGGGAGAACATCAAGTATGTGCAGAGGGCCATAAAAATAGGTGTAATGATGAATGGAAGGCTGAATAAATGGAAGTAATGATTGATTGTGTGAGTACAGAGTGACCAGAAATACTGTTTTGTTCTGAATGAGTTCATCCTATCCTGTAAGCCTAATCAGTCCAGGTGTTGATGGTTTTTGTGTTTTTACAGGGTGCCTGGTGGTCCATCAGGGCGCAGCGGCCACCGGATGGTCCTCAGCAAGAAACAGCTGCTTGTGTTTGGAGGTTTCCATGAGACCACCAGGTAGGTAGAAGGTTACTGAATAATACACAGGGACTGTATGTCTGTAATGGAGGAGACGGAGGGCTGGTAATCGTGTGCTTCATTACATCATTACTTCCTTGATACCTGTAATTTTGTGACAGCCTCTTCCAAATCCTGCTCATTTCAGTGCTGCAAGAAACCAATTTTATCCCACAGTGATCAGCAAAGTTTCATCTGTTATAGTCAATACATCAAATTGAATAAGTTGGATTTAGTCATAGGGACATACATGGACTGGCAAAATATGTATAGAATTTATAAAATAAAATTGTTGATATTAAAAAAAATAGCTATGACCTCTCCAGCTACATATGAAACTTAAAACCTGGACCAGTCAATATGCGTGCGCTAACATTGGTCCAAATTACTATGTGCACCATGAATAGGGTCACTGAGACAAACTCACTGAGGATTATCACCAGATCTCCTCTCAGCCTGACACAGCATTTACTGTCTTTCAGCTAATTGTTCTGCCTCGTGGCCTGCACGCCTGCAAACAAGTGTTTAGTTCACTTGTTTGCAGGTGCAGCAGGCAGCTGTTTTCAGTACGAAAGCTCTGATGCGTCCACTCTACCCGCTCTACCTGTCCAGCAGCAAACAGACACAGTTGGCAACTAACTGGTGAAGACTGTGAAACGTTCAGCTGCTAAAGACACAGATTTCTCTGATTAGTTGGCAGAGACCACTGGGCTTACATTCAACAGACATTTGACTGGATGAGAATGTTTGCTCACAAGGTCGCCATATCAGCAGCCTGATCTCCAAACAGCAGTATTCGGTTTAGTTTCAGCTGTTTCATCTCCTGCTTCCCCTTCCTCCCCTCGTAGGGATTTTATCTACTACAATGATGTCTACTCATTCTCCCTGGACACCTTCTCCTGGTCACGCCTCACTCCATCAGGCTCCGCCCCCTCCCCGCGCTCTGCCTGTCAGATGACCTCCACACCAGACGGAACAGGTGTCATCATCTACGGGGGATACTCTAAAGTGGTGTGTGTGTGTGTGTGTGTGTGTGTGTGTGTGTGTGTGTGTGTGTGTGTGTGTGTGTGTGTGTGTGTGAGTGAGATCTGGAGTTTGCCTACTAATTGTGTGTGTGTTTATTCAGAGAGTGAAGAAGGATGTGGAGAAGGGGACCATCCACGCTGACATGTTTCTTCTGAAGCGAGAGGGTAAAGATGGCCAAGGTACAAACAAACGTGCTGTTAGTGACAAAATACAAGTGATAAACATGAAGAGAAATCATCCAGCTGACATCCTCGTTGATATTCTTCGCGACTTGCCTTGATTGTTCCTCTGTCCTCCAGAGAAGTGGTCGTGGTCCAGGATTAACCCCTCTGGTAGCAAGCCGACTCCTCGCTCTGGGTTTTCTATGGCGGTGGGCCCAGCAGGGCGGGCGGTGCTGTTTGGCGGGGTTTGTGATGAGGAAGAGGAGGAGTCACTGGAGGGAGACTTCTATAATGACCTCTATTTGTATGACACAGTGAAGAACCGCTGGTTCCCCGGCCTGCTCAGGGTAAGCTACAAGGCTGTGGACCCGCTGCATGCATGTGTCTGTGTTTGGATGTATTTTAGGAAAAATACACAACACTGCATTGGTTTTAGACTCACATGAACGCTGTTGCTTTGAGCATCTTCATCACTGTGTGTAGTTTGTGTCAGTCTAAATCAGTGATCGTCAGCTGGCAGCCCCATCCGGCTGGCCAAAGCTTCCCTCCTATTCCCAGCTCGCAGAAGATGAATCAGTTCAGAAAATGTGCACATCTAATGATACTCACCAGTGGAAGAGGCCCAGCCCGTCCCGAGAGTGATTGATTAGCTTGTCTGGAATGAGCCAAACATTCTGTAATTCATAGGTTACCTATTCAACCCATTCCTAGTCAGACTATTCTCCAACTCCACCCTCTCTGCTCCAAAGTGGAGTTTTTTGTTAATATAAGGATTCATTAATTGGTAGTTGAACTGTGGGTTTTGTGCTGAGCACTGACTGCCTCCTTGGTGGAGGTCTGAGTGGATTTTCAAGTATGTAGTTATCAATCATAGGCTAATTAGACTTGATTATTTCATTTTTTAAGGTTCTGGCCCTTGAATAAATGTAGTTGATGACCCCTAATGTAAATCTGTGTGTTCTCCCAGCTGCTAGATTTGTAGGAATATAATAACAATTATTTCCATTTTCTTGAGGTTACAATTCCTTGTTCTATAAATATGCTTACAGTTAGTTTCCTAGACTGAATGCTAATTTCTATGCTGTGCTGATTTCCAACTGTTTAATTTATAACTTGACACCCCCTGAAAATCCTGTTGTTGTTGTCCTGCACTGGTTTTACTCTAAGTTTGAACTCCAGGGTGTGTCAGTCCACTGTGACATCACTGCTGGGTGTGGTTGCAGGCTCAACGGAGCGCACCTCTGACTCCACCCATCAGTGAAGCTGGGGTGAACAGACTGTAAACTTTCAACCTAACAAAGTGGTGATTTGATGGAGCCGCCTGAGTTGGCACTCCTGCTGTGCTGCTGGACTGGCTCCACTCAAATGAATGAGAGGGTGGCGTTTTTGCCCCTCCTTAAACAGTGACTGTCATTACTGAGTGTTGAATGAGGTACGCCTGACTTTGTTTTATTGAGGTGTGTAATGTTGGATAGTTTACCTTGATCATTTGTCCATTGACACCCTTAAGCAAAGTCCTGATTAGAGCCTCTGGCATGTGACCAAGTCATTACAATATGAAGTGGTGCTTAACTGCTTGGATTGCTGTCGACCAGAGTTTATCATTTTGTTTCTGTCTGTCCAGGGAAACAAGTCAGAGAAGAAGAAACGACGGAGGGGCAAGAAGGGTGGAGCGGAGTTGGAGGAAGCGGAGGAGGAGGAGGAGGAGGCGGCACCTCAAGCACCCACTGAGGTCATCAAGGAGATTGTCACCGAGGACGGCACAGTGATGACCATCAAGGAAGTGATCCCTGGAGCTCAGGAGGAAGAGGAGGAGGAGGAGGAGGAGGAAGAGGAGGAGGACGATGGCACGTTTGCACACTGAACCCATTTAAAATGTGAACAAACAGAAAATGCGTACATCGGCTGGACAATTACATGTTTTTTTTTTTATCTCTTCACGTTCAGCCTCGGCACCCCTGGTGGAGCCCTGCCAGAGGTCCAGCGCTATGGCAACAGTACGTCAGGGCAAGCTCTTCCTGTACGGGGGGATGTTCGAGGTTGGCGACCGCCAGTTCACCCTGAACGACTTCTACTGCCTGGACCTCCACAAGATGGACCAGTGGGAGGTTCTGGTTGAAATGGATCCTAGTGAGTAAAGACGAGATGTCGAGAACGTGTGAGCAAAGTAACACAAAAAAAAGCGGTGAAATGTTTTCAGTGTCGGCTCAGCAGCCAGCAGCCCGATGCCTCGGCTTGTCTGAATATCTCGTGACGCAGGAGAGCAGTTGGAGGATGATAAGATGGGAGAGAAGGGTGTGAGGTTTCATTTGGATTAATGATTCTTTCTCCACAGAGACACAGGAGTGGCTCGAAGAGTCTGAGTCAGAGGACGATGAGGAGGAGGAGGCGAAAGGAGCAGACGGGGAGGAAGAGGACGACGAGTCTGAAGAGGAAAGCGAGGATGAGGAAGGCAAGGGATTGTTCTGCCTCTTCACTGTCTTAGCCGTTCCTGTCTGTTTGTTTTCAACCTTACCTTTTAATGTGACTCACAGTGTCTCGATCAGGATTTGCTTGATAATAAACAGATGTTGGCATGCAGGACACCAACCGTCCAAACGCGTGAAATCATCTCTAATATGAAATCTGACATGACGTTAGACTTGTCTAACGTAGAAGAAAGCTTATTCCAATTATATGTTGGCCAGTAAGGAACAAGAAATTGCAGCAACATTTGTCTGAGTTGGGTTGTGAAACCACTCCACCATGAGATAAGTCACATTTTCTGTTGCTGCAAATGTTCTGCTCAGTATAAATCACAAGCGTTTACCACCATGCTAACAGATTTTGAAGGCCTTACTCAGGCACAGCAATGCTTTAATCTGAATGCTAACATTAACATGCTAACATAATCACAGAGACAATGCTAAAATGCTGATGTTAAACAGGTGTAATGTTCACCACACGCCATCTCAGTTTAGTGTGTTAGCATGCTAACATTCGCTAATTAGCACTTAACACAAAGTGCAGCTGAGGCTGGTGGGTTTGCAGGTATACTGGACAAACCGTAACGTTAACCTGATGATGGTGCCAGATGAAAAGACACCAAAGTGATCATCCTCTAGGCCTTAGCAACCATGATTCTCCATAGCCAATTTCACAACAATCCATCCAGTAGTTGTTGAGATTATTTCGCCACACATGTCAGCCTCATGGTCATGTGAATGTCAATGTCAGTCCATTTGATAGTTATTGAGATATTTGAGTCTGGATCAAACGTGGTGGCCCGGCTAACTGACTGGTTGTGTTCATTTTTCAGTTTTTATTTAGTCAAAGAAAACCATAACTCCTCTCGAACCATCTTTTTAAGTCAACTAAACTGTTGACATTTGAGTCTTTTTTTAGTCATCAGATTATATTGAATGTTTCAGCATAATTTTTTGTTGTTGTAGTCAAACTTATTTCACATAAGATTTGACCTTATGTGATTAAATAACACGGGTTGAATGATTAAGTGTGCAGCTTTGCAGAAAGTGTCTGTTCTAGTGGCCTGATGGGATCAGTTTATGGAAAACATCAAGATTAATTTTGATGGCAAATCAAATCAAATTCATTTGATGGGAATGTGAAGGACATATGAACACAGCATGTTCATGTCGCCATCAGTTAGTAAGTTACCTGCTCAGGTGTGTGGCTTTTAGCTAGTTAGCCCACTAGTTTTAGACTGAAGCTCCTGTTGCTGCTTTAAATAAACCTGCAATCTAACGGAAACATCAGTGTTTCCCATATCTGCGCCGCTACAGTTTCACATCAGCATCCACCGCACATAATCAACATTTACACACCGACTGACGCACGCACACACATATTTTCGTCTTGTCTTTTTCATCAACAATATTGGATGTAGATATTGTGGTTGGGAAAAAAACCCCACCTGTTCCACAGGGGCTCTGAGTTTCTTAATAAAAATACAAACAAGCTTCTGAGTCTGGTGTAGATATGGTGTAGATTTGTTGCAACAAAGTACAATAAATCGAGCTGATCCCGGGAGCAGCTAACTGAACTCAAACACACAGTGTTATACTATCTTTACTCCGCACCCATCAGCGCTCTTACTGAAAACCTTATTGTGTGCCTGTCTTTGCAAAACACCATTATCTCCTAACCTAAGGCGTTTCCTGTGGTCAAATGGAATATAATCGTATCTTGGTTCCCTTCCTCCAAGGTCACATGATAAAAACACACCTGTGGTCACTCTGCATCTTCCTCTGCGCTATTCCCAGACAGCATCCTCAATTTCTGTTTTTAACGGTGACTCTGAACACATCTAGATTAAAAGAAAAGAAATGATTGCTCTCAGTAGTATATGAAAACGAGTTAATATGTTTTCCACAGTATTGTCACAATTAGTATTTAATGACGTCGGTGTCATCTTGTCATCATCTCGTCTTAGTGGTGGAGAAAAAGGTCGTCGACAAACATATTTACTCATAGTTTTCGTTAATGAAATGAACACTATGAAATGACTGGCAATAGGCCTTCTTCACAGCAGACACTTTAACATGTCACAGTAGGAAAAGCATGAATGTCAATACAGAATCAATGATGGCTGGATTCCATTTAGCTGCTTCAGTTTCAGGGTCTTGGTGTTGTACATGTAGATCTACACTGTAATGGGTTACAGGGGCAGCTGAATATAACCAAACTTTTAATGTTTTTTGTAGCACCTGTGTTTTATGTGTTTATGTTAAAAAAATAATTTTGGCTGATTTATCATTATCAGGTTTTCACTGTCACATATCAATGTTGTTTCAGCCTCAGCCTCAGCCTACAGTATTAGAGGGGTTATTCTCATGACGTTTACTGTTTATTCTGGGCTCCATGCTCCAAAAACACTGGATCGTTTGCTGTCATGTGACTGATAGTATCTTTTTGCGTGGTAGAGGTCCACACTCCATCTCCACCGTTTGTAAGCCGTAAGTCTGAAATACCCAGAATTCTCCTTTAACATGAGGAGTTGGCTAACGGCTAACTTTAGCTACGGCTGTTCACTTGAACCCAACAGATATATTTGATGGGAAATAAGGAGCAGATAGGCTCCATTAAAGTTGATGTTTGGCAGGAAACCAGCTAGAAGCTGTTTACAGTAAATTTGACCTCGATGTGTTTAAAATGTTATGAGCAACATTAACCTCTCTGCCTGACTCTGTGTTTGCAGATGAAGAAGAGCACCCCACAGTGCAGGATGGAGAGGCAATGACGGAGTACCAGGTCCGTACAGAGCAGTACTGGATAGAACTGGCGCGTGCCAAAATGGGCCCTGATGCCAAGGACAAAAAGGTCGCCAAGGTCGCCCTCGCCATGTCTAAAGTCTTCTATGAAGACCAGTAGTGGGATACGCCAACCTGTCTGAGTGACTGTGAGTGTGCTGTTTGTGTGTGTGTGTAAAAAGTTTTTGGTAATTACCTTTTATAAAACATGTCATTTGAACTGTACTGCAAATAATCCAGTAATGCAAATTTAGACCAGATGAACTGTTTCCATTTGTGAGTAAACCATTCAGCCAAACGGTTTTCATTCATTTTAAATAAAAGGACTCTCTCCTCTGACCTCACTATATAATGTTTAACATGTCTTAATTATATTGCTGCTGTCAGTTTTGAGACCAGTTTGCATGTGGTTTTGGTTTTGTGAGGACTGACACGTTGGAGGTTGTGCATACTGCCAGTTGTCCACCTTCTCTATAACATGATTCTTTGTTCACACATATTCTGAAATCGGACAGATGTTTTTGTAACTTGCCTCCTTTATTGTAGTAAGATGAAGCACAGAGAGAAACTGCTGCTCGATCATGAATCCTTGAAATTGTGTGCTTCTGGTCACACTCGATCACTAACGTCACAGCAGGTTTTTTAACTTGGAAGCATCTTAGATTTCTTCAAAAGTTCAGAGAGTTGTGTAGCAAACCACAAGAAGTACCAAAACTAAAGCTTGTCTACACTTACACCTGCATCCAATAATTTTTTTGCCCACTCGGGGTCAGCAGAACAAGCTGTAAACACAACATCGACATATTATCAGAGGATACAAAGCAATGTTAGCATTCATTGGAAATTTAGTTCCTGGCTGCCAAAACAGACAATTTGCAGGCCCTAAAACCAAAACATTGAGCTTTATATATTTATATATATGAGCTGTCTCATATATATAAATATATAAAATAAATGATCCCAGTGTGGTGAGGACAGATTAGAACAGTGGTAATACAAAGTGCAGAATCGTCGAAAAATGCAAATGAATGTCTGATTATGCATCAGAGCAATGGATGTAGCAAGTAAAAGCAGGAAATAAATTAAATTAAATTAACCCACAATGTGCTTGCCCTTCAAATTTTATGTCTTAATTCTGATTTTCAACCTGATAATTCTCCAAGGATTATTTTAAAATAATCCAGTATCATGATGTACCATGTATTAATGTGTTTCTAGATGGGATGTGTTACCATCTGGTGGACACGTTAGTCACACAGGTGGAGGACAGTGCTAACGGACCTAATAAAGTGAATAAAGGCAGGCTTTAATAACCGTATGTTTTATTGGAGGTTTGAGCGGAACATAGACAAAAGTACTCCTGGAAGTAGTTCAAGCAAAAGCGTGATCTGGTTTTACTTCTGTTTCCTCTGGTTTAACTTTCCACCTGTACACACGTCATCCTTTTCACTGTTCCAGCTAAGTTGTCTCTTTCCACGCCACTTGTCATTACCGGGCCGTGCTCTTCTCACTACAGTGAGACAGTAGCTCCATAAATATGATGGTACGGTGTGCCCCCTGCAGATAGCGAGCAGCAACACATGTCCTTTGTCTGAGTTTTACTCTACAACGAGCAAAAGGGAGGATGGAAGAGAGAAAGAGAAAGGAGGTTGAGCTGAGGAACGACAGTATTTAGAAATCATGAAAAGATGAGAGGGGATGGAGAGCCGGGGAAGCAGCGTCAGAGAGCGGAGAAGGTAGAGCAGACAAGAAAGATGGGGAAGAACAGGGAGAGGAGGAGGAGGTGGTGGAGGAGGAGCGAAGGATGCAGGGAAGGAGTGCGCGATGTGTGAGGGAAGACATCAGTCACTGTGCGAGCACCAGCCTATCCCTCGGTGACCTATTTTATCCTCCATCAGCATGCTGAACGAGGGATGAGAAGAGGCTGATGAATAATAGAGGAGAAGGAGAGATGGATGAGAATGAGGCTGCTTTCCTTTCGTTCACTTCTCCCTCCTCAGCAGCCCCTCTTCTCCCTTTTTGCTGCGACCCCCTTTTTTATTTTAACTCCGGGACAAAAAAAGATTTTATAAATAACTTAAGAGATTTTTTTGGGCGCACTGCTGACGTGGGGGCACGTAGCGTGTAATCGTCAGAGATACGTCTGCTGTGAGTGTGTGTGTGTGTGTGTGTGAGAGAGAGAAACTTGTAGAATATGGTTCGTCACTTTGGGGTTGGGGGGGTATTTCTAGCCATATCTCAATGAGGTGTACATTGGGGAATGAAGATGAGGATGTCAAAGTGGTCAAAACTAGTGGCCCAACATAACCACAGCAAGTTATTTTTCTTTCAGGATTTTTTCCTAATTTCCTGACATTTTATCTCAGATTTAGCTGTTGCTGTGCATTTTCTTGAACTTTATGCTCATGAATATTTAGTAAGACCGTGACGTATTACTGACACACACACACCCACACACAAACTACTGAAAACCTGAAATACATATTGTTTGATTAAAAAGCATCTTTAAAATGAATTTGACATAATTACAAAATCAGCACACATTTCTTGAAAGCACCAGTAATCAGTATTTTCATATTAACGATGGATCAGATGAGTAGGAGCGGCTTGTAGTGATGAACCCAGAGAATTATTCCTGACTCTGCAGTTGTCATCCGCTCTGCAGAGCGTTTCAGCATCTTTTTGCTTGTTTTGGTTTGCTTTCACCACTCGTCAGCGTTCTTTCCCGGCACAACAGGCAGTTGTTTCTGCAGAACCCGCTGATATAAACAAAAGAAAGAGAGACGTGGCATCTAGCAGGTGAACATAGTGGAGCATTTAGGGGGTAAAGAGCCAGATATTTCCCTCAGGACACAAACAGAGCTCAGAGGATTTAGATGTGATGTGAATATTATATTTACATGCACAGTGAGGCAAATATGCTATCAGTGGCTTAAATGGTGATAATGTGTCAGTTGTGTTTACAGCTAGTTTCTGTGGCCCAAAGAAATCAGTTAATGCAGCTTCAGTGAGTGCTTTGGCCCTTCCGACATTTGAATAGGGGATACTGTGCCAAACAATTTTTGCATCTTTCCAGAACCCGTAATTCAACAGGCCCGCCCACTTCACGCAGTGATTGGCCAGGTGTGTGGAGGTGAGAAAGCAAACGGCTCTGGGTCCCCCATCTCTCTTTCGTTGGGAGGCATGCCTGCCAAAAAGTAATAAAAATTTGAATGATATGCAGATTTAATTTGATCTATCTTTAGCTAATATGAGCTACTCGTTTTTATGCAGCCTCAACAGCAAAAGTAAAACTTTTTTTTCTCCAGTGGGGCAGGGAGGGCAGCAAGGGCAAATGGGCTGTTGCTCTGACAGCTTTATCTCGGCCTTGTGCATGTTCTCCACAATTATCGTGTCTTGCTCCTGTCTATGATGGCAGGCTTTTGATCCTGCCTATACACTACAAACATGCTGATGCTGAAATCAGGCTGCGCTCATAGTTACATGCCTCTGACTTCACCAGAAAGCCCCAAAAATAAAAACTTAATTGAGCAGTGGAGGCTGGTCAACCTGCTGTCTGCCACTATTTATATGTCGTATATGCTGTCAAGAACACCACAGTGCACATGGATCAGAGGAGAGAAAAAAAAGCAACACAAATGCCATCTTTGGAGGGATGCAGCAATGAAATACAGTGAAAGTCACTGCTTCTGGATAAATTCTGTAATCTTGTTAAATCCTCTTTAATATCTTCTTATTTGCTGATTTATCTGAAACATAACTACAGTGAAATGACTTTGACAAATTCTATGGAAAACTTAACTATGTATATAAACTTTACTTTTGTGTGTGAGTAAGATAAAGTTTGAATTGAGACCTATAAGGCCCTTCATACACATGATTATGTAATCCTGCTCATGCTCTGCTTTTCATAACATGTAATGACCCAGTAACCATTATTCATGATTGTGTCAGTGTGGTTTGACTCTTTGACTCTGGTTCAGATGATGTCATGGATTTGAGAGCCCAGACGCTTGTGTTACTAACTTCTCTAAATCCTAATCCCCTTGTTGTGGTCAGGAAATCACGCTAACGCTGCCTCCTCCCCCAGCCTTCCCTCTCATTCACCTGCTCACCTTCTCTGTCGCGTCCTCCTTCACCCCCCCTTCTCTCTGTGCCTCTCTCTCGCTCTACTACCAGTGTGTTTAGAGGCCTAAGCCTTAATCCCCAGCCTCACAGTGATTTTATTACTGTAATCTGGGCTGGAATTGGCTTAACTCTCTCAGACACTGGCAGACAGAAGGACAAGGACAACAACAAGCGACAGGGCAGCTCTAGGGAGGAGCTGAATAGGAAAAGGAGCACATGGGAAGAAGAGTAAGAGACGAAGGGACTTTGAGATCTGAGAAGGAAGGATTAGAGGATAGTTAGGGACAGGTAGGAGGGCGCAGACAAAAACAGTAGCCTGAGGCAAGTTAATCTGAAATAATAGTTTTAGCAACATTGGTTAGTAGTTTTATTTATGTAGCACCCTTTAAAACAAAGCTACAAAGTGCTGCACAGGATACAAATACAAAAAACAGCATACATATAAAACAAAATACATGAAAATAAATTCCAGCCCTGTTACAGGGGAAGCAAGTAGCTACAGATGGGTTTTGAAGTATTTTAAAGCCTTTTACAGACTCAGATGATCACCAGAGGGCTGGAAAATGTTCCTGGGGGATGGGGCTCTCCCAGCAAAAGCACAGTCACCATTGGATTTGGCCTTTCGACCTTGGTCAGATGATCCTCGTGGCCTAGAGGTGGAATGGAGAGTCAAAGGTTTAGAAATATATGAAGGGGTGAGACTATGTAGGGCCAAATGTGTAGTATCTTGAAATCAATTCTTGCCTTATCAATCAATCAATCAATGCTTTATGGGGAGCCAGTGAGGGGATGCAAGGATTGGTGTAATATGGGATCTACATTTGGTATTGGTTAGCAGCCTGGCTGCCGGGTTTGCACAAGCTGCAGGTGGGCAGTGCGACAGGAGAAAGAGCATTGCAGTAGGTCTGCCGTCCCATTCTTAAGGCGTGGAAAAATTAGGCTACAGTTTAGTAATTCTGCAAAGCAGGATTGTGCAAGCTTGTTGATGTGTGGGTCAAACATTGCACCCAGGTTTTCGGGTTTAACATTGGTGGCCAAAGGGCTGATATAGGGTTTCACTTCAGAGACAAATTTACCAATAAGGAAAACCTCAGTTTTGTCTGAGTATAGATAGATAGATAGATAGATAGATAGATAGAAAGATAGATACTTTATTAATCTCCAAAGAGAAATGTACAAAGTTGAAGGAGGAAGGAAGGATGTGACATGACAGTAACATTCATTCCATAATAGTCGGCACCTATATTACCCATTTGCATATCATCAGTGTAGCAGTGGTGAGAGATGCAATTGAACCAGGTTGCTTAGAGGTAACAACAGGATGGGACCAAGGACTGAACCCTGCAGAACGCCACAGAACACAGGGCCAGTTGAGCACACAGAGTTTGTATCACCTAGTATTTCCTTTGTGCCCACACTGAAAACTGAGCAACCGCCAAGTGATCCACATTAGCATGACAGACTCAAATAAGTATGTCCAGGGTAGAGGGTGGGCCTGTTAAATCACTCGTCCTCCCTCAAACACCGCTGCCTTGAGCGAGGCACTTCAATGAGGGGCAAGAAAACCAGAAACCCTGTGTAGCAGCAGCTACGGCAGTGAACAATACAGTGAAGTGGATACACATTTCTCATGGTTTGTCATGGCTAAATCCAAGCTGAAAATGTACTTCTACTGTGTGCGCCAACACATGAAATTAAAGTTCATCACAGCATCCCCAGCGCCTGCACATTGGTTGGCTGTAATTCTGCATTCAGACCAACTGATGTCCTACATGAAAAACCCTCTTGTGCAAAAACGTTAAAGTTAAACCAAGCTCAATTTTTCCTGCCAGACAACGCAGCGTCCTCCAGGAAGGCGCTGAGTTGGCCAACATGCAAGCACACAATCCTGGTGGATTACTTTATGATGTGAACAGTGGATGTCTACTGTTTACCTTGCGATCGTTGTGATGAATGATTAAAAAAAAGTTTCTAATGTTGCAGAGTTGTAATTTCCCGTCTGTGACTATACAAACTGTGTTATTGCATCTGATAAGCCTATAAATGCAATAATCTGCCACTCAAACTGGACTTGCATCATATCCTACTGTCTTACCTTACAACACACAGCCACCTGTGCTGTTTAATTCAGGGCTAAGGTGATTTTGCCATCGAGGCCGCATGACGCCCTGTGATGCCATACACAATGTTTATAAGTGTAAATCAGTGAATACATTTTTTTTTTTGTGCTGCAAACGCTCTGATGTGACTCTATCAAAATTTGGCGTCCAATAAAAATTAAAGTCAGTGTGCTGTATTTGAGCCATAGTCATGTGTTTAGGGAGCCAGCAGGAAGCACTCTAATGCTCATGCTCTATTGGTCAAAAAATGTGAAAACCTTTCTGGCATATGCAGCCAGTTAACAACTTATATTCGAAGTAATGGGGCGCCATTTGGGAAAATCCAGTTTTCTTAATTCATCCATGGCATGCCCCTTTGTGCAGACATTGGCAGCTGAAACGCAGCACAAACCGTAAGTCAGTGTCAACTGGAAATGATGCTGAATTGCAATGAAAAAATGAGAAATGCAGACTTCCGGCTGGTTTAACAGTTAAACTTTTGTTTTGTGATGTGTTTCAACTGTCAGTGTCTCCATTTTCTGCCTGATGTGATGATTTGCCCTGCAACCCTCAAGAGTGAAGGCAAAGCTCTTTATTGAACAGGCTGTGTATTAGCTGACCTTAATACTCTAAATTTAAAAATCTGAATCACGTTCAGTGGTGCAATCAGTCAGTCTTCTTAGAGCCCACTGAAAATAATTTCTTACCACTTCAATACAATGTGCTGTAAGTAAATTAATTCCATTTCACACTTCAGCATGGGTTTCTCTGAAGCATCATATTTCTGCTTGTATCTATATCAGCTAATCAATAGGAGGTCTTCCGATTGATTCCTCAGAGGGTAATCACTGCATACAGAGCATCATAACAACCTGGTTTCCTCAGATATCCCCCTTTCTCCTCCTTTGGGGTAACTGACACCTGCTGCATAATCTTAGATTATTTGGATTGATATCAGACTTTTAATTAATTAATTAATGGACATCCAGTATGAACTAACAAGTACAAATACCTGATGATAGAAAGCTTTTTATTTGGAATCTGTCACCTGGAAAATTGGGATAACATCTGGAGAAGTGCTGAATCGAGCCTACAGTTTTGCACATGCAGGTAGTAGTAAATATGGCACACTGTTCACTGCTCTGTTGGCTAGTTTAGCTGTAGTTTGCGACTGTTATTTTTTACAAAATGGGTGAATATTTTTCCGACTCTGAGGTGGTGGACGATGACTTTGTTTATGATGGATATTGGAATATAAACGAGTTTCGCCGCAGATTATGCGTTATATAGAGGCTGCGCATGGGTGCCCCGAGTACTCGCATTATATGGATATATGCGCCGCTCCGCTGGGGCTAATTTCTTCAAAACGACTCCAAATGCCACCAAAGTTGTCTGGGTGAGTAAATGGTCGTATTTAATGCTAGAAATAAGGTCCAGGTTGTAGGAACAATGACAAGCGGAACTACTTACTCCTAAACAAAAAAGAAGAAAAGAGTGACAGGATAGGGGATGTACAATGGTAGGGAGGATTTCCGACAGACGCTGAAAATGTTTCAACCTGAGCAAAGAATTTCTTTTTACAAATCCATTAGATCCTCGTGGACAGAGATGAGAGGAAGAAAATGAGAAAGACTGGAAAAAATAAGAGAAAGAAGTGAAATTCTTGGCAGTGATTTCAGAGGTCTGTCAGAGGCTGAGCTGAACACAGACACACACACAGATATACCTTATACATTTGCTTTTGTCCAGATTTGTACACCAGTGCTACTCTCAGTGTCACACTGTCAATCTTTTTGCTAACTACTCCAAACTCTCGACACTGTGACAGTTCATTTCTGTTTTTTTTTCAGTCTTAGTAGTGCTGCCTTTCCCAGATCACAGTGAATATGATGTTGTAACGTACCTGGGGGCCGTGGAACACAAGGCAATGTCATGTGGTTTTCACTGAACCTGTTTAATTACGAGGGCAGAAGAACTTACCACTATTACCACTATAGACTGTGACCAGAAGAAATTGACATGAATTTACCAAAAAAAAAAAAAAAAAAATTATAAAAAGATTGGGTAACCCAACACTTTGTGCTAAGCTAAGCTAACCAGCTGCTGGCTGTAGCATCATATTTACCAAACAGGCATGAGGATGCTCTAACTCTCAGAAAGCCAGTAGGCATATTTTGCCAAATGTTGAGCTACTCCTTTAAGATTCACCTGTCTGCTGACTGAAAGTATGTGTCACTACCACTGCAGTCATCTTTAGACTCCCAGATCACGCCAACCAACTGAGACTGAGACAAGATGCCGAAAGAGAAGACAAACGGTGAGCAAACGATCCAAAGCTACAGGTGAGGGGAGGGAGAGAGCCGCTTGCCGCTGTACGGAGTGTGTGTCTCTTTAAGAGCTGAGCTGGAGTGTGCTATTGAGCGGGGGAGGGAGGGAGGATGGTTGGCTGCATTGGAACAGTCCTCTCTAATGAGCAGATTTTCTGAGGGAGACATACACACACACAGATCAGGAGAGAGAGAGTTACTGAGATCCAGCCGTAGGAGGAGAGCTTGTAAGACCGAGGCAGCAGGCAGGAAGGCAGGCTGTGCGTCAGCCGGCGCTCCATAGGGAAACATGGAGACAAGCAGGAGATGCTGAAGCACCACAACAGGATCATATAGATGGATGTTCTTTCATCAAGCGGGCAACCTGAAGGCAACCCACGCAGAAGATAAACCACTTATGGACGCAGTGGATTAAAGACCTACAGACAGACTGAGAGGGAGAGGGAGAGGGGGAACAGAGGAGGAGAAATTAATCAATTCACTTGTTTATTTTCACTGTCTGTGTGTGCGCACTTGCTGTCAGAAAGAGTGTGTGTGCCTGCATGAAGCAGGAGACTGCATTCCTGCTCTCCAGCAAGACAGGACAGACAAAAAAAGAAGGCAAGCAGGCAGATTACCTTATGTGTTTCCTCGTTTTTCTGTCTCTCCCTCTCTCCATGCGTGTGTGTTGCCTCGCTGTGCGACCAGGCACAGTGTGTGTGTGCGGGTGTGTGAAGGCTGAGAATAAGAAGAGGATGGTGTAGCCTGAAGTGAGCTACAGATTCTGACTTTAAATGGTCTTTGTTTTGTCTGATCATCAGGAGTGGGCTCGAAGAAAAAAAACAATTCCTGCTGTGGAGGGTCTTTTTTTCTCCTCTTCTTCCTCTTCATCATACAACATGTCACAGCTCCAGTTTGGGCCGCGGTGCTGATCAGGGAGTCTAAGGGTGGCTTCTATGTTGGAGGCTTGGAGGTTTGAAGGGCTGCCACCGGGGAGACTTCTCGGCTCTACACCCCAGAGAGGTGGAGGTATCATCAGGTAGGAGGCGACTGAACGCGGGGGCCTGAGCGGAAGGCAGGAGAGGAGTAGGAGGAAGAGTTGTGTGTGTCGTAGACTGTGTAGGCAGGCCAATGGCAGGACCGGTGGAGCTGCCTGATGGTTTAAACTCCTGCTGAGAGAGGATAATGGCAGTTCTGGGCCTACTCTCCTCCTCTCTCACCTGCATTCGCCACGGAGGAGCTGGAAAGTGCTAGCCGGTGCTACAAAGAGCCCACCAAGAGGATGGTGTGAACAGCATCTCCCTTTCCCACCACGCCAGGAGACCCCTGACACCTCTGTGAGGGGCTAAGTTTTCTTCTTCACCTCGTTTCCCCTTCCTCTTCTCCAAGCCAGCTGAAATAAAGGGGTGGGAGTTCTCCCCTTCTCCCTCCCACTCTCTCCTACTCCTCACCCCTGACCTCTCCGTCCTCCAAACTCAGCCCCATGGATTGGTTGTAGCACCAACCTGTCCTCATTTTTCCGCCCTTTCTTTTCTTTTTCTTTTCTTTTTCTTTTTGTTGAGGCTTCAGGGGAATTGCCAAGACCTGTTTCATGCATGTCCACTGGCGGCAGGTTCAACTTTGACGATGGGGGGTCATACTGCGGAGGGTGGGAGGAGGGCAAGGCACACGGCCACGGGATCTGCACGGGACCCAAGGGCCAGGGCGAGTACTGTGGGTCCTGGGCCCACGGTTTCGAGCTGCTGGGTGTCTACACTTGGCCCAGCGGGAACACCTACCAGGGCACCTGGGCTCAGGGCAAGAGACACGGCGTGGGCGTCGAGAATAAAGGCCGCTGGGTGTACAAGGGCGAGTGGACGCATGGCTTTAAGGGGCGCTACGGCCTGCGGGAGAGCACGGGGACGAGCGGGAAGTACGAGGGGACATGGAACAACGGGCTCCAGGACGGATACGGAACAGAGACGTACTCAGATGGAGGTAAGAGGGAGGAGTGACACATGGACACATGCATTGTGGGTGTTTTGGGGGTCGGTTTGAGTGTGTGTACTGTGTGTGAGGATGTGTGAAGCAAACATTACCTGTCATGGAGCAATATTTGAGCGTGGCTGACAACTGCCCTGTATGAAAAGGACTAGAGAATGATTGACAGGTCAATGACAGTTACAGACGTGACAGATGTACAAGGGGGGAATTTGTCAGGAGGTCTTCTCAGGTCATCCCTTCTGCTGCGCCTTGACCGCACACACACATACACACACATTCATGCAGAGGCAGGGGGTTGCGTCAGGTCAGGCTTGGAAAATTACTCTCAGTCTCTCCTCTAATTTTCTACATGGGAGTCGTCCCTTCTCTGTCTTCTTCCTCCTCATCTTCTGTTTCGTCCCTACCCTCACCCCTCACATCAGCTACACGAGGACGCTGTGTATTTGGAGGCCTTCAATTCAGGCCATGCAGTCTTAAGGGATGAGTTAAAGGTTAGAGGGACGGAGGAGGACAGCAGCTCACAAGTAACAAGTCCCCAGAAAACAGTGCTTTAGAAAACAGATTACAATGTTGTAATTATTCACCAGGAAGAAAAGAGACATAAAATCCATACTTACATGTGCCATGTCACCTTAATTACACCTGTAATCTAAACACACTGCAGAACAAAAGATTCACGCTTCACTTCATTCTTTCACTCCACATGAGATGTAAGTCAGCAATGCTATCATGCGCACTATGACATTGCTAACACACTGATGCCAAGCTGGTATAATGTTCATCATGCTTACTTTCTTAGTTTAGCATGTTAGCAGGCTGACATTTGCTAATTAGCACTACATCAAGAAAGTGCAATTGAAGCTGATGGGAATGACATTACTTTTGCAGGTATTAAGTTATTAACCAAAGTATTGTATGGATTCTGATTTTGACGTGATGCTAGATAAAAAGGGATAAAAGTTGTGACTCAGAGCCACAAATGTGAACCTCATGGCGGCAAGAGAGGAATAGTCACAGGATCATGAAAGTCATTAGGCTCCATCTTCTAGGAACCATAAATGTTCAACCATCAGTGTTTTGAGATATTTTATTCTGGAGCAAGGTGGTGGATCGTGTGACTGGCTGCCAGACCGACATTACTATCCCCAGAGCCATGCTGCTTGCATGGCTAAAAATACAACTTAAAACAAATACAGTATCTTCTGCTGGAAATGGCCAGAAAGATCCAATGCCAGTACTATGGTGACACTTGCAATATCCCTGAGTGTGACAGCTAAATTAAATGCTGACCACTTAAAGGCATGATAATATATCCAAGACTCACATTTGACTTTTGGCAACAACATAAAATTTCAGTCTCTTTCCACATTTAAACACATTTTTAAGGACCTTTAATGTGTAGAATACAGTATTTCTTGAATCAGCACCAGATTTGCCCTGAAATTGGAATCATTGCCATCAATTCACTTTGAATCTCTTAGACCGGGACTCAGTTCAGTCACTGTTAATGAGACACACACCATATGGATTCTTGCTTAAAAATAGATACCCACATGCACACGCCCGAGCATACACAATGTGCGTGCAAAAATCCACACACACAAAGTCTAGTGGTGTGAGTTGACCAACCAGGCCGACAGTAGCATACATGCAGTTAAAGCAAAGCTTTGTTGCGTAACTCTACAACTAGCAGGACGTTTTTACAACGGCTGGTCTGGATCACACACACACACAAACAAACACACCCATAGTCCAGAGCAGCCTAAAATCCTGAGACCAGACTGGTTTGAGGTTGAATCAGGACAAAGGAGAAGAAGTCAGCTTGATAGATAACTGGACAGATGGGACGAATGGACGGAGGGAGGGATAGCTGGATGGACAGATGTACAGATTGATGGATGAATGGATCAGTTAAATTATGAGCAGATAATGGAAAGATGGCTGGCTGGATGGATGGATGATAATCATGATTACAACGAGAGATACGCTTTAATCAGAGGATGAGTGAGAGCATTACGGAAAAAGAAAGGGAAAGACAAAATGGACAGCAAAGAAAACCTCCCAGAGAGGGACATGTTGGAGAGACACTGTAGCTCTGTGAAGTATTTGAACCCACATACTGTAAATGCAGCAGAGATTGGCCTAGTTATGAGTGTTTACCTTGCTCCAGCAGTACGCAGTGTCCTTATTATAACAGCATGCATTTGTCCTTTATTCAAATGTCTGTTAAACAAAAAAATTTTGAACAGAGAGTGACTGATCACGCTCAGAATGATAAATACACAAGTGTCCAAAGAGGGAATGTACGTGTGTTTTGAGATGATCATCTGTTTCATGTATTGCTAGGATGAAGTTTATCTTGCCCTGGCTGACTTACTCAACTAACATGTCTCTTTCTAGTGATGTTTTCATGGCACATTTCCCTTCCTGGTTTAGCTCTAAGCTAATTCTGTCTCACATCAGTTAGCTTCATTCAATTCTACAAAGGTCATTGCTAATGCTGCTTTAGCGCTCCATAAAAAGGTTCTTTTAAAACAATGGGGAGTTTCAGTATCTACACTCACTCTTGCGATGGCAGGAGGACTACGTAACAACAGTCTGTAACTCTAGAGACGGACGGTAAAGAAACTGTAACGCTGTAATAAATTCAAACAACTAAAAACTGAGGTGAAGCACCGTCTGGCAAAGTTTGTCTCATTGATTAGGAAGAACTCATTTCATATTCAACAGATCGGACCTCTTGTAGCTTGTTCAGCAGACATGAAGCAACATTAGCGTCCATTTGGAGTTGTGTTTTTGGCCACCTGACAAATGTAGTTTAACGTTACTCTGTTTTTATCTCAGTTTTGTCCTCTACCATTATCTGATTAGGAAAGTCTCTCTCTGCCTCTCGCAGCTAAATGCACAAATTTCTTCACCAGCTAGTTGCTAACTTTGTCCATCTGGTGCTGGACAACTAGCATTTTGTGGTTTTCCGCTCCTGACAGAAACATGGTTGATTGGAGAAGTAAGACTGAAAGTAAATGTACCGTTAAACTGCGACAAAGAGCAAACAGAGGCTAAAAAGTTTACTTCAGTTACAATACTGAAGCATTTTGTCTGCTGTCATGCCATGCAAAATTAGTGCGGTCTAGAACCTAGAACCAAATAATAAGGTACAGTAACTAAGGCATACTATAATCATCATCAAAATATTAGCTATTGACTATTTGATTGTGAAATCAAAATGACAGCGTTGTTAAATATGATGTTAATGTGTACACATGCATTTGGCACCCTGAGATAAACTGTACCGTGGGAAGTGGTGATCTGAGATGGTCAAACACAGGTTACTCTCAGATTAAAGCTGACAGTCTATCTTTACAACCTCAGGGCTCTGTCATGTCCAAAGCAATAAGAGTTGGAAGCCAAAACATTCAAAGATGCTCTGCTGCCTACATACTTTTGGACCATGCAGTGCACTTTAGAGCCAGCTACATTTCCCAGAGTCAGGTCTAAACTGACTGCCAGTCCCACTCTCCCCTCCAACTGCACCTGATGCCACATTTCTAGGAAACACTCTTCCATCTTATTGCTGCTGTTTGGCTCTTGGTTCCTCTCCTACGTTTGCCAACATTCCTCTCTCCTCTCCTCCCACCTCTCTTTCCTCCCTCGCTCCGCTGCGTTTCCTCGGAGCCGCTCAGTACAGTAGGGTTTCCATAGCAACGCTCACCGACATGCAGCAGGTCAGCGTGTCACGAGGGACTCAGTGTTCCCTGCTGCCATTGGCCGCCCAGCCGGCTCTATCGGGCTCTGATTGGCTGGCTTGGCCTTCCGGGCTAATGGTGTTTACTGAGATGAAGAGCTAAGCTGACTGATTACCAACCACACACAGAGAGAAAGAGAGAGGGAGTGAAGGAGAAAAATAAAAAGACAGCTTCAGTAATCATTTTAGTGAGAAATGAAGTGAGTCACAAAGGGAGAGGCAGAGATTACAACTGGCACTGTGTACAACACTGGTAACAACCACAGATTACGGCAGTAGTGGTTGTTCTGTCAAACAAGCTAGTATGCCACACACAGTTTCAAACACACAGGAACTATCTTTATATGAAGACTTCACCAAACACTAAAAAGAAATTGTGACAGCATTTATATCAAAGCTCATCCAATCACTTGTGCTTCATTAAACAAGGCTCGTGACAGCTCAGCAGCATCCTGGAACCTCTCTCCTGTCCTCCAGCTGTTGGCAAATACGCTACAACAACATTATAATTGTCCCGCATTAACATATCTCGCTCGCTTGCTAAAGGCTGCTATCAGTGCGGTAATTATTCCAGCTCTGACCATGTTATGTAAGCTGACATAATAAATTCACTTCTCATGTTTAAATACACCCAGCAACTGCATCAATCATCAACTACGCTGAGATAGGATAGGTGGGCCACATTTAGTCAAACACCTGTTGGGCCGTGCACCGCCATGGTAAGACATGAGCTTTGGAGGCTAGATGACTGTATTTTAGAGAATGTATTTGCAGCCCATTTGAGTGTGTGGGAGGGAGCTCACTCTGTTTTCTATTATCCTGTAACTAAGACATGTTTCTCTGAAACCCTCAGCCATACATATACAGTAGATGGGTTATGTTCAAATGTTGAGGACCATTTATCAAGCAGTTTCTGAAGACACTCGATAATGTGTATCATCATTGTGTCTAATGGTGGCTTTCCAGACAAAGTCATTTCAGATAAGACCAATAGAGACACAAGAGGTCAGAGTCTTAGACAACAGCAATGGGCCATGGTTCAAGTCCCTCTGTCAGCAAGCATGAGCACTGCTGAAGTGTCCTTAACATGACAGTAGGTCCCTATGGTCCTTGGATGTAGGTCACCAATAAGAGCTGTCCAGACATCACTATATTTGCTTTAGTTTCTAGCTAGCTTTACAAGTATCCCATCTTTCTGTTGTATGCATTGACGTCGATTACCAAATGTTCGTTGGCCGTCTCGCTCAGGTGACCAACCTATCCCTGTTGTCTTTTCATCCTTGCGTCTTCTACAAGTTAATTGTTAGCTATAGAATTGTTTTAGGACATTACTGACTCTGTGCCTCTGCTACATAGAGAAAGACTGTCATGGGCCCAGCTTTGCCTCTCCCTTATTCCTAGCGTTTCTGCTGGTTGTCCCTCCCTTGTGGTTCTTGTCGCCCCCATTTTTCATTTTTCCTTTAGTTCTTCCTTGCCTCTCCTGGCTTTGGTTGACTTGCCTTTGGTTGAAGATCTAGCCCTCCAGTCTGGATTCTCCCTTGAACAGCTTGAGTCCCTGCTCATAGCTTGTGCTTTCGATGGGAGACATCAGTGAAAGTGTTCAAGTTAATTTTATCTCCACACCTCTAGCTCTGGGGAGTCTCTGGTTGAAACGACATAGCTCCAATGTCGGTTGGTCAACTGGGAAAATTGTCAGTTGGAGTGCATGTTGTTCACCATTGCTCCTTCCACTCCAGATCCTCCAGATTTGCCCAAATGAGAATCATGATCTGGGTTCGGTATTCAGTAAAGACTGTCTCTACCTCCTCAGCACCCCTATGATTTTGCCATTGATTGTCTTACTGGGGCTCCTCTTCCCTCTCATAGACTTTACAACCTGTCTTGTCCTGAAAGAGAGGCTATATGGAGAAATATATAGTTATAGTATATATATAATGCAAAACAATCTAGTCAGGATCTGGTAGGGAGACAAATGGAAGATGGTCTTCAACACTCCTCTTGGACACTGCAAATACCTGGTAATACCTTTTGGACTTGCTAATCCTCCCGATGCTTTTCAGGCTTTGCTGAATGATGTACTGAGAGATTTCCTCAACCACATTGTGTTTGTGTGTGTTGATGACATACTCAGCTTCTCCCACATGTCTGACGACGTCTCCCATGTCTACTAAATTCACCAAAGGCTTTTAGACAATAAGCCCTTTTTGAAGGCAGAGAGGTTTCACATCAGCACTGTTCCTTTCTTGTGTTACATCATTGCGAGTGGGTAGGTGAAGATGGATCTAGAAAAGATCAGTGGCAGAGTGGCCTAAGCCCACCACCGGTAAACACCTTTGATTCTTACAATTTACTAATTACTACCGCTGTTTCTTTAGTGACTACAGCAGGGTGGCAGCACCTCTCACCAGACTCACTTCCTCCTCCATTGTGTTCTGCTGGACCCCAGATGCTGAACAAGCTTTTTTCCAAGTTAAAGAGTCTCTTCACCTCTGCCACCATTCTGGTCCAACCTGATCCCTCTAGCCATTTCATTGTGGAGGTTGACGCACTACACATGGATGTAGGGGCAGTTATTTCCCAGTGCTCTGACCCTGACCAAAAACTCAATCCCTGTGGCCTTTCTCCTATTGGTTCTCTCCTGCTGAATGCAGTTCTGATGCTGGTAATAGGGGCCTACTCACTGTCAAAGTTGCGTTGGAAGAATGGAAGCACTGGCTGGGAAGAACAGAGCAACCATTCGTTGTGTTGGCCAACCACAAGATCTTGGCCAACATTGAGACAGCTAAATGCTTTAACTCCCATCAAGCCTGCTGGGCATTGTGTTTTCATGGGTTAAGTTCACTCTCACATACTGATCCAGTTCTAGAAATATTAAAACCTGATGCTTTCTCCTGCCAGCATATCTCTGAAGAGTCTCCCTCCACCCCTGACACTATCGTCCCTTCAACCTGTGTGGTGAAAGCTGTTTCCTGGGAGATCAAATTGGTAGTAAGAGAGGCTTAGCAGAAACAACTTGACCCAGGTAACGGCCCACCCAGCTGCCAATTTGTGCCTGATTCTGTCAGTTCCTGGCTCCTCCAGTGGGTGCACACTTCCTGTTTTGTCTGCCATCCAGAAATAAGCTGCACCTTGTCCCTCCTCAAAGAACACTTCTGGTGGCTCACTGTGGAGGCAGTTTGTCTCAGACTGCTCTGTCTGTGCTTGAGGGAATCCTTTCATCTTCCACCCTCTGGTCTGTTATGCCATCCCCCTATTCCAAATTGCCCTTAGTCACACACTTTATTACTCGTCTATCTCCTTTTTCAAGGTAACACAGTCATACTCATCATCGTTGACCTGATCTCCAAAGCAATTCACTTTGTGGCTCTTCCCGAACTCCTCACAGCTAGTCAAACAGCTGACCACCTGGTACAACATTTTTCTCCCTGGCATTCTGCTGGACATATCTCAGTTCATATCCCAGGTTTAGAGGGTGTTTTCCCAGGCTCTCTGTGCTACTGTTAGTCTTTCTTCTGGTTTCCTCCTACAAATCAATGATCAGAGAGAAGGGGATAACCAGGAACTAGAAGCTGCACGACCACCACCAACCCCTAATCTTGGAGCTCCCATCTTGAAGATACACATAACTACCTGACCAACATTACCACAAGTTTGTCTACTTCGAAGGCCTCTTTAGGCCACATTTCGGATCTTCACTTGTCTTCGCCAGATTGTTCAGTTCACCAACATAGTACTAATGCTACGGCCAAGTTTTACATCAGTAATTTCCTCATGTCTGCCTAAATCCTGTTTAATCCTGCGTTCTCCTGTACCTCAGGTTCATCATCCCTCTGTGCTTCACCAGTCTGCCTTCCAGCCAACAATTCCACTCTCTCTTTGCTCTGCTCCACCATAATTATAATTCAGTTCAAACCTCCATCTCAACTACTGCTTAATAAATCTACATTTAAGCTATCACAAGCCATGTGTCAGAGTCCTGTTTTTGTGTCAAAAGTTAACTTAACATAGTAAGAACTAACCACTAAGGTGGTTTATTGACATTTCTACTGCTGTTCAACTGCAGCAATTCTGCTTCTGCCTTGGCAGCTTTTGCTCTTATGGCGGCGTCTGTGCTGTTCACTTGTCAATGACACTGACAAAGCATATACATTATGTACAGTTTTCCACCTCTTTCTAACCTTCACCTGCCATCGGAGGGTGCACAGGTGTTCCTTGTGTTTACACTGGGGATCTTGATCTTTCATCTGTGGTTATTAAGGCCAGTTTATTCTATAAGGGAGTTTATTGATAATGCTGACAGACTTGACAGATATAACACAATGTTGAAGAATATTCCAACAGGTCTCACTTTTGATACCATCAAATATTCCTTGATAAATGACATGGATACAGAGTTGGAAGCTGTAAAAATAATATAATAATAAGCTTTTAGACGGCACTTGAGTTACAAAGTGCTTTACATGGCTGAAACAGGATTAAAACTTTTCAGGACTGAGGCAAGTAAATCGGAGACTCAGAATAATACAAAATGTGCATATACTAAGGCATTTAAGCCGATTCTGATTCTGTGATAATAAAACAGACAAGACATTTTGGAAAGAAGACAGAAATGTAAGTTTTTAGAAGTGATTAAAAAATGTCACTGATTCTGCTCGGCTCTGATCATGAAGCAGGGAGTTCCAGAGCTTAAGGGGGCTCTGATCGTAAAAGCTCAGTCACCTTTAGTCTTGAGTGGGGACTTGTGAACAGCAAGGAGAGCCCTGCTGAGGATCTGAACATACCTGTACATACACTGTCATTTGGTCTGTATTCCATCATTGCTCAGTCACAGAACACAGAGTTGTAATTTGGTCAGTACAGCTCTGTGAAACACAGTGCGCTCCTCCTGTCTCAATGCTCACTGATTCTTTTATACTGTTCAAGATGATCCCGTGAAGCACTTTGTCCGGTATGGTGTGTGATCCCTCTGTAGCTTTTTCTGATGCTCCTCTTTTTTTTGAGTACAAGCTGCACTGTGGTGCAGTATTTTTGCAAGCAGGTCCCTGATCTGTTTGTATCTTGTGCACCTGAACTAAAATACACATACATACGCATGAGTGTGTGCGGACGCAATACACTTTCCTGTCAGTTTTCCATCTGGTACAATTGATTTGGGGAGTCAAAAAGGCACAAGTGAGGACAAGGACAAAAGTTTGGACAAAGTTGTTTATTTTTACAAGCAATACTGAACTATAATATACTACAATGAGGTCATCAACACAAAAACCATTGGTTACAAAATGTCAAAGTGTGAACATTTGTTATGTTATCGTGGGTCTTTATCAGGAATTTTTTTTAGCAGATAAATAATCCTCAAATGGAAATCTGAAAGACTCAGACAGAAAAAGGGCCTAAGCAAAATCTCTTAAACGGATAAAAGTCCCACACAGCGATTTACACAAGCCAGAGGTTCAGCTTTGAACTGACTTCCCTTGCTTTTAGTGGTCAGTGACATAGTGTAGCCTGTCTGTCTCCATCCCTGTCCACCATATCTGCTATGTGTCTGTCCTGCTGTTTATCCTGCACATCTGTATGACTTGTTGCCTGTTAATAGTGTAGTCTACATGTCTTTATTTTGCCATCTGTCTCTCCTTTTGCCTGAGTAGTTTTTCTCTTAGCTGATGTGTCTGTGTTACCTGATCTTATGGGTTATCCTGACAAAGTGGTTTCTTTCTATTTTCTCTCTCTCTGTCTTTGGTATTTCTTACACTACAGTATGCATCACGTCATAGCAAGTGATACAAAATATGAATCTGCTGACATTCAGGGACACACGCTTACATGTGCGATTCGCCAGATTTGCTTCTTTCTCCTAAAAGCAGTAGTTCAGAAAAGACAGACACACCCTAAAAGGGTCGAGTCAAAGAAAACCCACCTCCTGCATTTGTACACAGCGTTTTTGATTTCCCACAGATGTGCTCCAATTGTGCAGTGAATTAAGTATTCAGAAGTGCCATGGCATTTTTTTTTCAGGGCCATCACTAATACACACCTCCTCTACTACCAACAACAACCCCACTGCAGGCTTAAGCTTATGTAATGGCAATGGTTTGATGTTTGTAGTGGGGATTAGCAGTGCTGTCTGAAACATAAAAAACTCTAAATATCCATCTTGGAAGTCTGCCCTGCACCACTACTAATACGATACGGACCGGACATGCTGATGAAGGAGATTGCCCTGGAAGCACTTGGGACGGGATGGTGCTGCAACATCTCTTAAACTCTTATTAGGGACTGTATGAAAAGTAATAGCAGGGTAGGAGGGTCAGAGGTATATCATATATTTTTTCTTTTTATTGCGATTATTATCCCTTCTCTTGGGAGATCAGAGATCAGACATTTTACTTTTTTTCTCAACCTGGTTTTCTAGTTTCTAGTTTTCTATCTTATTTAATTTTGAATCATCAAATCAATGATAAATAAATACATTGTTTTTCTATCAACACATTAATATTATTATTATTATTATTATTATTATTGTTATTATTAATTTTATTATTATTAGAAGTAGTAGTAGTAGTAATTGCAATATTGTTGGAATTGTACATTTCTTAGCTGTGGTAATGGAGTTTTGGATTAAAGCAGAAGAATGGGGAAGCTGTGTGAGAAACTTGACCTTGTGTTGTCTAATCTCACTCTCCCTCCACATTTCTCTCACATACACAAACACAGACACTGCACCGACGTGCAAGTGCTGACATGGTGAAACAACACATTAATAATTCATAAAATAACCAATTTCAACTTCTTCACAGACCTTCTCGCTCCATGCTTTCTCTTTCTTCCCGCTGTGCTTCACAAATCAATATTTTGAGGTGTAAAGTAGTGTAGGCTGTGATGCAGTAATATAGGCACACATGAGCTATGGACTTGGACTCCTCTGGAACTAGTGACTGAATTTTCATCATCAGAAATCAGAACACCAGGTATGGATAATGGTCTAAAAATGTACAGTTCAGACAAGCAGAATTTACAGATTTAGACAAGTGTCTCCTACCGCTGTGTCCTTAGAATGAAATACAGACCCTAAGAGACAGATGGTTTTTAACCTAGAAATAGAGAACAGACGCGCGCATTTGTTAAAGAGACAATTATGAATTCAGCCTGGGGGTTGGCGCGTGATCAAATCGCTGTGCCTCTGTGATGTTTCCACAGCTTTGATCTCTCCGTTAACTCTTTGCGTGCGGCTGCCTCGCGCCCGCAGTAGCCCCAGCATGGGTTATACGCCCATATGATTTGCGAGCGCTTCCTGTTGGCCTCCAGGCAGAATCGGTGAAATCGTTTTGGCATGCAGTTGTGAAGTGGATTCTCCTCACAACTGTAGGCCCGGGGTTGAGGCCTTCACATATCTATAAGTCCGGGTTTTTTTTTCAATACTGCTGTGACATATTGAAAATGATGAGTCGAGGATAACCTAATCTGCTGTTGCATATCCCTCTTGTCACAAAGCAGGTAAAGCATTTATTCAAAGACGCAGCATAATTTTTTTCTGATATAAAGTATGTACCTCACTCTGCTCTTGTTTGCCAGAGTTTCCATGTAATACACTGATTTCACATAAAAACTGTAGAGGGTTTTATTCTGAAGCAACATAACCACCAACAACAGTCTCCCTCTCAGACTGTAGTTTTCAGCACCATGGAGAGCGACAGGCCCATATTGGAAAAGCAGCCTAGTGCCCCACTGAATATTTTATTTACTCAGGCATTGCTGATTGAGGCTTGTATATGCTTCCAAGAAATCACGAAAAAGCAAGGACCCACACACTGCTTCATATATATTTATTCGCTCATACACTCAGTAGCCAGTTTCTGAGGTGCACCTAAAACCACTGCAGTCTGACAGAACAGCCCTGCAACAAATCCTGCCAGCGTGAAGGTTGTAATGTTCAGTTTGGTGTTGATTCAGCTTTATGGGCATTTGTGGGCTGCAGATTGTGCTGCTGTTCAACTGTATTGTGTTATACTGAAGGGTTTTCTTCTATTTACACTGTTCCAAATATTGTGGACAAAATGAGAGAAACACTGGAACACTTTGGTAGCTATGAGACTAGTTTGATTCTTGATCTTGAGTTTTAAAATTATCTTTAGGCAGCTATAAAATGAATGAAGTTGTTCTGTTTTTGGGTGGGTGGGTGGGGGGGGGTATGTTATTTCTTGCTGAGATTTTGATTAGCTTAGCATAGCATAAAGACTGGAAAGAAGGGGAAATAGCTAGCCTGGCTCTGTGCCTGTAAAGATTACTAATTAAGGTGTTGTATTGTGTTTGTTTAATCTGAACATAATCCACAGTGTAAAAACACAGTTTCATGTGGGTGATGTGTCTGACTATTTCTTTGCCAGGAGCAGTGACTTCCTGGAGCCTCTGCTCGTTGCCTAGCAACCTCACAGTAATGAGAGACTTCAGAAAATAGAGCGACATACTCTCTGTAAAATGGGTATGGATTAAAGAACAAGGTACAAAAAGTTAATTAATGAGGTTTAGAGCTGCTGGTTGGTGCATTTTGTTACCGTTGACAAAACAAGGGTAACTGTTTCCCCTTGTTTTCAGTCTTTATGCCAAGATAAGCTAACCAGCTGCTGGCACATTAAACATACAGAGACATGAGAATTGTATTGATCTTCTCATCTAACTCTGAGCAAATAAGTGTATTTCCCAAAATGTTGAACTGTTTCTTTAAGAATGCCATTGCCAATCAAGCTTGAGCTGTTTAGTTTTAGTTACGTTGTTTTCCAGCTCTGAGCAGCCCCTTCATTTAATTTCCAGGATTTTTTAAATATGCATACTCTTTTGAGTATACTGTATTCTTGTCACTTTTCCACACTATACAATTTCAAACCTGCTTAGAATTAGTATTTAGTATGGACAGTTAGCGTTTTTTCTTATTATAAACATCAGCTTTCAGCAATCTTATTAGCAGAAATGTGACCTGTAGCAGACACAGGTTTTTTTTTCTCTCAGGCTGTCTCTTTCTGCACCGTCAGCAGAAACACTATCACACACAGAAACAAAGGTGGTGCTCTGTCTGTCTCTGAGTACTCAAGACTGTCTCTCTTCTTTGTTGCCCTCTGTCTCACTGTCCTGCTCAAACATGCTAGCGGCCATTTAATGAAATGGTACCCTTGTTATGCTGTTGCATGGGTGTTTCTTAGTGTGTGTGTGTGTGTGTGTGTGTGTGTGTGTGTATTCTTTGATCTATCTGTCATATGGTCATACAGCTGTGTACTGACATGATTACAAAGGGCCAGCCAGATGTGCAGGCCAGCTGTCTATGACACAGACTCTCTTTGTGTGTGTGTGTGTGCCCGTGTGTGTGAGGGATAATCGGCAGCGTTGTTTTAATGACAAGGGCAGGTTCAGTCAAGTTTTTGAACAGTGCTGTGGATGTGTTTGTTGTGCCTGTGTGTGTGTGTGTGCGCGCGCATGTGTTTGAGCGTGTCTTAGAACGTAGGCAAGAATAGAATTGGCGTATAACATTGGCTTCATTCAGCACTTCCCACTTCACTGACACTTGAGCCCACAAGGGAAATGTTTGTGTGTGTTTGCGATAGAGACGGAGAACGTGGTAACAGTCCTTATATGGTCATGTAGTTTGGTTAGAGCAAGTGCGTTTGCTACAGAATGAATCAGAGTGCTGTTACATCAGAGGTACGGGCAGGCGGGATGGATCACTTGCACTCCTATTGGAACACACACTTCCGTTTGAGTGTGTGTGTGAGTGTGTGACTGAGAGAGAGAGAGAGAGAGGGAGAGAGAAATGACTGAAACACACACACAGATGCCCTACTTTTCAGCAACATGAGGATGTAAGTACTATTATGCAGCAATATGGAGTGCAGAGACATGGTATTAATGAGTGGGAATGGATGGACAGATGAGAGGAAGCCACTCCCATGTACAGTACTACTCAACTTATTACTTTGTCAAATGATTTCATTAAAAATATGACGGTTATTCATCACAGCATAAAATGCTGAAAAACAACATGGCGAGAACTGTACCTGTTACCCAGCCATGGCCGGATGTCAGGAGGCTCCAGGGCAAATATTTTCTGTGGGGCCCCTATTGATCCCCAAAACACACACATTTATTCAGGAATATCCGTCAAGTAAGCATGGTATAAAGTTAAATATGAGAATAAAAGCTCTAAAAATAGCACTGACTCGCTGCATGTCATTTCAGGTAGGACTGGTGCACCTGTTGACAGCTGTTTTCACCAGTCAGAAAACATTTGACCAGTCATTGCTTAGTAGATTTGAAATGGGACTGCCATCTTCCTACCTAGCTACCTAATTTCCCACCAAGATAGCCCTGTTCTGACTCATCCACTGTGCAGGAGACAGTCCCACGAGAGGCAGGCTCAGCGAAGCGACTCTGTGCTGTGCTGTGCCGTGTCAAAGGTCAACCAAAACACATTTGCCAAACCAAGCAGTTAGTTTTCATCCTTTAGGTCTTTTTTCTTGTAAAAATAAGTTTTAAACATAAATAATATATACTATATTTATGAAAATATATAATATATAATGTATTTTTTACAAGGTAAAAGTCAGAAATCATATGTCTTTGACTGAGCTCTGAAACTTCACTGTCCCAAAGGAGACAAACACACAGTTGAAGCAGCATCTTCTCTGTTTTTATTCTTTTTTATGTACTTTGTTCCTTCTTTTATTGATATTTTATATATGGATGTTCGTTTGCTTTCATTTCTGTAAAGCACACTAAATTGCCCTGTGTCAAAATGTGCTATAGAAATAAATGTACTATTGCTATTGATATATTAGAAAATATTCTCATAGAATTAATTTTTCTCGTCTTTCTCCAGGAACATTTCAGGGTCAATGGGTTGGCGGGATGCGGCATGGCTACGGAGTTCGGCAGAGTGTGCCGTACGGCATGGCCGCCGTCATTCGCTCCCCACTCCGCACCTCCATAAACTCTCTGCGCTCTGGTTCCGAGCACAGCAATGGTACAGCTCTGCTGGACCGGACCGGGGCAGTGGTTCCCGGCCCTCCTCCTGTCCCTGGGACTCTGACCACCAGCGTGTCCATGTGCAGCACGGGCAGCAGCGGCAGCAGCCCCGCCGTGTCTCGTGGAGGTTTCGTGCTGACGGCACACAGCGAGGCTGAGCTGCTGAAGGGGAAGAGAAAAGGCGGGCTGTTCCGGAGATCCATCCTGTCCGGGCTCAAGCTGAGGAAATCTGAGTCCAGGAGCTCTCTGGCCTCCCAGAGGTCTAAACAGAGCTCGTTCAGGAGTGAGGCTGGCATGAGTACTGTGTCCTCTGCTGCATCTGATATCAACTCTACCATCAGGTAATAACAGGGGACGATGATGGAGGGGGTGGGGTGAAGCTCTGCTGCAGGTCAGGCAGCCGCATGGTCTGCTGGTTAATGAGGGTGTCTTCAAGCTGAAGGTCTAGAAGAAAATGAAGGAAAAAAAGGCATTTTTATTTTATTCTATATTCTATATTATTCTAATATTTAGTGCCAATACAGGAAGTATAGTGAGTCTGACTTTGATGCTGGAGAGTAGAGTTTGATCACCAAACCACAAGTAATGTCTGCCTTTTTATTGGCTGTAACTGATATTTCCAACAACTTAACCAAGCGTTTCAGTTGCCTAACGCTGTATTCAGGGTGCCTTTTTTAAAAGGTACAGATAAGGTTTTAATAAATAATAACTGAACGTAGTGAATGTTTTTAGCAGAATCGTCCAGTATCAAGGTGCTTGACTGCAAGTAAGGTTGCGAAATAAATAAAACACAAAGTACAATTATACTTACATATTCCAATTCATAATATCATTATCATTATGTCAAAATTATACCCTTTTTCTGTAGGGTCAAAAACTTTTCTTGATCTATCTTTTACTGGGCATCAGTACATAGAATTTCCATCCAATTCTGGGGAAACCCACCCAATCCTTCCTCAAGTCCCGTGGCCCCAGTGTCCTGTTTCACACAGAAACATGTCAAAACGGTTTCAAGGCCGTTTCACGGCAGCATTAAATCCTACATACAGTGCTGGCTGACACTGAGACGAGTGTGTCAGACCGAGGTAATGAAATGAATGAAAGTGGGAGCGAGGTGGAGTGGGAGGACGAGGAGGGATGACGTACAGAGAAAGGGAACTGTCCTTCATCTGGAGGACATCACGGCAACAACAAGCACCTGTCCTACTTTAGTGCCTTTAAAATGGATTGGCACGCAGTCCAAAGTGTCCTATAGGTCCGTGTACTGGTCAGCTGGCTCAGGGCCTGTTTTCCCTTTTTCGTTGTATTACCCAGTGAAAAGCCTGTCATCTTTGTCTCGCTGCTCTGCTCTTGTCCACATTTTTGCATTAATCATATAGCTCAGAGTCAGTCACAGAGTAGACATGCTGCTGGGTGCTCTCAGCAGTGTCTTTGTCTTGAATGTGTTGAATCAATTGTGTGCCATTGGAAAGGCTTGACGTAAAATTCAAAGTACGCTGGATTGAGGTGGCTTATTTTTAAAGGCACCAATTACCTGACGACAGGAGTCAGCAGCTTCAGACCTGTTTGTTGGCAAAGCGGCTGACAGCAGCTTATCAGGTCTGATTAATTATTGGCAAGGCTGGTAAGCAGAGAAACGTCTGGGCTCTTCCCCCCATTCTACTAATGTAAACATTTACAGAAAGTCTGTAAGTATGACTGCAAGGTAAAATACAACATTCAGAATTCATTTATAGCTAATGCATTTTAAATGATCAACTATTGAAATGTTAGTTGTCTTTTTCATTTGATGGTGCATATTATGAGCATATGATAGCGATAAATCTTATGTTGGGCTATTGAAAACATAATAAATTGAAGTAGAGATCTAATTAATGGGCCTGAGGAGGAAAAATGAAATAAGTCTATGTGAACTCTCGTTGAGCAAAACACTTATTATTGCCTACCAACTTCAGAGGAACTGTGCAGTGACTGACCATGAGGGAGTGTTGTATCAAGCACTGGTATCATACGAATAAGTGGGGACAGGGGAATGGGCAAAAATATCTGTGGAGCGTTGTTCGTGTTATATCTGTTCTGACGTTTTTGAGATGCACATTCTTCATTAGACATCACGAAAAAAAAAGATGCATTTTCAGCTTGGTGTTTTTGGGTTTGATCATGACTCTCAAAAAGTTATTTCTGGATGTTTTGCACTCTAGAATTATTTAAGGAATAGTTGAACTTTTTGAGAATTGCTGTTGGCTTACTTTCCAAATGAAGATCGCTAAGTTTGTAGACTTGAGTCGGGACATGAGTAGCCATGGCGAGCCCTCTGGGAGTCTTATTGTCAGAGTGAGGTTGCCAGGTTTGGTACCATCATCCTTGTAAAGAAAACTCTTGCTCATCGACCATACCTGGCAACCCATGCTATAGCTGCTGACGTCATTTTTACGTTTCACCTTGTGTAGAACTTAAACAAATGAGATACAACATTTTAGATTGCTGAACTTAAGAAGTGTTGCTAGGTGTATTTTCAACTTTTTCCCCTGCTTCTATTCTTGCTATTATGCTAAGCTAAGCTAAGCAAACACCTCCTGACATAAAATCAAGTAATTAGTTCATCTCCCTAGTTTCAAACTCCCTCACGAGACTGTCTCTGATAGAAATCTTGGTGTGATCGCTTTGTTTGGTTTGGTAGGGTCCAAGAAGACCTCATGTTTGGACCACACCGGGTGGTGGTCTTGGCATAAATAGGTCCAACCTAAATTTACAGTCCTTGAGCTGAGTGGGTTTCCGGTCGGGATCTTCATTTCAGTAGGAGCTGGGTGTTAATTTGATGAAATATCGGGTTCCAGAAAGAGAGGGGGAAGATAATGAGACGTGGTGAAAAGGATATCTGGAGGCTGAGAGAATACTGCTCATCAGCAGCCTCTAACACTAAAGCTACTATCTGCCCGTGGTGTACAGCGCGCTTACATCCAAATGGGATTTTACCTTTTATGGTTATATGCCACAAGTCAGCTTGATTGATTGTTTTCTGTCACATTATGATAGAGCTTCATTTAGTTCTTCTCAAAGTTACATGTAGGATGTAGGACTGTTGTCTGAACACACCAGCCAAACCGATGTACCCTTTCACCTTTCCAGCCTCGGAGATGCAGACACAGAGCTGGCCGCCGCTGATGACGACGTGGACGCCACTGCAACAGAAACCTACTGCGGGGAGTGGAAGAACGACAAGCGGACAGGCTACGGCGTGAGCCGGCGGTCCGACGGGCTGCAGTACGAGGGGGAGTGGCTCAGCAACAAACGTCACGGCTATGGCTGCACCACATTTCCTGATGGCACAAAAGAGGAAGGGAAGTACAAACAGAACATCCTGGTGAGCGGCAAGAGGAAGAACCTGATCCCCCTCCGGGCCAGTAAGATCAGAGAGAAGGTGGACCGAGCGGTGGAGGGGGCGCAGAAGGCGGCCGACATCGCCCGGCAGAAGGCGGAGATCGCTCTGTCCAGGTAGTGGCTTTATGGTCCTTATTTCCCTCCGTTCCTTTGATTGTAGTAAAAGGCCACCCAGTCAGGAGGTGGCTTGTGTGTGTGTGTGCTGGCATGGCTAATCTAAAATCTAAACTGACTACGGTCGTATACGAGCACAAGCGATTCTGCTCATGTTAGAATCATGTTATATGATTCACATGTGAGATTTCTCTGTTTGTCTTTTGCCTGCTGGTGTCTTCTTGCTGGTCTGAAATGGGTGGAGCTCAGTTTGAAAAAGTAATGTCACACCCATCAGGATTTATGTAGAAATGTTTGGATTTTTTTCTGAACTGTTTAGTTTTTAATATTTTATGTCATAGAGTCCTTGCACTTCCACAAACACAAGATATTGAGACTTTGCATATCACTAACTGATAATGAGGTTTAAAATAAGATTGTTAGTGAAGTCCCTGGAAAGAACATGTCTCCACTGTTACCTTGCTCACAAAAGGCCAAAAGGCTGTGGAACTCTTTGCAAGCCCGATAATCACACTGAACTGCCATTTGACATCCCTTAATTCAGTCTGACAGTGTTCGTGTTAGTTGATTTTTGTTTTCGGGTTGCAGGTGCTGTTAACTCAATGTTTTTCATGATGATCATAATCCCACTGACAAAGATCTGATCTGCAGATTGTTTCTCTAAGTGGCACAAAACACACATCAAATAGGACCAGACCTGTATGAATTGCTAAACAAATCACAGACACAGGCATCAATACGGAGATCTGTATTCTTATCACTGTGGCATTTTGATTATATTGAACTAAAGACTGGGGAATTTGGAACTCCTACTGCCCGACGCAACAGGTGCCCCTGTTAATTCCTCCAAAGCGCTGATAATGTCAGGTCATACTTCGCTGTAGACGCTCCACCTTGCCAAAGCTTATGCAACAATCTGAGTTGAAAACACTTCACTGAAAAGATGAGTATTTATGATTAATCATACTACTTATTATCTATTTTTGTTTGGCACTTGGCTTTTTTCAGGTAATTTTCTTGAACTTCTGACTGTGAACAAGTCAGCGCACAGTGTTGCTATTATTGTGTTCTAAAAACATGGCTTTGCAAACTCTTGGTCACATGATAATTCCCTCTTGTTCACATTTCCACCAGAGGTGTACAGTACATACTCATACTGACCTGACTATACTGAATCACCATTGTGACTGACCGAGAGCTCCTTGGTGGTGACTGAGCACAAACTCAGCTGTGATAAGCAGTATTTACATCCTTGTTAAAAGCCATAATGTAATAATTCTGTTGCAGAAATATGAATTCTGAGCCTTAACTTAATAAGCAGTACCTGCATATGCTAATTTTGGACTGAACCGAAAGTAAGAGTCTAAACCAGCAACATACTGAATTTGCCATTGAACTGCAGACAGTCAGAATCAGCGCTGAATGCAGTGTTTTTATGAACAGTCATGCCAGTCAGTGACTGCGAATCTATGAACTCGAACAAAATTATTCAAATCTCAAAGTGATTTGTAATTTCCGCCTCTAATTTCAATTTCTTGTATTCCATCTCACTACCTCCCGTCTTCTCTTGTAGCTCTCTGTCCTTGTATCGTACCAGTGTTCACCCATCACCGATGTCTCCATTTGTCTGAATCATTAAGGGAGTCGGCTCTGCCTGTAAACACTTGTGGATGGCTTCATTCCACATTATAATTGAGATCAATGACAGATTAACAACAGGATTAAGGTTAAGGTGAAAGTAGGGATAAGGAGGTTATGGTACAAGTGAAATAGCAAGCGAAGCGAGACCGTCAGGAGCCGTTAAGACTTTGATGAAGCTGCTCTGCTGAATGGAAATGAGAGCCTGCTCTCATTATAACTCTGCTCATTGAACTAAAACAATGAGCACAGTTGGGGTTATGATGTTAATGGCCATGCCCTGACCTTCTTTACTGCAGCTAGAAACTTTTGGACAGGAATATAATGCAACAATTTTTGTTTTTCAGCTCAGGACTCAAAGCAGAAATTAATTAGCTGTCCTGGGACCTGTAGTCATGGATACACATTGATACTCATGTCACGTGGGGACCTATCAGAAGTAGGCCTCTGACCCATTTTGGTCCCAGACCTTGTTGTTTCAAGGAATCAGGTTATCGGACCATCGATACAGTAGTTCTGAGGCAGTTCCTGCTGTCAAAGCTTCTTTTTTTTAAACATCATATGTTGAGAGAGTTTGTACGGCAAGGTTTGAAAATGAGGACTTCAGAAGTGCCAAGGTGAACATTTCAGATAACATTACAGCATAGAGATCAATCGAGGGATACAAACCGAGCAGGCGGTTAAACTTATGTGCACTAAAAGATGGTTGTTCTGAGCCCAGTTCTGAAAAGTAATACAGAAGGTCACAAGTGAAATGTAGTTCCCAAATGGCTGTATTGGTATTTAAAGAGTGTGTCTCTGGTACAGTACCAACAGCCTTGAGTATTTAAAATCTGAGAAAAGGGACTTTATATGTTGCATTTTAACACTGCTGATTCTGGTGTAGAACCAGGCTTGTGAGCAGAAGGTCAAAGGTTTAATGGCATGATAAATCCAGGTAGAGAAAGCGAAAGAGCGGCAGGGATGGCACCAGAATATACCAATACCATGATGACAAAGTGCATCCCTAAAAAGATTTAAAAAATGGGATCTAATCAGATTTTTTTCTCCATTTGGGTTTTTCATTTCACATGCTTGACTTGATATGTTGTGTTGCTTAAGATCCGACTTTATCGCCGCCCTGTGAATGTGTGATAACTCAGCACACATTTCAAACCTGATCTGATCTGTGTCGATGTGTGCTACGACGTCAGATCTTGCTGCATGCAACCCACTGCACATGTGACTCAAATGATCACTCGACAACGAAAAGACGCAGATACTGTGGCTTCAGTTGCATCTGGCAAGATGCTTAGCTTCACAGTGCCAGCTCGTGTTTGCCTCTGCTGGGTTATAGGAAAGAGATGTTCAGTCCTGCAAAGGAAAGATGTGAGCAACAATTGGGACAAATGGCTGCAGTGAAAGCAGCCAGTCGGTTAGTGAAACTGAAATTGTGATTGATCCAGTTGTCTGAAAAGGGGTTAAGTTTACTATCTGATTGGCAATTGACTTTGGAACAGATCAATAATGTAATAACATGTTGCACACATCATGGGCATTAACTGTAACTTACGTACAGTATATGTATATTTCCTGGTGTTTGCATTTTCTGCAAGGTTTAGATGGGCAAACTTGTTAATAAGGGGAGAGAGGAAACACAGGAGCGTGACAAAGGAATGGTGGAGGATAGAAAAGAGAGACAAGGCAGAGATGGGGGGAGTGTAAAAGTGGGAGTTAGAGAAAAAAAGACAATAAGAAAGTGAGACAGAAAAAGTCGGAGAGAGTGAGAGAGATTTCCGCATTATGCCAACAATGTTGGCAGGCGGCCTGAGAGAGAGCAAAGAGGCTGAACTAGAGGCTCACACACACACACACACACACACATGCACCTGCACACACAAACCTGCTCTTCCTTATAGACTTACAAGCTGTACAAGCCTACCTGTATGTGAACGCAGCTGCTGAGCACGCCCCTGTTTGTTGGGACTACATGCAAGAAGATACATGCGCAGAATGACTTAAGATCCAATCCTATTAGTCCCGATAACAGTCTTCTGCTGAGGGCGGTCTGACCACAGCTTGCTACAGCTGCTCAGCCCACTCATCTCACACTGTTGATAAGTCACACACAAAAGCAAAGGAAGACAGAAAGAAATGCAGACAAATTAAAGATAGAGAGCACATCAGATACTGGCTTGTAGGAGCCTACACTAGCAGCGATTTGTATGTTTTTACAGCTATTGTAACAGCCTGCAATAAACAGATCAGTCATATACCATTCAGACTTCAAGCATAACCAGAAATGTCACACATATAACCTAATTCTAATAGAAGTAGTCTGTGCTAATACACTATGAATGACTGGGAGGAGTGGCAAGCTCTCAGTTTTATGAGGTTGTATTTAAAATACAACAGACTGTCACTCTGTAGACGTGCAGGTATTCTAACTGTGCAGGTTACAATGTGCTTCAATTGAACTATTGAAATAAACTTTAATCCACTGTAGAAAATTTATTTGGTAAACAAGTACATCACCAATTATAATAAGATACCATTACTGAATAACCTCTCCACAAAAAGTGGGATCCGATCGTGATGTGTTCGAAACATCAGGACAAAGCTTTACTCATCACAGACCAGCTGGTGCAGCCTGTCAACAAATGTGTTAGTCTTGTAATATTTCTCAGAGGCTTCCAAAAGCATCATGGCGAAGAAAAGTCACATATCCTGTTGTAAAGGGTGTCAAAGTTCTCTGTCCCTCGTCAACATCCTGGAGTATCAGCTTAGTTGAGTATGAGCTGTATTTTGAAAGTGTTTTGCTGTGTGTACCTGCACAGAAACAGTTGTACTCTTATCAGCAGAGTCTGTATTACAGTATATAAAGAGTTTATAGGTGTGGTTTAATAAATATGAGACCCTGTTTCTATGTAACACCACTTTGACGCTGTTCGTCTTCATATGCATATTTGTGTTTAGGTCATAGATACTTTAAGTCAGAATTAAATTTAGCATAAACTGAATTAAAATGATTGGGTGGTAAATGTTTTATGATAGATGGGGGAAATGGTTTTGAGTATGTTTAATATTTATCCACATACGTTTTTTTATGTTCACTGACCTTGTTGGAACTGATTACAGGAAACATAAAAGTGAATTCTGTCTCAGCTGACTCAACAGAAACACACAGTAAAACAACCATCTCCAACAGAAAATGAGCCTTTTTGTTGTGCATTAGAGTGAGTCATGGTGGTATCCACCAGGTGGCTTAGTGCTACGGTAATTCATGACCAAAGTCTTGTGGTTAAGACAAGACTTTGGTCAGGCAGCCACCTGAAGGTATATATAGGCTAATTATTTTATCTAGTTTTTTTTTAGAAAATTATTTTAAGCTTCATCTTTGTGATTATAGTTGAGAAATTGGTCCAGCACATATTTAGCCTAAGCTAAGACAAACTCTTGAAGCAGGTGGACACATGCTAGCTAACTCCGTCAAGGCGCTTTCCAACAACAAAGCTGTGCTATGTTCATGTTGTATTATGAGATGAGTGTTCACCACAGTTTAACATTTACTGTTAAACTCTGGTGAGGCGCTCTGGTTTGTTTACAGTAATTTATACAAATGCCTCCAAATGAATATGGCCGTCATTTATCGATTTATCGAAGAAAATTATACAAAGTATAATTGATCAGTTTCACCTGGGTTTCTTTTGTCTTTGTTTGCTTCTTTGCCATTCTGCTTGTTTACGTCTTTGTTTCTGCCTATCTCTCTCTCTGTCTCTCTCTCTCTGTCTCTCTCTCTCTCTCTCTCTGTCTGTCTGTCTCTCTGTCTGTCTGTCTGTCTCTCTGTCTTTTATCTGTCTCTCTGTCTTTCTCTGTCTCTCTCTCTCTCTGTCTGTCTGTCTGTCTCTCTCTGTCTGTCTGTCTGTCTGTCTCTGTCTCTCTCTGTCTCTGTCTGTCTGTCTGTCTGTCTCTCTCTCTGCATTATTTTGTAACAGTCATGTCCCGCCTGTTCTGTGGGTTTGAACAAAGTCTGACTGAACCACATGACTTGTACTATGGATCCACAGGTGAAGACGTCAAAAAGAGACACAGTGGCAGGTGTAAAGACACACGGTCAGGTCAAACTTGAGCTAATGTTTGCTGAGGAGGATTGTGCTGGGATATTTGGAGGGCAGGAGCTCATGTACAAAGGGGGGGGGGGGGGTAAATTATTTTTGGGGAGGGACAGAGTGTCCTTGTTTAAAGTAGGGTGCCACTTTATGCATGCTTAAAGCAGATAAACCCAGTTCTCTCAATACAAAAAGTACTTGAATTAACCTATTTCATGAGGGCAGTCAGAGTCAACAGCCACACTCGTGGCTCTGTGAGGCAAGGCGCTGCAGTGAGCCGCAAAGCTAATGCTAACACATCTTAATTTAGCATGTTGATGTTAGCTCTGTAGAAATAGCTACTTTCTACATTTACAGTACTAGGGATGTTCCTAATGACTAATATTCCCTGAGAAACTGTGTGTATTGTAAGAGCCATTTGAAAATAACTAAATTGTTCCTAAATGCCCCTCAAATATGTGGCAGTTTGCAATGTGCATCATGGTTCCTATGCCAGTCCACGTGTGCTGGAAGATTTCAATACCCCACACAAAAGAGGGAAATTCAAGTCAAGTGTCATCTGTGTTCATGGACCCTATTGTTCTATGTTTTTGTGTGTAACTGACTAATGGAGACGACTATTTTTGAAATCAGCCCAGCACTGAAGGAGAGCGCTGCAGCCGGCAGCCGTGAAACGGGCTGCAATGTAGCCTAATCCCTCCGGGTGTTTACGCATCGTCAATGTACGTCCACTAAAAGTGTTTGTTTCCACTGACGGGCTCTGATTGTTATTCTAACTGTCTGAAAGCAGTATGGAAAGGATCCCTACAGAGAGAGACCTTTTTATTAAAGAGTAAGAGCCTTTTGTTTAACAAGAAACAGCTGCCGTATGTAATTCTATCATTGTAAAACACACTTCATTTAACCTCGACATAAATAAAATAAAACTCACCAAAACCATCTTGGTTCTTCTTTCACTGCTACAGCAGTCACCACCAACTCCAAATAAACACTTAATCCACCAAACTGGGAGAGGAGTGAGAGGGAGGAAAACAGCGTGTAGAGCTGGAATAACTCAGGAATTATTTCCACCGGACATTGTGGCTGGAGAGATTTGATGATGTCAAGCTTCAAAAGATTTTCCTGGTCAAAAAAATGACATTACTGGATAACAGAGACCCTGCTGTGCATTGTGAAAATTGCACATTATACTGTATTATCAATTTGTACATTAATACAATAACAAAAAGTTTGTGCCCACTAGCGAGGGTTTAATAATTAACATTTAATCGACTAGTCGACTAATTGCTCACATCCTTATACAGTACAGTCGCAGCCTGGTCTTTAAACCAGCTCTCACCAGCTCTTTCTATGTGGTACACCCATACACCCACCCACACACACACACACACACAGAATTGTCTAACCCAGATTCAGACAGCAGCATAGCCTGGGACCGGGCAGCCTCTCCCTCTCTGTGTCCCAGAACAGAACAGCAGGGTATTTCCTTGTGGAACACCAGGAGGAACCCTGAGAGGTGAAACACAGTCACAGGATAGTTGCTGCAGATACTCTCTGAGCTCCAAGAAAGCACAACAGAAATCTGGTTCAAGGATGATGTGGCTCTTTGTCCAACCTTCCTGGAGTGTGTGTGTTTCTAAAAATGTTCACAGGCTACTTTTGAATGTTTATCCAACTTCTTAATGTTGACTCAAACAAAAGCAAATCCACAAATTCCCTCCCTAAACACATTAAATATGTCGACTGTATGACTTCCAAGCAGAATGAGATTTGCCAGCCTGCAACAAACACTTTGTTGGTGCTGGGCATCTATTTGAAAAGGAATACTCAGGGCCCCTTCTTACTCATGATGAGAGCCATGCCTCTCAGTTCCACTTTCATCCCTTCTTTCCTAATGATCGACTGTACTTGGTACCAGGAGATGATCAACTGGATTCCTGCTTTGGCTGTCTGCTGCAATAATTGCTGAACCATTAACATATATTCAATCTTTCTATCTCTAATGGCAAATTTGCTAGTGTTTGTAAATCAACCCACATAATCCCTTCACATAAAGGTGGTGATAGAGATGATTTAAGTAATTGCTGCCCAATCTCCAAACAGCCCTGCTCAGCAAAAAATCCTGAAATCTTTGGTAAACAACCAACTCAAGGCTTCTCTTGCAAGTCACTCAGTTTTGAGTCTTTACCACTTTGGATTTCGAGCTAATCACAGCACCAATTCAGCTGTTGCATTAGTTGCAAATGATGTAATATCTGCAATAGATAACAAGAAGCCCTTTGACACCTTTTTTTGCCTCTCAAAAGCTTTTCATACAGTTGATCATCCTTTGCTTTAACAAACATTATGTAATATTGATTGGGGTAGAAAACCTTGTGACCGTCAGAATGTTTTGTCTGAGTTTTTTGCTACTAACAAAGGGTGTGCTCCAGTCTTCTCCAGCATTTTTAGCGATGATATTATCCCTTGTTTGAGTGGCTGTCAAGCCCATCTTTATGCCGATGACACTGTTGTATATTGTACTGCTAATTCTGTGCAAATGGCCATGGACCCTGCAACTTTCTTTAATTGCTCTCCAGGAAGCTCTTCTTAATCTTAAAATCAAGAATCTTGTTGGCAAATTACGACAAAAAGATTGGATTTTTATTCAGAATCAACTTTCCTAACAATTTTGAATTATAAGGAAGCCCTTATATTGTATTTACCACTCAACCCTGAGGTTTATTACCCATGATAGCTACACTAATCAACACTGTATCCTCTGTGATAAGGTTGGGTGGCCTTCACTGCATGAGACATAATAATCACTGGTATCTGTTTATCTTTAAAGCCCTGATGGGAAAATAAGTGTCACATATTGCCACCATATTGCATTGAAACCCTGTCAACTTTTAATTTGCTCCAGTGGCTGGCTGGTCAATGTCTTCAAGCATGACCTAAAACTGAATACTCTTATATTGCTTGGATGCTTAACTTAACTCAGTAACCGTCCACTATTGACCTGTAGCTGTTTTAACTGATGCTGTTATTGTTTTGTATGTTTGTATTTCTATGTAAACTGGTTTGCTTTTGAATGTTTGAATGTTTGATACTGTATATTTGTCATTCTTGGCATTGTTGAAAATAAGGGTCTCCCTCAATTGATTCCCCGAGTCTTAAAGGCCCAGTGTGTAGGATTTAGTGCCATCTAGTGGTGAAGTTGCAGACAACCAACTTAATACCTCTAGTATGCAGGAGAACCTACGGTGGCCGCAAGACTCACAAAAAACGTGAAAGGCGGTCTCTAGACCCAGTGTTTGCTTTGTCTCTCTGGGCTACTGTAGAAACATGGCGATACAACATGGCAGACTCGGTGGAAGAGGACCCGCTCCCTCTGTAACAACGATTCTTATTTTTATGTGATTATACACAAATCAAAACAATCTTATGAATATTATATTCCATTTATGCCGTATCTTGCACACTGGACCTTTAAATAAACCTTTGAATGAATGAATAATCTGTGCTATCCATGTTTGAAGGCAGAGAGGTCAAAGGTCAGGGTGAGCTCCAGAATAAAATCCTGGATCTGGTAGATATTCTGTATCAGCTGTCCACGTGCCTGGCGTTACAGTAAATCCCTGATTTGTGTGTGTGTGTATGATACTCGGCTGATGTGCCCTGGTCGCTGTTGTCACATGTGCTGATGTAACTGATGTGACATCAGGCTACCTGTGATTAGTTAGTACCAGATAAACACAACAGTGACTCACTGTGCTTTGTGGACGGAGCCACTCACTGCAATCCTGTGACCTCGTTTCATCAGCAAGCCTGAAGAACAACACACACGCTCACAGGCATGCACGCACACACATGCGCTATTAGCAGTGATGCAAACCGGAAAGCTCTGTTAGATATTCAGGTATGAATCATCATCATCATCAGCTGGTTCAGAGTAATGACAGAGATGATGGAAGAGCTTAGCATGAGTCCTGGATTAGATTTTCCCTCCCTGTCTCCTCGCCTCACCTCAGTGTGCTTGTCTATCTTCTTCTGTGTGTATTTTGCTTCTGTCTTGTGTTTGTTTTGAGTCTCCTCTTCTTCGCTGTCTTCCTTTATTTCTCTCCTGCTTTTGCCATTGGTATCCCTGCTCATTCACTCTGTCCTCTTAAAGCTGCTACACGTACCATTTAAACATCAGTGTACCAGTGTCAAAGTGTATGTGTTAGCCTTCTTTACAGTGAACAGTGATAGTACAATCATAGTTTAGCGGCTGCATGACAGGGGTTTGGATGCATGCTGAAGTGGTGTGCACTGGGCCTGTAGTGAGGCTGATACTTGATGTAGAGAGCTTGGACAGTTGTGTCTTTTGTTTTTAGCTTTACCAAAGTCAAAAACACAAGAGAAGCATTATACGGAAATGCTAAGCAGTGTGTTTATCTGCTCTTTGTAAGATGAGCATTTAGCTGGAAACATTAGCATGCCTGGCTAACTTACTATCTATAATAACTTTCCCAAAGCCAAGGGTCATGTCATTGGCTAACTGCGTTATCTTGTAGGACTGCAGGTTACAATAAAAAAATCCTGCCATGTCCTGGAACATCCATTGTGTGAAAACCAAGATGCTGCAACGTCAGGTAGCAGTTCTGTCCTCTTCACTAAAGAACACGTTACCTTTGCCAAACTCATGGATTATTCCTTATTCTTAAAAACCCTTTTCTCTTGTAAAGCAAACATGCTATTTGAAAAAATGAATAATACAAGCTGCTTGTCCAAGAATGTTTTTCTGTAATGCAAACAGGGTTCTTACAGAAAAAGCACACTTTGATCACGTTTATTTCTCATTCTGTAATATTGTACTAGAGCTGTAGGCTTCGTCCTGCGATATATGAACAATCCTCCTCCCACTTTCTGTGACATTTAGCTTTAGCCTTGGGTTAAGGTGTAGGTTATTACCATATGTAACTTGGGGTTAAATCTACCAGCATACCTGCTAGAATTGCAAGAAAAGCTGGTTGGGATTAGTCAATCAAACGTGACGAGCTTATTGAAGGGTCCTTTACTATGAGCATATGACACTAGAGCTGAGCAACTAACTAAAAATGATCACTTCTATCATCGGTTGATCTGTTATCAATGTTTTTTTTCATCAAAAGTTTTCAGAGCTCCACGTGACGTCGCCAAATCGCTTGTATCCATCAGTCCAAAACCCCAAGTATTCAATTTACAGCTTTATCAAAGAGAGAAGAGTAGCAAATCGTCACGTTTGAGAAGCTTGAGCCAGCTCATCATCAGGAGAAAATTTTAATATTGATTTGGTTTACGACAAAACTCCTGCAAAACGAAGCCTCAGCTGTACTTTGTCTTTAATGCTAATTAGGCAATGTTAGCATGCTAACAGGCTAAGCTAAGACGGTGAACAGGATAAACATACAACATAAATGTCAGCGTGTTAGCATTGTCATTGCGAGCATGTTAGCATGCTGACGTTAGCGTGACTGAAACAGTAACTTGATTATGAAAATTGCTGAGGATAAGTGTTTCTGTTAATTTGACTAATTGATGCTTTGCTGTAGAGGTTGTCAATCTTTTGGGCGCCGCTGTTATTACGCTGTCTCACAACCTGGTAATGATTCATTGATGTCGAACACCTAACCTGACTCTCCTCCCTCCCTCTCCTCATCACCTCGCTCCATCTCCCTTTCCTTTCTGTCTTCTTGCCCTCCATCTGCATCGCTTTTTTCTTTTGGACAGGATGTTGTGTTGTATAATCAAGCTGCCATTGAAAAGGCAGCTTTTTTTCTCTGCAGGTAGTTGATTCATCCAGAAACAGGTTGTTCCCAGGGAAGACAGGAGTGGGACAGGAAGTTGTGGAGGATGAACGTGAGAGAGACAGAGAGATTCTTTGGTGTTGTGGCGTGAGCACCAAGGTGAGAGCAGGTTGTGCCAGATCAATGTGACTGCATGGGAAGCAGTTTATTCATGACATTCAAACCTTGCGAATATGAGACTTCTGGCAAAACAAATCCTACATGCGATTATGTCATGTGAAACAGTAAGACAGTCTTCTTCTCTCTTTTTACACCTCACCTCCCCCACAGCCAACAAGCACACACTCACACACATGGTGGTGTTGAGTATACTGTGGGCCTGGCATAGCAGTGCTGGCAGAGAGTGCAGAGAGGGGCAAAGAGAAACAGAGAGGCGAAGAGCAAAAAATCAATAGCCATCGACATGCAACACTGCATCAAGACTGTTACTGCCCAGAGAGAGAAAAAGGGAGGGATGGAGAGGTTATTTTACACAAGTCAAGAGCCCTTCGAAAGACAGAGGAAGATAGAGCGAGAAGACAAAGGTGAGGGGAGGGTTGAGATTGAGAGAAAAGATCTATTTGATGTAACCAGAGAGAAGGAGAGAAAGAAAGAAAGGATGGGACAAGAGGCAGATGAAAATGGGATTGTGATGAAGAAGGAAGGAGCAATTAGGGACAGGCAGAAAGTGACATGGGCAGTGAGGGAGACGTGAAAAGGACGCTGTAGAGGAGCAGTTGGAGAGATGAAGGAGATGTGAAAAGCCCGCCAAGCAGAGGCAGTTGGATGCATTATTTTGTGATAATAAACACATTTTCAAGTAAAAGATTATAATTCGTGTAAACAGATGAATGCACTCTATCTCATCATTGTGTAGCTCTGTAATAATTGTGCTCCCATCGCTACTGTGTGAGATATCATGTAATATGCTGCTGCCTACATGCTGTCGACAGTCTTGTCTTTGTGTGTGTGTGTGTGTGTAGGTGTGTAGGTGTCTGGGTGTGTGTTTTTCACCCTCTGGTTCAGGTGTCTTTTATAATGAGATTCGTCAGCCATAACAAGACACAATAGAGGAGATAACTCAGATATGAATGCTGCATGTTCTTTTAATAATGATACCTGAGAATAGATGCTTAATGTGGGCACAGCAGTGATGTGATTGGATGTTGATGTATCATTTCAGTTCCCAGAAGCACAGGAAATAGTGTCCTGAATGTTAGCAGGGCCTTCGAATAGTAGCTAACAAACAGTGTTTTCTTCAAAGCGTTATACATCAAAATGTATGAAGAGTTGTGTAATATGTGCTGTTTCCTTTGGTCCCCATAGTGACAAAAGAACATTTGGATAAGACGAGAGCCTAATTTAAGGCAACACATTGACATGAAAGTTAGAATCATAGGCGTTGCTTGGCATTGTTTGGAGAAACGGTTGATCAATCAGATCTTCTTAATTATAGGAAGGTGATCTTCTTATCTACCCAGATACCTTTAATCAGTATGAAAAACGTGAACTGCTCCTAGCAACCGCTACTGCAGCGTCCGTGTCAACTGAGGACGAGGTTGGTGGGACGGATACGTGACTCACTGGTTAGAGCGAATCAAAGCAAGATAACCCGCGTCCCAACATGAAATCAGCTGACATGAACACAGTTTCACGCTGAGTGTGAAATGAAGTGGCAGCCCAGTGTGATTATCAGGCTGCATCTGTGAGAGAAAGCGATGCTGGAAAAGCGGCCTTGTTGGTCAGACCGTTTTTTCAGCAGAGAAGTGCTTTCAGGTTGTTTTCCATCAACACTTTGCTGAATCTCAGCTAGCTCAACCTCTGTTCTGTCCTGCTCTCTCTGCCATTGACTCTGACTGGAGTCCACACTGTCAGTGTTACTGGTAGTGGAGTCCTTTGGAGTAAGTATGAGATCAGACAGACTTCTTCATTTGTATAAAGTGCCCTAAACTTTTCGTCCAACCATCGAAGTTTTGGGTGCACATTATAACGTATCCCATCAACACTTGGGCAACAAACACCAGACGAAGTTAATGGAGGTGAACTGGTTGCAGTCTGAGGGTCCTGTGTGTTTTGAAAAAGCCAGGGCTGAACCATAAATATCAGGAATCAGTGAAACACTGAAATACTGTGGTGCACTGTTCGCACTTTCATTGTTACAAAAGGTCAGTTCCTGTGTTTTTTTAACCGACTGTATTTCTGGACACTGTTTTTCTATTCTGTTCTGTTCTTGTGAACTTGACTTCCTTATCTCTTTCCAAACTGCTATACTTTTTCCAGTAGTTAGTAATTAGTTTTGCACACCACCAAGATTCTTTTCTATTCTTTTCTCATTTTAAAACATTTAAAGATAAAGTTTGATGTATGTGTTTTACTCTTTCCGTTCTGTCGTTTGTGTGTCAGGACGGCTCATGCACAGGGCAAAGCAGAGGCAGCAGTAGGAGCAGCTCAGAAAGCCCAGGAAGAGAGTCGCATGGCGAGGGTCACCGCCAAGCAGTTCTCCCCTTCCTTCCAGCACCCGGGAAATGGTGGGCGCACACACTCAGCAACATCACAGCATGCATACTGTGTATACTGCAGCACATGTCCATAACCTACAAGCCCAGCCAAGCAGACATATACTAAACAAAACGTCTGTGCACATGCATGAACAAACAAAACACATACTGTACGTGTGTGTGTGTGTGTGTGTGTGGGTCGGTGATAAAGGTCAGTGTTTACCACCCTCCAGCTTTGCGTTTCTGCCTCTGTCACTCACACCCGTACAGCACTGCAGGTAGCCAACCCACAAGAACATGCACTACTTAGCGCTGTGACAAAGACACACACACACACACACACACACACACACACACTGACTTCATGACACGTACTGTACACTCCCACACACAGATACCTGAGATGACAGTGATTGTTCTTTTGCCATCAATTCTGCTCTCAGTGGCTGTCTGTTTCTCACACCGCTTAAAAAAAAAAAAAAAACACACTCCATGTTATTGTGAGGACATTTATGTCAGCAGGGATCAGCGCTGACATTTTGCAGCGTGTTTGTGTTGATACGTACACCCTGGACATCATCATGTACCCCACTGTTTCTTTTCGCAACTGTTCTCAAATGAAAACTGAGGGACTGTACAAAAATGAGTTTTAGTGGGGGAAGAGGGGATCAGAGAAGGGAAGGTTGTTTGAAAGAAAGGTTTTTTTGAAAGAGGGGGGAAGGGCCTTTTGACTTTTTCTCAACTGAGATTAATTAACTCACAAAGAGAACTTTTCATTTTCACAGCTGTCTGCTTTCCAGCATGCCCGGCCATGTAGTTGATCAGATCAGATCTTACATATCAGTCTACAACATCATTTGGTCTAATTCATGTAAAGTAGTAATAAGTAGTAAAGTAGTCAGAAGTGACAACCTGGTAATTCCACTGAGCATGGAGAGAATGTCCGTTGAGCATCAAATGTCCGCCATCTTTCTGATGTCATCTGTCTTTTGCAGGCATGGAGGTGCAGCGCCCCAAACGTCAGGTGTCCAGCGAGGTGGAGGGAGAGGGGCTGTCAAGTAGCGCCGGCACCGCCGACAGCCCCGACCTCTACGTGAAGAGCGCGGGCTCAGACGACCCCTCTAATGATGCTGCAACTCCAGACCTCAGCCCCCCTTCTTCCTCGCCGCCCCACACTCCGCCTCCCCCCGCTCGGCCTTCCCAGCGCAGCAAGAGTGCCCGCTTCCATCGGCAGAGCGCTGTGGACCACGGGGACAGGGGGAAGGATGGAGGAGAAAAGGGTGAGAAAGGTGGGGGAGGAGGGCAGACGGAGATCCAGGTGTTGATGGAGGGAGGAAGCGGGGCAGGTGAAGGCGGCGGAGGAGGGAGGGGGGAGTACCCACGGGCCAACAGCTGGAGCGAGGACAAGAGGAGAGGGGTGTTGTCAAAAGGAGGAGGTGGGGTCAGCGGACGAGGAGCGAGCCGGACCAACGGACACAAACACAGCTCCTCCAATCACAAGTCCAGGGAGCACGGATCATCCAATCACAGACAGGCCAGAGGGGACAGGTGGACGGAGTCATCCTCATCTGCCTCATGGACGTCCGGGCACAGGGGCGTGCACGGCAGAGGAGGCCGGCTGCTGGAGCAGGATGAGGAGAAAATTAGCAACTATGAGATGGAGATGAAGCCTTTACAGCCCAGAGACTCCACTACCCACAAGCCCCATGGGCACGGGGAGGAGAGGCACGGACACAGTCACGCTCACGGAGAGGGGCGCTCGCACACTGTGCAACGACAGAGGCATAAGAACCGTGATGGGAGGGAGGGGAAGGAGGGGAGGGAGGGGGGTAAAGACAAGCTGGACAAAACGGGGGAGAAGATGGATTCGCGGCCTCTACGTCGGGACCTCACCCTCTCCCCCCCTCTGAAGTCCTCCCCCATCACACCAGAGCAGCAGGACCTCAGCCTCACGCGGAGCAAAGGCAACTCAGTAAGACTCAAACACTACTGTGACACACAAACACAACACTTAGCTCTGAGAGAGGAGGGTGAGGCTGCACGGGGCAAACAGACCACACCGCACAGCTGATGGCTGATGGCTGATAGTCTGAACAGGGCATCGCACCTGTGACTGGGAGGTGGTTTGGATGGTCACCGGCTGAAAATCCCTCCGGTGCTCGGGCAGCGTGGGCTTAAATGTAGGAGAAAAATACAACTCTGACAGTGAAAGTATCAACATTCAACATTAGTAAGCAAGCGAGCACCCCTTCCAGCACTTAGCACAGGCTGAATATCTTCATCATCGTCTTCACCTCACCAGCCCCTGTGAATAAACTATTGACCCATAACATTAGATTTCTAGTCTTACAAACTTCCGAAAATTTCATCAGTGCTGAGTTGCCTTTGGTGCAGCTTTAAATCTTTCATAGGACTTTTTTTTTTTTTTTGCAGCATTAAAGAAATCCGACCACTGATGAAGCTGCTGTATAAAACTGTTTCAAGAATGATCCTGTAGACGCAAAATACGCCACAAAACCGCCAACCCTGTGACTATTTCCTGCTTTAAACAATGAGAGCTCTGAATTTAACCAATCCAATTTGAGCGAATCAATTTTAATTTAACAAGAGTAGCTTGAGTATAGTCATTTTCAATCACAATTTGTTGACCGTAAGACATCGTTCTTAAAATCAAGTTTTTGAAGTTGCAAAAGTTGTAATTAGATTGTTGAAATTTCAAACCACATAAATTCAGACAGACGGATTTTGAAGTTAAATACGCAAGAAAGTGGCTATGATCAATATTATTAGATTCTCAATGGATCACATGGCCACGTTTGTGTGGAAGGTGCTGCTTGTAATGACGACCCTGCAGAGAATTATTACGCAGCTCTCCAGCTCCCCTCAGCTCGACGGAGGATTTTCATCACTCATGTGGTGCCTCTGAAGCAATAAAGCGTTTTGCGCCGTTTTCAACAGGTCATCAGCTCGCTACATCAGCGCCGTTACTCCTGTGATCTCACTGATGTAGGCATGTGGCTGTCAGTAAGTTCATGTGACAAGCATGACGCAAATTGATGGTCTCATTAATGGCTGTAACAATCATTACCAGTGTTTCCAATGAATCTTAATGAATTTTCATTAATTGTGTTTATTTTGGGGTATATACATTTACCCAGTGGAGTTACACAAATGAACCTGATGGGTACATTATTAAAGGAACTGATAACAAAGGATGGCTGAAAGAAAATGCTAAAATAGATCAAATACTAAGATTAAAAAATGTTCCATAATAAATGCAGTATGCTACTCCAAAAGTATATGGCAACATAAACATATTGCTGAACGTCTCTGCACAACACCCTCAGAATTCATTTGGTGCTATAACAGCTGCCACTCATCTGGCAAGACTTTCTACATGATTTTAATACCTGGCTGCAGGGATTTGCTCCCATTCAGCCACAAGAACATCAGTGAGGTCTAACACTGATGCTGGAGGATAAGGCCAAAGCTGTCTGTGCAGGCCAGTCCAGTTTTTATCTTTAAATACATTTTCTTAGATTTCCTCATAACTGCATTTATTGATTTTCCTGAAATCACAACATTGAATGATTTGATGAAGTTGATATTGCAAAGGTTTTAGCAAACAGTCGCAATTTACACAGCTAGCGCACATGCAGCAACATGAGCACTGACGTGTGGTCGTGATTCTGGCTGCCTGAAGAATGTGAGTTCAGTAGTCACTCTCCTTTTAGCTCTGATTTGGTCTTCACAAACACCTCAGGGAGAAATCTGTCTCTTAGAAGCTAAATGCTCCGCTATGTTCACCGGCTAGCTGATAACTTCAGCTGCTGTGTGGTGCTGGGCAGGTCGCTTTAAAGTGAGTTTTTCAGAGCTTTTTACTGCAGCTGCAAACTTGCAACACTGATGAGAGCTGAGAGAAAGTGTAGAGTCACTGAGGAACCCATTTCACTTTACATGTAGGATTTTTTTCCATTGTTAATATAAAAATGTTTATTGTTGCAGCTTAATTTCAGTGGTTAGGCCTCCATGGCCCTGTTTGGCCTTAATATCACCCTGGACAGCAGCTGTATGGTGCATTTGTCATATCTGTCGTGTCACTGCCACACATTGATTTGACTAAAAGGATTTGTTGCCCACTTTCATGAGGATACATTCCATCCCTAGTGACATAACACAATGTTATCCCACATATTAAGATAATCCTGGGGGAGAGGCACAAGGTTTAACCTTGTGAAATAAAGAAAGATTTTTTGTACTGCGAGCGAGCAGGGAGGATTACGCCGTTATAATATAATTTTTTTGGCTACGTCTTGACTCGGGCTGGTGGACGGCCCCAATCATGCTAATCCTGGATGATAATACGGTCACAGCATTAGCTAATGAAACTAACAGGAAAATCAGCAGCAACTGAGAACCACACATCGTGCACCACAGACATGCAGAGGGCACATTATGAATACAAGCTCTCTCACTCTCTCTCTCTCTCTCTCTCTCTCACACACACACACACATGCTCTACTTGTGTGTAAACTGTTAAGTACAGTTCCACACTCCTCACACAACTTGCTCACTTTAATACCAATTTGTCTGCAGCAGTGTGATGACTCTGGCACAGTGAATGAAGCGGTTATTCTGTAGTTTAGTGGCTGCTGCTGCTACCTGCTACTTGAAAGCATGAAGCCTAAAACACACACACTGACACACACACACACACACATACAGGCGGAGAGAGAACCCCAGCGGTCCTCTCTGCACCTTAGTAACAGCAGACTGGCAAATTAGCCCCTTCCTCACAGAAGGCCCCCTATTGGCTAACCAGCGCTCTGTTGCTAGGGAACAGCTTATGCCTTGCTTCAGCGGCGGCCAATCGGTGGGCGTGTGTCAGTGACAAGGGGGCGGGGGGGTTGGTGGAGGTGGGGTGAATGTGTGTGTGTGCTTTGCAGCCGCAGAGAAGCGGGCGAGAATTGTGTAAGGCAGGTTCACAGCATACACAGATACTATCACACTCAGATAAATATACACAGGGAACGCTGCAAACGCCATGTGAACACCGGAGCTGCTCTGACACACAGACATGTGTCACACACACACACACACACACACACACACATACACACACACACACTCTTTTTAAAACCAGATATTCAAACTTTTTTTTAATGGTGATTTTTGTGCAAGACTGCAACACAAAGTGCATTGCACAGAAATGAAGAAAACGCTTACTCTGTTATTGTATCCGGTTAAGCATGAAACCTCCGTACCAAAATAGCACTGCACCTCTGTGTCCACTCAAAGACATCAAGTAGTCGTCATCATGGAACACAGAAATGATCCTCTGTGCATCCCAAAGGCTACTCTTTACAGGAACAACACCTCGGTAAGGTGTGTCCCCAGATGGCCGAGCCCTTCATGGGCCACATTAACATAAAACAGAATGACAGAGATCTTAAAAGTAGCGACAGAACAAGATGTTAAAAATGAAGAAATTGGTTTGCAGATAAACCGGAAACTATGAGCTAAAACCCATATCTAAGATTTCCATTGAAAATGCCAACAGAACACGTCTCCGGACACTGAAACCAGCTTCTGTATCGGCATTCGTGGTAGACGATGGAAAGACTGAACGGACGGCGCCAGATGAATGAACAAATGCTGCATTTTGGTTGGTCCGCAGTTTGTCTAAAGCCGTCTTGGGCAGACCACAAAAGAAGGCCCTACAGTCCTACAGTCAAGCATCAAAGCACCCATAGGTCCTTTGGTATCTGTATGGAAGAGATGTGGCAGTGCGTCTGCAGGATTTCCTAAGATGATAAAGGCAGTGCTGTTGATATTTTGTGCGCAAGCTTCAAAATTCAGATGGGGATCAAAAAGCAGACCAAGGTTACTAGCTTGGGGCTTGAGATTTTGTGTCAAGGATTTTAAGTCACTGCACAACTTCTGTCTCAGAGCCTGTGCTCTAATTATAAGAACTTCTGTCTTTGATCAGTTGTAGGACAGTTTGTGACATAAAAGAATAGACCTGATGAATATATTTGAGTAATTTACGAGCAGGATTTATATCATTGAGTGATATGGAATTATGTCCATATCAGCTGATTCTGCACCGCATGATTTTCTTCCAGTGCCAGCATTCAGTGCCAGTGCAGGAAATAATGCGGTGTTTATGTAGCGCAGCAGGGTGTGGAGATGGGGGTAGTGGATGGTGGATGGCGAGACATTCGACCCAGACCTTTATTAAATGTTCACCTTAATCGTAACCATCTCTTTCGCCCTCTCTATAGCTGTATGCGGTCTACATGGCAATAAAAAGCAGTTCTGTGTTTGCTGATAATATTTTCAGTGGTTGCATTTAAAGTCTGAACAACACTGGTCCTAGAATGCAGCCTTGGGGTCACTGAGAGAGCAGACAGCACAGTCTCTGCCAGACAGACGAGACATAAGCCAATTTAAAACTCTGCCATAGAGCCTCACACATCTCTGTAGTTTCATACTAGTGAGTACAGCATGCTTGTGAATCGAACGTCATTTTTTCTGTCTCTCTGCTGCGTTGAACATGAAAAGCCTGGACAAACTTGTTTTTTCTCACTTGGAGGATGCTCACACAATACGCTGAAACAGTCTGATTAGCGACGGTTAACGTGTGTATATTATACGTGTCGCACATATGCGGCTCCACTGTGCGCTGTGTTGTTGCCTCTCTCAGATCCTCATGTAACCGTAACATCAGAGCTCTGCTCCCAAATGTTCTTCTTCATCAAGCAGTCAACAAGAGGAGTGAAGATGAAGAAGTTGAGCCACTCTGAAGTGGCCACTCTGTCTGCCATGTGGTGCTGGGCAGCTGGAGGGAGCTACAATTTGCCGTAGCCCATATTTCTGTTGCAATAGTGTTGAAATAAGTTAGCAAAATTTGTTTCTATAGTATAGAACGGGGGTTACAAAGTGCTTCACAGTTACAACTAAATTCAAACAAAAGACAAGGTAAACGTGAAAGCTCTGCAGAGTTGGGTGATAGATTTGTGGGGATTTGTCACTGCGAGTGACTATTTTCACTTGACGCACAGTCAGAATAGCTGTTAAAATCTTTCCAGTGGTTTTACTGAATAACTGTTTGAAACTGGCCCAAATTGGGCCTGAAGGATCTCAGTTTCTTTTCTTCAAGAGATGCTTCACAATGGCAGTTTCCAGTGTCTGGGGAATATGCCAATAAGATGGAAAATAATTTGCTCTTTGCCAGTACTTCATCTTCAGGATAATAAGCATTCTGTTACAAAAGGGGTTTGGTAGGGTCAATGGTAGGGTGAATTTCTCTATTTATAACAGCAAAGTGGTTCATAGTAATTTCAAGCCATGGCAGAATGCCAAATGGGGGCTCATAGTATTTGTACTGTGATTGTACTTAACCTGATCTTTACTATTTCTAAAGATGTCTGCTCCGTCCTCTGTAGATTTTTAAGATTTCACATCAGGAGGATCATGAATAAACCAGCTCTATTGATGTGTTTTTGAAAAGTAAGCAGTAGTTCTTGAAATAATAAGTTGAGTTCAGCATTTTGGTAGCAAATTTGCAGCTTACTTAGTCAGAATTGGGGACTGAAGAAATAATAGTAGATAGTACCAATTTCAGAGTCACATATTATCGACTAAGGATAACATTTATGAAAAGGCAGTCTGAGATTTGTTTAAAATCAATCAAAGTGAACTGCTACATCTGCACACACGCTGTTTTTACAAAGAATGAAGTAACAGAAGTAGAATCATTTCTGTGAAAGGGGGAACATCATCTCCATTTGTTCCTGATGTTAACCAAAACCCAGAATGTGCTTTTCCCCACAGAATTGTCAGACATTTTCAGATTTCTTAAAGCAATAGCTCGTGCAGTAGCATTTGAAAAATCACTTATTCATTTTCATTGCTGAAAGGTCAATGAGAAGATCTGTGCACTGATATGAAATTACAGCCTGCGGCCATTAGCTAATGACTAGTTGCAAGATAAACTAATCGACTGCTAGCTGTAGCTTGATGTTTAATGCACGTGTCGAATTAGTGTTGCATCAATCTTCAGGTCTCAGCCAGCAAATAAGTGTATAAGAGTAATAAATGTATTTTCCAACATTCTCAAACGTTTCATATAAGAGGAAGACCCTGTCGCTGAGATCTGAGCTTTTCCGATTGGTTTCGTTGAAAATACTAATTGTAAATGATTGTACTCCTCCGGCATAAATGAGGTAATTAGACTGAAAAATAATCTAATTATTCACTAATCAACTAACCTCTTGTATAAAGTAGAAACTCCAGTTTAAAAAACACGGAAACAGAAACAGGTATGCATATCTATTAAGTCAGGAACTGTACTACAGTGTGTGGATGCATAAACAGCACACATTTTCTTATTAAATAGTGGTGGAAAAAGCTTATTATCAGAGGATTTAACCCTCCGGGTCTGGTAATCATCTATGACACAGATCTGTGATAAGCCTATCACCGGATTGATCAGCAGAAACCTTGTTAGCGGCCACTCTGGACAGATTCATTTACAACAATGTTGCACTAATGCTGCTTAATATCAGTGTAGTGTTACTCAGAGTCCCATTTCCCCTCTCCCACTGCAGCTGTTGTTAAAATGATTTTAGAGGTAGACTTAATTAAAACCATAGGTCTTCTGCACCTCTTCTTTTGGTAAATCCTTTAATGAGACCACAACACACTTTATGTAAATACTAGTAAAATGTGTAATTTTCAAGCAAGGGAAACAATTAAATAAATAAAAGAGAGACAAAAAAAATCTGCTGCATCAGTGATAATGTCAGTGAGTGTACTAGGTTCACTTTCACATTACCCAGAGTGGACAGGTGGTCAGAAAGACTGGCCTTCACCCACATGACCCAGGTTGTCATCAAGCATCTGCTGAAGTGTCATCGAGCAAGACGCTGACTCCCCACCAGCTCCAGGCTGCTGTGCTGCAGCAGAGCTTGCCCTCCGACCCCACCCTGTCAGGGAAGGTGGGCTTCCCTGTGAGATCAACACAGGATTGTATTATTTATCTTAAGATGCAAATGGCTCCTTCATCATTGCACACGTAGCATCATCACTGCTTGTCACATTGAAAAGACACTGCAATTGTTAAACAGCATTATAATTTAGAATTCAGTCTTTTTTTTGGACAGTTTTCCAGAAATCACCATTGCAAACCAGATGATAAGAACAAGTGGAAGGCGAATATATTTAGTTCTGATAGTTCTTGATGGTTTTCTATCTACTTATCTAATTGCTACTTTTTTGTATCCACCACTGACAAAGTGACTAATAGTGTTCCTTTGACCTGTGGAGTTCCTCAGGGCTCAGTGCGGGTACTTGCTTTATTCTGTCTTCACATGCACCCTTTTGGGTATATGATTAGTCAGTTTATCTTTGCTGTGCCAGCTTAGTGTATTTGTAAAACCAAGGGAAATTTAAAATGGGCTTATTTTACATAACTGTTTTAACGAGATTAGCGTCTGGGGCCTCATATTTTCCCGCAGTTAAATCACAAAACAAGTTCTTGCGTTTTCTTCAAATCTGACATTTGAAATCTGTCAACAGCACAATGGTTCCCTGGCTTCTAACTCAAAGGAGGTTTCCAGAAACCTGTAGGGGTCACTTTTTGATTCCTGGTTGAACTAAAGAAACATTGTCTGTGATTCAGTCACCTCCTTTTTTTAATGAATTAAAAACTTTGTCCAGCTCTGGCCCTTTAACTTTCAGCTTGAACAACATTACTTTGTCTCAGTCCAAACTATTGCAGTTCTTTGTAGTCTGCTGCATGATTGCAATCAAAAACTCCACAGTGCTCCCACATGAACCTGGTGCACTGGTTTACTGCCTGTCTAAATTAGGATGGTAGTCAAATTATTTGCAATCACTTTAAAGGTGTTGCACAATTTGGCTCCATCCTATTAACAGTGATTAGCTGATCCCATACAGGTTCACTGGGCCTCTCAGGTGATGACCGCTTTCCCTGATTTGTTCTTATTATTTTACAAGCAACAGTTTTTGCTTGTCTATGACCCAATTATTCATCCAGATGTTTTTTGTTATCATTTTTGTAACTGTAAAGCACTTTTTAACCCTTGTTTTGAAAAATACTATAGAAGTAATGTTTTGCTCACTTATTTAAACACTGCTGCTACAGAAATACAGACCAGATATGGACTGGTATCTTAGGCTGATTTGAGAGTATTCCCAATACTGACAAAAAGAGGTGGGTTTTCTCCTCATATCTGAAGAGAACATCAACCACTGTGGCTGAAATTATCTCATAACAAGCTCCGAATTCATCAGTTTTGGCATCATACTGGAGCGCTAAAACCAGTATCAACGTTTATTCAATCCGGGAGAATGTTACTGCTGTCAGCATCTTCAGAATGTGAGAGCGTTGTATCTAACTTGACACCCATGTGTTTGAGTTCATTTGTAATTCTTTGAAGAGGCTTTATCAACCCCAGGGCTGTGGGATTTTCTGACCCAGTAAAAGAGCCCGCTCCAGCTGAAGTGACAGTTACCAGAATTCACCTGACAGCAGAGGGATGATTGATGTGGATGCAGTTATTCAAGGTCCGATGATTGTGACGCTAAAAGTGTGAAATTATTTCAACAACATTAAAACATTAAAATCCTTTACTCAACAATTTTCAGAACAATTCCACAGGAATACGTTGATAAAACAGAGGATTAGAGTCATTACCTTTATGCTGAAAATAGTGATTTGGTCCTTTGAATTGTATTAAAGCACAGCACTTTACCACCTACACGTAACCACTGGATGGTTGGAGGCTTCTGCTCCACACTGCATGCGTCCTCTAGAAATGCATATATTGACATATTAATGACCAGCTGCGGTAATACTTGGTCTCGGCTGTTGTGCATTGATTTGGTTAAAACGGTAAAGGGATGAATATTACTGTGTGTACATATGTATGTATTAGCAAGTTTTTTTTGTGTGTGTCCTTATTATTAACACTCTCCCCTTTTCTCTCCTTCTCTCTCCCTCTCCCACGCAGGCCTACAGCTCTATCCTCGTTGTCATGGTGATTCTGCTCAACATTGGAGTGGCTATTTTGTTTATCCACTTTTTTATTTAAAGACAGCACCGCTTTCAGAGTCAGCCTATCTATGCTACAACAACTATAAATTCATATGAGTATTACGATGAATCTGCTGCTCCTTCTTGTTCCTGGCGAGAGGACTGCAACTGGCTGAGGGAAGACTAGGACCAAGGAGGGCTCCGCCATCGTTTGGGCTAAAGGTGGCTATCCCGGCTAACCACAGCTAAGCTTGGTCCAGTCTTTCTGAAAGAGATGCTGAAGTGCATAAGCCCAAAGAAGTGGACGAGAGAGGGTTAAAGCGGTCCAGGTAACTGGACTACACGGAGAAAATATAGTCCAGAACCTGGACTTAAGTGAACTTCAGTAGTTCACATATAGACTCAAATGGGCTGAGCCGGTCTGATCTCCAGGCCATGAGAGCTCCAGCTGGCACTACAGCAACATGTCTGCTTCCACTGTCTGCAGACAGGACTGATGAGACAGACTTTTTCATCTTCAAATCATAGTTTTCAACAGATTTGTAACTTATAATTTATTTATTAACATTTTCTCTCATGTACAATATGTTGATGGATATATTCTTTATTTTGTAACCCTCCACCCCTCTTTATATAACTCCTGCCTTTTGGTTCCTCTGCCTGCCCAGGTGTTGTTACTGATGGTTCAAGGTGTGTGTGTGTGATGTGAGTCTCTGGCGAGTGTGTGAGGCCTTTATGGCTCCCTGTCCACACACACACGCACACTCATTGCTTTTACCCCATCCCTCTCATTTGTTCATCCCCACTCTGATTCTCATTCTTCATCTCATGCTGGGAGTGGTAATGTGTGTGTGTGTGTGTGAACAAATGTGTGCATGCTGTATATACAGTATGTTTGCAGTGTGCATGTGTGTAAATGGGTTTTTGTGAGCGCGTATCAAGCTGTATCAAGCAATGGGTGTGTATGTATGTATGCGTGTGTGTGTGTGTGTGGTCTCCAAGTAGCTCACTGGCCTTTCACGCTGTTCATGAACTTTACCAGAGCATCTCATGAGGACACAGTCACTGCTCATCCACATCTAGCCTACTAGCATCAGCTGACAGCTGTGCTCCATCTATCTCTTCCTCCTACTCTCTCCCACCTCCACACACACCAGTCAGAGGATGGAGCTTCCTCTGAGTTGGTGGTAGTTCAAGACAGACCGTCCTTGGCAAAGCCCTGCGCCTACTGTACCACTAGCAGAGGTATTTAGAGGCAATGCTGCATTCACTGAAGCAAAGCCTGTATGTGCATCACTTGAAATATGGTTTTAAAGACAATATCGTGTTGAGAAATCAGTCTTTCCCGCTGCTTCTCTCAAAACTTAACCTGAAGACAACGACTACATCTTTTATACTATACTTGCAAGATGTCTGAAAAAAATACTAGTCGCCACTTGCCTTGCTTTTGTAGCGCAAATTGATAAAAGTACAACAATGCATGCATATGTACTGTAATATCTTAGTTGTGCGCTGAATCTGAAAGTGAAAGAAGCTTCAGAAGCACATGCAACATGTTAAGTTTTGATTGGAGCAGTGTCTGGAGAGAAGCCTATTTGGCATTGATCATAAAGCTGAGATAAAACAGCAGAGTCCAAATGTCTTTTATGGACTTTTATTGATCTTTTCTGGGTCGAATGAGACCAACTGAAGTCTCTATGTGGAGCTAAGTGATACTCCAAGCAGCCTGACAACAACCAGCTGCTTGAAAGGATTTCGGTGAAATGATGCAAGTCTGTTGTAGTTCACATAAACCACAATTCACACAGTTTGTCTATTTTTATAATCCAGTGAAGACACAGTGTGTGTGTGTGTGTGTGTGTGTGTGTGTGTGTGTCCTCCTTCTTCCACATGATGGGATGGGGTGGCTGAGCCTGTTGCCATCGGTAACAACCTCCAGGGGGCAGGGAGACTCGCTGTTGTTTTTCTGTCCGACGGCGTCTCTCAAATAAGGACTGGAACTCAAACTTGGCTGTAGGCTCATTTCTGGTGTTTCCCCACATTATTACAAGAGTACAGTCTAATGTGCCTGCACCCCGAGAGGCAGAACAGTATATTTTCATTTCATTTGGGTCCCAGACTGAAGCTCTGCTGTATGCCATCAGCCTGGTGACGATGCCCTGCGCCACCCTGTTAGTCCGCAGCATGCTACAGCATGCCAAGCTCTCTCTCTCTCTCTCTCTCTCTCTCTCTCTCTCTCTCTCTCTCACTCTCTCTAGTTTAACTCTCTTTCTTTCTTTCTTTCTTTCTTTCTTTCTTTCGGTTTCTGGGAATTACTCTGTTTTGTTTTTGAGTTATGTGGAGAAAATAATGAAAGTGTTTGAAAGAAAATGACTCCTGACTCTTGTGTTTTTAGTCTGCCTCCTTTGTGTTGCTGTGTTGTGTTCTCATACTTTTCGTGTGTGCCATTGTGTGTGTTATTCCTGATGCAGAGAGGGAGTGGTACAGGCCTGGGTGAGAGGGAGGGGTACGGTTACTATAGCAACCTTAACTGAATTTTCCTCCGTCAGCGGAGGGGCGGGGCCTGCGTCTGAGGGCGGGGTTTACCTCTAGAGACCAGTGTTCTCAATGAGAGGGAGGATGGAGGGAGGCTGTATTGATGGAGGAGAGGAGGAACCGGAGAGGAAAAACACAGAAGGGGAGGGTGGGGGAAAACAAGAGTTAATACATGTTAGGTCGAGTGAAGCTGTTTTCAATCAACATTTTAAAATCATTTTTACTATGTGATGTTTTTAATCATCTGTGACGACGAGGCATGGTCAGGTGTCATGATGGATGCAACACCATGTCCATCAGCAAGTGCATCAGGTTTCAATATGGACATCTGCCGCCATCTACCGGTCATAGATGTGAACTACAAAATGGTAGAATCAAGGAGCTTCACTGCAGGACACTGAGGAGTCAACTGTAAAGATACTTAATAAATTAATTTAATTAATTAATACATTAATTTAGTATGTTAATATATACCGTGGGGTTAGTGAACCACCAGCCGGACTGACATGGAATTACTCGACTACATTCTTCATCCCTTGCAAAGATTTTACTGGCTAATATTACCCTCTGCTACGCATCACTGGGATTTTGTATGTGACTATTCTAATGACATTCTGAAATCTGGTGATAACAGTAGTCCTAAATATTTCTATATCTCAATGTGCTTGTGTTTGTAATAGTCAGTGGTGACAGTCCTGGCAGTAAGGATGACTTTTCTTTAGCTGAAGGGCCGTCGCTGACTTCTAAAATTCTAAATGTAACGCTATCAAACCCACATTCGTCATAGGGGATACACAGACCAGCTGTCTTTATGAGCTGTCTTTATGGAGAGACTGTGATACTAAATAGATGATATATCTGAACGTGTATCTGGGACTTTAAAGCTCCAGTAGCTATGCGGAGATATGTATGAGCGCATGAGAAAAAGATGTGCTATAGCAGCGCAGCGGATATCGCGCTGAACCAATCACGAGAGAGGTCTCGAATACAGACGAGGCTTGCAGCCAATCAGAGGAGACCTTTCTATATGATGGGTTGGTCGTGCTGCCAAAGTTGGGATAATGTTATACACAGCTGTTTTTTGCAGTGTTTTTCTGGATTTCAAGACTCATGGCAGAATGCAGGAAGCGTACTACTAAAAGTTGCATTCACGGACACCGAATAACCTCTAGTTTCTGTGTGTGTGTTTTTTTTCCACGGCGGTGTTCGATGAGGTAATGTCTCGGAAATGTTATGATGTTATTTCCAGCGGCAGCAGCCTCAGGCCGCACTAGTTTTGTTCTCAAACTTCAGCCCCAGCACAGTCTTGCTACCGGTTGGGACTTGGTCGCTGGGCTTCAGCCGACGGCTCCTCGCAGAAGTTGCTGAAAGCCATGCGGACGGAGGAGCAGCTCTTCGGGAAGGCTTCGGGTGCCGTGCGGGACAGGAGAGCGGGGCGGCTCGGATCGGAAAGTCTCTGCATGCTTGCGCGTCCCTTTGAATGGGGTGCTGTGTTTTGATCCTCTCTGCCATTCTGCAAGAGCCGTGTCTGTGCCGTGTGGGTGCTGCGGTCCGACCGGCGGGGAGGGACGCAGCGGTGGGACTCCCAGCTGCCATGCTGCGTGCTGAGCACAGACAGGACCGCGCTGGCTTCATATGAGGCGACTTGGTGAGATTACGGTTGGGAAGCGCCGCTGCTCCGCCGACGAAGGAAACGTGTCTTTCATTTCGCTGCCGTGGCCTCACACACCGACCGTGTGGAGGCGCACACAGCGCCAGTCACTGGCTTCAGCTCGAGTTGACTAATTAGCTGTGATTTTATGGCCACTCCAGAGCAGAGCTGCTCACGCGCGCCTGTTACGCACGTATACATACACACGCGCTCCCTTTGTTGTGAAGTTTACTCTCAGTTGAAAGTCTGACGTTTTAGTTCCAGTTGCTGTCCTAAACAGTTCCTCCGGTTGTATTGTTCAAACAGCAACAGTTCAAGTTCAGTTTGAGTGGATGTGTCAAGATGGTGGAGAGCCGGAGCTGTGTCCAAAGGGAGGGGGTGTACCGCTGGTTCTCCTCCCTCACCTCAGCCCAGAGAGCCGAGTTCCTGTGCGGCCTTCTGGACCTCTGCGTTCCCATCGAGCTTCGCTTCCTCGGTTCCTGCCTGGAGGACTTGGCCCGCAAGGACTACCACTCCCTCCGGGATGCGGAGATCAAAGCCAATAACCCCGCCGACCTATCGGGCCTCACCAACATCACGGACGAGGTGGTGCGCAGCAAACTGCTGGTGTCCCTCGCCCTGCTCGGCTCGGACAACAGGGAGGCGGCGGGGGTCCTGTACCGGACCCTGACGCACATAGACTCGGTGATCAATAACTACGGCCTGGCGCTGAACGACGGGAGGACGGAGGAGCAGTTTCTCCTGCTGTTCACCATGGCCTCTCACCACCCGGCCTTCAGCTTCCACCAGAAGCAGGTGCTGAGGCAGCAGCTCGGCCAGATCCAGGACATCCTGCAGGTGAGAGGGATGCTCGAAGCTGAGAGCCAGGAGGAGCTCACAGCTGACCCGCACAGGGCGTCCAGGAGTGAGCAGCTGGGGCCCAGCTGCCACATGCACCATATACCATATAGATACCATATAAAGATAATTTAAGCCCCATTCTGTAACAAAGACACATTTTTCCAAGTGAAATGTGCTTGTGTGAGAAATAATTTACCACTTTTGAATTACGTTCTCCAGTGAAATCACTTTTTTAATAGTAGTAGAGCGATGGGGAGAAAATACGTAGATGGCTAGATCATGAAACTTTAAAAAAAAACATGTTAGTTCTTATTAAGTCCTAAGGCACAGTAAATATCTTAGCACCTTACCTTGATTTCTAATTTCTTCTTTCTGATGCCACTTTCTCAACAGGTAGATGAGCTGACACAGTCAGTGTTTTTCCCGTAAATGCCATTTCATTTGACTTAAATTGTCTAAACTGTAAGCACATAGACTCAGAGTGTATCAGGTGATAAAAGTGTAATGTAGTGAAGTGTGTTCTCATGTGGGTTGTCCATCAGAGGAAGTGAGAGCTGCTCCGGTAGAGTCTCATGAGTGTGAATGGTATCAAACAAAAACAATAATAGGTGAAATTTGGACTCAGTGGATGACTGAGAGCATGTGGTAAACCACCGTCTGGACAAAAAGTGACATGAAAGCGCTCGTGAGGCCGGTGAGACTGCACGGTTCAGGCTGTTACTCTGCTATAAATTCACTACTCCCTGACAAGGTGCCTCCTTCAGAATAAAAGAATCCCATAAATCCAGGGCACTGGGCGTTATTAACCGCTGCGATGTGCTCTGAGTTATCACGGCGTCAGGCCATCCATCAGGCCCCCGGGCCACAGGTGAGTTTTTCACCTGCTCAGAGGAAAGGAAAAGTCATCACAGCAGGTGAAATAAACCATGTGTTACTGATAAGTACAGCACGCTGACATGTTGCCTATACGCCAAAATTACAGGTGAGACACAGTCAATGACAGGCTGCCTCAGTCATGTGTTATTCAGTGGTGAACAAAGTAAAAGACACGCTCGAAGGTGAAAGCTTACGACACTGACCACAGTTGAGGTTGGATCACAATGATATCCTCGCTTGTTGACTTAGCTAAAAGAATAATTGATGTCTTTTTAAGCCAAGCGTCTTTCATCGCCTGATTAATCGTGATGGCTTCTCTGATAAATTGCATTTTTGGCATGCCATATGTCACCAGCTATAATTTGACGGCTCCCACAGCTGCAGCTTTTAATTTGTCATCGGAATATATCAGCTCAGAAACAACCAGAACAAACAGGTTACATCCACTACGTACTTCATGTCTGACATTTAACTCTCATCTTTCATTTGTCTTGGAGACCCTTGGTCCCATTTAACAGCTCAAAGACATACTTAACATCCATTAGCCACTTTGATACTTCACACCATTCCCTAATTCTATGAAAATTGCTTGGGACATGGTTTTCAACTGATAACATGTTTCAGAAGTCCCAAAACTTCTATTACAGATGACATCTGTCTGGGCCCTTATAGACCCCCCCGCTGTAAACGTTGTTATTACCATGGATATTTTCAGACTCTTCAGCGGTGATGTGAAGTTAATGTGATGATGCTGCGAATGATGGTGACATCATCATTACATCAAGTCAATTCAACGTATTTATTGAGCACATTTAAAGCAAGTTTCGTCTTTGCTCTTTCCAGGTGAGTCGATTTTCAGATATGTTTTCTGGAGCTTTTGCTTGATCTTTGCTCCCTCTTCTAATGATACAGAACAGGCTACATCATCATTTCATTGTTTCAATTCTTTTAAGATTAAGTGGCAACCTTTGAAATCCACGATCCCGTCACTCGTCACTAAGCTGCACAAGACCGCTTTGTCTCCTGTGATAAAAAAGACGGGAGATAAGCAGGAAAAAGAGATGACACAACTGCCCCACCTTACTGTATCTGTGTTTCTGATTGTGGCATCTTACTGAGCATATTGGTTGTTGTAGGTGAGCAGTGGAGGAGGAGGAGGAGAGGCTCAAGCAGGAGGCCCCGGCGGGGATCGAGCCGCCGCCTGTTACGCTCAGCCGCACCACCACTATCACCATCAGACTGTGTCTCTGCCTCTGGCCTCGCTGTCTCCAGCTGCCTGCTCCCTGCCCGATGCCAGCGCCGCCTACCTGCCTCTGTCTGCCTGCCAGCCCTGCCACACACACTGCACCTGCTGGCACAAGGTAGGGAGCAACACGGCCGCAGTTCAGTGGGCTGTGTTAGTGTTCGTGAACACTATTTGATTCATGGGTCGCCTGCGGTTCTGGTACTTTTATGCGATGTTATCAATTTAACGTTGTTTGGGTTAACTGGCTGAAAGGCAGTTTATGGGCACATCCCAAGTCTCTTATTTGATACTCGATCTCCGCTTGAACTGAAAGTCGTTCTTGTCCGGCACCTCGAAGCCGTGTCAAAGCTCTTATGAGGAGGGATCTCTGAGGAGGCATGAGCCAGGATACAGGAGAGCAGCCTTCATAGAAGTCTTTTAGCAGCTGACACACCCCCTTGTTTGATATCAGTTATTGATTAGACGCTGCAGTTGTTCGGACTGATCTGATACAACATCACTGAAGCTTCATACCAGAGTGAAGACAGAGATGTGTCACTCCCAAGTTTTATATATATATTTTTTTTCATATTCACCATCTAGTTATAAATCTCTGTCTGAGCAACAAAAGCACCACAAACAGTTTTCTTCATTTATTAGAAAGATTTTTATTTTCATGATCTGTTATTTCCCCCATTAACTTTTATTATGGTTACAATTGAAGTCAGAGGGAGGAGAGTCCTTCAGTCGGCAAGAGCCACTTTTTACATCACTTTGTCGTTTGTTGAACAGGTAACAGGCTACGGAGAGACAACGCTGCTGCTCTGGCTCTGGTAACTGTGTGCCTTTATTAGTATTAGCACAGTGCACATGTGTGCAGACTCATCAAAAGTCTCTACAGCTGTTAAAGCCGACTGACAGCTGACCCAGCTGTGATCAGCTGCTGCTCATCAGAAACAGACGATGCTTCAGAAGAAAGGGAGGCTCACTGCTCTGAAGACACATTTCCTCGTTTCTTCTCTCCTCGCATGGTCTCCTCGTGTCTCTCCATGCATCCTCAGTGGGAGGCTCTAAGACGCAAGGAAAAGACACATGTGAGGGAAATGTGGATGCAGGATGGAGACTTGAGATGTACTCTGTGTCTTCAGTTAGCTTTTAATGCATACAAAAGTGTAGTATCCACATGTTTGTATTCCTCATCCATTGTTTAAAACTGTACATCCATTAGATCTTTGTACAAACTGAAAGCTTTCTGCAAGTGAAACTTGGATTTGTGGCTGGTGTAGTACTTCTGTTTCTGTTAATTACTGACCGTGTATTGGACCTCGGGTATGCACGCTATGGGCCCTATCTTCATGGGGGCACAACGACCAGAGGAAGCAGTTTAGGCGTTTTCCTGACTTTGATATTTGCTTTGTGCATCTGCGCAGTATTTTGGTCCAGACTGAACAGATGTTTAATTATAGAAACAAACAATTATAGAAACAAACAGGAAATGCAGGCTTCACATACGACATGCTGAACATATTGCTACTTTATGATGAGGAAAACTAAGATAAGTCCAGGAATGTGTAACTGATCACAGCTCAGTTTGCTTTGGTTTGCTAAGTCATACATAAAACACACACTTTATACATGAAGCCTCATAAGACGTGAGCTATATTTGTGTGTATGAACAGGTGTATGAAAGTCGTAATCGTCCGGGGGCGGGTGTACAATGGTAGCAGGCCGACCCTGTCATGTGATAAATGCTTTGAAATGGGAAGAAACTACTTGTCTTGTAAAACTAAAACCATTCTCTAACAACACAATCAGTGGTCAACCATAAATGTCCAAATATTGATGATAAAAGAGGACAGGAAGAAAAAGACTGGGGTTGTTTACAACCGAATGTGGACCCTTCGCCTGGCTGTGTTGTAAGGAAAGGTGGAGATCACAGGGAGAGGGAGGGGAGAGGGAGGGGAGGGGATTTCCCACTGATGCAGGAACTGAGTGGTTCATTAACCCTCTGTTACAGTAACATGTGGGATCATCCTGCAGAGCGCCAAAGAGGGATTATTTAGACGTGAATCAGGACTTGGAGAAATTTGGAGTAAAAGAAACCGCCACTCCTCCAATGTGAGCAAGATAAAGTGAGACGTGAAAAGAAAGCTGAAGAGGCGAGAGGCCGGATATTTTGTTCTTCTCGTTCACAAAGACGTAAACACACACTCTCAGCTCGCACAGAAGCAGGCAGGCACACTGTTCAAACATGTGTGAGCAGTGAAGGGAAAGTACCCAGCTCAGAGAGGAGCGTTTGTATTTAGTGTTTTGTTGCCCTTGGCTCCTGCTTAGTGCAGGTCAGCACATTTCTCTATGCTGAAATCAACCCTCTGTGGTGTGTGTGTGTGTGTGTGTGTGAGAGAGAGTGTGTGTGTGTGTGTGTCTCCAGTGAATCCCCAGGAAGTTATAAATGCTCTCGCTCTCTCTCCCTCTCTGGCTCTCTCTCCTTCCCTCAGTGCTCTGAAGGGATCGACAGGGTTTCACTGTAAACCAGAGTGTACATTATCTAGTAGAGAAGGTTTTACTCTGGCCTGCTGTCACCGACTGTAGATGAAGTATATCTGACACAGTGGCTTTCACTTTCAAGGCCACTTTTCAACGGGGTGTATGTATCTCTACTGCAGCAGGGTTGACATTTGTCACAGCACTAGTAGGCTGGAGGAAGCGTAACAGAAACAAGTAGTCTAGCATTAGCTGCGGTTGAATTTCCACATGATCAGCAGTCGATCAGATCCCGGTACGTCCGGGATCGTCCTGGTTTCAAGATGGGTGTCCCCAGTCCTGAAAAGAATGTGCTAAAATATCCCGATTTTCAACTTTTACTACCGTGTTGTCCCAGATTTCCACACAATTGAAATAAATACAATATACTTGTTTTCAGCGGTTACATGAGGTGTATCACTCATTATTACCTAACCTGATATGAAAAACACTGATTTGTCTGCCTGTGTGCCAGTCAATCAGTGTCAAAGCTGTTGCTAGCCTATGAATCTGCGGCAAGTTTGCGGCTCTTTCTGATAGGACCTGTCAGCTGTCGAGAAAGTTGGTCTTTTCTAAAGAGCTCCAGGAGGCTCATTCCTCTGAGCGTTGAATACTCCCAACGAAATTGTTCATGGCATCCAAGCCTGGACTTTGTTAAATTAATGTTTGTATAAGTAGGCAAGATGTTTCCCACGAAAAATCAACTCAATCTTATTATAGTATTATCTTATAATTAATTTAGCTTCAAGTAAAGCAACAACATCAAAATGCCAAGTAAAACTTTCGCTAAAGGTGGATTTAATTTAAACTACTTTATGTATTGTTGGGTTATTGTTTTAGAAGCTCATCATAGGCTTTGAATGTAAAAATCTTCAGCCAGTAACTACAGCTGGTTTACTCAAGTATTCTGAACTATAGTTGAGTAAATATATAAAATAGCAGGACACATAAATACTCATTTACAAACAGTCACAAGTCCAAGCACCACCGCAGCTTTCCACCACCGCATATAAGACAGACTTCAGTGCTGCAGCAGCCACTGCAGCCTGTTCGTCAACTCGCATGAGCTTGTTTTAACACGAAGCAGCTGGATGCCGAGTCACTCCAGAGGAAAAATAGTTGAATTAGATTTTCTCTTGCAGCAGAGGTGCAGTGAAACACAGCAGATACAATACTCTGCCCTTTGCAAACATCTAGAATCACCCTATTGTATTACGGCTTTATTTATCTATAAAAAAAAAACAATTTGAGTGTCAGAATTAACAGCAAAGTTAAGCTGAATTTTGTAGGAGAGGGGGAGGTGTTGCTGTCAGCACGCGGCCTCTGTTTTATAGTTTTCAGTGTCTTTACTGCACGATTGCTACTAGCAGCGTTCAGGGAGATTCACATGCTGTCCAGATATCTGGAACGTATCTAAATTTCATTTGAACACTCCTTGTTGTTCTGTTTTCTTCCTTGTAATCATTTCCACTGATGTTGTTCTCCTGAGTGGCTTTTTTACTTCATGTGCCTACAGTGCAACAGTCAGAGTCAGACTCTTTCCCTCCATGAACAATCTGCAGACAGAGCAGCGAGTTGGCAGGTTGGACAACTAACATGCGGATGTGGCAGTAGCACAGTTAATTGTTTTCAGATCTACTGCCTCATGCTGTGCGTGTGTATGATTGTAGGCAATAGCACATGTTGGCTTTTCCCTCTTAAATATAAAGCAGCACGCTTCTAACTCTAATGTAATCTTTTTATATTTGATTTTATAAATCAGCATTTTGAGGGGTTTTCCTGTTGGATTATAGGACATACAGCAATCCAGAAGTAAAATAGTAACCTTTTATTCAAACACTGCATCTACCAAGTGGTTTTAAACATAGCTTTGTATTACAGTAAGTATAGTAACTTAAAATGCTGTCTGGTCCATTCAGTCCACGTTCCATGCATTATACCCAGCAGTCTGTGTTGGAATTTCCTTTATGAACAGATGCTGTATTTGTGACTCAATTAAGTCCAGTTGTTTTGAATTTCCTGTTGTGTTGGCATATCACAGATAGTATGTAATTGTATTATAATGTGAACCATATGAACAATCATTATCATTACAAATTGTTTATAGTACTGGCTTTGAGTTGGAGGAATATTTCATAATCTTGTGGGCTCTAGGGATTTATAAACTGTGCTGTTTGTCTGACAGTCGTGGATTGCCATGTGAATGTTTTGCTTTCAGTAAAACATGTTAAAAGCCTAAATTCATGAGCAATAGACTGGGTGATAAAGATCTTTTTGTAATTATACAAACTTGTATGGATTTTTTTGGTGACTGGGAGGCAGTACAAAAAAAATATAAACCGTTACATATAAGGTAATACCTTATAAAGCTGGTTTGCAGACATGTATTTGTTGTCGTGTTCCTGGCCACCTGATGAATGTAAGTCCAGCATGTACTCTCTTTTGGCTCTGTTTTTGGTCTCCGCCAACTCCTGTGAAATATGTCTGGCTCTTTACCTGCAAAATGCTCTGTTCACTAACTAGCTGCTAACTGTGTCCTGGTCCAGTTTGGTCAGTGTTGAGATTTGTCACTAAAAACAGCCTGCAGTGAGTGAAAGGCAGTGGAAATGATGGCAGTGGTGAGAGGGAACCAAAACGATGGTGATGACATTCATTCAAAAGCTAAGCTACAGTACTAATAAATCTATGAAAGTACCCAAGGAAACTATTCATTGAAGAAGTTATAGGACAGTACATCCAATACAACTTAGACTACTAATCACAGAAAGATTGTTTTCATAGCAGTATCTTAAACTGGAGTTTCCCAAAATCTAATGTTTACTTAATGACAATAGTTTGCAGGACGAGGATGAGGTTTGAAAAGTTTGCTGGTGGATCTGACCTTTTGTGGTGTTCTTCAGCAAAACACATCAGCCCCAGTTTCAATCAGAGCAGCAGTTTGTCCAACAGTGAAAGCCGCCTCCAGGTTTAAATGTGTGTTTGGACGTCAACTCTTTCTCCCTACAGCTGCTCCTCGAGCGCGCTGCTATAAATAAGAGCGCCCTCTCCGTGGACGGGTCTGGTTAAATATTGGTTTGCTCCGCTCTGCCAGATCTTTCTCCTCACTTTGTTTTAGCACTGTGCCAGCCCTGGAGAGTGCGTTGCTCAGTGTTTGAGTTTGTTCGAGCAGTGACAGCACAGAGCTTAAGCGTTGCATTCATCTAGATGCTTGTTGAATGTTGCCTTGTGTGTGTTTTTGTGCCCATTTTGGACCGTCAAGGCAAGTGGTGGAGAGGAGGGGGAAACAGTGTGGGACTGTTTCCATGTGCTCGCAGTATTCACTATCTGTCTTTTTACAGTCGACCTGTCTGTGAGCACAGATGTAAAACCTTGAGGTCACTGTTATATTGGTACTGCACATACTCCAGTGTGCACACAAGCTGCACTTGAGGAGTTAATGCTGTCCTGTACTGTGTCTAGTTATCCCTGACTCTCGCCTTGTGGGCTTAACCTCTCTTTTGCTGATTGATCTCTCACCCCTGCGCTCCAGAGCCAGACCAGAGAGGCCGGCGCAGTCTCAGGGCAGGGCTCAGGGGTCACCACGGGGAGACGAGACCAAGCGGTCGGCCAAGAGCTCGGCCCGCCGCACCCAGACCTCCCCCCACCTCCTCCTCCCCCGCCTCCTCCTCCACCACCTCCTCATCAGCCTCCTCCTCCTCTACCTGCTGCACAGGGCCAGGATGCAGCAGCAGCAGCACCAACCAAGAACCACCAGGGGAAAGCAGGAAAGGGTGAGCTACTGGAACAGTCATTGCACAACTTCTTGTTTTTATGTTCAGATTACATTTCTAAATTGTTGCTTCACTCCCAGATCAACACTTATGATGAGCACAGTACTTACAGACTGTTGTTATGGAAATGCTCTCTGCTGTACTGTGCTTTTCTTGATGGAAGTCTCTGTCTGACTTACTGTGTATGTCATGTATGTCTATATACGTATATGTATGGCCTCACCCCCACCCTCCGTCCGCACAAATCCCCATGAAGAGTGTGTGCCATGCTGTACACTGCAGCCTGGTTGAACAAGATGTAACACGCTGGTACATCTGAACACTAAAACTAAGTGCAAAGTATGCTCCTCTAAGGCTTGACTCTGTGTGTGTGTGTGTGTGTGTCTGTGTGTGTGCGTGTGCGCGTGTGGCCATGTATTACTCATGTGGGGACATACGTCTGTTTACACAGTCACATTTTGGGGACGAAACGCAAGTTTTCAATCACTAAAAATTTAAGGGTGACGACCTGGGCTAGGGTTAGGAATTGGGCTAGGGTAAGTCACTATATTAGTCAATGCGATGTCCTCTGAAGTGATGGAAACCTGACTGTGTCTGTGTGTGAGTGTGTGAGCTGCAGTGTAGTATATCAGTTTGGATGCATGTGGTTTCAGGTTCAGGGTGACTTGTCAAGGCAGTCATTAGCAAGCCTTCTGTCAGACAGTCCCTACTGTGATGAAACGTTATGATACGTCTCAATATTTTGTTCAATTATGATGAATCAAACCATTGTCAAGCATTCATATGGTACATTCCCATATTAAATGAACGTTATGAAACATAGCTGTTGAATTTTTTAAGTTAATCTTTGTATTGGGGTGGTAGAGCAAACCTTAGTGTTGTATATCTTGAACCCTTGAAAGATAAAAGCAAACCTCCCTGCATGGATAGATACCAGTGAGAAGCTTTGTTGTTGTTTTTAAGTCACTAAGGCCTGCATTAATACAAATACCACATTTCACAATTTCTTAGAGCTGACAACCAGTGTATTTACATCCAGGAGCTATGGAGTAACATTAGCATTTAAATGGAGATGTGTTTCTGGCCACCTGTCAAGTGCAAGTCCAGCATTTATCCTCCTTTTAGCTCTGTATTGGTCTTCACCAACTCCTGAGAAACTCCTGTCTGCTGTTTGGTGCTGGGCAGGTGGCATGCGTTGGGTTTGTCAGAGTTTTCCCGTGTATTCCAGCTACTTGTTGCAGCCGAACACAAGGTTTGCATACGAGAAACCCCTCTGACATTACACATCGTCATTTCATCAGCTAGAATTTAAATATATTGATCAGGGACATTTCAAATTCTAGTGCTAATGTGTTTTTTTAAATTATTGGGGCTGTGCACTAGTGTGCATGAAGAGAATGTGTAAGTAGATATCTCCGTTTGGGGTCCTATGTTTCCATGTTTCCATGTTTCTATTTTTAAAAATTACCTAGCATCTTTCCAGACACCAATAGAACCAACGAGGGCAAGACAGCTAATGCACTGGAGATTTTGTGGGGATCATCAGATTCCAGTATATACATCATGGGAAGAATGACAGGTGTGTTAGGGGAATACGAACAGCTGACAGGACACCCGTATAAACAAGGCCAAAAACTGAAAAAGATTTATTACGAGGAGTTGGAAAAAGGGACTGAGAAGGGAAGAACAGAATTGATAATCTAAGAGAGTTAGAGGAACAGTCCACTATTGGACATATTGTCTTTGAAATAGTAATGGCGTTGGCCTTTATATTATTTTAAAGTGGAGTAATGTTGAGAATGATCGAAGTGTATTAAATGTTTTAATGTTTTAAAACATAGTGGTAAAATAAGACAGATGGAAGCTGAAGTCGATAGTGAAGTAGTGTCATTCCAGCATTTTATTGAAGAAGAAGACTCTGAGACACAATGGATTAGAACTCATTTCTGGTTGGAGTGAACCTATAAGGATGAATGTGGTATAGAGCATACTGATCTGCTGGAAACTGTCGAACATAACAAAGTTTGTCAACTTGTCTGAGATAAATAGAGAGTTCTCCACTGTAGATTGGACACTGCACAAGCTTTGGACCCCGTTCCCACTAGCTCCCCTGTTGGGGCATCTTTGTAACGAGCCCAGAGCAGAAGCGAATGTGCCACTAAAACCCATTTTTGCAATTCCTGAACATTTGCCCTTAATAGGGATAAATAGGGAATCGGATGATCCACGACTCTGCATCTCAGTAGTCCCCAGGAGAGTACAGTGGGAAACAGGCAAATTCAGCTGGATAACTAAAACCCCTGGAGAAGACGGAACTGAAGAATTAAGATTTGATTACAGGTTGAATAGAAAGCTCAAACCACGTATCATTGCCAGTAAAATGATTGCATTGATAAAAACTAAAAGAGCTGACGAGCCAGACACTCCCAGATCTACACCAAGTGAGGCAAAAGAACAAGAGAAAGAGAAGTGTTAAGATGGTTCAGGCAAGAAGGGCGAAGACAAGTGCTTAACGAGACACAATTACCAGTAAGAGAAGAGGAAGAACTGCTGGATAAAAAAGAGACAGCTGAAAAACAGCCAAAACAGTCATCAGCCCCACAATTGGATGACCAGTTGCCCCCATATGCATCTAACACTGCAGCACCACTGTCAGAACAGTATGTAATAGGACCAGGACTGTGCAAAGATGAGTAACAAAGTGAGATCAAAGGTGAGCTCTTCACAGTGACCTGGGGAAAACAATGTGAGGCAGAAGCTGAGGCAAACAGTGAATACAGCTCCAGCAAACAAGAGAGAAGTGACTTGGAGAGAAGAAGAAGAGGTGACTGCCAGATAATGCGAAGGCCTAATGACCTACCCACAAGAAGAAGCCGAATCACAGGCAAAGAGCTGCATTGCACATTAGAACAGATGACATGCAAGGAAAACCAGGAAATGGAACAACAGCGCCTGTTAGAGAGTCGGGCATTTGAAGAAATACAAAAAATGGAACAATGGAGAGCGGCAGCTGGATCAAAACAATATGGCCAGTCTGCCCCAAGCATACGACCTGTACCAACTCTACACAGCACCCCAAGACAGATGAAGAGACACAGTTCTGGCAAGAAAAAGACAGGTTAATGCAGGAACATATGCAAACCTTTGTGGAAGAAGTAGACACACTCATTGACGGATCAAGAGGACGATCAGCAGAGCCTGATCCCGGAGCAATAAAGGTGCAGTTACCGGGCGCTGTGACTTCAGGCAGAAACAACTGCATGACACAAATGCAACACCAACTAAATGACATAGAACAAACCCTTCATTCGCTGGTGGAACAACAGGGACGGGAGACAAAAAACAGGTGAAAAGTGCATACTCAGGAACTCAGGAAAGATACATGAAGCTCTGCAGCGGAAGACGTCTCAGTTCACCCGGCCAGATGAGGGCGTACCGGATCTCATGTTCCCCATGATAACAAAGGCTCCAAACCAGCGACAATATGTGCCATAGTCTTTCTGTGACATGATAGGCCTCGCTGACAGACTACCAGACCTCACAGAAGGAGCCAACAAGTGGATTACAGCCCTAGAAGAAAGCACAGCAGGAGTGACATTAGCTTTGGGGGACATCAAGGCATTAGTCATGTACATCATCGGGAAGCACGACGCAGAAGAAATTCTTTTAAAACCAGGACTGAAGAACCTAATAGAGGGCAACAATGCAGAGTGCAAAGTACCATTGTTCAATACATGGATGACATTTACTTGTCAGCCCAACTAAAACGTAAACAGGATTCAATTACAGTATTAAAAGCACTAGCCAATGAAGTAGAATATTTGGGGAGGAGATTATGCAGAAATCAAAGAAAGGTAGCCTCTTCACATATTGAGGCCATTACTGAGATACCAAAGCCGCAAAAAGTAGGACTAATGCTGTCTTTCTAGGGGATGGCAGGATACAGCAGAACATGGATTGTAGACTATGCGATAAAAACAGCTCTGTTATGGGCACTGATTCGTGCCACAGGGCAATCAGCATCACTACAATGGACTGATGCTGAAAAAATCTTAAGCAATTAAATTACTTAAAGACTGCCCCTGCGGTCGGAAACCCAGACTATAGCAAGCCATTTCATTTGTATGTTGCATAACGATCAGGTTATACATGTGCAGTGTTGATGCAATATGTTCCAATCAGGAACCATTGGCATATTATAGCACTAAGATGGACAACACTGAAGTAGGGCTCCCACCCTGCTATCAAGAACTGGCAGCGGCCATCTTTGCTGTACAAAAAGCATCTTCTATTACCGTGGGACACCCTGTTAACTTGTTTATGTCCCTCCAATTCCATGCTCTACTGACAAGTCTGCATTTCGTCTTATCACAGGCAAGACAAACTGGTTATGAGTTAATTCTCTCTTCGCCAGAACTGATGATTCACGGTTAATCTCGCAAAGCATCTGGTCCTTCCTGATGAAGGCACACCACATACATACAGTCAAAAATGCTTCATAAATTGGACCATATCGGCCGTGGAACAAATTGAGAACCAGCCCCATGCCACCTCTTTAATGGAAATGCAAAAAAGATAGTGACCACGTTCTGTGCTTTCCTTCTTGTCAGAGCTGTGCTCAACCTAGCTACCAAAGTAGTGGGACATTTCCCCATTCAAATCTAGAACTACCAGAAAACTCTGTGGTCCTACACAGAGTGGGTAGCCCACCATCGTACGACGACGACGACATTGTAAGTCAGCATGGCCCATCATTATGTAATGTTAACCGAGATGATAAAATTCTGGAAGCAATTTTGTAATGGCAGAAAGAAATAATGACCCAGGCATGGACGAAAAACGCCTAAGGACCAGAGAGCCAGTTGATTAAATTAGGTGACACTGCCATTACCGGTTATTCACAACAGTGCAACGAAAATTACAGGTCGCACAAAGATGTGAAATGCATCGTGATAGCAAACAAGGTAGCAGGTTTTCGTGATTATAACCTAGACCTTGACCATTGGTTGGATGAATCCAGAGCAGGAAGATGGCAGAACCCCCACAAGGGTGGTGGCTAAGCTCTGTATATGCATCTGAGTTAGTAAAGCAGGGAGAAACTTTGCCTGGCCCCCACCGATTTGTAGAGAAGATCACCACCTTTGTCATAGCTTCCCACCAGAGCGCCATCCCTTGCTTCAGGCAATGGGCTGATGAAACGTGAGCCATTGAGCAGGCTGAACGTGGCAAAGGATTTCCCTAATTTATGATCACCTGTGAAATCTTCAAGCTCCCACAAGGTCATTATATGGGTGTACAACACGCTCTACCCCTTGACCATCACTCGCTTTTATGACACTGCCACACATCTGCCTGTTGAAGAAGTGCTCTTCCCGGAATCAGCTGTTCCACCCTGGACTATCTCTTCCACGTGGACTCACACTATAAACCATATCTTATGCTACTACATGTATCTCATGTTTGTGACGTCCAATTAAAACATATACTGCATGCTAGTGACATCCCATCATTGGGTATATACATGCCTCATGTGTCGTAACGGTGTTGTAACCCTCTGTATAATCATGATGGTCTGTCAATATATACTAAAAGATTTATTACGTGGACGTGGCATCATGTGGTGTGGCTATGTATCCACGCCCCCAATTTCAGTATAAAAAGTGATGTTTCAACAAGGAAAGTCAGTCTGTTCTGCAGAGCATGCTCTGTTTTTGTAATCTAGAAAGAGAATAAAGCTCTCTGGACCCAACTCTTCTGGACTCTGACACTCATTTCAGACTCTGTTATCATCCTGAAGGGAATTTGAGCACTTCTTAAAACATAGAAACTTCAGCTAAAGTACTACAGTTAAGACTTGGGAATAAGGCAGAAAGGCTGCATCAAAACCTGCTCCAGTTAGCAGCTGGTCTCTGACAGGACATCAGAAAATCCACGTCAATGTTAGCGAACAAACATTCTTTTGTTGTAATGGAGAAGCCAATACATTAGCACGCTAGCTAAGCTAACCGCTGGCACCTACCTGTCCAACAAAAAACAGACCAACTCCACGTCCTCTCCCTCAATGCTCACCAGCCCCAGATTGACTCTCATTTTTGAACAATCTTTGTCCACTTCCAGTGGGTCCTAAGTCATGATTGAGAGGGATTACTTTTGTATAAATCTATATGGTGTTTGTTTGTTTGTTTGTTTAGAAAAAGCCAGCATGGTATATCGTTTAAAAATGACTGCATTCCATTTAGGTGAGCTTTTTCCAGCGTCCCTTGTGTTGTGCATCATAATCAGGCAACATGAAAACACCTTGGTGGATGTCGCACTGGGGTGTCGGGTCTTTGGAAAATAACATAGCCAAAGAGTAAATATCTTCACTTAAAATAAACCAAACACACATTGTGACAAAATTGGCAGCAGTGACTTGTTCTCCATTCTCACACTGTCACACTCACACTGAATTATTGGTTTCCACAAGACAATTTGATCAGCTAGCGTAGTTTCCATTATCATTCACCCAGTGACCTGCCAGTGTACAGTATGTGGTTTAAGGTGGGGCGAGCCTCTTCAGTCTGTTATTGTCTTGGCCCCCTGCCTCTGTCTGTAACACAATACTCAGCTATCTCACTACCTCATGGTCACACCACGTAGCTGTCACCAGCAGAAAACAGACACACACACACACACACACACACACACACACACACACACACACACACACACACTGCATTCAGCATGTCGAAACACATAAAACGCAAATGCAGAGAAGCATACACACACACATTCTCTCAGGCGACACACAATTAGGTTTATATGCCATGCCCTACCATTTTCCCTGTGTGTGTTTACAGTGTTTGCTACCTCAGGCCAGGCAGAATCAGCCACACCTCATGTTGGTTTTACGATGTGTTTTTTAGCACACGCATTATCTGTGGTTATACCCAAATATCCATCAAAAGTAATACAGACACAGACAGCATGAGGGATGTTTATCAATATGTAGTATTATCATTATTAGCATATAACTGAAACACTTCCTTCGGTCACATCGGCAGCATGTCACACACACACACAAGGACTTTGTCAAGTCTTCTGTGTGTGTGCATGCCTGCGTGCATGCGTGTTTTATGAGGGCAACACCTCTCTCTTTACTCCTTTATCCTCGCCTTTATTTGTCTCCTCCTTCCCTCATGTCTTCCCCTCCCCTGCTGCTTGTTTCTGCACGCCTCATGTGGTTTCAAATAGAGAGTTCTGGAGTCTAATATGACTGAATTGGTACCTGGAGGTCTTCTACACACACAAACACACACGCACACACACACACACACCCAGCTATTTAGCGTTTCCACCACTTCAACTCGCCTTGTAACTGATGGCATGGGTCTAATGGCTGTGGAGCAGCCCTAGCCTGCCTCTGCCCCTGAGGCATGCATTCAGGCGTATATGTAGACATATGCTCAAATAATCCAAGATGTGTGTGCCTGTGTGTGTGAATGCAAACGGTCCTGACTCCTGTGTGAGTAAAGACAGATTTGCATCCATATATTTATGCACACACTCACATTATTAAGTCATGATACATCTTCTTGGAATACAAATATGATGTGTTCTCAAGTTACACTGGATGATTAGGGGTGAGGCCAGGGTTAGTGGGGATAATTTGGTGTGTCAGGAGTGGAAATGTCATTGCGCAAACAGGACCAGCGGAGGGAGGTTTTGGTGCCAGAATTGAGGGCTGGATGGTTACTCAGAGGTTAATAGTCCTAAAGGACAGCACCAGTGTTTTAAATTTGATACAAATAGCTGCAGGCAGCTGGTGGGCAGGTTACAGGTTGGACCAGACAAATTTGTGGAGGCTGAATCCCAAGTGGGGAGCACGATCCTGAATGAGTTGTACAGTAGCAGCTGTGGGGAGGGCTTTGGCACTACTGCCAGGACAGTTTCTGTCCAGATGGAAAATTAGAGTGCATATATACAGAACATGGTAGAGTTTTTGCCAAGAGTTTAGACTCATCTAATGGACAAAATGTACAGTCGGTCAGACCATGAGTGTACAGAGTCACTAAGTGCTGATTAGTATCAGATGGTTCACAGTGCTGAGGGTAGTGGACTAATCTTCAAGGATGAATGGAATAGCAAGATAAGGAGCTCTCACATCTCACAGATTAGTTTGGTTCATTTGTCTCAATCATAGATGAAACTAGGGGTGTAACAAGAGTAGAGTTGAATTAGCAAGAAAATAGGGAGGTGTAAATAGTAGTTGAGGCTGCTGAAAGAAAGCTGGAGGAAGAGAATGTGTTATATCTGGGTTATATGTTGAGAAATACTCACATCAAGCTGTTGTATGAAATGTGTTTGAACTTGTGGGGAGACAGTAATTGGAAGAGGAAAGCAAATAATGTTGCAAGTGTCATTATGTCAGTTATGTCGCAGTCTAGCTTCAGGACCCATCAGTGCTGTCGAGCAAGCTTCTACACTGTTACATCATGATCTTGAAGATTCTCTTACTTACTTAAGCCAAAACTTTTTTTCCATTTGGAAAGCAGTCATAAATTTAGGTTGCACAAAAAGCTTCAGTTTAAAGTGCCTTTTATTGGCTCAGAGGCTGGCAAAGCAAGTCTTTTCTATGCCTTGGTCCTGGAAGGATCTGCAGGCAGAGCTCAAACTTGAGACCCTTGTCTCTTTAAATTACTTTTAACTTAGAATAATGGAAGTGGTCAGTGCTGGCTGCACTTGTTTCAACCAACTAACAAAAACATGCTGAATTTCATGCTGCTGTGTTTGCTGCACTGTATTACCCAATATGTGTGTTATTCTGCAGTGCAGGACACACTGTGTAATAATGCTGTTCTCTGTCTTTTTGCAGTTAAAATGCATGTAGTTGATGAAGGACAGTTATTTAGCAACATGATACAGGAATGAAATCTCAGTACTGGGAGATGAAGTCAACATGGCGTCACTGAGGATGGTCAACAAACCCACCAAACATGTTGCACACACTGTACTCTGCAGCCATTGAGTTGAGACTAACCATGAACAGTGCAGGTGACTGGCTAGTTCACAGTCGCTGTAGTACTTAACAACATGATTTAACTCAGGAGAGTGGGTCAAGTCCTGCCCATTTAAACCAATCAACCCTAAATGATGTGTTAAAACAAGTGTCTCAAACATGTGACGTGTGCTTAATCATCTGCGAAACGATCTGTGTTACTTTCAGTGGTGATTGAGAAGGTGGTGCTGAGAGGAGTGACACACAAGTCTGAAGACTCCAGTGAATATGTGTTCGAGGTGGGTCCAGTACATAGAAAAACACATGCTGTTGACTCCTGCTCATTTTTCCAAATTTCCTCTCTTCATCTCTTCATGTTTTTACCCCCTTCTCCCACCTGGTTTTCTGCTCCATCACCTCCGCATTCCTCTTCTCCTCGTCCTTCCTCTTTTCCACTCCTCGCTCCAGGCCAGCTGGTCAGATGGTTTTGTGTCATCCGTTGTCAGGACTCAGCAGGAGGTGACAGAGCTGCTGTCCCAGGTCAGAACCAGCGCTGAAACTCTTTCACTCTTTCACTGACTGATAATAATAATCTCAGGCTACATCCGGGTTGGATTATAGGGATGTATAGCGTGGTATCATCAGCATAGAAGTGTATATATATATATATATATATATATATATATATGTGTGTGTGTGTGTTTGTCTTATTTGATTATTTTTCTCCCCAAGCTGTCACAAGCATTTCCTGATGAAGAAGTGGAGAAATTCCTCCCTCAGTCCTTAGAGCTGGACCCCAGGTCAGTCCCACAGCTCTTCCTGTTTATTGTTGTCCATGGAAAGTGTTGTTTCTGTCCTATCCTGGTACAGTCTGTTCCAGCAGAGAAAAATAAGGACATTTGATTGAGCTCTTTCAGGAAATAATGTCTCATCAGAGAATTTTGCTACTTAATTCAGATCAAGTTCTTACTTACTGTCCCTTATAAAAAATTAGCAAGGCAGATTTGTGGAATAATTTAAATCCTGCACTGTTTGCTTGCTTACAATCGCTTACTCACTGTGTTTTGTTGGTGCATTTCAACATCTCTTGGTGCGTTACTGCCTTCACTTAGCACAGTGTAGCATGAGGCCTGGCTGGAATGTGTATTGGATCGCCATGTACTTGTGTGTGTACATGTGCGTCCCTGTACACATGCACAAGATAAAATTGCTCTGTAGCGCCACTGGTGGTCTCAAACTTCTTAGCACTCTTGTTATACACACATCATATTTGCAAAATAGCAAACATGCTCTATCTAGTAAATTCTGTCATTTGGCTAGCAGCAGCTGCTTGTGAATATCATTTTCCCTGCTTGTTAGTTGTCTGGCCAGCAAAGCAGAGACAAGAAGTGAGGGTGTGGAGTGTTTTTCTAATCCAGCCTCTGAACATCTCAAATCCAGCTGACTTTATTTGGCTTCCCTCTGTCCATCTGACTTCCTGTCTGTCCCCCTGCTGTCCTGTCTCTGCCTGCACCCAGGTGTCTGACAGCGCTGCCCTGCCATGTCCTCCAGCACCACAGCGTCCAGCTGTTCCTCACCTCCACCAGGCCTCTCTCACCCAATTGTCCTGCCTCCCTCCCCCCATTGCCCTCCTCCCTTCCCACTGCTCCTGTAGCCCCAACCTGCCCGATCACCTCCAGCTCTCGTAAGTCTTTTTTCTTTTAATCAATCAATGTCCTTGAGTTTGGATTTTTATTTGTTTCTTTCTTTTTAAAAAAACATCGAGAGACGTGTTTCAGAAATCATCAGATGGGATTAAGCTGCAGATAGGCTGCAGTGTCTGTAAAACCAGTCTTTACAGGGGGGCAGCAGGGATATAAAACGGGAGATCCCTATTCTTAGATGCAAGGTGCCAAGGGGGGGGACTGTGCAAGATAAAAGATATGTCTGGGTTTTGGCGTTGGATGTGAGAGAAAGAGGCAAGTGAAAAAGAGGTAATGGAAAGGACAAGGCCATGAGTGCTGGTTGGTAGTAGAAGGGGTGAGAGAGGTGAGACTGCAGGCACGATTTTCAGTTTGTGTTTTGGAGGTGTTGGAGGGAGCGGACGAGGTCTATTTTAGTCTGGTGTGGGAATTCAGGGTGGCATGTTTGTGTTGGGAAGCATTGGGAGTGTGGTGACCTCATGTAGGTGTGTGTGTGTGTGTGCATGCGTGTGTGCATGCGTGTGTGTGTTGATTCTCTGAGTGTGACTTCATCCCAAAGAGTATTTATAGCCGTCAGTGCAGTGTATGTCTGTGTGTGTTTGTGCGTTTTGCGTGTGTTTGTACCTCGGTGTGTGTTTTTGTGTGTGTGTCGGACTCACAGGAGACCCCAGGGAACCAGGCTAATATGAATGTGTCTGACTCTGCTCTAATTCGCCTCCATAAACACACAGAGCTCTGCCCTCCACCACAATATATCGCAGTCCATTCTTCATAAGCTTAATATTAGGCTGTAATATCACATTTATTGCACTGAACACATGGTTCACCACATGCATGCTTCTAGTTAATGGGTTTATCTCAATAAAAACACAGCAGACTTTGCTTTCAGACAAGAACAAAATGTCACCTGACCAAGTTTGCTAATTCTTTGTATGATGATAAACGGATAAACCGTAAAAGGCTGCAATTATGGCTGATTCATTCCAGGTTTTGTCATGCAGAAACCCCATGACATTTCAAATTTACATGTTGCAGTAAGCAGTATAGCGTCTTTGCAATTTAACTTCCTTCAACACTTTGTTTGTGCTATTATAAATGTTAAATGATAAAGAAAAACAATGTGTACTGTGGTTTTGACCTGACAGGCCTATATCAGGGCAGAAATAACAATAAGGTAGGATTGATTATGCCTAGTACACCACTAAAGTACCACTTACATTACATATAACAGTTGATATCATTATTTCATCATATGTTCAAGTGACCAACAATGCAATCCCAATAATATCTCAATATTAAAGGTCCCATGTGAAATGTTCTTGTAAACAAACTGTTTCCGTTCATTGTTTCCCACCAAACACCAAAACTCATTCTGTGTGTCATTGAGATGTAACAAATCATATTGAATGCATTTAATTTCCCAATAAAACAGGGACCCACTCATTAAACATTGATCTGTAGTGCTGCTAGTGATCAGAAACTCCACAGGGTACCTTTAATACAATGAAATAATATCAACCAGATGTTATTATCACAAAGACCCTGTGATGTTGACACCGACTGGCACTTTAAACCATCAAAATGACTAAGCACCATCACTGCATGTGAAACTGATATCCTATATAATCAACATACTCATCTAGGATGTATTTTTTCTTTCTTTCTTTTTTTCTTTTTTGGTTTTTTACCATGTTCAAGACAGCAATTCAATGTGAAAACTTTTCAGTGCCAGAATGACTTGCCAAAATCTTACCATCAAACACAAAAAGCTGTCCTTGCCTAGATATAAAAAGTGAAGCACTCAATCACACGCTGTTCTTAGAGCACAGACACCTGAAGTTTCAATGTGCTACTAAGCATACATATCACTGTCAATGCAACAGATGTCATATCTGTAACAGATGTGCCATCCAGCATTGATTGCATCCATGTGGGACATCTGATCATGTGGCTGGCGGTCATGAACCTTCCTCCACCGTGAGGAAAAGAGTTCCTCTGTTGGGTTGAGGAATGGAGAGTAAGGTGGAAGGAAATGTGACACCGTCCTGGGAAGGGCCGTAAACCACTCTGTGACTGGAAGAGGTGGTGGAACGCCACACCGTCCCATATAATAACATATAATAAACCACAGTAGATCCTTCCTCACCTGGAACAAGTCATTCATAGAGGTCAACAAGTAATGAAATCAGACAGTGTTGTATGTCCTTAATTAATTATTTGTAGTGTTTCTTTCTAGATGTTGCAGAATGAAGTAAATTTCTGTCTGGTTTACAGACATAAACATGCAATGTTTTGGTGGTGGTTGAGTTTGAGTGACCACTGATTGCATTTTGTATGAAAGTAATGAATGTCCACGTTGACCTCTGCTGTGCTGCCTGTGTGAAGAATTTTGAAGAAGTGAAAAGAAATGAGTGTCACCAATTGTAAAACTGAAAACCCACAGGTGTGGTTGAAACCCGGCAGAAGCAGTAAACCGATGCAGTGAAATAGAGTCACAATCATCAGTGTGTTCTGATCCTGACCTCTGCATGAATTGCACTTTTTCTCATTACTATATGTTGTTTATTTTATCCTATATTGCTCCCACTCTGTCTTTCAGATGTTGGCTGTATGCTTCAGTACAAAGGAACCAACAGGTAAGATTTTTTCTCTCTCTGTCTTCCATCCTTCATCATCATCATCATCATTCGTGCCCCCTCAGACTGTCTCTCCTTTCTCAGGGCGGTGTACAGAGTGGCCAGCGTCCAGCCCGTCGTCAGCACCCACAGCTCTGTCTTGACTCGCCCTTCTCCTCACCTCTCCTCCCTCCCTCCTCCTCTTCCTCCCTCCATTCCTCCTCCCCAGCACTCCCCCAAGCTGTCCTCCCTCCCTCCCCCTGTGCCAGCCCTGCCCAGTCAATGCTCCACGGCTGTCGGAGGCGATCCCTCCTCCCAGCCGCACCCCCAACACAGTCAGCCGCACTCGTACTCTCAGCCCCAGCAGCACTCCCAGCACCACCTTCATCCACAAAGCGGCAGTCAGTCCAGCGCACAGCCTCAGTCCCTGCACCTGTCCCATTCCCAGCCAACGTCCCACTCACATTCCCAGTCCCTGTCATACCCTCAGTCCCACTCCCAATCCCGATCCCAGTCCCTTACACAGGCGCCATGCCAGTCTCAGCCCAACACTCCGGAGCAGAACGGCATCCTGGACTGGCTCCGCAGGCTCCGGCTCCACAAGTATTACCCCGTCTTCAAACAGCTCACCATGGAGGAGGTGGGTCGACTTTGGATTCTATCCCGTAGTTTGTTGATTTAAGAGTTATTTATTAATGCAGTTTAAAGTTAACAGGCACTTAAAGTCGCAGAGGAGAAGGAGAGACGCTGCTGCCAGAAGAGCCGCTGACCCTTGTCTGTCCTTTTTTTGTGCTGTTATCAGTTATAGATTTGTATTTCTCTGCATGAGAAAAATGACGTGTGGTGTGAGAGTGTGTGAGAAGTGAGTCTCACTGTTAGTGAGTGACAGTTGGCAGCCCTGTGTGTCGCACAATAACTAAAACGGCTCAGTCAATAAAAGAAAAAGAAGAAAATTGTCTCCTCAGTATACTGCCTCCTTGGCAGAGATCTGGGAGCATGTTCTTCTCAAGTATATTTGTCGTTATAGATTTTCCATGTTTTTTAGGAGTCTGTTCACTCTGATATAGGCTAATAAAAAGACCAATTTTGTAAGAAAGTGACAATATAAAACAATAATAGCGAATTAGGCCTAAATAAATTTTGGGTTTTGGGTGTCTGCTTGGAAAAATTCTGGCTCTTGAACAAATGTTTATGAGGATCTCTGTCTTATAGGAAACGACAAGCACGCTCAATAACTTACTAAAATCAGTATTTCAAGTGGTGGTCATGTGTCAGCTTTAAACACTCATGAATAAACCAGCATGCCTGCTTTTCTTATACATGTTATTAGTTTGAAATCTGTTTCTCTGTGTCACCTCCAGTTTTTAGCGCTGACAGAGGAAGACCTGAACAAGTACGACCTGACCCAAGGTGCAAAGAAGAAACTCAAGACTCAACTGGAGCTACAAAAGTCACTGGAGTAAGCTGCAGATGTCACTAAGTCTTTTTGATGCACTCATGGCTGATAAGGATTTTCCACAACAGGAATGTCAAACTTACAATGAGCTTTCTAAGTTAGATCAATACCACTTTCCTGTCCTGTCAGTATGAAGCTTGAGCCAGGAGACAATTAGCTTAGCTTAGCATAAAACTGGTACAGGGGGAAACAGCAAGTGTGGCTTTGTCTAGGTCAGACATATGTCTACCAAACACACCTGTTGTTGCAGGAGGACTGAGTTGCCTTCAGGCTAAAGTAGTGATGAGGCTGCTACATCGCAGCTGTGCGTTGTTTGTATAGTACATTTCATATATAGAGGCTGTTGAAGGTGCTTTACATAATGCATTAAAATCATAAAAAGGTAATAAAACGCATAAAAGCATTAAAAGCAATTAAACAAATATAAACCATTTGAAAAGAAATCAAAACATTACAGAGAAAGGCGTTAGAAGTTGAGTCCAGCCTAGACATAAATCCTCTGATCCTTGCTATGGTTTTAATAGAAACTCTTGGATTTGACGTGGCTGTTAAAGATTAAGTCAGAGTCAAGATTTCTGACCCTCTTGTTTAGTTTTCAGAGACAGAGAGTCGAGATGAAGGCTAACGTTTGGTATTCGGACAGTTATCTTGGTTTTGTCTGCATTTAGCTGCAGAGAGTTTGAGTCACTGATTTCTTTTATTCCCTAGCAGAGATAATCTCTGAGAGTGTAGTTGCTTGGTGGCAGAGCAAAGTAAATCTGGATGTCATCTGCATAATTATGATAGTTAGTATTATTGTTTTGTATAATGTGGCCTAGAAAGAGGACCAAGAATACAGTATTCCCTATGATCCCTATGAAATTGGTATTGAAATATAAATAAGAGCCATTCCATCATGAATAAATCCCTCCATTCTGAAAGCCACTGTCAGTGGAACAAAATCCAATAAAAGTGGTACATAAAGAAGTCCTACAGAAAAGTGTTTATGTAGAATGAATAAGAAAAGTTCAGCTGTTGCCAACAGCTCAATAGACCCTTGATGACTTGTTTGTATCGAAGTTCAAAACCAAAACCAACTAGAAGTGCACACTCACCAGATCTCCGCCAGATGTTGTTGGGGACAAGCTGAAGCAGTTGTTTATCTCTCGCGGACAGATACTCACATGGACACACGTGCGTGCGCACACGACCAAACGTTTCCCGTATATGGAAACTCCACAGAGGGCGAACCGTGCAGGGATTTGACCTGGAGGTGAAGTGTCATCCTGTTAGACTCTGCTTTCTGAATGACATCTATGTGTCCCTTTGAGCCATGAGAGGCTTAGCGTGCATCCTCTCACATGCTCACAATCTGCCAGAACATCTGGAGAAAATCACGAGAGCAGGTTTTGAACTGAGGGTGCACAGAGTCACTCAGAACCTGCTCAGGGAAAATCTGTACTCGCGAATCTGTCCACTAATGTCGGAGGTGCTGAATTCAGCATCGCTGATGTACTGGCAAGTGGTGCTGTGGCTGTCCTAGAGCTTCACTTAAAATAACTACTCACTTTAAAAGTTAGTCTACATACAGAGTATATGTTGTCATATATGTTGCAACATTAGAGCATGCTCATCATCTCATCTGTAAAAACTAGAATGATTAAAGTACCTGTTACAGTGCAGGTCTTTGTGAAGTTAGCAGATGCTTTGTCCTTTTAATGATTAATAGAGAGACTGATCAGCTGCTGATTTGGACAGTAAATATTCAGCAGTACCGTCCACACAGTGTCAATGGTTAACCGGCTGAAGGTGGGCCATAGAGATAAGATGTACTTCTGCAGAGATAACCAACAGAAACACATGCAAAAACACAAAAACGTGGATGTGAAAACAAATGCGTCTGCATGCTCTGACTCTCTTACTTACACAAAAACATACACTCACACAGGTACACACACACACACACACACACACACACACACACACACACACACACACCTGGATTTCTGGGTTTCTCACATGTGAACTGCTCTCATTATCTGTGATAATGGTGTTTCCATCCCCAGTATCAACAGGTTTCCATTAGGCAGGTGCCAGCTTGTGTGTTTGTGTGTGAGTATGCTTAAACAAGACACAGGAAATGGAAAGTTCCCGCCGTGGTGGCCATGCGACAGGTTTGCAGATGTTTGGGGAAGAGCAGTTGGGATGCGGATGAACATGTTGAGTGGAAAATGTCTCCCCCTGGTGGTGACAGGAGAACAAGAGCTGCCTTTCAGCTTTTCTTAACCTCGGGGCAGGCTTCTACCTTCTAACTTAAGACTTTAAGGTTTTTGTTTTTATGACACTTGGGATATCTTGTTCCATTCCAGTCCAGGGTTGAAGGTTAGGGTTAGGATTATCACACAATCATTCCTCTTAAAACAACAGAAATCTATCATATAAAATGATTTCGCCCCTTCTTTTTATGCAAAAAATTAGCTTCTAAAAAAAGTGTCATGTTCTTAAAACAGGATGAGCCACAGCATGCATCAAACCTCTGTGTGTTGTGTGTGTCCCCAGCAGAGAGATGAAGATGGAGAAGTGGTCCTGCAGCGGCATCGCCAGGGTGACGCCTTCCAGTCACATGGGACCCTCAGCGCATCCCACCTCCACTGCAGGTAACACAGCTGGTTTGTCTCAGGCTATCTCTGCTCATTTAACTTCATTTACAAATTAGTTTAGAATCTTCAGACGTGAAAAATGTTTGCTGTCAGCTTAGTTGGCCTTCATTTGAAAGTAAATTAGAATTAAACTGTGGCAGTCCGAAAACAGCCCAAGATTGTGTTGTATTGAAATGTATTTAGGAGAGCTGCGAGTGGAGGTGGACGCTGCGCAGCACCATCACCCCGTCTCAACAGACAGCAGCTCGTCCTCGGGTTACTCCAGCTCTTCCTGCTCCCCCCGAACACCACTCTGCTGTGACTCCACCTTCGACAGGACCAGAGACATTCACAGGCGTAAGTCTTCTCACAGGACGACTGAATCACGATAATCCTGAAAAAGCAACTCTGATTGTGATGTTCCCTACTGTAGTGTTTGCTTATTTGGTTTAGTGCTCAGTTCCTAATTCGTGAATTCCAATTCATGCACAAAATAATGAGAACAAATTGACATTAGCATGGTCTAAACAGAAAGCTCCCTGCTTCCTCTGTTGCTGAAATATAAATTTCTTACTTCTTTTATTCCATTTTGTTTCCTTCCATTTTGAAGAATGTTTGGCCTGTAACACACAGAAATTCATTTTTGTGTCTCCTTACATTTACTAGAAAATCTTCAGGGTTTATATGAAATGAACAGAAATTCAAGGGCTTCTGACACTGCCACATGCAATGAAACATTTTATACATTTATCAAGTCATTTATACTGTAACAGCCTCTATTTGGTATTAATAATTGTGCAATGGCCAAACGACATGTCAGTGTTTCCTCTATAACAGGCCTGGGAGGCCAAAAACATTTCTTTTAATGCCAGCAGCCTTTATCTGTTCATTCAGACACCAGTGATTTGTGTTTGTGGGAGCATCTGTGCAGCGCTGCTCCGAAACATGAGTCAAACTCTGTGTCACTGCCTGGGAAACTCTTCATGTGATGAAAGCGCCACTACCACTACCCGATCATTAGTGTCCTCTTCCCTCGTTACACTGAGGTGGGATTAACCTCTCCACATGCAGAGCAGAGCGGAGGAGAGACGGGTGAAGTGATGATAATGTCGTCAGTACAGGTTACAAACATGCTAACATGCTGATGGATCCTGTGTTTCTGGGTCTTTATTTGACCCAGACCTCATTGATCTGGAGGTGATGTCACGTAGCCCCGCTGTGTTTTATGCAGAGTGAGCGCTGCACCAGACTCCATTTTAAAAATAGCGTTTTAAATGCTGCATCGCTTGTGAGCAAGACATAAATTAGGAGGCAGTTTGGCCTTTTTGTGCTCTGATTAATTTGGTATGCAGTTAACACACCAGTCATAATTTTCCTCCTGGCACTTGCTCCTCATGTTCTTCATCGCTGTTTGGAAAAAGAAAGTAAGAGGAGTAACAAGTGATGTGTTCCCTTTCTAAATAAAGGTGTGAGGTGGATCTAGTTTATGCTGATGTGAAGAGTGGCTTATGTGGATTTTGAAACACAGATTTACATAAACATAGCAGAATAAATTTACATTTTTAAAGAAAACACTGCATGTCTATCACGTTATAATATGCATGTACATGTACACATTAGCATGCCACCAACTGTATCTGTAAGTTGTCTCCTTTAATATGTCTGATCTTAGCAAACCATCTGAAGTCATACTCCTGGAAGTTTCTCCTGTATAAGCCCAACATTTTCAACATCCCTGGCGTATTTCTACTGTCTGTTAGTGATTCCTGCCTTACTCTCTCTGGTGTTCAGTCACACATTAAGGTGAGCTCTCAACACACCACCATGTATCTGTGTCACAGGTATGCCGGGTCCGGACGCAGCAGGAGGGGGTCCCGAGAAGGACCGCTCCTGCCTCTTCATCCTGAACTCCAGCTGCCCCACAGGCTCCAGTCGCCCCACAGCCCAGGTCCTACCTGTCCAAACTGATCCAGCTCCCCCTCTCCCTCCCTCCTGCTCCTTTGGCCTCCCGCAGCCTCCCTACCACCCACAGGCCAGTTACCCCCAGACCCTGCTCTCCCCGGTCTCAAACCCAGCACGCATCCTGGCCTCCCCGCGTAAGCCCAGGCCCCCTCCGCTGTGCACGGAAGACCGGACTAAGCCGCTGGGCTCGGGCGTGCCTACGGCTGGTGCAGGCTTCAGCACGGGGCTCAATGTGGGGATGGGGGTGAGGCTGGAGAACCTGTTCCCTGGCCTTAACATGGACGGCTCATCAACGCTACAGGACTCGGTGGTTTGCCGCGGCCTGGCCGGAGGTGCTGTGGGTCTGATGGTAGAAACCAGCTCTGCTATGACCTCCACCTCCAACAGCCTCCACCACGTCTCCCACCCCCCTCTTCACTTCCACCTCTCCTCCTCCTCATCCCCCTCTCCATCTGGATACTACTCCTGCCCACCTACTTCCTCTTCCTCCTCCTTCTCCTCTTCTGTCTCCTCCTCATGTCCCTCCACAAAGTCTGGCTCACAGTCTGGCAGCTCCAGTGGTGGTGGTGGCTTTGTTCCCATGGCAACCGCAAGCAATGTTCCAGTGGCTGCTGTGCCCGGCAACACTTACTACCCACCCCAGCCTGCCTCTAGCCCCTCCCCTTCCCCCTCCTCTGCGTCTTCATTGGATCAAAGTTCAGGTCACACCCCTTCCGTGTGTGTTTGCAGTTCCTGCGGTTGTCGGGGAAACTGCGGCGCGTATGGGGCGTTGCCTGGATACGCAGCGGCCGGCTACCTGCAGCCATTGTCGGCCGGCCCCTCCCTCTTCACCCTGGGTCCTCTGCTCCATCTCAGCCCCCTGATAGCCTCGTCCAGCACCGCCGGCACTGGAGCCTTCTCCTACCCGATGATGATGCCACCACCTCTCTACCGCCACAGCCCTGTGTCACATGACCCGCAGCAGGGCTTCGCCTTTTACCAGCCCCATGGCATTGTGGGAAATGGAGGCCAGAAACGGACAGCAGGGAGCCTGTCGTGCTATAACTGTGGTGCCAATGGACACAGAGCAGAGGAGTGCAAACAGCCGCCCATGGATTCAACACAGCAAGGTGAGTGAAAAGAGTGAACCAGTGAACTACAATGATTTCCTGATAGACTTTAGACTCATTAATTGATGATAAATAAGCAATGAAAGAGTGAATTATCTCGCAGTATTTGGTGGCACTCTATAAATGAAGCAGTGAATGAACGCTAATTGCATGTCAAAGATGATGAGCTCACCAGTTAGTTTCATTACTGTAGTGTAGTAATATTCTACGTGTGATTACATTATTTCTCTTAAGATTAGAGTCAAAGAGTCTAAAGATTGAACCTACATTTCATATTATTTATGTAATTATAAAAATAATCCACACAATCAGTAAAGAGCCACCAGTGTTTAGACTGCAACCATCTGTCTGGATGTGAAAGATCATTTTAGATTGTCTGTTAAAAAACAATGTTTGCAGCAACTTCAGTTTCTTAATTGCCTAATGCATTTATCTAAAGTTTTAAGGCTGCATTTTAACAACTTTTTAGGATGCCTATATCCAACGATGATAAAATTATAATTAATGATTTCAAACACACAGTTCTATTTAAATAATACTTCTTGTAATTGTGGCACAGAATGTGGTTCAACCTGTAAATTACCCATAAATAAAGAAGATAGTCAGTTTCTGTTTCTGCTGCTGTATGTCTTTGTATTATTTGGGCAGCTGAGTTTCTCTGTGTTGCTGTGTTTCACAGGGACATTTCGGCTGAAGTACACTCCTCACTCTGACAGTAAGGACTCAGGGGACTAACGAGTGGAAACACTAGTGGATCTGAACTGTCGTACTCCTGACACAACTGTACCTCATGCTCCTGCTGGAGCCAGCAGGCAGCGGCCACAGAGTTTAAAAGGGACGAGCAGACGGACGGCCTGCCTCCAGGTACAAGGAGGCAACGCGAGTCTGTTTAAAGACCGTCGATGTGAAAGCGCAGACCACCTGTGTCTTTTGTAATTCTTTTACAACAGCTTACGGAGAGATGAGAGGAGGATGGAAAAGAAACAGATTGCTTGTCACAGTGTGTGTCATCAGATTAGCTTTCATCCCTCCTCAGATCTCCACAGAGACAAACACGAGTCACAGGCAGAGCTGGAGATTTGTAAACTCTGCCTCGCCTCCTTTCAGAGGACTCTGCCTCATCCTCAGAAGAGACACTACAAACAGCTCACCAGCCATGTTACTGATGGTGCAGTACAATCAGAGAGTCCCAAAATCTGCCACCCAGCTAAGTGACTGAGCATTTATTGTCTTCTAGGTGGTTCACAAACCAAAGGCACAGCACTCACTGGGAACTGAGCCGAGTGCATTTTAAACATAAATCCCAGAAATCAAATTATAGTGACAGACTGGATACCTTGCATTTCTGTCCAGCCCTCTGAACCCACAAAGAAGCACCTTTCACTGAATCTGCTCATATAAAACATCCCATCCTACATTTTATGCTAACAGGACGTTATGCAATATGTGCGCTGAGCAAAGGCAATCGACGTGCGTCTTCAGAACTGCCAATTAAACTTGGCAAGAAGTTTAACTACCATCCACAACTCTTTTTATGCAGCTGTGAACAGCTCGTCTATTTCCGGTGAGCATCACTCTGTAGGAGAATAGCATCCATCAAAACAGTTCATGTTAATCCAGCTTTGGTTTGTTCACAAGAAAACGCCACAGTACACCTTTAAAATGGTGAATCAAGACGGTTGATCCTTTACAGAACCTGAGGCTCTGCAGAATCTGCTGCTCCACCCAAGATCGGGTGGTTTATTCCCAAGGAGACCAAAACTGACGAGGCATTCAGGCGCTGTAATGTCAGCTTTTAAAGTTGATGACCACATGGTGGCATTAAGAGGCTGGTGGTGTAGAGACCAGCAAGAAAAACCAAGCTCCATGATACCAAGTTGTGATGATCCAACGTCTATTCTGTGCCATGAAAGCACCAAAAGAGCTACACGGCTGGGAAATGCATACTGTGCAGTAAGAAATAAGTGTGTGCTGCACTCATCTGCTCTGCTGCTAACAAGGCAGATCATTTATCCGGTCACAGAGGAGCCCACAGGCCGGTGCAGCGGGACAGACTGACACAGTATCTTTTATATAAAGAAAGGAATAACTTAACATATTAACATTTGCTGAATTTACAACGGGGGATAAATAATAGACGGCGTCTCACAAAGTTTTTAAAGTTTCCTCTAGCAAGTGTCAAAACTATCAATTGTCAGACAGGTTTTTTTTAGGGAGTCTGGAGCTCATTTGCCACTGCCTCAAATTACTCATGCGCAAGTTTAACTCTGGAACAGAGATCTGATCTCAACGAGGACAATGAGAGCGCAGTAAATTCCCATCTGTAAACACAGAGGTAAGATCGGGTTGTGTCAGATATACAGATAAGGTCCTGTGTTAATACCGAGTGTAAATGAGGTGTTACTGCCTAGATTCCTCACAAAAGCTTTTCCAATGGTTCAAATCATGTGATGTATAATCTAGTAATCATTGAGCACCAGGGCACTGATCACCTTCATTCAATAAATGACATTATCTTATTAGGCACTGACAGCCACAAAGGACACACCTTGTGTATCCTTCAAACGAGGGTTTGACATGTGACTTGGGCTTGTTGGCTGCGAGTGAAGATGTATACGCTGGGTGAAGAAAGATGGATCATGATTGATGTGATGGACGGGTCACGAAAGTGGAATCCCTCTTCAGCAGCTAGCGATGGCAGAGTGAAAAGCCCTTCACTGGCGCCCGGGGCGAAATCCGGATCAGCCTCTCTACCTCTGAGCCAACCTGAGAGCAAAACGGCCTCCTGTGCCAAATACTGTTCCTCTACAGCAGGACAATCACAGTGCACACTGAGCAGTTTCACACACTTCAAAACCTCTTGGGTCAGTACAGAATGTCTTTGTATCTTCAGATCACACCAGTGTTTCATTCAAGCTGGATGGACATTTCAGAAGTGCCTTCTTTCAGTTCAGCTTGATGACATTGTTTTTTTCATGTTGTTGTTAGTGAGTGAACGTTGAGCAGCCTGGATGTTGATCCTAAACTTGTTCTCACTCCAGTAGGTAGGGAGTTGTTTTGTAATTAACGTACGCAAAGGAAAATTGAGGACAGATGAGTTGGAAAGAGTCTGAGTACGTTAGAAAAACATTCTCAGTGTATTCGAGTCATTGAGTGCGAGCGAGTTGCTGGGCAGGACCCAGAGTTTTCCAGACATGAGGACAACTGGTCCTTCAGATGAAACTCTATCTGTACCCCTGGAGGGCACAGCACGGGGCACGCGGGGTGTTTATTTAAAATAGTAAGTATTGAACATTCAGTGTGTTTAACAGCTTCTGTCTGTTGTTAGAATAAGTCAGCAATGTGCTTTTGTATTATGATGTTAAATGTCTTCTCACAGAAATATGAGCTCTCGCTTGTTCAGCCGAATGTCCATCTAACTTCCTGTAACAGTGCAACCGCCTCTATGAACACGCTGCAGAAACACTTCATACGTACTTACATGGTTGCACAGTACGGGACAGCTGCCTCCATACCAAAGAATGCCTTCTTTTGGATTTTATTTGTCACATATCTCTACTTTTGTAGGTTTTTTGGAACTATTTAGTTTTGCAGTTTCCTTAAAGCCAGAGTCTAAATCTGTAAGTCTCAGTAGAGGTGGTTGACTGATCCTCCAGCATGCATGTTGCCTCATCTCTAGTAAAATGTGCTCTTGAAACGTTTGTGTGCAAATGTTTGAACTCAGTTTCTAAATACCCAGTTCATTTGTAGGTCAGATTTTATATTGCTTATTGCGTTTTAAAACTTGTTGTATCAGTACTTTGAGGGAAACACGTTTGGGAAATAAAATATTTTCTGATTCTGTCTTTCATCATAGTGTGCATATGATTTCTTTGTTGAGGTAAAGACTCCTGTAACTTTGTTGGACTCATGGTGGACAGCTTTAAAATAAGGATCAAAATCAGTGCAGCAGAACCAGAGATGTGTTCCTTCTTTCATACTTTCTTCCTCCTTGTCCAAACCTGGCAACTATTTTACCCACAATGCAAAATGACCTCCAACAGTTCGATGTGTGATACTAGTGGCAGCTACTGTAGCCCCGAGGCGTCGTGCACAGATGAGGAGCAGGCAGCAGAAGTCTGGTAATCTCACTTCTTTCTACATCCACACTCCCAGTTTGTTTGCATTTTTAAACTCCAAGTTCTCAGCCCCAACTGATGCTGACTCAAGTGACATCACTTGAGGTTATTTATCAGATTTTGCATACGTCTCTCTGGCGACGCTAAAGGCTTTTTCACATCTGCAGATGATGTGATTGGTGACGTACAATTAAGGTTTATCAACATAAGTACGTCTATTTCTACAATGCAAAGAACACACATTTTAGCACTGAGTGCTTGGTAAACAGCTACATCTCCAACCACTGCCCTGGGTTTGTTTGTCACTGCTCTTCTCTTGTCATGAATTATATTCAGTACCAGCCTGAATGTAAATCCAATTATATTTCATGAGATTTCTGTCTGAATAGTCACATCTAAATCCTAAAACTAAGCCAGTGGACTGAAGGACTTGTGTTAAACTTAGCCAGAAGAGCAACACTGAGATCACAGGTCTAATTTTGGACAAAAACCACCATTCTCATCCGTAGTAAATTACAGGGCAGACAGTGGAACAGACCCATATTTACACATTCAGGATTAGATGTTTCAGATTGCTAAAAAATACATACATATCTTAAGTGTTGCAGAGCATTACTCTTAATCTGCATCTCAGTGTTATTTTGGAAACTCCTAACAAGCTATAAAGTGATCAACAAAGGTTGTTTTTTTACTTTTTACCCAGACATGAGGAATGCACATGAATACACATTTACGTTTGAAAGCACAGTATATGACACAATGAGCATGTTGAACCATTTGAAAAGCAGAGCTCTCTCTCTCTTTCGGCCACCAAAGCAAAGTTGGTGCAGCACTGGGTCAGGCAACACGATGGAGGCCTTTATAACCGCTGTTGTTTTGGGATATTGGTTTATAGTGAGAATAAGACAGACACCCCACAATTTCTCCTTTTTTTCTCCTTTTATTGTTTACAAAATACCAACATAAATACATAAGAGGAGGCTGTGCGATATTGCTGTGTGTGGATATGTGTGTGAGAAACAGAGGAGCAGGCAGAAAGGTCAGCACTGAAACGAATGCTCCACCCCTCTGTAACAAACACACAGTGGCTTTCACTAGTCAGAAAAAAAGTCACCTTTGTACTTCACATACTGCAGACAGCGAAGAGTAAAGACACGGTACAGTGGAATAAAAATCACATAAACAAAAAGAACCAAAATGATAAAATACTGCGATATAAAAGCTGCTAAACAACTTGTTAAGAAGATGGTGAGGAAGAGGAGGAGGAGGAGGAGGATGAAGAGAAGTACAACAGCACAGAAAGTGTGGAGGACCATCTATAGAGCGCAGACCTTGAAAGCCCACTGGGCGGGGGTGCGTTCCCCACAGCGACAGCGCTTGTTGAATTCCAGCGAACTGAAACTGAACAACAATGACAGCTGTGGGGAATCAGCCCTGTGGGTCAAAGGCAGAACACAGACGGACAGTTAGACAAGATGCCCGGGTCTCACCCTCCTTTTGACTTTCCTTCATTCCCTGATCACCTTCATAAATACTCTTGACAAAGAAGATAATAAGGAAAGGAAAAGGGAACCGCCTCCCCTCATCAGCGTTTACAGAAACACCATCATGCTCCATTCACACATGCACTCAGACCATGCTCCTTGTAGTGTGTCCAAAGTCAACTTGGTTACACTCTCACTGGAACCCCTTTCATATTCAAAGCTGTAAAGTCAATATTATCTGTACACCAAGGCATTTTTTTTTTTTTTTGCAATCTACAATCATCTGTTTCAAGAGCAAAAGCAGTTCCTAACATCTTGTTGTTACAGTGAAGATGCTGTAGCTTACAAGGCAGGGAGGGATGAAAACATCAAAGTAGGACCACAGAGGGAATGTGACGACACACAGCAGAGATGTGTTCTCTAACAAGGACGTTCTCTACTTCATTTACCTATTTTCTCTGGTAAAAGTACTGCGATCGAGACTACTAATCCCTTAGTTTTATCTTTTAACTCCAATAAAAATCTCCATTAAAAACAACATATGAACCCACACACCCCTAACTTTCTCTGGTGCCTGTCTCCAAAAAACTTAAAATTAAAGGTTGGCTTTCTTCATTGGCTAATGTATATATAGATAAGTGGTGGCGCCTCACCACTTTTATGTAATGTCACTACCTGAAATGTATATATACATGAACATAAGTACAGCCTAGGAGACACGTAAGCACAACACTGAAATTAACTGCCATCGACAGGCTGCACTTTGCCATGACAGCGGACATGAATCACCAGAGAGGACAATAAAGAAGCAGAGACACTAAAGACGCTGTTGGCCCGAGTCATCGTCAGATTTGGGGATTTCTCTACTTGAACTTTCTGGTCAACCCTTGTGGATTTATGCTACTGGGAGAGTGAGGTGGTCCACGAACAGTCCATTCACTCACTGCAGTCATAACGGAGACCAATTGGAGCTGGGAAACTATTTTACGTTGTGTTTGGATGAAGCAGTTGGTGTTTTAGTTCTTTCAGTCGACTAAAGGTGCGTGGCAAGAAACATGGAGGGGGCTAAAAACTACCAATTGTCCAATTTCCTGCCAGGTGGAAGAAGAAGGAAGGCTGTTCACTGGGTGGTCGTGGCAGTGCCAAAGGTCTCCTGGGAGGCGTACACCATGTAGAGGAAGCCATCTTGGTCCCGCTCCCGTTCATAGACCTCAGAGATAGCAGCCGACACAGAGACCATGCTGTGGCCGTTGACCAGCAGGAAGAAAGCCTGGTTGGAGTTTAGCTGGAGGCGCCTCCTGGTGGGGAGACAAAGCCATGGCAGAGTGAGTAGGAGAGGAGAGGAGAGGCGAGGAGAGGAGAGGAGAGGGAAAAGAGAAGAGAGGCAATGGATGAAGAGGAGAAGAAATGAAACGACAGGGAATGAGAGGAAAGAAAAGAAAAGATAGAAAAAATAAAGGAAAGGAAAGGAGCAATAAGACGAAAGGAAAGGACAGAAGGGGGGAGATGAAAGGAGAGGAGAAGCAAAGAGGAGAGAAGAGAGGAGAGGATAGGAAAGGAAAGAGGAAGAGAGGCAGGGGAGGTAAGCGGAAAGAACGAGGAAAAAATAAAAGAAAGAAGAGACAGGAAGAAGAAAGGAAATGAGAGGAAAAGAAAATCAATGATAGAAAAGGAGAGAAGAGAAGAGAAGAGAAGAGAGGAAAGGAGTGGACAGGAGAGGAGAGGAGAGGAGAGGAGAGGAGAGGAGAGGAGAGGAGAGGAGAGGAGAGGAGAGGAGAGGGGGGGACTTCAGGTCTACCTGATAATCTTGATGAGTTCGCTCATGTTGACGTGGTCTGGCACCAGGAACTTGGTCTTGTCCAGGATGGGAAGCTGTTTTTCTCCTTTATACCTCTCAATGATCACCTAGAAGAGACACACACACAGTCAGCAAACCATTTCTCCACATCCATCCACTGCAGAGACACTGGTGAAATTCTATGAAGGCAGCGTTTCCTGGGCTGTTTTTAGACCTGATACCCTGAAAACTGAAACTGCTTTGAGACCAGTGTCCATGATCAATAGTGAGATGTGATAGGTAGATGAAGTCAGACATATCAGATGATGCGGTGAATGAAACTGGCTTGCTGGAGCTTTGAACACAGAACCTTCTTGTTCAGTGAGACATTTCATTAAGATGCGTTTCAAACAAGCCTTTGCAGACGGCACCGCAGAAGCACACAGACCACCTCATCACCGACAACACATGCAAATGATAGACATCCACTACACTTACCCCCCCCGACTGACTCTGACTTCATACTTATATGTAGTTTAGAATTGAAAACACTATCTATTACTTATGTAAGCCATGGATTGTCTTAATTATTAATGCCTGTGTTTATGTTGCCTTTAATAGGACAGTATGCACACCATGATACCCTGATGTCTAATGCAGATTAAATATTGTATTTCATGTAATCTTATATCATTAAAGTGAAATACATTGACCTCTGTTTGAAAGGATGAAAGCAGGTATACTGCTCAGTGAGGCAGGGCCGGGTCTGAGAGCTATAATCAGGCTGCCCCCCCCCCCCCCCCCCCCCCCCCCCTCCCCCACACACACACAAACACACAAACACACACACACAACTGTCTTCACTGAGGCTGTCTGGATGGGGTTACATTACAGTGACACAGCGCATCTGCCTCTGGTCTCAACACTTACCATGACATGGCAGTTTATAGCCCCAGGAGAGTACACAGGAAACACACACACACGCACGCATGCACACACACACACACACACACACGTAGACTGGGGTGCTTTTAAGATGAGATGAGGCCTACATGGGGCAGCAGATGGAGGGCTGTGGTGATACTCTATCTCAAAATGAAAAAATTAGCAGGTGAAACATGAGGTGTGCTTTTGTTTATTGGTGGTTGCTAAGAGCCAGTGGAAACCTGACTAATTTGCAGATGCATCACACCCATTTCTCATAAGAGAAACTAGAAGTAACTGCTGTGGTAACGCTAAAACAGAACCTAACTAACCCTAAAACATGAAATAAAGATAAGAATAATGACGAGCAAGACAACAAAAATAAAATCTAACCTCCAACCAGATGTCAGAAGATGCAGAAATGTGTCTGACACCAACAAATAACACTGAACCTCACTGACAGCTCGGAGTACAACCAGGAAACATGTGGTAACACTTTCCGTTCGTCTTGTTCTTACTGGTGTCTTCCTGCCTGCTATCACGCACATCATGCCGATACATTTCTGCCATTCAAGTGTTTCTCTCAAGGTGTTTTTAAAATGTTGCTTCCCTGGATCTAACTGCACAGGCTTCGGCGCTCATCCCATCAATGCAAGTGCACGTGCGTGTGAACTCACAGGTATCTTGTTGGGGTGCTGCTCTCGGATCAGTCTGACATCCTCTACTCTCTGTTCTGAAGGGTAGAAAAACAGACACTGGTTAATGGAGCTGTACAACCAGACGGGCAGATCAGCAGGTCAGGAGAATCAGCACGTACTGATAAAACACGAATGAGTTCATGACAGTGCAGACACAGACACAAAGTCACGAACAGAGAGAGAGAAGCCACACACACAAAAAAAAAAAACAAGAAAGAGAGGCAGGTTTTAACACTCCACACATACATACAGTATTCAAATCACACCCCTCTGTAAGGTACTGTATTTGGTGATGATGTGATCAAGGTGTAATTATAATGTCTGGTTAAACAGCTTTGTGCAGGGGGCAACGGATCATGCACTCTCACACATTCTTAACCAAAGAATGTTGCAGCTGTAATTGGTCTTCTGCTCTTTTTCATCATTTCTACTGCGAATAATACTCATAAAATACTCATAATATGAATATATTCTTGGAGCTTAACATTAAACAGAACAGAAACATCTGGGAACAATGTATTTAACAGACTGCTTAGTGGACTAAGGCGCTCCACTGAAAACATAATGGGCTTTCCTAAAACCCACTCATGGTGTAAGCACGTTGTTCCACAGTGATTAGCATATTATTAGACTGAAATTATAATTCACTCATTTTCCACTCAATTGCTTAAGTGCGTGATCACAAGTGTGTACAGTCTGCATCCCTGACACACACCACACCTGTGCAGGAAATGAGGCTAAAACGGAGATTTGATTTATTTATATCAAGGATGTTCCTAGAACTCTTTTCATAATATTAAAAGTATCTAAATGCCCTCAGCACAGGCTGCAGAATTTAAAGTCATGCTCAGTGGTGCCTGGATGGTCTCTACATTTTAGATTGTTAGAATCTCAACTGAAGGTTGACCTTTTCAGCACTATGTTTGGAGATAACTCAACAGATCAGGTCAGCAACACAGCTGCTGATTGGACGGATCACTTCCTCATTGATGATCGGCTGCAGAGCAGGCCCCTCCTTTCTGAGGTTTAACCCCATTCTAGGTGATTTGTAACTGGGCCACAGATAACACTCTGGGCCGACTGCAATTTGTGATGACAACGTCAACAACAGCAGTCTGATGGTCAACATGGGACCAGTCAACAAATTTGAACATGTGGAAAAAACATCTCAACATCATGAGCATCTCCATCAGTCTGTGGACAATGTGTACAATGAAACTGTGATAAAAATAGCAAAAATGAAACCAGAGCCAACATTCAAAGGCAGTGCACTGCCTCCTGTCAGCTGTCAGGCTTATCTGAAGCTTTCAGTTACTGGTCTCCAGTCTTGTGACATGCCACTAAAAAAAACATTTCCAGCCACTGTTAGGATATCTAGTTCAATCAAATGACAATTGTTTACCCTTCTGAGGGGGGCATTTTCATGCTAAATTTGAGGAAATGTGGGGCATTGTCCTGTGATTACATTTCAGTCAGAGTGAGTTCATCGCCCAGGAACAGGGAAGCTCTGTATGTGTCAACTGTCTCTCATGACCAGACTGAAGCACAAACAGCCTTGGAGTCATCAGATTTTAATCAAACACACACACGCACACACATGCGCACGCACACACACACACACACACACACACACACAAAATGGGAAGCAGTTCACCTAAAAGCATCTTGGTTTTTTTCGTACATTTCTGTTCTGTCATAATATGGGGATTTGTCAGTCACACCCAGCACAGCTGGAAGATTCGCCGTGGTTTCCTGAGTCATGTTATGACCTATTACACAGATATGCAACTTGAACTGTTTCAAACTCAGAGACTGAACTCGGGTGTAGGCCTGCTGATGCATCCAGGCCTAATGACAGTGTAATGTGTACTGTGAAAAGACACGCGGGCCCAGATAATCATGTGCAAGGCAGTGACACAGGGATGAAATAAAGTCTGAGGCAAATGATGACTGCCAGCTGCTGAACACCATTACAATGTAAACAATCACCATAACTAACTGTTGAATATATACGTTTATATATTCACGTGACTGCCTTCACCAACAGTTCACTGTGCCTCAACAAGTTTGTCGCAGTACAATACATTACAGTAAAAAAAAAGAACCAGTTTGGATGTAAAGCTTCACTTTAGCACGTTCGTAAACATAGTCAAACGCACGTGACCCGATGTTTCTCTGTACTGCCTGGTCCGCACGTGCTCCGGTTGTGTAAATTTGGACCAATAACGTGACGTTAAACCGGAAGTCGGTTACTTTTAGTCATGCTGGGAATTATATTTCCAGGGCTGAAGGCAACAGTTCCCATCTTTGTCCGAGGTACATGACACTTTGAGGAAAACAAGTCGAGAACAACTCATCAACCTACTGACATTTATGATGAAAAGAAATTTCACAGAATGACACTGAATCGTTTTACGTACTGAATACACAAAGAAACACAACGTGTATTCAGTTAGAGGCAAGTGGTTAAACGACTAATTTGCATTTGCACAAGCACTGCAGGCCTCGTCGTTAGCTCTGTGGGTGCAGGAGGCAACTGAAACTAATCCGCATCGAGGCTGGGGCCTAGCCTTCAAACAACAAGAGGTAAACTGTGCACTTTTAGAAATCAGTCTGTTCCCAATGTTAAACTCCTCTCTTCTCCTCCACAAACTGTCCCATCCCCCAATCCTGCAGCTCTCCTTCTGTCTGCTCTGCGTTTCGACACCACTTTGTTTTTCTACCACCGCTCTGATGCAACCAAACACACACACAAGGAGAGACAGGCCTCCAGCAGTTAACCCTGTTTTATTCTGCTCTGTTCTTTTCTATCCTATATTCAAGCTGTATGTATACAAGTGGAAACCACTGCTGACCTCTCTCTTCTTTTAAATAGGCTGACATGACCGCAGAGCTCAGTGTACATTTAGTGTAGCTGAAAAACCTGCAGCAGTAATGTTGAGCACACATTTAAAGTGTATCCTGAACAAAATGAACGCTAATACTCTGCGCTGGGATAATAACTAACAGCCACCTGGCCTGTGGACGCGACAGGACCAGGACTCTGCTGCAGTTCAGAGAGAAAAATGGGGCGACAGCTACAAACATTACATAAAAGACATGAAGCAGAGGCGTTGTGTGTGTAAAATGGTAAAACAAGCTGCGATAGCACCTACCGAATGTCCTTCTTTGTTTGAAGGTTTTTTCTGAAGGCATATTGCGTCAAAGTCGAGCAGCTGGCAGTGGATGAAAACAGAGGTAGCGCGTGTATCGAAGCAAAAATATAAAAGCTACAAAGGATTTCTAAAAGTAGCCGCGGTGCTGGTAGCTTATTGGTAAAACAGAAACTGAGGACGATACTTTCGAGATGGCTTGATGTCGCTGCTTCCTTCCTCCGGCTGTGTTTTTATCAGGACGAGCTCGAGCAAGCAAAACAAACCAGTCAGCTGACCTCTGACGTCATGCCCCCTCTCTCTCTCCCTCTCTCTCTCTCTTTCTGTCAAATTCAATTTAGGACAAAAACACTTAATTAACGCTGGATAAACAAATACAGACATCAGACTGTCGGACTTTGAGTGGTTCTATTGAATTTCTAGTCCTCTGAGAAACACCGAGCTTTATCATGACAAAGAAAAAACAAATACTCCATCACAGTTTAAGGAATAAATGTAAGTAAGAGAAAATGGTGTTATTACATTTTTTATTTTATTTACTTTATTGATCCCAAGACTGGGAAATTATTCTCTGCATTTCACCCATCTCTGTTGTGAAGAAACACGCACATGCAACATGCAGTGAAACACACAGGAGCAGTGGGCTGCAATAAAGCGCACAGGGAGCATATTGATGGTTTAAGTGCCTTGCTCAAGGGCACATCAGCCGGCTAATGGAGGGGGAGGGAATACTCCACCACACCCAAGTTTTCTGCCAGTCCGGTGGGGGACTCGAACCAGCCTCCAACCACCAACCTCTAGGCTACAACTGCCCCTCCCTACATGAATGCTGCTAAAAAAAACCTAAGTAGAATTTCCTGTTCTATATCTAATTTCAGTGAAAGACAAATTAAAAACACATTGTTGGTTTTGTTCAGGAATGGTTTTATTAACCTGCACCATATCCTGAAAGGCCTCATTCCAAGACCATTCTAAAATCACATCCCCTTTTATCAAAGTTTGAAACACAAAATCTGTGGATATAACATCAGGTGAAAGCCCAAGCACAACGGCTGCCTTTGATGAACAAGCCTGAAGACTGAAAACACACATATCTTTGATATTTTTGCCAGTATATTCTTGCATCGAGTCTGCTGTAAGATTAAATCCACTTTATATTCATTAGTGGAAGTGGGAACAGCAACTGGGCACACTGAGAGACGCCCTCTCAGGTTGAACAAAAAGAAGAAAACATGACTGTCACACCGTGTCACATCGGCTACTCTGATTGTGGTCAAAAAACTGTCTGATCACCACAAACAGGTGTCATAATGGCTAAATGTGGTTGTGAAGACATGTAGAGAGAGAGAAAGAGCGTTGTCATGCTGTCATGAAACTTCACAGGTGTGGTGTTGAGATCAAAATGAAAGCAGAGCTCAAAGGTGTGGTCTGACTAATGAGAGCTGAGTACTCATGTAATATGGTAGCAATAACTAGGCCTCTTGAGTGCTCATGGCTTAAAAATGTCAGCACGTTGCCGGACGAAGCAGCTGGTGTGATCCCACAGGAAGATGGTCCGTAGTTTGCCTTGAATTTTAATTTTGGCAAAATAATCCAAAAATCTATGTTCTAAAACTTTTTGAAATCTGACTTCTTTTTAAAGGATCACAAGCCCTTTTTCAAAGTATGTATCACATGTAAAATCTGTAGAGTTTAGTACACATAGGCCTATGTTCGGTGGAGTAAAACATTCAGTACTTTAGAAGTGCATTAGAAGTAGCATAATCTGAACACTAAATAAAAATACCTTTATACTGTAATTAAATCCAGGAATTGCTAAATCTCTCCATCTCTGCTCGTGGACATCAGGGTTGATGGTAGTTGTAGTTCATCAAAAGTAAACCAAGAAGAAGGCGCAGTTCTGTATTTTGTCCAGCAGGTGGAGAGCTCTGATCACCTGTTGCTGCTAATCTCTACCGTCAAAGTTACCAGCTGGTCTCACGGATCAGCACTGGGGGGCTCAGCCTGGTACACTGCTGGAGGCTCATCTAACTGTACTCTTACCTTCAAGCAGAAACTGCAGAACTGGTTTGAAATGAGCCCCAGTTTGTCTCTTAATGTAACAAGGGAAGCATCTGCTGCAAGAGGTCACGAACATGCTGACAATGCAATGAGGCCCATGTCAGATTTCCAAATGCAGACATGTCCATGTCCTTCACAGTCATGACCACACGTAACACTCTCTTACTCACTGAACACATGGCAGTGATGCTGTTTTCTGTCTCTTTACCTTTCTTTTCCAGGTCTTTCTATAGGAATGGCTAATGTGACGGTGTGTTTGTTTATTCACAAAAGACCTCCCAGTGCATTATATTTTTAGGCTGGCCATGCTGCGAAGCCTTCCCCGCGGACTTCCACCTGAAACCCCCCAGCTGGCGCTCAGTCAGGTGTGCCTGTGTGTGTGAGTGTGTGTTAAATGGGTTGCATAGAGATTACTCTTTGTGTGTGCGCGCTTGTGCTGGCACCCAACTGAGTGTGTCTGTTACAGATATGAAGTCTCTCTCTCTCTGCCTCTCTCTCACACACACACACAGAGTATCATCTACCACTGTCAAGTTGTGTATTTGTCTCAGCATGGTGCAGGCCCTGAGGACTGTGTGTGTAGGTGTGTATATGAAGCATCCATCCCTGTTTTTTCAAGTCAAAGACAGCTGTAGAAGCTGATAACAAATAAAATTTTCAGTTGGGGTTTTGAAGTGTGTGTGTGTGTGTGTCTGTGCACACATGCTCGTCGATTCTGTGTCAGAGCACACACCTATGAGTCAGGGGACAACCCTACACTTCAATCAAATATTTGCTGTCAATATTTAGACCCTCTCCTTCCCTCCTCCGTGTGCTCCCTCCTGCTCCCACCACTCATTAGGTGGAGGTGTTGTGATTTCATGGTTCTCACCAGGAGGCTCCACATGTGCAGGCCTGGTCTCAGTCAGCTGTACAGATGGCTGAAGCGTTAATCCATGTGATATAAAATGTTGACACTGTTACAGTGCTATATATTACATGGAGGAGCAATACTAGAGTGGTCGATAGTAATAACAGGTGAGGGATATGAAGGGGGCAAAGGTGGAGATGTTGTTGTGGGTTGTGTGTGTGTGTGTGTGTGTGTGTGTGTGTGTGCATTCACATTGTGTTAAATAGTTCCCACTGTGTATTCATCAGTGCATAAGAGGAGTACAAACTATTTGGGACACACACTCTCCTCCGTTAAACCTTATTGATTTGCTGTATTGAATCCAATGAAGAGACGTGGATAAGTAGGAGCTGTGTATTCAGGGAATAAGTGTCAGTTCAGGCAAGTTACAAAAAGACACACTTGAGGTGCTCTCAGCACTGAAAGATATGTATTTTAATAAAAAACACGCAACAACAACTTGTCTGTCAAGAAACAATGACCTTGTTACTTAATGAATAATCCACAGACCTCACCGTGAAAAGAACAACTTCACATCAAGGAAATAGTCCCAGTGGAACTGCTCAAAGTAAGGTCTGCTGCTTTTCCAGAGTAACCAGGACAGAAGGCTAGGTGCTGCTAAGTCTGTAAAATGTAATTTTTTAGTGCTTTGAAGAGCACAAACAAAATTCCTTTAACTTTCATCCGTGTGCAAACGCTGAACCCTGCTGCATGGCCACACTCAAGCTGCCATTAGGCCAGTTGAGAACAGTATATATTCATTTTGTACTAATGTACTATTTTGTTCTACTGAAATTTCTGATGGGTCTGTCTTATGTACAGATTTCTCTGTATTTAATGGACATTTCTGACTGTAACTAAAAACAAGCTGATTACTATTAATCTACTCTGTATATTCTGGAATGAGCTGCAGCATTTGTTTCAGTTGTAGTATATACCATAGAACTAACTATATGACCCAGTGAAATGTGAACATGATCACAAAGTGAGTTTACTCACCTTAACAGACAGCAGTAAGACTGTGTAACTAGAATTAAGTAGAGCAAAAACAGAAGCAGCAGAAAACGCAGAGAGAAGATATATGGCAGCCATCTTTAGAGTAATAAAGCTGTGGCGCTTCAGTCCTCCGTGGACATTCTGGCTTCTTCTTGTATGTCAGGGGATAATGAAATCCCCCCTGATAAATCTTTTCTGACCTTTCAGCAGCCACTACCTTGCATCCATACAATTATCTTTTCTTCTTGCACCATCCCACCTGTATTTTTCACCAGTTGGAGAAGTAAACTCGAACCACACGGCCCCCCCTCACTGCTCTACTCTCAGCGAAGCTCTTAAATCCCTCAGAGTGGAGTGGACTGTTGGTGATGCTGTGATTTCGAAACCACGGTAACAAGCCGTGCTGTTGCAGGGGAAACTTTGTGGAAACATTTTGGCTCTACGTCAGTGCGGGATGATGAGAGTTTTGGAGAGGAGTTCTGTTTCTGTTCTGGTGATTGGGCCAGGGACTGTGGGCCCTAGCACAAGATGGAAGTCAGTCAACCTGAAACTTAACTCATGTTTCACATATATATAATTTTCATTTAGAACTATTTAAATCAAGCCCAGAGGTATCCAGCACGCCTTTTGCAGCCAGAGACCGCCTCCTCCGTCATGAAACGCGATGGTTGGTGGGGTGGAGTGGGGTGGGGTGGGGGGTTATTGGAAGTACTGATAGACATGAGCTATAATGTTTTTATCCCACCCCAGATTCCAAATGTTAAAAACATGTCAAATAGATCAGACTGTGTTATAATGTGTGTTTAAGGTCAGTTCTATTGATAGTTCGTCATATAACCAACACAATGCCTTAGTCACATAGTCCTGATGTAGCTATTTGTGTAACTATTAACTATATCAAGGGAAAGCTAAAAGTAAATATAAATCAGGGGTGAAAAAAGACCAGCCGTGCTCAAACTATTCTCCTTTTATCCAAAAGAAAACTTATGACTCCCTGTTCCCCCCAAAATTTACAGTCACTTGATTGACAACCTGTCATCACTGGCGACTTGCCTGTCTGCATGCATCACAGTGACGTTCAGCAGAAAGAGAGGTATGTTGAAAAATGAACGTACAAATAAAAGATGGACAGATTTATATTCAAGTGGTTTAAAGTAGAAGGTTTTGCACCACATCTGTCAGCTTACACTCTGCTGGATCATTACCGACCTCCCTCTGAGCGAAGGTGTCCAATTCGAGGGACAATATCCATGGCATCATAGTATCATATAACCCAGGAAGTCCCTCAGTTTAATTCATAATTTCATTTAAATCAAAAAACACAAGTGACAGCTGGACCTTGAATGTGTGCGGAGATACGACAAGAAACAGTCTCCCTGGGTGACGTTACCAGACACTAACTCCACCTTTGTTCTGCTCCAGTCAACTCGTCTCTCCTCTACATCTCAAAGTATTGTAGTGGGACATACCAAGTGTTTGTCTAGTGCAATGACAAGGCTCCACACCAGTGGTTCCCAGTGGGTTTTGTCAGATGTGCCCCCACAGCCCTGTCAGAGGAACACCAGTGGCTCCTCTCCTGTTCTGAATGTGTTCATCTGAAGGGTTTTAAACTGGTTATTGTAGACGTGGATATTGTCGCAGCACTTTTTGTCCATATGGGTGTGTGCGTTTTCCAGAGCCCCTTTCACCTCAGAAAGTAGCCACAGCTTGAATTCTTACGCGTGAACGATGAATGAACAAAAAGAACAAAAGAACAGCACCTCAAAATAGAGAATCAAGAATCCGCTGATCCTTCTGTGAACCATTTCGTGTTAAGAAAGTTGAACAACATGCTAAGAATTGTGACTGTTAAAACAAAATGCAAGCGGTGATCCATACGTGTCTGTGTCTTATCTGGGAGTATTTCAGTGTCCACCCTGCCATGTGTCCTCCAGCAACAACAACAACAACACAGCAGAGCTGAAACCTCACACTGCACACCTCAGTTCTCGGAGCTGACTGTCAGCTAAATGATGAAATGTGTCTGTGTGCGTTTGCTCCGAGAAGATGAGCACTGCAACAGGAAACACTTAGGATTGTGGCCTTTTCTGGATTACATTGGTTGCGCTGTTGCCAAGACAACAGCAATTAGAAAAGACTAGGTTACCAAGCAGAGAGCGGTTATGTTTCCGTAGCAACCAAGGTAAGGGAGAAGGCTCTGGGTTTACCTGGTTCTTAAGAACAAGACAGATACAACATATTTGTTAATGTACTATGTACTAGAAGGCATTGGGTTCGTGTAATAATACGTGTTTGCACTGAAGAATCCAGCAGAAACTCCACAGTGTCCTGCATCCTTATTGGCTTTTAAACACCTGTGGGGGAATGGAAACGCTGATAACTGCTTACTTTACCTATAAGGGAAGTTATGGCTTACATTTCCTGCAGAAAACCGATAATATATCAACTCTAGCAGCAGTAGATTGGGTAAAAACAGCTCAGATGTTGCTTGAAACGAACACAACCACGAGCATATGAGAGGACGCACTAACTCGCCTCCTCGCCAGCAGTCAAACGTACACAATGTCTTACATCTTCTATGGGCAATCTGTTTCTGAGAGGAGGACAACAGACAATGTCCTCCTATATATATAAGACTCTCTGCGCCTGCTGTGTGTGCTTCTCGTAATTACTGCAGTTGATTATCACAGCATGTTGTCATACACCAGCTTACACAAACACACTATAATGACAATGACATAACATGGCTTCCTTAAGCTTGATCTGCAAGATAGTATTTATTATGCTTATGCAAAACTAAGCAGCTGCATAACACAGTCACTGCACTCACCTCATTGATCCTCACATCTGTACCTCCCTTCTGTCCTAGTCTCTCATCACAGGCTCTCGCAGTCTCCCATCCCTCCATCATCTTTCCATCCATTAATACCTTCCTCCCTCTGCCTAAAACCCCTGTTAGTCTGTCTCTCTCACAAACACAAACACCTCCCAGGTCCACTGTAGTGTGTAACCAGAGGCTAGAGGGACACTTAATCCCTCAGCACCTGCTTTCCATACCACCATGACCTCTTGCAGCTGCTTGGGTGTTTGCGTTTTGCCTTTATATCGGTTTATCATACATATGTGCCTGTTCATTTATTAGTGATGTTGCAATCACGCTGGGAGTGGGTGTGTTAGAGCATTTGCATATGAGTAGGTTTGTGTGTTTTTAATAACACATTTAATATGTAAACAGATGCCCAGCACTTTAGTCCGCACAACAGATGGACCTGATATAAAATAGCAACGTTATGATCCTTTACACTGCAGGAGAGCAGACTGCAGGGATCAGCCGTCAAATGAAATATGATGACACCTGCACTCCGTCTTGTCAGTGCTCTGAATGCAGTACAAACTAATATTCACAGTCTGCACAGCTTGTTAAGAAATTGCTAATTTGATTAGGTTACAGGCAAGGTATGATTATTAGTCTAGTAAAAAGTACTGAGTCTGCTGCATGACAGAAGACAGATTCAGATTCAGATTCAGATTCACTTTTTCCAGATGAAACAATGTTTGTAATTGTTTTACTACTCCAATGCTTTCCCACTCACATTTGCATAAAAAAAACGCCCGTGCCTGCTCATGCAAAAGCTCTCTCTCACTCACAGGGATACACCCACACACACACATATAAAGAAATGTTTTCTCTGACCTATAGGAGAAAATGCACAGTTCAGTATTTAGGGGAAGGAGGCAGAAACAATACCAATTCTACTTGAGGTATCTTTTCAAGCTTTTCCCTGTCCACTTTTCCCAGTAGTCTCATAGGTAAACTAGCTTCCCATAACACTGAAACAAAGCTACTGTATGCGGTTAGCATACAGTAAAATGTAAAAAAGCTCCCTATCCCTCTCCAACCTTCTACTTTCCGTAAAGCTCACCAAAAATAAACAGAGCAAGAGCAAAATTTAGACAATTTTATTGGCATAAAATATATACAAGCGGTAATGACGTGTAAAAAAAGTGTAAAACAATATAATATAAAATTACCTCTTTCCCCATCCATGTGAGAAAAAAGAAAGTTTGTTGGCCAGCTGGTCACTGACCAACTGGATAAGCAAATCTGATATGAACGTGCAGCTTTCAGTGCACAGTAGGAAAAAGAAAACACCTCGAGGTCCGGCTACCTGCGGCTCCCACCTCCGTCGCACATCAATCACTCGCTCTACATCTCCATTTACACTTATTCCAGCCTCTCCTCCCTACAGGTCCCTCTTTGTTCTGCGGAGGAAGGGGAAAAGAGGAGGCGAAGCGGTGCACACCAAAGGAAAAGGCAGAATTGCTGCCTTCTCACAGAGGGGCAGGAGGGGGCGGAAGTGGGGTGACCATTGTGTGATGGAGGGGCAAAGAGGAGAGGTACAGTGGTTTCCATCAGGAGGAGAATGCAGGGAGAGGACCACTAACAGCACAAACAGCTTTGTGCCTCCTGATGGAGGACATGTTTTTTGTATTGTCACCAGTAACTGCTAACAGAAGCCCATCGGTCCTGCAATTTGATTCCAAGTGTGAGTTTTGTTGTGTGCATGAGCTCCTCAAGCGCAAACATGCCTCATGTGGAAGTTGACCACGTACTCTGCATTGGTGCGCTGGACAGAGATGGCAAAGGGTTCGAAGGGGTGGAAAGTGAAGGCGACCAGGCGTCGCACTGCGTGATTTACCGGCCGTCCCAGCAGACCTGCCTGGATCTTAAACTTCAGCAGGCCTGAGTCCCGTGCGTAAAACCTGGTGGGTGAGGAGTATAATAAAAGAAGCACAATTAAATTCTTTATCTAGTCCAGCCTGTTGGTTTCTGAAGGCCTCTACAGGTCTGAATAGTCTGCTGTTACATGAATTAATTAATAAAAAATATATTCACTGTGCCATAGACCTAAAGGTGCACAGGCCTACGAGACATTCCTTACATTACCTAAAAAACATGGTACTGTACAGACAGTGTGTGTCAAACATACAACGCTCTCAGATGAAAAATTCCCATCGCGGTGCTCCTGAGCTGAGGTGACTAACCATCCAAATCCAACAGACATTCAATTTACAGTTACACAAAAAAAGAGGAAGATGAAAGAATCAATGACTGTCAATGAATCATTTGCGTATCAGAATTGTTAAACGCTGATTTTCAGTCAACTGTCTGAATCTGATCAAACAACATATCATTTCAGCCTTTTACATTTTTGTTGCAATTCACATTCCTTCTGAACGTTTTTCAGTGGCTACTGATCTAACATCATGTCCAGGTCTACAATGACTTTTGCAGCAATGCATGGTAAGTGAACTTGAGTCCTTTTTAAGGACGCACTGTTATATTGTATCATTCGTAGACTTGTATTGATAATGTGAGTCTGTTACATCATTTGATTGGACGTACATTCACCCTGACAGAGCCTGTACCTGATGGGGTGGTCTCCGCAGGTCTTGGGTCTCTCCATCACCGACACCCACTTGTCATCATAACTGAAGAGGGAGAGGTCAAGGTAAGGACTGCTGCTGTAGGACTGGGCGCTGATAGGCAGCTGGCCCAGCAGCCGACGTACCGCCTCGGTGTGGCCTCCGTATTTGGCGTTCACTATGGTGTCTTTGAATCTGAGGCGCAGACAGACGGGGATATCAGCACGATGACATTAAACAGCAACAGGAAGCTTCATCAGTCTCTTTTGTCACTGTGGCCCGGATGTAAAACCGCAGGACTTCAGGAAGCAGTGCTTCTATGATCCTGAAGTCTGTATTCTTCTGAGTTTGACTTTTTGAAAGGAGTGAACAGCCTTGTTTCCACTATAGTTGTTTTGCTTTGGAGAATAACAGCTCAAAGCCTCCATTAGATGCAACACTCAGCAGTGACTCTGTGGTCCCCCCCCCCCCCCTCCATTCTCTCCTTACTTTTCAACCCTTTAAGCTCTCCATCCATATTTTCAGTCCTACCTCTCAACTTGTTTTGTGCTCCATTCTTGCAGACCTGTTGGTCTCTACTCTGTTTGCGGCCGTCTAAAACCGTGTGAACTGGGCTCATGCTAGCCAGTTGTTAAGTGGTACAAATCTGGTTTGCCGAGTGTGCTCGCAAGCTTTCAATTTCTCCTCTCCTTCTTCCAGACATCAATTTTCACTAGTCTAAAATCCTATTATAAGCTCTTTTCCTCGCTCAAACTATCCTTTATCTTCTCCTCCTTCCTGAACCCCCCCCTCTGTCTGGCCCTCCCTCTTCAACTTCCACAGAGGATTTTGTCACCTTTGCTGGCGAGTCGAACCGCCAAATTCAATCAGAGCTCCCCCAGCCACGCTGACTGTCTTAATGTCTCTTTTCTATATCCAGATTAAGTCCTAAACCTCCTTCCTCCTCCTCCAGGCGATTGCTGCTGATCTGGTTCCCTTCCTAACCACCATCTTCAAATCCTCCCTGACATTTTGGCTGCACAACATCAGGTGCAGTTTTTTTATTTCATTCAGAAAAGGCCCCTGGATCCAGCAGCTTGCCAGTTACATCCAAAATGAAACATATTCAATTTTGGAAGAAAAATCTGTTATTTCAAATAAATTATGGGACATTTCTCTCCTCAGTACCTTCTCTGGACCTGCCGTGCGTAGTTGTTGGATGAGGCGGAGCAGGGGAACTGGACGGCCTGGCTGTGCAGCGTAGCGTTTCTGAACAGGTCGCAGAAATTCTCAAACAGCTCCAGCAGCTGGTCGGAGGTGTTCTCAAAGACGGCCAGCACCTCTGTAGACACCATGTTGTACACAACGAAGAACGACGGCTGTGACAAAAAAGGAGGGAGAGGGTGATGATGTGGAGAAAAGAAACACACACACGTATGTTTTATTTTTTTCAAATCACGACACAATCCACCCTGGTGTTCAAGAGAATTCCAAGGACCGACAGAAACAGTCAGATATGTATCATAGTGCAAGTTAGCATTCCAGGCTTTGGCTTCTATATATATATATATTTATAATGAATGTGAGATTGTTTGTATGGTCTTCATTTGTGACAGGAAAATTGCTGATTGGCAAGGAGGTCAGACAGCTGAGATTTCATGTAAATGACACATACATTAATTAGATCAATTTGTTGTCTGCATGAATGAATCACAGCCCTGAAGAGGATCTGTAGGAGAAATGTGTCCTTGGAGACCTGAAAGAGGAATCCCTGCTATGCACCACAGGCAACAAAAGACAGGGAGAGGACGGGGAGAGCAACACATAGAACACTGGGAGGAATTCAGATGGTGTGTGTGTGTTGCTGTTTCTACCTGCGAGGGGTCAGTGACTCTGAGTGTGACCACGTCTTCACTGGTGTATTTAATGAACAGGTGATGCTCATCCAACAGCTGCATCTTCCACATCCTCAACCTCCTCAGCTGATCAAAGAACTGGAAGAATCTGACATCAAACCAAGAGATCAGTGAACTAAAGAGATCACTAAATGAACATTAAACTTCAGAACAATATCAAGGTGGCGCAGATGACATTTTATTCACTTTTAAAGTAGTGTGCCAAAGTATTTGTAAATATTTGTAGATATCTGGCCAGAGTGCAGCAAAGTGGGGTCAGCCCTATTAACGCCACAGCCTGACCCTCCCTGACTGATGAAGCTACAACACTGGTCAGTGGAGTGTTGGGGTTTTCTCATTGGTTGTTGCTCTTTGGAAATAAATAGGTGCAAAAAATCCCGAATTATGTTGTCAGGAGTCTTTTGAGCTTTTTCTATGCTCATGTGAGACACAATGGCGTGGGCTTGCTATGTGAGCTTCACACACACAGAGTTAACGCTCAATGCACTGTCCGTTGCAGTATTCTGTGAAACACCACGAAACACCAAAATACAAACAAAACATTCTGGAAGAACCAAGAAGTTAAGTGTTACCAGAAGATGCCACAGACCAAACAAGGCTGCACGCTCTGTTATATAGCTCCTCCGTGCCAAGGAGAGACTGGTATTTGTTATTAACTTCTATCTTTTCATGGACATACTTTATCACAGTTAAACAACCTCTGGAAAGAAAGAACTCTAGTACTTGGAACACAAAATGTAGTCAAAGGATATGAAGGTTGAATATCCTGTTAACGGTTTGATTCTGCTGGCAAAATATTATTTACTCAAATGCAGATTTTTAAGATTTTGTTTTTGTTGCACATGTAATGATTTTATACAATCCTGTAAATACCACCTCATGAAACTATAAGTACATCAGATTAACATATACTAATGTCGTGGCAGTTATGCTATTTTGCTTAAGTCATGAGCACACTGTATACTTACTGTATATTTGTGTTGCTTTATTCATAGTACACAGCTGTCACATGTGGGATGTTTGCACTGCAGGAACTTTCCCAGAAGACCAAGAACTGTTAGAGAAGCTACGGACCTAAATCTGCCTTTCAACCAGAGGAACCAGGGACTATCTACAGTTCCTGCATGATAGTTCCAGGTGTTAAAGAAAGCTCCTGGTCTAGATGTAGTACTTTCTGATGGTTCAGGAACTATGAAGGTGGAGCTTGTAGGGCTGACCATCGCTGACTGGTCAAACACAGACACAGCAGCAACTACAGCTTGTGAACCGTTTCATTCAAAAAACTAATCCAGGATCCATGTCAGGAAGACGGGTCAGACATTTTTATTGCTTATTCACAGTAAAAACAAAATTACGCTTTAATGTCTGCTTCCTGACTCTGACTCTTCTGACTAAAGAGAAAGAGAGTGTGTGCAAAGGAGCCAAGAGCATAAGCAAAGGAGAGAGAGAGAGGAAGCTTCAGTGGAGAAAGCTCGGGAGTGAATGAAAGAGGGAGCAGCAATGAGAGAGCTAACAACGGTTCTTGAGTTACGATGGAATCACAAACAGGATGTGCAATGGTTCCTGCAACTTTTTGGTCGAAAAGGGTTAGACACAGCACAGACAAAAAAGAAGGCTCTTAATTCTTTCTCTTGGTTTAAAGAAAATGGATGAATTGATTCATTAATTTCCGAACTTTAATAAACTAACTGAAGTGAAAGGACCCTTTGCAATGTTGCTGCAGCACTGGCCTCTTCTTCAGACATACACTGACAGGGCACTGCAGCTCCTTACATATTACATAGACACACTTAAGGATCTGTTAGATACAAGAAACTAGAATCACTAAATGAAATCTCAATAACACAGTCCTGGCCTTTATGGAGCTTGGGGAACACTGAATAAGATCAGCAAGTATCTGAACACCATGTGACCCGGCCCAGGGTAAGAGGCAAAAAAAATAGATGGATGAAAGTAAAAGAACAATAACAAAAAAAACTCAACTTAAAGCATGAAAGTAATGTGACATACCTCCTCTTGGCGGTGGCACTGCCGTCCTGCTCAGCCCTCCTCCAGAGGTAGACCAGTAGCCTGTGCTTGAGGGAGTTGATGGTTTTGTCAGTGTATAGGCGAGGGAAGCCCGGCTGACTCTCGGCCTGAGCCTCAGTGTAAACTGCTGAGAGAGTCAAGAGGTCGTCCTCATAACAGAACCGTCCAATAGTCCTCACATCTAGAAACGTTCCCTCTGGAGTGACCTGGGTAGGGGGGAGAAAAAAAAGAAATAAGGGCAGATAAAAACAAAGATGATAATTTGGGTTTTAATCTGTTCTTTCAGCAGCAGTAGGTCACCAAACCAGATACCTATTATTATTAAGTTCAGAACAATTTTCAAACCTTACGGATGCCAAACTGGTTGCCACAGGTACACATCTGTGTACATATCTCACATCTGAGCATGAACTGAACTGTATGGGGCAGAAAAGCTGCTGCTGCACTGCTATCGACAAGTTAATTGCTCTAACAATGTCAAACATACACAAATTCTAAAAAAGTTGCGTTTCGTGGCTGAAAGGGTTGTCCTGAGTCGTATAATATGCATTGAAGTGGCTTAGTGCAGATTTACATTTTAAATGGGGAATTTGCTCACCTGAAACACGTGTATTGTCTGCTGCTGAACCGACAGCACAGCCAGGATGTTTCTGTAGAGGTAGAGGCCCTGGTTGTGGGACAGGATGATCTTGTCACACTTAAAGGACCTGGTGTCACACAGCCTTCCAGTGTGGAGGTCAATAATGTGGAGGGAGTAGTCTTCAAGAGGAGACCGGGGGTTGGGAGTCACAGATTCGTTGTTCCGATAGACCTGAAGGAAGGTGAAATATGGATGGAAGGGGCAGCCTGAGCCAAACTACTGACGTAGTTTTTAGTAAATTTGTAGTTCTTGTGTTTCCTTGTAAATTTGTATCAAGTTTGATGGTGCAATTACCTCAAAGAAGTAAGGCTGTGGCTCCTCTGGGACGTACACAGCTGACCCAACAATGACATAGCGGCAGTCGTCTGTGAAGAGGCTGCACTCCCGGTTGAGGTGTTCTCCATTTGAGGCCACATTAGTGACGTGAAGCAAGGAGAAGAAGCGCTCAAACAGGCGGCCTCGGATGTTGAGGGAACGCTGGTCATTGGCTGTTAGAAGGGTCTCTCCCTCTTGGCCTCTAAGCAGGTCCTGAGCCGCCTGACAGCCTTGGTACTCATATATCTGTAGGAGGACCACTGGGATTAGCAGACAGTTCTTTCTTCATCTCTTTGTTTCAAACTTATACATTATGTGGTATTTAAAGAGTTTGCCTCTAATGTCTAGAGGGACAATATGAGGGGAAAAGATACTAAAGTCAACAGTTAGGTTTTTACCTCCAGAGAAGTCTGGTCAGAAGAGAAGGCGATGAAGCAGCGTCCATCTGGAGAGAACTTTCTAAGGAAGCAGGGAGGCTTCTCCACATTGACCACAGTAAAGTTGGGGAAAAGGTTCTGGTGGAAGCAACGTACTCTGTACCAGTGAGCTCCGGGTCTGCCTGAACAGATCCTGCGCCTCTCAAGACGATGAACCACGTTTTGATTCTGGATTCTTCTGGGCTTCAGGGTTGGAGTGTCCTCATCCATCGCTGTGATTAGAGAATGACCTCAAACGCCTCCTCAGAAGGTATTTAGAGAGGTGGGCAGTGTGGTGCAATGACTACATCACAAATACAGCCCTGTTATACCTGTGTTTTCTAGAGTGAGTGAGCAGGGAGAAAAAGAACAAATGAGTGATTGGTTTCAAGTAAAGCTAAAAGTTGTAGTACTGAATATACAAATGGAGCAATCAATCACTTGACATACAGACAGTTATACATTTAAATTTTGATAATAGATTCACCATTTTAAGTCAGTGGTCAAGTAAAACTACGAAATATTTGCCTTTTACAGTCACAGAAAGGTGAAGATATGCTTGCTTTTTTCATATCACCGTTAATGTTTGACTTTCTTCTTTGTTGGTCAAACCAAGTCAGTACTTTTGAAATCTTACATGTCATTTCTAATGTAAATGATAAGGAAAGCCTTTGTGAGCTTTGCTCAGTACAGCAGATTATAAATATGAAATAACCAAATCCTTATTATCCTTATATTATGTCATGTTCATTGTACTCCAGTGATTTAGTATTGATCTTGCACAAGGGTGAGGACTTGTGAGAGGTACGAGATAATCGAACAGATGCACCAGAGGCTAAGATATCCTGACTTCCAGTCTCTGGTATGAGTCAAGCTCCAAAAATTCTTGATCCTACATTTCCCATAATGCAACTATAAGCAGCTTTCATTTAAACTCCCCAGCCTGGAAAATGCCTTTAAAAATCTTCATCCCCAGTTTACAATGCAGTCAGAAACGTGGAAGACCAAGCTGAGATCACCCGATGACATCATCAGGGTCATGTTATACACTTCTGAAAGCTCCTCCAGGGCCACACACGACATTATGGTATTGTTCATTGCCCTTCCGTGGAGTCATGTGTGGAGATAAAGCAACACAGAAACAAAATACACATGTAAGTCATCACACCGTAGCAGGAACAGACGGGCTTTCTCCTGCTCTCTGATTCTGAGCCCATTACAAGTGTTACGACTGTGGTCTAAAACGTGTCTCACTACCGCAGCCAACTCGACAAATAGAAGCAGCGACTGCTAGTTAACTTAAATCAGTAAACACTCAACGCAGTAAGCTGTTACTCACTTGCTGCTGTTAAGGGCAAAGCAGCCTGCTACTGGGAAGCTTCTGAGTCCTCCGAGTTTAGCCGGTTATGTTAGCAAGAGCAGTTAACTTTGGCTGACGAGCTCGACAACTTACACTTAGCTACCGGCCGCTAGCCGGTACATCACGTTAGTAGGAAACGTCAAGCTTCACTTTTATCTTTCAAAGTGAAAAAGTAACTCTAACCTAATCATATTTCTCTAAATGTCCGACTGCCTGAAGCGTTTAACGCTAAGTGTCAAAATGCAGCTATGTTTGTTGTGACTGAGCGGCGGGAGAACCGCAGAAGAAGAAGACGAACACAAAACTGATGTGCAGCTCAGAGATGTTTTAAACAGCGCCACCACATCCTCCCCAGGTGGAAAACGGCATTGCAATCTATAAGGTCGCAATGGTTTCTATGTCAGCGACCAAAACCAAAATGACTGAGCCCACATGAGGTGGCATCAAAGTAACACGGGACTGTAATAAAATAATGGTGACAATACCGTACAACACACCTCACCCAACACTTACATTAGACGAGTATGGAGATAACTGGAGATAACCGCAAGGAATAGGTTCTAAGATTTTTTAAAAGAACATATACTTATTATTAGTATAAACATTTCTTCAACCTGCGTATTCAGTTGTGCACGCAAGTAGCCCCAAACACATAAAAGAATTCTTCTGAGTGTCCCCGTGCAAAATTAAACTGAACACAATTTCAAGTAGGTAACTGCAGTGAACTGTATTTAAAGTTAACTCTTATAGTGGACTCACACATGAGCCAAGCATACACCTGCTGATGTCAGTGAAGTGCCAATTTACTGATCAGTAGGTGGGTTTGTAGGTGAGGAGTACAAGTGCTCCCGCAAACTTTGAACATGATTATAATCGCTTCGGCTAAATTGGCAGGGGCAAAACAACAGACCTTTGGCCACTGTACCTACAGTGTGTATATAACTGTCTCATTTGTTTAGCCTATTTCATTTAATTGATTTGTTTATAACAGCATGTAGCTTAAGTGAACCAAGATGACCTGAATTTTGCTCCCCATAATGATAGATAATTAAATTATAATTATCCTCTTTCTTATGAAGCATGTTCTTACAGGCTGAGAATAACATTGTAAAAGGGAGAAGAAAAATGCTCATACAACATTGGTTTTGGAAGACTGCTAATGGTCCTTTGTGTAATTATCCCTGACCAAAGAGTCTGCTTTAAATGTTGTAATTTTCCATAAAAGCACATGTAGTGGGCATAAAAGGCCAGTTTGAAAAGAAAAATGAAGAAATGAATGGAGGGAAGGATGTGAAATTATCCAATTTAAAATCTAATGGCATTTTCCTTTTCAACTGTGCCTGATTAAACCTGTGCTTCAAGATGTGGATGTGTGTGTGTGTGTGTCTGCATGATTTGTCTGAGTGGTGCCTTTCGTTATGTGTTGAGCCTGTGCCTCAAAACTGAGTGTGTGTGTGTGTGTGTGTGTGTGTGTGCACATACAGATGTTTGTGTGCTACAACAATAACCTACACAAGAGTAATTCCAAATAGAAACTATGTGCTATCCACTGGTTCTTCTGTTATTTTCTGATAAATAGCGAATAGACTGCACACTAGACAGGACCCTCGCCTCAGCTTTTAGCATCAGCCCATGAAGTAGAGAAGAGATGGAGAGTCTACATCTGAGTGTTTTTATACACTTTTTAGCCTATCTGCCAGAAGACACAGTGCTTATTTAAGATCATTTTTTCATCCTTCTGTGCTTCTCACAGCCCAAAGTGTCTATTCTTCCCGCTCTTGTTCACATCTATTTCTCCAAAGAGTAGGGCTCGCTGACACCCTGTTTTGGAACAGTTAATAATGGAGCTGAACAAAGTGCAAAGTCTGGAATTGCCGTTATTATCATCATTATAACGAACAGAAATGTCTAAAAGAGCATTTGCATTAAAGGACGGCTGGATGAAAAATATAGAGCAAATTCATTGACTTGATAAAACACCTATGTAAAAGGCACTTAGAAAAGGTTATTCAAAGCATGGGGAGCAAATAGAAATACATTGTTTTACCATTTCTTCCATCTTTTTTACTCAGACAGTTGTGTTTGGCATTTTACAAAAGCTTTTAACTTTTCGATCCAGCCTAATTTCAGAGCACAATAGGACATTTTAACACTGTAACTTTCCAATCCTTATGCAGCATGAACTTTTCGTGTCTTTTGTGCCAGTGGATGATTTCTGCTTTTTTTTCTGAGAAATTACAGTGATCACAAATGCATTATGGTAGGACTGTTTGCCACAGTCTCCTCAGCTCCGCGAAGTGTGAACTGCTGGACTCCGAGAGAGGCAGAGCGGGATAGTCGGGAAGATGCAGCTGTACGCTACACTTTTCTCTGTCTCCTGCACGGACAGATTAATGAACAGCAGTGCAGGATACAAGTCCAGGGGCCCAAATCTGGACCCTCTGATGTCAATATTTCTCATTAGTCAAAGGTTGTATGCATTCGTGGCCACAAAAAAGTCCTAAATTTGAGCATGGTTGGAGGGAGCCTGAGAATTACGAATTTCAGTGCCAATGGCTGCTTCACAGTAATTGTTGCTCATATGACAATAACGTAAGTAATAAAGTGAAGATTTTATGATACTGGATTATCATTACTGATGTATGAATTTCTAAGTGACATTTCACTGTTGCAGATGGTCAAAATTGAGCTAATTATACTCATTTTATATAATGTTGGGTAGTTTAATCCATAAGAATGCATCCTGTTTTATATGGTTGTCTTTGTATGGAAAATATTAACCTCAATCTAGTAACTGAGGCCATCAAGTAAATGTAGTGGAGTAAAAAGTACAATATTTACTTAAACTGTGGTGGAGTAGGCACCTACATAAGTAGTACAAGTACAAGTACCTCAAATTTGTACTTAAGTACAGCAGAACATTGAGTTGTAATTCCCCATTCGATGTTTTACTGCTGAGCTTGAATTGTGTCAGAACAAAATTCCTCACATGGCATATAAATGATTTGGACCCATCCCTTGGCAAAATAAAGAAGGGGCCCTGGCCACATTAAATCAGACCAACCTGAATCAGATCAAATCTATAAGAATCACATTTATTGTCACATCACACTTTACATGTCTGTCAGTGTGGGAATAATAATTCGGTGCACAGTATTACTGTGAAAAAAAAAACAAGCTGTGCAATAAACATACAATCTACACAATAAATAAAACATACATTGCAATATTTGAGAATCAAATACACATTTACAAGGGAAATTCAGTACACACACACTGTCCCTATATACCTAAGAGACGATAAGACATAATCAGATAGATTACAGTACATGCTGATACTTAACACGTCTCATAATCTGCCTGTGGTCTCTAGGCCGAAGGTGCAGGCGTGTTTATGAAAAAAGATGGAAGTGCACGTACTGAAAGACACATTAACTGACATCCAACCACAAATTTGAGCCAGCAGCATTTCAGATATATGTGTTTCCTCCCCAGACCTTTGATACCACTCAGAATACATTTACCCTCAGACAGTGTATGAAGTGGGGAGGCACAGGCCAAGTGAATAAGAGACAACTGCTGTTACTTGGATATTTTATGGTAATTTGTTGTTTTTTTTCCAGTGAGCCCACCCACACAAATCACATCTCATTTAGACATGCACAAGAAAGGTTCATAGGTTAAATATACACACAGGACACCACACACACGCGTGCGCGCACACACACACACACACACACACACACACACACACACAACCACTCATGCTGTGCCATTGTCCTGTTTTGTCTCCATCCTTGTCATCTGAATATGAATCATTTGGTCAAGGCATCAGGTCTTAAAAGTGATGAGAAATTCCACTGCCGATTGGCTAAAATAACAGTCAGCAGTGCATGCATCGTTTTATGGTGAAGCCTAATTAATTTTCACATAGAAAAACACAGTTCTCAATTAATCATGTACATATTCTCCAACCTCCTGTTATTCATTCTAGTTGAAAATAGCTCCTCAGCCTTGAGAAGTTGTATTCTGGGTCTTGTGTGTAATTGGTTATATGGGAACCCTCCTGCTAAATGTTCCACATTTTCAATTTCAATTTTCTTCAAGTGAGGCATAATTTTAGATGTGAGTTACCAGGGGGAAAGGGAAGGAGAGTGAAAATGAAACAGCCAGTACCCTTGTTTGTAAGTGTGAGTGTGTATGTGTGTGTTTTGCATTTGCATGTGTGTGCACATACTTATGTAATGTGAGGAATTTCAATTCTCCATTCCTCTCTCGCATTGCAAAGAAAGAAAAATGCCACTTCACAATTACAGTTATAATTCAGTAATTTCCAGTGTTTCTTCTCTGTGTTTGTTCTGCTGCTGACTTCCTCTTGTATTTCCCTTCACCAGGCTTTCATGATAATGGAAATAAGATCAGAGGATGCAGTGTTAATCAGCGCATTTATGTGTGTGTGCAAGTAATTGGAAGTGTCAGAAATTAGGTGAGAAATTATTCATTCAGTAGTTCACGATCACATGAACAGGAGGTGGCCAATTCTTTCCACGAGGTCAAGCCTTCCCCTCACTCAGGTTAGCAGCACAAGATGACAAGTCAGGGACACAATTATTTTGCCATTTTTCCCCAAAGAAAAAGAGACCTCAGAGCTCAAAGGAAGAGCTTAAAAAAAGGTCACCTAAACTTGCCTCACTACCCTCTCACATTCCCAGTGCAGTCAGAGGCGAATGGCCTTGGTGGGGGACTGAGCGGCTGTACACATTACAGCCGAGTCTCAACAGCTAGAGCAGAAGCAGGCCTGTAATTTCTGCCATTTGAGAGTGAGCTGAAAAGCAGAGTGATGGCCACTTTTCTGTTATTATTCCTTTGGCAGAGTGCTGGCTGAAGGAAACAGCCATGCTTTAAGAACATGTCCATCAGTCGCTGGCAGTATTTGGAAATGGTATTTGTAGAAGTAACTCTGCCATGTTGCATCGTTAACTTTAAAAAGCAAGTGCGGTAGCACATGTTACAGTATATTGTTAGGGTCTAGCGGGATTCCTCTCTCATTCCTGGTGTTTCTGCTGTTTTTCCCTCCACAGTGTGTCCTGTTTGTCTCTCTCTATTTGCCTGTATGGATGTGTCTGTTTTAATCAGGGCATGGTCACCCGTGGTTTCCTCCTTCCGCCTTCTCGCCTGCACACCTGTTGCCAATCCTCTCATCAACTACACCTGTAGCCCTGTAGTATTCAAACTCACGTCCTTCACTCTACTCTTCACCAGGTTGTTCTGTTTGTCATGGTGGTATTACGTTTGGCTGACTCTCCTAGTTCTCTTTGAACCTATCTAACCATATTCTACCTGTGCTTCAGCTCTATGGTCTCCTGCCTTCCTGATACGCCTGCTACGCCCTGATCCTCGACAGTCTCCAGTGTTCCTATTGAAGATTCCAGCCCCTGCTGCTTGCCTGCTTTTCGCAATACACAATCCAGCCAGTCCCGCTTCACCACTTACTAATCTCATAATAACTTGTTCTAGCTCGCTGGTTTAACGCTCCAAGCAGAACTTAGTGTTTAACGGTCAGATTTGTGACTGACAAACAGCGGTTTGCCAGAATATTTCCTGTAGCTGAAAAGTGTAACATCATTGCAGCAGTGTTCAGTATAGGACCCATTTTCCAAATAATCGATACCACTCAACAGAAAAATCAGCATATTCACCTTGAAGGCCAAGCTGCAGACTATGTGTTGAGGGGGAAAAAAATGGTCACGTCAGCCTCCTATTCATAAATCAGCAGAGATATCAGGAATTTCAGACAACTACATTTCCAAACGTTGCCAGAAAAATGGCCGTAAAGGCACCACCGCTGGCGGTTACATCTAATTAAAATCCAATATTAACTCTAGCACCGCCTGGTTCAAAAAGAACTAATACTGCTTGTTTGTGTCTGATTTTACTGTCAACAAAGCACTACAAACATGCAACACAATAAAGCTCATTTCTGATTAATTTCTATGTGGTGTGACCATGTAAGGTTACCAAGAGGCTACCAAGTTTATAATAACCGGAAGAGCTCCCATTTTCGCAGCAGACATGTTAATATGTCAGAGCATGAAAAGCACAGGTGCTACTAATAACGTTAACGACAGCTTCTTTTCCGGTGTCCCAGTTAGCGGAGAGGGCATGAACAATACCAGGACCCTGAACCTAAAAGCATCATTTCTTTTATTCACACCTGTGCTTTTTCTGTGACATGTTAAAAATCCTATTCTTCCCATTCTGCTAATGTGGCATGAATGCAGCGTTATGTACTTGTTTGTTGGGCTTAGTTTGCTGAGCATGCTAGCTAGCTTACGTAAACCTAGCAGAAATAAACTAAAACTTAATGACATGCTACAGTGGCTGATGCTGTGCACGCTAATTTTTATATGTCTCTGTGTGTGTGTAAACCCATCCATGTTTAAATGCACTTTCTATTTTCCCTTGTGATTTAATTCTTTCAAAAAGAAATAAAAATTGGTCAATTAATCACATCCTATACCTTTTCAGAATAAAGACAGGTTGAATAAGCTTATCACTTAGTCTTAAACGATTTCTTTAACAACTGGGCACTCTAGTTTTTAGCAAACATTAGTATTTGCAAAGGTAAATAGTGCATGTGTTTGGGACTATTTTCAGATGAGGATCAGTACACATTTGGTGTTCTGGTGAGTATTTCCAGCAACAGGACAGTGTATTTGGGACTGAGTCAAAATGAACAACAGTGTGTGTTCATGGTCATGAAGGAATATGTCAACAGTGTTTTTAATGGTGCTTGGACAACAATGGAGCTCTATGGCACACAGGAATAATCAGGCTTTATAATAATATTTGATAATAGGAGGAATTCATTGTTGGTTATGCTCTATTCATGCAATTTGACAAGAAAAATGTAAAATATCACCAGATTTATATTGTAATTAAATATCAAAGGTTCCCTCTGTAAATTTTTGTTTTGTGTTGTTTCACCAAGCTGTTCAATGCTGTGCAGTGTTCAATGGCATAATTTAAAAGTCTCTAGTTTTTATTCCTATTCCTTACAGAAAACAAAACAGAAAAAAGTGGAGGTCTCAGACCTCCATTAATTTAAAGTTGTTAATAAAAATGACTACCAGGTCACTCCTTCTAAGATGACTTGCCATGCTGCACGTGATATCAGCCAAGCTTATGAATAAAGAAATGCTAGACAAGTTGATGTTTGTGTTGAAAGAAATAGCCTCTATGTGCTATTATTATAATAGCACTCTCTGTCGAGGCGTAAAATTGTTTACAGACTGATGAGACATAATATAACAGGGAGGTGTGATTGTACAAGAGTTTATTCAGTAAAAACACATATGAGACAGACAACATAAATTGACTAAACCGTTAGACTAAAAATATAAATCCAGGTTTTTGTCATTGTAGTTGTGAGCTTTGGACCTCCTGTTGAGCTGCAGCTGTATGGCTGCTCTCTCTTTCATCAGCTCTCTTTTCTCCCTCTCGTGTTTTCAGGCCTGCCTTGGCTTTATAGCAGGTAAACGAGTTCTTATTGAGTATTAACTAAGATCAGTGGTGGTTATCTGATCAGAGCAGGTCACATGGAACAAAGACCTCTCCCTTTCCTCCAGCCACCTGCACTGCCCACTACAAATGAGCTTGAAAGCCCTGTGTGTGTGTGTGTGTGTGTACCTGCATTTGTGCATGTGACCGAATGCTCATGTAAGTATGTTTATCTATGCATCTATGCATAACTGTGTGTGTGTGTGTATTTGTGCGTCTCCAGGGCTGAGGGGTCGACAGATGCTCCTTCTCAGTGAACACAATGAATTACTTATAGGCCATTAAGCCAAACACGGCTGCGCTGGCCGCCCGTTTACCCAACACTGATAGGGCCATCTGCCGAGGTGATGCTGCCTTCCCCACTGCTCTTTACGGACACGTAACCAGACCTTATCTGCCAGGGTGGGGCCCCACTGCTGATTAAAAACATCAAGACTTCTACAATTGTCTGTGTGGATTTGTACATGTGTGTGCACGTGCATCTGCATGTGCTTTGTAAAGAACAATGAGGGGTGTTAGTGCGGGCCGAGGCACAGACTAGGGATGAGTTCAGGTCTGGGGTAAAGAGTAAGTTTAAACGAGGGTGACTCAAAACGCAATTTGACTTCCAATATGTGCCTGTGCAGATTTTATTGTTCTCAGATTATCCACCTTTGGAGAAAAAAGGAAAAAAACTCCACCTGCACAGATGCAGGTCAGTGGAGAAGAAAATACAGATAAAGTACATACAATGTAGGAGAGGTTAATATAGGTAGAAGAGATTTATATAGGTAGGAATAATATAAATAATTCTTGCATATAAATACTGTATAAGAAACAAGTACTAATAAAGAGCATTAGATTACCAACCTGCAATGCTTTACTAGCGCTTATCTAAATGACTGTTTACTGAACCCCTCCCCCGAGGGGCCTTCATCCCTGAAGCCTTTTCCCTTGTAGAAAGTGAAAACATACTGTTTGAAAAAATGAAAAAGAATGCAAGCAAAGCAGCTAAATCGGCTAATTAAACTGGGTAACGTTAAAACAAACTAACGGTCTGATCTCAACGATCTCTTTATCATATACGTATTAATACTTAGAATACCTTAAACCTGCACTAACTGGCCACCTGGGGACAGTGGAAACAGGTCATGGACTCAGAGTTGAGGTTCCTGTCCAGGCTGTCCAGCCCTCCTACCAGCTCTCAGGCCACTTGGTCCTGAGTCCCTCCTGAGTTGCGACTGCAGATTAGTTTCACCTGTCCTTCATTAGTCCTCCCTCTCTTGCGTATTTAGGTCATCAGTGTCTGTTCCTTTGTCCCGTATTTGGTTCCTGCCTGAGCCTTTGTATTCCTTCTTTACTGTTTTTTGGATTTTGCCCCTGCCTGCTGCTGCAGTTTGTTGCTCGCCTGTTTTGTTTGTCTGGATTTGGTTATTAGAGCTGTGGTTTTTCTTTAACCTGCCAGCCTTGGTGTTCTGCATTTGGGTTTTTTGAACAGGCTTCCCGGCTTGCACTTTTCCTGGTTGGACTTTCAAGTTACACAGAGTGTTTTTTTTGACAATTGAGACCCTGAGTTTGACCAGACGGTGGCATGCTGTCAGCCTCCCACTTGCTAACCTTCAGCAATCCAGCTTCCAGCATGCTAACCTCTAGCCCTCACCCCAGCTCGCTGACCTGCAGACTGCTATACAACATGTTAGCCACCAGCATGTTAGCATCCAGTCCGCTAGTTTCCAGTCTGCCCCTGGGCATTGCTAGCCGCAATCTGCATCCTGCTAGCCTTCACCAAGCTTGATCCCAGCTGCCACTGGGGTCAATTCAGCTGGGAGGGATGAACTTGTAGCCTTCCTGTCCTGATCCTACCTCTCAGACAGTTAGCAGCAAACCAGAACCACTGGACCTGCATCGCAGCAGCCTCCTGTTGCCCTGGCTCCACTGGTTCATGTTGCTGGTCTCCAGCTGCTAGACTCTGGTACTGATCTTTAGCCCAGCCACGTCTCCATCCACCAGAGAGGCCACTCCAGACCTGCTCCACCCTCCTGGCTTGACTTGGGAGTACCCCCTTGAAGGGGATACTGTCATGGTTTTGGGTTTTAGTTTAGTTATTCCCTGTTTAATTTGAAAGAGTTTCACGTCATGTGTCATGTTTTGTTTTACTTCCTGCCTTAGTCTCCTTCCCACCCTTGTGATTGCGGTTAGTCTTCCTTCTCTTGTGTATTTAGTCAGCGTGATTTCCTTAATTCAGAGATCAGGTCGTCTGTTCCCTTGTCCTGCATTTGTTTTCTGTGTGAGCTGTACCGGTTTGTTTTTAGCTTGGTAATTTGTACTTCTTCTTTGTTTTTTGGGGGGATTTTGCCCCTGTCTGCTCCTGCAGTTTGTTGCCTGCCTGTTTTGTTTGTCTGGATTCTGCTTTGTTTTTAATGCTTGCACTTGTTCTTCAACCTGCCCGCCTTGATGTTCTGCATTTAGTTCTGAAACATAACAACACTGGAGTATCATTGCCTTTTAAGCTGAACTTGTTAGTGAACAGTTACTTACATGCTCACCAGTTATGGAGCAACAGTGGGTTTTAGAGCTGTATCAGCAGCTGCCTCTTGCATCCATTTGGACATTGAGATTGTGGAGTACAAATACCTGGGTGTTCACCTCAACAACAAACTGGACTGGACCACCAACTCAGATGTGTACAAGAAGGGCCAATGTCGTCTCCATCTGCTAAGAAGACTGAGGTCCTTTGGAGTATGTAGGACACTGTTAAGAACATTTTATGACTCTGTGGTGGCACATGCAGTCTTTTACGCAGTGGTCTGCTGGGGCTGCGGAAGCTCTGAGAGGGACAGGAACTGGTCAGGAGGGCTGGTTCTGTCCTGGACTGCCCTCTGGACACCACTGAGGATGTAGGTGAGAGGAGGATGTTAGCTAAGCTGACATCAGTGATGGACAACCCTCTCACCCTCTGCATGAGAAGGTGGCCTGAAGCAGCTCCTTCAGCAACAGACTGCTGCATCCACCCTGTAAGAAGGAAAACTACCGCAGGTCCTTCATACCAACAGCTTCCAGCATTACTTAGCACTGTGTCAAACACATCACAAACCTATTGTTTTCACTACTGTTATTCATGCTAACATCCACTCCTATCCATTACATCTTATGCAATATTACATATTTTTTTTTACTGTCTTGTATATTTTTTCTACTGTGTAATCGTACGAACACTGTATTTATTATCCATAAAGATCTCATGTGCAATTCGATGTGACAAAAGTATTTTTCATGGCAATAGTATTCATATACTCTTGTATATAATGTACATAAAGTATATATTGATGTTTGTATTTTTTATTCTGTATCCCTTTTTCCTTTTTTATTGTCTTTGTGATCTTTCTATGTCTCTCCTTTATTCTTTGCTGTCTGTAACAATTTAATTTACCCAGTGTAGAATTAATAAAGTTTTATCTTATCTTATTTTGTTTTATCTTATCTTCATTTCTTAACACAAGACTGTGAGACAGGTCATATAAAAATAGATATACATCATATATGGAAAATTATTACATAATGAACATTGATTTATATCACATATGTTCTATCACATCAAGGAGCACATTTTCTTTTAATGAAAAACAAGAAATAAAACCTTTACAGGGATTCTCTAAGTGTTTTTTCAATGCAATTGGAGACTAAAAGTGACATCCAGGTGACAGTTGAAATGTAAAACAGGTGTTTATATATATGTATAAATTCTATTTTACATTGTATATGATATGCACCTGGTGGTGTGTGTGTGTGTGTGTGTGTGTGTGTGTGTGTGCGTGTGTGTGTGTGTGTGTGTGTGTGATATTTGGTGTGGTTGATGTGCTGACAGGACCCTCTGTGTAAACAGTGGAGACAGAATTATAGATTTGGAAGGTCTCTCTCTGTAATGATTGAACCTACCTCTGTCAAGCTGTACTGTAAGTGCAATCTCTGTCATATTCAACTCAATGAATATATAGCAGTCTGTCAACATGATTAAACTGAGTATTTCTTTAGAAGTGTTTGGCCCTATATTCAACATGCCCAGTTCTTGCACAAGACATTCCTAGATGTTTCTTATGTTTGTATCGTAATTTCACATTCAGTGCTGAAGGGTTCAGTTCCAAAATACATTTGCTTTAAGATCAAAAATGCATTATATGTTCGGCTGTTCAAAAACACAACTGCTTATATAGAAAAACATTATAGGCCAGTGGCATTGTTGAGGTAGATGTTCTCATTCTCATGCATGTGAAGTCTTCACATGATTGCATACTGCTTAAAACCCATTAAAAAAATAACAGAAATGTTGCATTGTGTATAATCATCTTATTACATTGGATGCACATTTTATTTTATTTTTTTAATTTTCTTTTAAGTTATATTGAGAAGCTGAATTGTGATGAAAATGTACAGATGTCTTCAGGGTTGTAACTGTGAAGAGGATATATCTGTCGATATCCTGCGCATGCCTTGGGCTCATACAATTTAAGGTCCTACACCTTACCCACCTTAGCAAGACAAGACCTGCTGAGATCCACCTGAAGGCTGACAACAGATGTGACGGCTGAAACAACTCTCCTGCAGATTGAGCTCTTATGATCTGCTTTCGTCTCAAACCAAAGAACTTCTGGCCTTCTGCTTTTGGAGCCCTGTCAGAAATTCTAGAAATTTATTTGCAACCCAGGACTCTTATTGCAGAACTTAGGATTCAAGAAGACAACACTACTCTGACTGCCAGACAGGCCGATACAGTGGCACATACTTGTCTATTAGCTTGTGGCAGAATTTAGCCAGTCCCCTTATCCCCCATCAGCCTCTATCTGGCTTAAAGCCCAGCTATTTCTTCTAAACTTGAGAAGATCAAAATTCACTCTCGGGGCCTCTGTGGACCATTTCTATAAGAGGTGGCGATGCTTAGTAGATTATTTTAACAGTCTTCGAACACTCCCCCCTGAATAGGAGATAATCATGGAACTATTCAATATTTGTTTTGTTAATTTCCATCTCCCCCCTTTATTTTGTTAGTGTTTTTAATTTTTTACTGTGCTTTATTTTCTTATATGGGCTCAACAACTTTGTTTGTTGAACTTGTATCTCCATGAACTTTCAAGGTAGGAACAGGAGGGGGCATGGGAGGAGTGGAGGGATGTTAGTTAAAGAAAAGAAAAAAAATGTTAGAAATGCAAGAAGTAAAAGTGGAGATGACCAGGCCAAGGACAGCAAAAGAACTGGCAGCTATTACTGCCAGCTGTACAGGGTCTGTATCTCCATGTATCGTCTGTTTTGATTAAATGTCATGTTCCCTGAGCACCGCATTGTTTTTCAAAATTGAATATAATAGCAGATTGTGCAAAACATCTGAAAAACCAATCGTACTTAACTGAAACGTTACCCAGATTTCCCCATTGGAGACCATTAATCAATTATTTCATCTGACAAATGTCACGTCATTTTTAGATTCCTTAGCGGAGGGCGCTGTAGATCTGGTGCATGCAATAGTCAGATGTTAGTTGTGTGCATTGTATGGTTGGTGTTTGTGCCTCTGCTTGCTTATAATCCAGATGGATTATAAGCAAGCAGAGGCACAAACTACCACACACAACAGTTAGTGACTTCTGATGCTTGTGATGCATTTCTTTTTCTTTATTAAAAGAATAGGTAGACATTTTTGGGAAAAACACTTCTTAGCTTTCTTGCCAAGAGCTAGATGGGAAGATTGACACCACTCTCATTGTCTGACCGGTAAATATGAAGCTACTGCCAGCACACAGTTATCTTAGTTTAGCATCAAGGCTAGAACAGCTAGTGTGACTCCAAAAGTGAAATCTTTAGATCTTCCCTTGTGGGTGCTATCACCTGACTGTTTTATCTCATCTCAGTGCTTCTGTCACAGTTGTGACAGTGGGGCTCATGACTTTTGCTCGTAGCTGGAAACCCACCGTGAGAACAGAGGCAGGTCATAGCCACGTCATGACACCTGTTATCCAGCATCACAAATGTTACCCCCAAAGAATGCACGGTTATGCCCACGCCCTGCTTTGTCCAGAGGTAAGAAACTCTGCACACCAGCACCTCTAAAGCTCATTTATTATAATGAGTTTCAGACACGTGTCACATCTTGTCTGTTGAATCTGCACAAAAACAACAGAGTAAAAACGACAAGTTTGGGCTTTACAGGGCATTATGTGCCAGACTATTTCTTATCTGGGCGCAGTGACTTCCCGAAGTGTCTGCTGGTTGCCTGGCAACCTCACTGCACCCAGCTAAGAAATAGTAAGTAAACAAAGAAACTATGACATGTTTAATGAGCTTCAGAGGTGTCGGCAGGTAGCTTTTGTTACCTTTGAACAGAGCCAGGCTAACTGTTTCCCCCTGTTTCCAGCCTTTATGCTAAGCTAAGAAAACCAGCTCCTGGCTCTCGGTTCATAATTACCGTACAGTGGATCGATTTTTTCATCACGCTTGGCAAGAAGGTGATTTAACATATTTTCCAGAATGTTGCACAGTTCCTTTCATCATGAGAAGTATTGTGAAGTTTACATAATGTGCCACAATCAGCTGAAAGTATTTCTAGTATTGTTGTCTTTCTGCAGAGTTACATATTATAGCTGTGTTACAGCAGTGATGTAACATCACTGTTTGGTGCCCTCTGTGTGATGCAGCAAAGTCAGAATTTATATGGTGAGCCCAGGTAGGTTAGATTAAGATGCAAATTCAAGCCCCCAATCTCCAATGTGTTTCTTCTGACAGCCTCAGTCATCATGTTTACACGATATGTCAGATACGTCTTATCTCGACTCAGCCCGGCCAGAGGCGGTGGTAAGCGCTCAGAGAACAGTACGCTGTGTTCACATTAATCTTGCACGGTGGTACAGTCGGCCTTGTCACCCGCACTATTCACTGTCCTCGTTGCCGTTCTCCTACTACTACAGTCTGACGAGGAAGGGCTCAGACTTGACCCATATGTATGTGAAATTGAACACAGACAAACACGGGTTATATCCAAGTTCCCAAAAAGACTAAAAAAAAAACCCTGTTTAAATGTCTGTATGTGTGTTTACGCAGACCCATTTAAAAAGCTGCACGCACACACACACACACAAAAACCCCACAAAACCCAGAAAAAACAACAAAAAAACAAGCACTCGACAGCACAATTGCATTTTCTCACAATGCTTTCTGAGTCTGGGAAATTAGAAAGTACAATGATGCACAGAGCACACAATGGCCTTACAAATTGCTCATTTGTGTCTGAAAATGCTCCTCTTTTCGAGCGTTTCTGCCATCACTCTGTCAGGGAGACACACAGTGATAGATTATGCGTAGCTGTCATCTGCCGAGTGATTAGAGTTCATGTGAAATGTAACATCATTTTTCAATTTCTTTATTGGCTCTAGATACTGTTGTAGTGCTGCTGCGTACAGCTGGAGAGCAACAAGGGGACAGTCAAGAATAAACGGGGTTACAGTATTATACATGAGCATGATGTTAGCACATCTTTCATTAACATGCATGCGCTCATTTTTCAAACATTCAGAATATGGAAAACAAACAAACCATTATACACACACACAAACACACACACACACACACACACACACACATATGTGTTTGTGTATATATATATATATATATATATATATTTTGGTAGGTGGTCCTCTGTTATCTTAAAGGGCTTCTAACCATACCAAAAAGCCAGTTTAAAGCAGACAACTCATTAAACATATCCAATATTCTATAATAATAATCAATACCTAGGCCTATAAAAGGTATTCATGGTTATCTTACACACAGGTTGATGCGTGTATTCATAAATTCTCACCCTCAAGGCTGTGACACACGGATTGTTTATGTCCTTGCTCGCCTTGTTTTTGATGACAGTATGTTTTTGGTAGAGTGGTCTGCAGTGCACACCTGAGCATGTCATGTTTTGGCATATAAAAACTGAATCTGAATCTAGTCTTGATTTCAGGTTGAAGCTGCGGCTGCAGGTTTACAAGCTCCTCTGAGGGTTGGACATGAATTTAACTGACATGGTTCTCATGAAACCTTTTCAAAGGTTTGCATAAACACACACACACACACACACACACACAAAACATGGTTGTTAGGCTGAAAGTTAAGCATTTTTCTACATTTAAAATAGATACCTGTTTATCTGAAGTGAATAGGACAATGCTGGAAGAAGTATTACAATACGTTACTAAAAGAAAAGTAGCCACACCAAAGTATTATGCAGGAGTCCTATATTTATTAAACATATGGATTATTAATACTGATGTATTAATATGTAAATGTTTAAGCACATTGTTAAGTGGTTTCATCTAAGTGCATCATCAAGTATCTTTTATAAGGTGATCATATGTTTTATATTTAAGTCTTAATCAGAAAAGTAATTGATCTCTAGCTGTGAAATAAATGTAGAGGAGTAGAAGTAGAAAGAAGCATAAAATGGGAATACTGACGTAAAGCACAAGTACTTAATTACAGTACTTGAGTGAATTTACTCACTTACATATATTTCGCAATTGCATTAGACACCAGATATGCAGGGCATTCAGCCTGTTGATCATCCTCATCTCCAACACTTGGAACTCACCTGCTCCTCTTTGTCTGCCTGTCCTCCTGTGTGACCACTGGCCACAGCGGAAATCAGGGGGGGTGTTTTCACCTCGCCAGTGGACATCGTGAAGATTCGCAGGATTCATGAGCCTGACACGTTCTGCTAGTACAGTTTCTTTTTCCAGCTCGCCATGCTTCCAGTATTTTTTATTTTTTATTTTTTGGCAACATGTTCACGTGTAAAAAAAATCACACAGCATGCACACTTTTGTTTCTCTGACATGAACCTTCAAATAGCAGCAGGAAATAGAAATGAACGGACTCGCTGGGGAGCAGCGGGACTTAAATGTTGTCTTTCTTCCATGTGAAGGAAATAATGCTGATATAATTTCTCCTATAGGCCCGGATCAGATGTAGTGGGGGGTCGGGGGTGACGTCAGGCCCCATCAGGCTGACAGACCTCCTATTGGACCAGTGGAGGCTTTTTAAAGGAGCAGGCAGCAGCCCACCGGAGGCTCGCGCTCCTCTCCACACGCGCCGCACCTCTCTCACCGTCTCTCCATCCAGCGCGAGGAGCAGCAGCGGAGCCAGCAGCCAGGTGAGCATCTCCGCATTTTAGCCGAGAAACAGACCCAAAAGGACAGGTGAGGGGGGAAGATAGGGGGGGTGTAGGACAGGAAATGAGAAACGGCACGCGGGGACGAACTCAGCCTGCAGAAATCAAACCACTTTGAGTCAGTAACATGTAAAGTGTGGCATAGATCCTTCCCTGCCTGATCCTCTGCTTTCTTCCTCACGCTGAAGAAGAGGACGCAGCGCGCGCGGTGCCGACCGACCTGCAAAGATATCAACAGGTACGTGAACCCGCCGATCTTTACGTAACAGAGCCTCCGAGTGGCACGGCGTGCGCTTTGGAGCGACAAACAGGCGACCACCCTCCTCAAACACGTCTAAACAAAAAGTGAGTGCGCCTGATCCCAGTGCAGCCCGGCAGCGATAAGTGTCTGTGTCGATCTGAAGGCGACGGTGCCCCGATTAACAGTAATGGCAGCGTAGTTAGATTGAAAATGAAGTTCTTTATCTTTGGGGCCCCCTGCAGACAGAGCAGCGTGGTCCCCGCGTCGTTACCCCCCGATGGATTATCAGCATCCCCCGCTGCGCGGCCCGGCTGGGCTTCCGGGGGGTCAAACCACAACAGCTCGATGCCGAAACCCTCCGATTGAATCAATAGCCGGCTTGTCTCCTGCAGGTCGGACACCTGAAAGAGAGAGAGAGAGAGAGAGAGAGAGAGAGAGAGAGAGAGAGGAAGAAAGAGGAGTTCAATTTGTCTTCAACAAAAAAAGAAAAAGTGTTTAAAGTGTGAAACGGTGGTCGCTGCGGTGAAAATGAAGTGCAGTTAAAAAAAGATAAAAGCTCCCGCAGGGGTCTTTTTATGAGACTGTAACCGCGAAACAATTTCACTTTTAGCAGCTCATTTCCTGTGTGGGGCCTTTTTTCCCCTGAATATGATGGCTTTATTGTAAAGCTGTGGTCAAATCCCAGCTTTTACGAGCGTGAAAAGGAGAGAGAGAGAGTGTGTGTGTGTGTTTGACTCGGTTTCAGCACCGGAGCGGCGGACAGCTCCGCACATGTGGCCAGACCCCCCCCCCCCGAAAGGGAGGGGGGGCAGCGTCTGCAGGGCCGCTGGCAGGACAGAGAGCAGCACACAGCAGAGCAGACACATCAGCTGAAAAGGTTTCCTCTAATCCCCCCCAACAAACTGAAGCCGTACATGCCTTATTTCAGCTTGTCACAGCTGATAAAACCAGTGGAGACAAAGCTCTGACAGACCTGAAGCAGGCCAGTGATGAGAGCACGAGGAGTGAGGGGCCAGGATGCATCACGCACATTATTCATTTTAGTCAAAGTCCCACATTATTCCGGGTGAATCGCCTTGGGATGTGTCAGTGACAGGCAGCCTCCTTCTGGCAGGGTCTGAGGTGTCAAAATGGAAACTGGAGCTCAGCCAGGATCTCCTATTTACATAACCCCCCCCTCCAATATGAGCCTGGATGGGAGGGGAGCACAATCTGAGGCTCGCACACATGGATACATAAACACACCCACATGTATGAACACACACACATACACACCAAATGGTGTGACACAGCACATACAATCTGTAGCCATGAGAGAAATTCAGTGCTAACAGGTGTTCAAACAGGCCGTCGGTACGTTCTTCCAATTATTGCAATTAGATGCTGCCTGGTTACCACTCCATAATGTACAACTGCTGTGGAGGAGTGTGTGTGTGTGTGTGCGTGTGTGTGAGGAAAGGGATGACAGACAGAAATAGAGGGGAAACAGCAGGAAAGCATGAGAGAGAGGCAGAGACAGACAGCCCTCAGTGCATGTGATGATGTGGCGATTGTTGCCATCAGTGGAGAATTATATACTACTGAACGCGCCGTGAATGCGTAACTAATTCCTTTTTTTTTTGTTGCCCTGAGTCATTATCAGCTTCAGCAGGTTGTCTAGAAACCACAGGCTTTTTGCTTCTGTTGCAGACAACAGGGTTTCTAATAAACAAACAAAAAAAAAAACACACACACACACAGGCCCCCTCGGTACAGTAGAGTGATCGCTGCGTTTTAGATAAACTGCTGCTTATTACTGGCTTTGTGTCGCACGCGTGTATGTGTGTGTGTGTGTGTGTGTGTGTGTGTGTGTGTGTAGATGCACAGCATACAGATTGAATGGGCCTCGGCTGTGAAGCGAAGCCTTTGTGTGAAAGCGGAGCTCACTTTGAATAAAATGTGAATTATACTGACAATTATTTTCATTCCCCATTAACGTGCTGACAAGTTCTTTGGTTTATAAAGCACCGGAGACACAGCGAGAACAATTTCCTCAAGGCCTTCAAAATGTCTTGTTTGGTCCGACCTCTGTTCCCAAACCCACAGATGTTCGGCTCGCTATGATATGAAACAGAGAAAAGCAGCAAATTCTCATATCTGACAAGCTGGAACCCTCTGTGACTTGAAAGAATAATCGCTGATCAAAACAGTTGCAGATTAACTTCCTGTCTATTAACTAATTGCTGCAGCTCTATCAGGGAGGCGAGGGTGGCCTGACATTGAAGCCATAAGCTTCGAATGAGCATTTTTGAGATTTGAAGGTTTGGTTTCAATAAAACTGAGAGTTATGGTTATTTAATTCCCCAGTTGAGGGGAAAAAGGGAAAAAGGGGAGGGCAGAGAATGACAGAGTGTGATGGCGGACTCAGGTATTCCATCATGATGAGGGAACATCTTGATTTGATGAGTGATTGAGCTGTCATGCTTTCCAGAGAGCAGAGGGCAATCACAGCGGCCGCAGTCCAGCGAGCAAGAACAAGAAAGAAAGATAACAGGGTGCCATAAAGTGGGGCAGCAAAGAGTGACATCTGAGCAATATCAGTGTGTGTGTGTGTGTGTGTGTGTGTGTGTGTGTGTGTGCCATAGGTGAGCATAAGTGTGTGTCATATTAAGCGGGAGATGTTTGTGGCAGCTGTCGGCCTTGTTTGAACAGCAATCACAATCAGCGGCAGCAGCAGCCAAGCGTGTGGTTGTGACAGCGCTGGTGGGAGACTCGCTGCCGTCGCTCCCCCGCTCTCCACCCTGCACTTTCTGTTCCTCCTCCTCCTCCTCCTCCTCCTCCTGCGCCGTCTGTTCCTCTCTGACCTCCCCCTCACTGCCCGTCCTCCCTCCTGCACTTCCTGTCTGCCTCCTCTCCTCCTGTTGCTTCTCCGCATCCCCTCAGCAAAAAGTGGCTGACATCGCATCAGTTTCCACCCCAGTTGAGGCAGGATCCGGATTGATTCTCCGCCCTCCCGGCAAAGTTATTACAGCTTCAGATCTCTTTCAGTCCAACTTCAAAAAGCCTCTTCATAAAGCCGTGAAAACGAGGTGTCTCTGTTCCTCTGGTGTGGCCTTGTGTCGCTCTTCTGCATACGGCCTGGAAAAAAAACGCCAGCTTCCACTGCACTGTACTGCCGGGCTACCTGTGATGAGAGTGACACACTGTGCACATGGTTTGATCACATTTCAGTGATTGTCTGTGGGGAAATCTGGTGGTTTCAGCAACAAAAAGTAGGACACGGAGAAGAACATTTGAGAATGAATAGGAATGGAGCAAAAATGGTACGAAACACATTTAAATGTATCACTATCGCTCAAGTTGTCTGTGGTTTTAAGTTTAGCTTATAACTTTTAGGTGTATTCTTGTTTTTCATTTTCTATTTCGCTTCCATCTCTCTTTTTTTAGATATGTTCCTCAAATCCGAGTGGATTTTTTTCCCCCTGTGACATTAATTGTCTTAATTTTGTATAGATAAAATAATAAATTAGGGTACACAACAAAACAAGCATAGTGAGAAATAAAAAGAGTAATTAAAAATGGATGAATGTGATGAAAGTGAGAATACAAGAAAATATATGAATATATCAAGTTGGTAAAATTGGAAATGCAGGGGAGGCAGGGTAAATTGAAGAAAAGTGAATAGGGATGTCAGGAAATGTGGGAAGTTGAAGCTTAAATAGAGGATCTGTGTGTCACTCGCTGTGTAAAATGCCACATTTTATCAATGTAGTTTTGGGTAAAATATCCAAAGATTAATGCCAAATTCGACATGTAGTGTTCAATACCATTCTTTCCATCCTCCGCCACCCTGTCTCTCCACACCTGGTCCTCACGCTCCCCTCCTCCACTCTTCCACCTTCTTCCCCCACTCGCACCCCCACCCCCAAGCCTCACCCTCTCGTATCCCAGCTTCATTTCTCCATCTTCCTCTGTTGTTTCCCTTCCCCTCATCTACTTGGGGAGCAGGCTAAATCCATTGTTTGATGTGGCCTTTTCATTCGCTGGAGGAAGGCAGAAAAGAGGAGAGGGGGCAGGGATGGAGAGGTGAGGGAGGTGGTGGTGGTGAGGGGGTCACTTGAGGATGGGAGAGAAAAGAGAACAAATATTAGGGGGGAGGGAAGGGAGCGGGAGTCCTGGAGCAACAGGCTTCAGGGTTTGTGGAGCTGCCTTCCAGTGATTAACTGACGCAGTAAAAGCAAGGCCAGCTTTTATTTCTCATTCATTTTTATTAAAGAAGTCAAATTGCAAATATTGATAAGATAGGATGTTGTTTTCTGGAGATCCTCTCTGAGCTGTGGTTGCTCCCGTCAGTCTGAGTTTTGAACAGAACACCGAGATGTCTTTTTGATTTGCATTTCCTGTTGATGTGTGTTTTTTTTCTGATCTTGCTACTCAGATAAAAAAATCTCAGAGATGAAAAAAAATCACTCGCTACTCCGTATATTATTAGACACTCAGCACTTTACTCAATAGTGAGCAGTAAACTGAGATAAATATTTATAAATCCTAATCTTTTTTGATCAAGGCTTCCAGGCGCAGTCTATAAAATGTGGCACAGACTCTTTTTACTTCATTCCAATGTGGGAATTTGAGGACGCTATACAGTGAATACATTTCAGACACTCACATAAAAACGCTGTGGCAAAGCGCTGTATAGGAAATAGGGATCGACTATGGACACAGGCTAGTTACCGGCCAACAGCTAGAAAGCAGCTCCACCAGAGCCAGACCAGCAACCAGACTTTGAACAACAGCCTACGTTAGCGTTCCTGCTAGTGTGTCCTCTTTCCTTACGTCTCATTCTTTCCCTTCTTATCTTGAATGAACGCGTCTTGATTGTTGAATGAGCAACTAAATAAACGTTAACCAAGGAAAAGTGCGCTGTTAACATACATTTGCAGGCTAGATGGCGAGTTAGATGAAAAGTGACATGCAAATGTGATTTTAGGAAATTTGTTGTTGTTTTTTTTTTTTGGTTCTGTTCAAATAAAATAAGCAGAAACTTAAATCTCATCGCTTCTTCTATGCAGGAAAAAGAGCTCTCGGACAAGCAGATGAGGTGTTTTTGACTTTAATAAAGTGACTACAGGCTGAATCATTTTCTTGTCGTATTATTGCGTCAGTGAGAAATCTAGTTTTGTTGATAATAACTTGAAAAATACATTTTTTTTTGGCCCACACTCTGAAATTGAACGTGCGACAGGGCCTAAAATGAAATGATGGATAAGTACATGTTCTCTCTGAAACTGAACATGCGAAAACTGGCTGTTTGATTTTTTTCAGGGGGATTTTTGTATTCAGCAGAAATCTTTTCTTGACTCCAAAAATATTCACTGAACTCATCTGAGAGGCAAATAAATTAGACAAATCCTGGCTGACAGGTGGTCGAACATCCTAATTGTGGCTAGGTGGAGAAAAACAGCAGTGAAAGAAGCAGAGCGGAGTGTCAAAATGGACTAACGAGCAATAAACTGATAACCCTCGTCTATTCTGAGCGAGCGTGTGATGAGCTCAACCCGCGGCTGGTTGATGGTTTCGTCTGATAGGTCTGTGCGGATCAGCACGGGTGAATCTCCTCATTTGCTCTGACATTTGATCCCCAGCTGTGGCACCTTCGCTGTTATTCTCCCTTTCCGCAAGACACACGGGGCAAAGTGAACATTAGTGTTGACTGACTGATTGAAGATGATGGCTGAAGTCGCACTCATTGTTTTTTTTTTTTTCTTTTTTTCACGTGCTGAGAAAAATTGCCTGTTGTTTAAAGCGCCGCCGTTCAGCTCGAGCTGCTCGGTCCTCATGACACGCAGGTTGTGAGTCATGATTGGCTGGCAGAATAGACGAGGCTGTCTGTCTGTCTGTTGTCTGACAGACTAGAACATCTGAGCTGTCAGGCTCGCCCCTCTGCAGAATGGTAAGAAAGGATTCGTTTCAATAGTACTGACAAAGGACTGTCAGCATAAAGGAAAATACAGATTAATGCAAATAAAGAGTCACGCTCGAAAGCTGGAAGGCCAGAGTCAAGATCTGCATCATACACATGAGTGCTCTGTGTGTTACTATGTTGCTATGGCACAAACAACTGGCTGCTTTTATTGTAAGTGCAGGCATGTTCGAATACAGTCCCCCAAAGGCATGACTCCTAATCTAAAGAGCTTGCTTTTAATTGATTTGTTCTGTTAAATTCTTCAGTGTTTATTTCCTCAACTCTATTATTTATATGGAGAAGACTGATAAGCAGACCAGTGATATCGCACACATCCATCTGTCTTAAAATGGCATTTGATTTGAAATAGTAGTCCAGCAAGTTTTTTCTGAATAACAATGTGAGGGAAAACATAATTAAAGATCTGTTGATTAAGAAACATGTATGCGTCTTACATTGTAAATGCTGCTAGTCTATTAATTGCTTCATGTGCTTCTTTAATGCGCTGTTTGTACAGAGCAGTCCAGGTAAATCTGTGCAGACGGTTGCATACATGTGTTATTTCCATGTGTGTAAATTGATTTTAATGCAAACAACACAGATTGTTTGTTCATCAGACACGAGTCACACTGTTCATGAGTACATACACAGAACTGCAGAGCAGAACAGCACCTAACTGGTAACTGTTCACATTCCTATGTATCAGGCAGGAACACAGAGTGTTCGGGTTTGATTGCATTTAAATGCTCACATGTCCATCAGGCCTTTCAGTCTGTACAAAATGTAGCAGTGCTGACATTTCTGAATCTCTGTGTGCAGATTTGTACGTCTATTTTTGTGTGAATGACTACTACAGTTAACGATTCACGTTTTTCACTCCAAGGTCGAAGCGGAGTTCTGTAGCGAGAGGCAGAGCGTTTCCTCGTCCACCTGCACACTGTGAGTAACTGTCAGCATGTCGGCCATCTGCCGACTCGTTTTCCTCTACACGCTGCATTGTGTTGTTTCTCTGATTGGAACGTTTGGAGTGGGCCCACACGGTTTTATTCCTGTTTTTCTTTTCTGAACGTCAGACCGTTTTTGCACATTTCTCCACGTGTGAAGCCTGTTACAAGCCTGCATGCAGGAGTGAAACCGGGCATGCTCTCAGGTGATGTACTGCCTCGTTATGTGTACAACTACAGAGGGTTTGTGTGATTATGTGGTCTTTGTGTGCTGTTTCTCAGTGCATGTGTGCTGGTTTCTTGACTGTGTGTGTGTGTGTGTGTGTGCATGCCTTTAGGTGTGTGTAGCTTACTTCTTCTGCTTCAAGCAAGATATGTGTTTCCTAAGTTTGTGTGTGTGTCCTTGTGTGTCTCTGCATGTATGTGTGTTTATAATCCAAGGCCATTCAATAGCACCACATGGATCCATCCCATATACTGGTTGTCATGGTTACCGGGGCCACTTATCACAGAGGGTCCCGGCAGATCAAACAGGTGTGCATCCTGATGATGTCTCTCCTCGACGACTGTTGCTAGGAACCTTTGTTGCACACAACGCACAGGTGCTTGTCACCACCAGTGAAAACCAGCAGGAGTGCAAAAACATTGTCTTGATGTCCCAGTCTGAACTGGTGTGTGTGTGTGTGTGTGTGTGTGTGTGTGTGTGTGTGTGTGTGTGTGTGTTAATGTGTTAATATGTGTAAGTGTGTGTCATCTTGTACTTGCTGTCCTTGTGAGAAATGCAGTCATTTATTTCTCCTGAAAGAGGATGTTTTTTCAAAAAAAAGAAAGAAAAATAGGTCATTTTGTGGGTCATCACTACATCAAGTTGCTACTTTAGGAGCTGAGTGTAGAGTTCAGATCAGAATAAGAGTTTAAGTTGAAAGCCCCTGAAAATGCTTTTTCAAATCTTAAGGCTTCTCTATAACATTAAAAGGTCACTCCAGCAGTTTAATATTACAGTTCCACAAAAATGTAGGATTTGCACGAGCCAGTTTTTTAGTCGTTACACGAGTGAAGCTTCAGAATTTCCAGATTCCCAACATCCAACTCAATGGTATCTTTCAGTAGACCTTCCATTCCGTAAATACCTTCTTCTTTTTAACTCTTTTCAGCCAGGTTATAGCACAGGTTTTCTGACAAATGCTTGACTCAACACAACCCTGATGACATCATCAGGGTTATTTTTCCAGACTTCAGAGCTCTCCCTCTGTGGCCACAGAAAACATTACAGAACTGTTCACAAAGGCTGAATAGCACCCAGTGGAGTCGGTGGACTCGATCAACAGTGGTCTGGAAACAGAAGCAGGCAACCCATAACTACCATCGCTGATTCAGATATTGCTGAATCCTGATTGGTACAAAGAAGTGTTGCCTTTTTCCAGCTGAGCCCTTCTCACCTCAAACCACAGATTAAAAGGCGTTCTTTACCACATCTGCCCCCAACTTCATACTCCTCAAATGATAAACTCCTGCAGCAGCTGTGCAAAATGTCCTGGTGCAGCTTTAACGGGTGGGTTCAGGGTTAGGGAACGGATGCAGTCAATAAGAGAAGAAGGACAGGAAAGGAAATAAAAGGACGGGGAACATTTGAGGGCCAGAGAAAAGCGCTCGAGGCCCCACCAGAGAAAAAGAAAGGATTGTATCGTAAAAACAGGGAGGGCTCTTTGACTCGCTGACCCTGCGCTCAGACCCTCCCTCCCTCCATTTCTCTCCCTTTGCTCGCCTCGCTCTCCCCCTGCAACTGTGTTGATGGCTCTGCCGCCCTCACCCTCTCACCTCACACCCCACTCTCCCCCACAGCTCCTCCTTCTCTTCACCCCCCCTCCACATGCAATACTTGCTCGCCTACTCACCCCCCCTCCAGCATCCACTTCAGCCGGGTCTCAGGAGGAGCCCTGTTGTCGATAAAGCACGTACCCACAGTGTCGCCGCATTCAGTCGGACTGGCGGCTTTGGCTACACCTCCCCCACCTCGCCGCCACTATATCCTATCTAATAAACCTGAAAGGACAAACATAAGCTCCCCCCAAAAATTGACCTTACCTCTTAGACCCCCTCTCCACCTGGCATTTACATACATCTCATGTGATTCAGAACAGAGCTACATCTGACATTTAAATACATCCTCCGTACGTATGTGCATTTTCCAACGTGGGTTTCTCTCCCTCCACTGGTAATATTTACCAGATGATTAATATTGACAGGAAGTGGTCTTGTTCAGTCAGCCATACAGCCCACAAGTATCTTCATAAATCCAAATTGACAAGTGGGTTGCAGTCCGAGCTGCCTTCCACCTGTTCATGAGTTTATTTCGGTGTACGCGATTACTCCATGCAGGCGGGGGCTGAACTTCAGGTGTGCCCCGGGTGCTTTTGCCTGCAGTTGATCTGATTTTGTTCTATCTGATTAGGATTTGATCAGGTTGTGCTTTGGTGCCAGGTGGGGCTCTTAAGTGAAGTGAGGAAGAAAATGTAATCTTTTAATGAAATATTTCTCTGTCGTTCCTCTTTCATTGCACCGCTTTCCTCCTCCACGCTCTCCACCTTCGCCCCCTCTCCCATGCACCTTTTCCATATGTCGCCTATTTCAGCTTTAATCCCTACATAGCACCTTTCCCTTCTCTCGCTATCGCTCCCCCATTTCTCTCCTCTACCTCGCACCTCTCTTACACCACTTCCCTCACCTCTCCTCCCTCAATAAGACACCCCTCCTCCTCCTCCTCCTCCTCCTCCCCTCCACCCTCCCCGCTTCTCCTCTGCTCTTACCGCTCGCGCTCCTTCCCCTAACCCAATAACCTTGCCTCCTGAGAGCTCCCCTCGCCTCTCCACCTCACCTTCCCCGCTGCTCTTCTAGCAACAGCCCCCGCCGCCTCCTCCCCCTACCTGCCGCCCCCACGTCTCTGGCTGCTTCTCCCCCTGTGGCGAGCCCTCGTCTCAGGCCGCTGTGTACAGGATGCTCCCTCTGTGAGAGGTCAGTGGTCTGGCTGTTTTCTCTGTTCTCCCCCTCAGCGATTCTCCAACCATGACTGGAGATCACAGTCTTTCATTCACTCTTGAATAGGCTGCCAAAGGGTTAAATATTTATTTATAAGTCCGCTGTTTTTTTTTCCCTGATACATTTTAAGTCTCAGATCACTTTAGACAGCTATTCTCTACTTCTCTTTTGTTTGCATGTTTGATCTCTTCAGAGACACAGAGGAAATTTCTATGCTGACATGGATTTGTAGCATTTTTAAACATGAGTACAGGCTGTTCACATTAACTGTGAACCCTCATAATTACCACAAAACAATCCACATGATGATAGCATACCAGCGGCACTGTTAGTGCCACCGTTTCCCAAAATGAAGACCTCATTTCCACTGAATGTGGCACCATCGTTTTGTTTTGTCTTAAGAGACTAAACAAAATGCATGTTTCCAGATTGTTTTTGCAGTATGAATGCATTCAATTTCTGACAGTATCAAATGTAGCGTGTTGGAAATAAATGGGAAATGAGCTAGCTGACAAGAGCTTTGGCGAAAGCCAGTTTACCCACTTTCTCTTCTTTCCTGTTATTGAATCGAAACTGTTTTGATGCTCCAACATCTTCAGTCTAAAAAGGCATCAAATTAAGATGTTAAATATTGTTTTCAGCTTCAGTGTTTCTATAGAAAATGCTCATCTGTAGGCAGTACAGGCCTAATAGCCAAGTAATTTATTAATAAAATAAGCATTCACATTGGTGTGATGGAGAGCGGCTTCATATATTCTTGTTCAAACCCAACAGAGTCCAGGAGAGTCGTAACTGAACCTGACCTGAACCAGCAGCCAATCTGTTCTGTGTGGACCCGACTGAGCCCCACACAGTTCATGTAAACTGAAGCACCTTGGAAATTGGTGTTATATAGCTTATAGATAGACTGCTTAGTAGATTCCTAACTTAATTGTTGTTTGAACCCAGTGGGGTGTCCTCTCTTTAGTGTGATGTATTTTAGGTTTTGTGTTGCACATTAGTTAAGGAAAAAATAATAATAATTCTGGAGTTGCACCAGCAATTTCTATCTATTCTTAAAATCCAGCTGACTGTAGAAATGATGATTATGAATATTGCCACTCTGCTACTTGGTTTAAAAAGGGATTTCATGTATCAAGGCAAATTGGCATGAACTGATGATACTTGAGGGAGAAATGTATTTCCTTTTTAGTTCATTTAATGGGCCTAATTAATTTGTGAACCAATTTGAACACGGTTTTCAGTTGTAAAGAGATGTTATCATTTATTATTTTCATCCCAGCTGAGAAGGACCTGTAGCAACTTAATTGCTGAGGCCATTAATTTAACATTAATTTGTTTAAATGTACTTTTGCGAAATGAATCACAATATAAATTATCTTCAGAATTGCAAATCATAATGTATGCTGGTGGCCAGAGGACAGAGAAATCTGTTCTGTCACAGAGCGAATAATGAAAATGTGTCATCTTGGACGAGGAAGGCAGACGCACACGGCTCTTCAGAGAATTCCATTTTCTAATTCTCTGACAGACGCAGAGGGGGAGCAGAACACATGTACCTCCCCCTCACATACACCAATTACTGCAATGAGCAAATGAAAGGTTGTGTCCCATCAGGGCCGCCGTAGGGGGTAGAGAGAGAGAGGGGAATGTAGCGAGAGAGGGGGGAGTTATACATAATTGCGCTGCCCCCCCTCCACCCCCACCACATACACATATTACCAACAATCATCATCTGCTCTCACCGTTAATTCCAGAGTTGTCTGTTCAGTGTTACAGCAGATTGGCTCTCCCTGCTTGCACTCGCTCTCCTTGTTTTTTTTATTTTTTAATTTTTCTGTCTCGCCCCTGATTTTTTGTCTCCATTTCTCCATCATGCCATTTTACCCACTCCACAGATTTTCCCTCCTCCTCCTCCTCCTTATCAACCATCACCATGCTCAGTGACATTTCACTGACTTAGTCTTTACAATAATAGCAGTCAAAATATGTGGAAAGGGTCTGGTGGGGCAATCAGGATTATTTGCAGCTTCACAATATCCAAATGACGATGACTGACTGAGTGGTTGTGAAAAACTGAATTAAGCAACTGTTAGTGCTTATATTAATGCAGCTATTATATTTTAATTCCAATCATTCTCATATTTGTATCATTCGGTAAAGTCGTTTGAGAAAACTGCATTTTAGCTCTGATTTAGTACAAAACCCCACCAGAGATAAGTCAGCTAAATAAAGCTGAAATCTTCCTGTCTAATACAGCCGCGCTGTGTATCGCCAATGTGCCAGAACAGTAAATCTGAGAGCTGTGAAGCCCACCTGACTGCATGTTCTCACCGTGTCCGGCTGCAGCGCGGTGTCTCTGCAGGCTAATTGAAGTCAACCATAGGGCACTGCTAATGATCAGCCTACAGCGACCCTTGATGGTCTGTCATCTTCCTGTCTGCAGGCCTGCGTGGTATTTAGAGTGATCCAGAAGGGTCAGAGAAAATGAGAGAAAGAGCAAAAAGCAAGGGAGAGAAAAAAGGATGAAGAGGAACGGAGAAGGCCATGGGGTAGATGCGGCGGTGGGGGTGGGGTGGGGGCGTTAGACAAATGACCCAGGTGATGAAATGACCACCATGCTGTGTAGGAAGTAACCACGTCCGACTCTGCTCACTTCCGCTCAGTGGCCATTATCCTTCCCCCGAGCTCCCAGCGGCTCCAAATTCACTAACACACAATCGATACGAGCAGGTGGAGCGAAAGTTGGGAGGACAGGAACTGTGCATGAGGTGAGAGCGGAGGGGGAGGAGGCGGGGGAGGGCTACAGGGTGGGGAGGAGGGCGAAGAAGGGCAGGAGGAGGAAAGAGAAGAAAAGAAGAGGCAGAAAGGAAAGGAAAAGGGAGAAAAAGCAAAGAATACTAATGGAAAGAAAACTGGGGAGAGGAGAGAAGAGCAGAGGATGCATGCTGAGAATCCTCATGGTTGCAGAATAATACAGCCTCTCCTCATCAATCCACAGATTACCTGTGTGAATTCTATTTTCCATATTGATTTCTGTAATTAAATCTGCAACAATCACAAAAGAGAAGCTTCAGATAAAGAGGAGCTCAGGAATAAGAGAAAGCATTCAAGCCTGGAGAAGCTTCGGTTTGTGCAACAAAGACTGCAAATGAATTTAAGAGACAGGTGTTCTGATGTTCAGTCTGTTCAGTGAAGACTGTGTCGTTTCACTGCTGCAGCACACCGTGACAGCCCCTTGTGTTCTTGCAGCCGGTCAGCAGCAGCGGAGTGTTTCTGCCACGTTTGCCCTCGTGGCATTTGGCGTTTATTGCCGGAGCCAGCAGCCAGTTAAATTTCAGGTAACGACGAGCATCCCGGCTCTGCCAGTCCACCCCGAGCTTCACACAGAGCAAATGATCGGCCACTGCCACTTTTTGTCCTTTCAATTGCTCAGTTAGAATAATCATCAGCTTTTTTTAGAATGCCGTTGATGCCATAATACGAAAATGAACAGACATATAGAAATTATGATTTGAGAAATTGTTGCAATCACTTCCTTACATTACGTACAAAAAAGAAAAGCGTTTTATCTCACAGCAAAATGAAAAAAAAAATCCAAATTTTCTATTGAAGAATGAAATGAGATGTTCATCATTTCACAAAGAAAACATTGATTCAGAAGACGGAGCGTGATGGAGAGTGTGTTGAGGAGAGTGAGCCGGGACGCCGGCTGGGTTGCAGATGAATCAGATTTGATATATAATACACAGGACGTACGCACAATGACATCAACGCCTGCAGAACATAGCGTGATCCAACAGAACATCCCTGCGGTGCTCTGCGAGGCTTGTAATGCTCCGTTTTTTCTCGGGACTGTGAGAATACCATCTGTCCGCGGTGCTGAGTTAGATCGCCTTCTATTTTGAGGTGTACCTGTTATTTTGTCCATCCCCGGTCATGTCAGCCGCAGACAATATGACTTCATTTAAAAACCCAGTGCGAAGCCCCTCCATCATCACCACGCTGAGAGCCTTGTCCATAAGAAGTGGCTGCATTAATTAAAATGAACTCCTTCAGAGGCTCGCATTGGCATGAAATCTCAACCTATTTGCAATCATCGTCATGAACAAATAGTTATGATTTAATTAGCGTACCATGCATGTAAAGGGAAATTATTCTCATTGGATATGATGGAATATGATAAAGGGATTTTTCCCCTGCCTCTGTAAAAGAATTACATTTCACTAACTGGCCTTGACAACCTAATTGAACATTAGTCTAATATAGAACATTACCAGGAGAGAAATGAAAGGCTGCTGTCCCTGAACAGTCTGTCAGCTTCATGGTGCACACTTCTGTCTTCCCCCAGTCATTTCTCTCTTTGGCGCTGAGTGAAAGGACCTTCATCCCAAAGTGAAGAGCATAATTTAGCCTGCTCTAATGACATAGAACTATTCAGCAGGCTCCCCTACTGTAATTGTTGGACCAGGACCGGGAAAATAATAGTCCCCAACTCTCACCTGCTGAGCTTTTCTTCTGCACAGGTCTGAGTACGTTGCAGTGACCTACGCCATCCAGAAAGACAGACATAACTAGAGCCACTAAGTTATGTGAACTATGGAGAGCCCATTATTTCTTAATATGCTTTTTTAATGTGAAAATTAGAAGCAGGCTGGACGTGGAGCTAATTCCTAATGTGTCATTCTGTGTGTGTGGGTGAGTGTGGGTTCATGGGTTTAACCAGGCAGCATGTCCTTGTGCGGCGATCTTCAATGTTCCCCGGCTAATACCTGTAACTCAGTGGCTCATGCTGGACGTTAATGAGTAGTGAGAAGGGCACGCCTGGCCGGGCAGAGCGAGGGAGGGAGAGAGAGGAGTACTTAGGGAACAGAGAGAGAGAGAGAGAGGGAGAGGGAGAAGAAAGAGAGCGGTGCTCGTCTAATGAACTCATAGCTCACTGTACGCTGTCACTCTCCTGCTCAGCGCTGTGACCTGGACAATGCAGCCACATTGTTGCCCCGGCATTGTGCGTGCTAACCCGGGCGGCCAGCGCCCTACGGAGAGTCAATGGCTCCTGTAACTTAAACTTGGTGGCGGTGCGGCCCGGCGAAGGCAGCTGTCATTCTGAGTATTGTTTGCTCTGACAGCGGAGTCTGATGAGGGCATTGTAAAGAGAGAAACTACAGACACGACGTGGTGCAGCGTGAAGGCTGTACAAGTTCACCACCAGACGATAAAGATTTGCTATGGCTCGAGCTGCAGCAACTAGAAGATCAGTTAAGTTTGGGACTGTTCAAAAATTATTTGGAGCAAGGGAGGATCAGAAAAGGGGCAGAGTTTTATCAGTTGTCTGTTGGCTAAAGGGTGGGCAGCTTCAGGTTTCTATTTATTTATTCTCTGCATATTTCTATGTTATTTAGTCTCACCTTTATATAGTTAGTGTACATTACATTGCATTATGGGACTCATACAGCTGTACAGGTTATATCAGTTATGACAGTCAGACACACAGCTGTCTATAAACATAAGTTAAAATGTCATCTGAGCTAACTGATATTTGTTTTAAAATCTGGACTTTGGCGTGAAGGCACGAAGCTTCACCAGGCATCAAGTTCACAATATGAAACAACATCTTCATACTCGAGCCACGGGCTGCAACAATCAGCAATCAAAAGTTCATGGAGTCAAATCTCAAGCACCTGAGGCAGTTTTTATTATTTCCAACAAGTACCATGAAAAGACCTCAGTATTATCTGACGTCCCTTCTTCCCTGCTCACCCACAAGCCCATTTCGTACATCTTTAAAAACTGGTCACAACTATGTAATTTCAGTTTTAAGAAGTGCTCAGTAATTTCAGCTGGGCGCTGAACGTGATGCAGACAGGGGTAAATACTGTCTTTTGGGGGGCTATTTTCAGCCGTGGATTAATACACGTTTGGTGCTGTTGTGAATGTTTCCAGCAGGATAGTGCATGTGGGACTGACTCAGTATGTCCGTGTTGGTCATAATGAAGGAACATGCCACGCAGTGCAACACCGAGGATCATTGATGTGTTTTTGATAGACGTGCAGCACTATGGCACAGAGGAATAAGATACATCAGGCTGTGGCACAGACGAGACTTGTTGGTTTGATGAAATCATTGGTGCTTTTGGTTTAGCATTTTATTTGTTGTTGGTATAACAGTGTTGTTCCTGTGGCAAAGCAGTAATTTTACAGTAATCACATGCTTTTAAGCTGGTGATACACCAGCTTTTTTCATACTAGACCGTAAATCTACAGTACATTTTGATGTGCAAACCAGTGAAATCCATTTGTCGTGTTCTGTGATTTCAGACATCAGTCATCCATGTCATGGGTAAAATAAGAATTTGTCTTTTCATTCCTAGAGAAAGAAAGGGTGCTTCTCTGAGACATGAAGTTTTCCTCCAATACTAGTAATATACAAATCTCAAATTGTACATTTAACAGCTCAACAGAGCCTTGGTCCAACTCTTTTATGGGCTTTAGACTGAGATTTGATTGGCTCCTCTAGTGGCTCAACCCCAACAAGGACCTGAAAGGCTCCACAGAGCAGAGCACACAGAAAGCAGGCATATGAATACAAAGATATTGAAGCAGGTATTGAGGTCCCAAAGGGGTGTGTGTGTGTGTGTGTGTGTGTGTGTGTGTGTGTGTGTGCGCATGTGCACGTGTTCTTTTCAGGTCTTAAGAGCTCTTATATCAAGCAGTAAAACATGGAGCGCAGCACTCCCCGACCCTGCCGGTCATTTCATCTACTTCCAAATGTCACAGTGTCACAGACCTTTGTTGAGATCAGCAAGCAGGGCACCTGTGCTGTGTGTGTGTGTGTGTGCGTGTGTGTGTGTGTGTGGGTCTACCATTGGCTACACAGCATTGACCTGACAGACAAGGTAGAAATAAAAAGCAGAAAAAAGAAAAAGAGCGGAAAAAAGCACTCTCTGCCGCGCCTCAGCTCTGCGACTCGTCTGTCGCAGTAAAACCATCAGGCCGGGGAAGATGGCTGCCATTAGACAAGAAGTCACACATCTTGACCACCTTGGCCATAATTAAAGAACTGGAATTCATCGAGGCTTGAAACAGCCCCGGAGCAGACAGAGCAGAGGACAGAGAGACATTGCAAACATCAGAGAAAGTCCACATCCTCGACATATTTCAGACAAATGAGTGATTTTTGTTGTTCCCTCTCCCTTCCAGGACAGTAATGAGGTGGGAAAGCCATGTCGACCAGTGTGTGGCGCGGGGACGTTTACCCGCCATTAAAGATTAATAGAAATAGAAGAACGGCAGAGAGGTCAGCGGGGCTGAAGCCAGCGATATTAACAGGAAATAGGATGGAGCAGAGACGCCGTAGGCGGGCTACAGCTAAACAAGCCATTATCATTCATTTACAGGATATTTGTCATTCACAACACAACCTGCACCCACAAATAGTGTTGTGATGTTTGACAGACAATTGTGGAACATGAAAACAGTTATCTCGCTGCTTTATTCTCACTCATTGGCACTTTTCCTTTTTTTCACTTTCCCTGTTGTTTTTTTTCCTCTCCACTCTTCTCATCTATTTTTCTTTAATTTCCTTTCCTCTCCCTCCCCCATTTTCCTTTCCCTCGCCTTGCTTCCTTTCTTTCCCCCTTTTTCTTTTCCTTGCTTCCCTATCCATTGTTTTTTTTTCTTTTCTTTCCTCTCCTCTTCTGTCCTTTCATTTCTCAGTTTTTTCCTCTGTTTCCTTCCCCTTATTTCCTTTCCCTTTTTCATTTCCTTGTCTTTCCTTCCCCTCTTCCTTTGCTTTCCTTTTCTCTTCTCTTCTGTCCCCTTTTTTCTCTTCCCTCCATTTTTTCCTGTCCTTATCTGTTGCTCCAGCTCTTATCACCTTTTTCTTTGCCCCTCTTCTTTCCTGTTTCTTTTCCCTTCCCTCTCTTTTTTCTTTCCTTCTAACTCCTTTTTTCCTGTGCTGTCCTTTCCTCGTCTTTCCTTACCTTTTTTTCTTTCCTCTCCTCTCCTCTTCCTTATCCTGCTGAGATCCCACTTTATTGGCAGAGCTTTAGTGAACCAATACCAGGAGATTAAACTTATGTCCTTTTACTCTTCTGTTATTAAAGCAGCTGCTCTGTCACTACTGCTCAGCTGTCTGTGTGTGTGTTTGAGCTCTCTCTCCACACTCTAGCCCAGCTTATACTGTAGCAGAATGGGATCCACACTGAAGCAGCAATGATGAGACGTGTGTGTGTTTGCATGTGCGCCGTAGCCTAGTTATCCGGTCCAGTATTACCAGCTCCCAGCCAGCGTGGACACTCTCTTAAATGCATTCATCGGGCTTTGTCTCTCCCACTGTGTGTCGTTTGCTCGCACTCCTGTTTGCATCCACACACGCAAATCCTACGTGCCTTAATGTCCCTCCATGTTTACATCATGCACGATGAATGAATAAGGTAAATGTGATTCATCACATGAATGACATTTAGGAGCACGTTCAGGCTGGTCATTATGCAGTGCTGAGTGTGTCGTGACATTGCTTGTATAATGTGTTTTGTGTGATTAGCCTTAAAGCACTGTAAGGATGAATAACTTCCTCTCTAGATGATGATCCTTGATGTTTAACGAGGATGTTACATGTTGAGTATTTCACCTGACACTTGCTGATAATGGACCTTTTTCACATGCAGATGAAGCTTTTTTTAATCGGGGAAATCCTTCATATGGCGTCACACCTCGTCTGACTTACAGGGCTGCTGCTGTCAGATAACCAGGAGCCACCACTTTCTGTCAGAGCGGTGCAACACATCGTGGAAGACTAGTGATTTTGTTGTTGTACATTCCTGTTCTTGACAACAAGTCACAGTCTACCTCAGTGAGTCACACCTACGCGTCCGCCCTCTCCTGCACGCTCGTCTATTCCCCTTTGTATTGTGTTTTTGGCCTTCAGCGTCCATACTGTGGCTGCTGCCCACAATTATGATCAGCTCTCCTGGATCTCCGCTTGCTCCTGGAAACTGAAGCCACGTTTCCAGCAAGCAGTTCAGCTCAGGTTGTTACACATTGGAATGGTCTTTTGTGAAAAGTTGTGGATGGTACCAATAGAGCCGCTCCATTCCCATTCCAGCCCGTTTTTTCCTTACCTGATGGGGTATCTAGCACACTGATCTGGTACATAAGGGTGGAGCTAGAAACACTGCAGTCCATTGATCGGTCAGAGAGAATCGGCGCAACCACCACCGTCTCGCCGTCTGTGCTCTGATGTAGGATTGCACAGCGCCGCTGTTTTTTTCAGCACTCTTTGTTCTTGCTGCCTGCGGCCTTCTCTCAAACAAAGGCCCTTGTAATAATAAACAACCACATAACGAGAAGAAAGCAGACGAAACGTTCAGTGTCCTCCTGTTGTTGTTATTGTAAGAGTAGCTCAGTGCTTAATGTGTGTGCGAGAGTGAGAGAGAGAGAGAGAGAGGCAGAAAAGTGACGATGAATGCGAGCAGCAGAGGAAAAGGTTTGCAGTAAGCTGTCATTCTGACAGTAACTGTGCAGTATAGGTTGCAGTGTGTCGGTTAATAAATGCTGCCACTTCTCAAGACCAAGAAAAGTCTCATCTGTTGTTTCCAAACTGCTGGAAAAGAGAAAGGTGTGAGGCCCAAAGCTTGGGTTACAGCCCTGAATACACTTAAGAGTAATGTGTGCGGTGGAAATGCTAAACAGATCTCGCATTTAGGCCATGCGGGTATGGGTCAGGTATGGGTTTCAAAGGCACTGCCCCCAAAGCGTTAGGTGGAAACACGGCTTAAGTGTGGTCACAAGCAGAACCCAAACATTTGTTTCATGTATTTTGTTAAAGCCTGGATGAGAGAGTTATAATCCTTGAAATTGCAGTTCCCACACCGCACCTGTCACAATAACACGGCCCACAATTCTTTTTCAAAACGACACGTTCTGAAAATCAATGGTTCTAGAAACTCCCTTTGAAAAGCTGCTCCATCAGAAATACCGCAGGAGAAGACGAGCAATCACTCTAGCTACGCTTGTGCCAACGCAAATATGTTTCCTCTGCAAGAATTCAAAACGCCACTTAAGTTCAGCGGGGGGGTGGCGGACTCCACCACAGACATGGCAAGCTACTGTACGTAAAGACATCAAACGCATGCACGCCAGGATAAATGCCAGCCAGAAATAGGGTTAAAATTGGGTTTGATGCGACAAAAAATGTTGAAGGATCATAACTTTAAAGAAATGTGAGCTCATCTGAAAAATTCCATTTTAATCTTGACACCTGACCACTAAAATAAACTTTCCTTTGAGACCCTCTCTTGTAAAGGTAAGTGCTTAAAGCCATTAGCTGCTATACTGTGGCCTCATCTCTGCCTGCTCCTGAAGACTTTTCTGTGTGTTATAGTGAGAATAATGTGTGTAAAGCATGCAAAAGAAAATATGTGCAAAACTGCACATTTAAAAGAGCAGATGATTTGGTGAAGCTGCATTGCTTTACTCATGATACCACTCGAACATTTACTTATGCTCGTTTGGATGCGGCAGAACTGCGAGGCGACGCTACAAAACATCTGGCAAACAGAGGAGGACTACACTGGGAAAAAAAACGAGTGCTGTCTCTTCCTTTGCTCTTATTTCTTGCAAATGACTTGTACTGTATACGTTTTCAACTGTACCTGAAATAAAATGAGAGCCTGTAGCCCGTTCGTGTGAGCTGATTAATGTTCTGCGCTCTGCATATTCCACCCCATTGTACATCTCAGCCAGACTCCAACTGTGGCAATCAATTCAATCAGCAGCGCTTATGAAGCCATTACAATCTAGCTGAGAGCAGGCGGGGGCTGCATCCTTCAACTGGCCTCAGAGTAATTACTATTTAGTCAAGCCAAAAAGAATAGATAGATAGATAGATAGATAGATAGATAGATAGATAGATAGATAGATAGATAGATAGATAGATAGATAAACATGTCTCTAATGACTCGCATGTGACTATGAATATGCATCACAGCGATTGGGCAATAAGAGTGGGTGTTGTGTTATTTACACCCCCCCGCCCTTTGAGAACGCTGTAGCAGGTTGTTATGGTGACTAACGTGTACCATAGCAACCATGCTGATTGCTCTATCCCAATTCTGAAGTCCAGGGGTCTCGCAGCGCCTTGAGGGTGTGTTCGGGCCTCGAGGGCGTAATACATGATGAAGGAAAATTCACTGGACGCAAAGCTGACAGAGGCGGCCCACCACCTCGTGCATAATTACTGGCTCAGCCCTCCATGTGCACAAGAAAGGGGATCTTAACAACGCCGCGGGGGGAATTTTCAAGCATGTGTCTGAACCACGAACCTCTTCTGTGACACTGGACCGGGAGTCGTAGAGACGGTGAAAGTGGCCATAATCACTGATGGGGCATTTATTGCTTACTGCTTGTGTTTTAGCCCATCAACATCCAGCTTTCGCCTTTTATTTCCATTGAAGTAGCTTCTGGGTTGGACAAATCTCATTCACAGTGTCCAACAGTCATACATATAATGCGTCTGCTTGTTCCAGCTCTTCATTAGATGTCATATAAATGCTTTGTATAAAGTACATCAAATCAAGCCAAATGTCTCTCAGATAGTTAGTTTGGCTGCAGGTCAGTGGGTTCATTCAAGTGGCTGAATGAACCACAGCAAATTGCCCTTGTGTACATGTTCCTGTTCCATTCTATTCTAGTCTATTTTGTTGCAAGGACGGGCCTTTACACTGTCAAGCACATGCGTCCACTCCTCTCCTCCTTACCCAGCCTTGACCACAAATAGCCAGGTCCAGTGAAAAACATGAAATTACTGTATTGATTTTTTTTTTTTGATTGATTGATTAATGTGAAGCTCTGAGTTCAGTCTTAATAAAATGTTCTGTATACATAGTAATGCCTAATAGCCACCTGAGTTGTCTGATAATCAAACAGTTATGTTCTTATTTTAAAACAGCATTTTTATGAAGCAATAGATTTCAACTTTGGCTTTTAGTTTAAAGCTGTGAGCTAACCTGCTGTACCACAACTACATGCATACTGTAGCTGAGAGAACACATGGACGTCAGATCAACCAGTGAACCCGTGCCATACAGTCTTAAACAACACGTAGAATTCTGTTTGGCAGGATGTTGTTTGTCTGGGTCTGGCAGAATAACAAATCACTGAAAACGAAATCTATTTTACGATGTGACATGGTTAAGGTTGTCTATGTTTAGACACAAAAACAACCTGGTGAAGTTCAGGCAAAGACCACAGTTTGGGTAAAAATAAGTAAGGTTAAGGTTGGAGACACGTTGTGGTTTTGGTTAAAATGACTGCTTCCTTCAGGTTAGGGACCTTTGTTGTCATGGTTACAATAATAAACATAATTGTGGTCATGCTTTAAAAACGTAACATTATCTATGGCTGGAAATGGGAAACCAGCCTGATGTTGTGTTGAGCCACCCATCCACCCCGACCTGGCCTCTGTCTGGACATGCTGCTCTCTAACGTCACCTCACTTCCTCTCGTCTTAACCATTGCGGCCCCTTGAGGGTTTTGCCATTTTAATGCCAGCATACGTAGCTTTGGGGCATTTGCTCAAAACAACTGACGCTGTCGTTCTCCCTGCAAATACAGTCTCACTCGACAGAGTGTGGAGTCCCGCCGGGCTTCGTTCTTCTTATTCTACTGGCCTCACTGTTTCCCCACAGCTCAGGTTGAACCACCCACTGCTCCAATCTGTATCAAAAGGCTTCAATTAAACAGCTACACAGGTAGAGAATTTTCACAGTGCTGATGAGGTGGAAAAAACAAATTCACACTTTATTGCAGTGAGGTCACACAGTCTCTAGCTATCATTAGAAGTGTGCTTAACCTTAAGAGCTTGATTTTCCTAACCTGCTATGCTGCAGATTCTCTACAGAGGCCTTCTTCACCTGCCTTCAGTCTCTGCTCCACGCTTTCCACAATACGCCAGATTCTGTTTACTATACATAACTATGTTTAACATGTGAATCCATCACACATCAGACAAAAAATGGTAAAATTGTGCAATGCTTTCCCTTGATCAAAAATGGTATAATTTTGTGTGTGTGTGTGTGTATTTTATGAGTTTATCAGTGGGATGTGAGGTGCAGATTGGGGAGATGTGTAAATGAACAAAACCACAGTGACAGGAAGAAGCTATTCTAAAGAGGACCTGAGAGCTAATATTCACCACACTGCAGTATGTATACCCTTTATCTGGAAACATAGAAGATGAGCAGAGTCAAATGAAATGAAACGAACAAATGAAAAAGTAAATTCACATCTGAGGACGCCTCGTAGTATGTTATGATTATATATCCCCTAAGCTCGCTCTGCCCTCTGCTGTCCAACCACTATAAAACAGAGCAGTACCGCACACAAACACCAGCAGTGACAGATGACTTCATCTTGGAAAATGTCTGATGCATATATGAACTGCTGAGAACTCTGTGCCTTCGGTGCAGCCATAAAATAAGATGTCTGCTCTTTATTGTTGGACGATGACAAGCAAGTAGACAGGCACACAAAATGCTATCCAGCAACAGGCCTGTGACAAATGCATTGCTCTGTATTATACTCAAGTGTAATGCATTCATGTGCAAATGGTCTGCGTCTCCCAGCTCCCTCAATTTATTCTCATCGGCCAAAAATATAATTCAGAACCACTTTATTCAGTATGTTCCCTGATGTCTATACAGTATTTCACTTTGGAAAATGCTCCATTACACTGTATGCCATTAGACCATCACTGTAGTCAACTGATGGACACGAAATTACTCAACAATTACCCTAAAGATAATGCAGAGTTTTCATTTTGTTTTTACTTTATTTGAATCACTAGAAATCTGGGATGTAGGCAGCGAATCAGAGGTCAGGAACCTAACCTAACAATATATGGTGTGTCCAGAATGCAGGAGGTTGATAAGATGAGCTGAGAGGGTCCACGGAAAGCAGCAACATTCATCGTAATTCTTGAATTAATAGAAATCCGTACTGAGGCCTTTGCATCGCATTGCCAATATTAAGCATCAGTCAACACAGCACACAGTACAAATCATGAGCATCTAAACACTACCTGTTGTACATCCACAGTTATGACTGTGAAATCAGCCTCCAGGCAAGGAGGGTCAATGCAATTTTCACAAGGACTTCACATTTGACAGGCAACACCTGTTGTGGATAAATAATTAGGACATTTTTCATTTACCTTATCAAACCTAGTGGCATGTTGAGTACGACAGAAATAAACAGGTAGACTGTTCACTTCAATAACTGCTACAGGCTGATATATATATATATATTTTCTGTTTTTAAAGATGATGTGAAGTCTCATACTTCTGGTCTGTAGTGGCTATTACGCCTGGTTTTAAGAGATGCAAGCAAAAAACCTTTTGGTAGTGACAGTTCAGGGTATAGAAGCAGGAAAGTTGCTAAGAGGGCGCTGTCAGAGGAGTTAGCAACAGAACTGTTCATGTCCACACTTTCATGACACTTTGTAAAGATGACATCTCACAGGAAGTGCAACCCTGATTCCAAAAACAGTTGGGACGCCGTGTAAACGTACAGAAAAACAAAATGCAATCATTTTTAAACGAGCTGTGTTTACCGACAAGTTTTACAAAGTGCTCCTGACTCCATGTAGGAACATCCCTGATACAATCATGTGTTCACAAAGTGGTGAACCTCGCTCCATCCTGGCTTGTGAAAAACGGAGCCTTTCCAGGATGCTCCTTTCATACCCAATCATGATACTATCACCAGTTACCAATCTACCTGTTTACCTGTGGAATGATCCAAACAGGTGTTTTTGGAGCGTTCCACAACTTTTCCAGTCTGTTGTTGCTCCTGTCCCGACCTCTTTTGGCTCCTCCAAAACTTCAACCTCATCCAAACCTGAATGAGATTGTGAAGCATCTATCCTCACACACCTGTCTCCGCATCATTTGTTGTTCCATAATGTATTCGTTTTTCACTTGATATCGCTTGATACGGGTCCTTCAGCAATATATATTTTTACATATATAGCCCTTTGTATAAAATACACATATATATTCAGCTTTTATTTTGTATTTTGTATTTCTCTATTTCTGTTGCTATTTCTTTTCCAACTACAATTGCCTGCTGCATGTAATACCTGAATTTCCCCAGCTGGGGATTAATAAAGTGTATCTTATCTTATCCTGTTTGCAACAACCCTGTCCGATGAGAACTTTGCACAATGTACATTACACCAATAGCAGCTCCTTACTCAAGTCACCAGTTTTACCACTGTAACATCTGATTTGAACTCCTTTCTGTATCTTACATGGTGAGTGTTAATGTTTTAACTTTTGAGTTGTTGATACTTGATTGTATTTCCACACTGATGTATTGATACTGATGCCAAAACAAACATGCTTTGGGTGGATATCAGAGAAACATCCTGGACAAGGCAGTCATTCACCTACTTTACAGACTGCAATCCACCTTCCTTGCATATCCTGTGTATAAGAGGAAAATTATGAAACAAATGTAAATGCAGCAAATTAAAACAGGAGATCGGTCATATGCTTATGGATGTATTTTAATAAAAATAATTCTGTCAAAATTAAACAGAATACAATATTTCTTTTTTAACATGTTTCCAGTACATAGTTTTTTTTTTCAATTATCATTTTTCCTTTTTTTTAAATATCATTTTAAAGGCTTCAAAAGTCATGCTAAGTAGAGGGTAACTCAATTCACAATTGTTTTTTGTTATTTTTATTTTTTGCTAAAACTCAAAAGTCAAAATATGAAATTAAAATTATGATAGAAGTCAATTGTGCACAGCTCGTCTGTGACACCTAAATCCATTTCTCCGGCCTCCGTTGAAGAAGTCCATGTGGCTTCAGAGGCCTCAGGCCCATTTCCAAAACTGTTCACATCCCTCCTTTCCTTAAAACAATCACTGATCACATCAGTGGCTATGTCTATGCAGGGATAAGAGGAAGGGTGCGCGGTAACAGTGCTGATACGCAGCCCAGGCTCAAACACAAAGGACAGCTGGGAGACTCGTTCCCTACAGGTATGCAACAGAGGTTGTTCTTTCCCGTGTAAGTGTGTGTGTGTGTGTGTAACAGAAGTCCTTTACAGCTGTAGAAGCAGATGTCATGAGTGTGTTTTGCATGTGTGGTTATTAGAAGAGTTCCTATTATAGCAGAAGGTCTTTATAAAAACCAGCTTGGTAAAAACTTTGACCACATACCCTGTAGTAAACCCCCACATTGCATACACACATCTCCAGTATTATATTATTCCATAGACTTAAAATGCTCTTATAAATGGAAATATACACTTCAGGGTGGATCCACAAGCCATTTGCCAGGTCACAACAAAGCAGCTGGAGTGACAGCTTGCCATTAGTCCGACAATATTCAGTCACTGCTATTTGGTAGAAAAGAAGTCTGATGCAGAAACGAAAGAATTAAAATGATTCAGATAAAGCTAAGGGATGGAGCAAAACAAGTGTTATCAAAATCCAACTGCTGATGCATATGGAAAGAGGATACAGTTGAGTCGGACTTGAGATTTTGCCATGAACAATCATCTGTTTAGATACAGAGACAGAAAGTCCCCTGTGCGCCCCTAAAAAAATAATTGAAGTGAAGAAAACACAATGATAATGATGTTATATTTGTGCTTCTAAAAGAGGGGCCAACATGTCCAATGTTAAATTAACACGACATTATCAATTTAAATAATGAACAGCCAATAAAGTGAAACTATTTAGTAAATGATCCAAACTCAGCTCGGGCCCGCAGGCTGCCTGCTAGCTAGCTCCTGTTAGCTACACCACAGAGAGACACTGAGGCTTTTTGCTCTTCACAGAGTTGTGTGTCCGTCTCTGAGGAACATTTCCACAATCCCAACACTGCAGAAGTAAGTCTGAATGAATCAGCTAGCGTTAGCCGCTGCTGTGAACACTGGCTCTTTATTTTGATGCCGTCTAATAAATCCAAGCCCACAAGCCAGCCTAGCTAGTTAGCTGGCTAGGTAGGTAGCATATGTAGCCTTGTTAAGCTAGATATAAAGAAAGGCTAGTTACTCTGCAGTGTGTTTATGAGCAGCAGCAACTAGATAGTTGATTCAAAGTTACCTACTAGCCCAATTACACTGTTGGGCTGAATTTTGGCACAATGAAAAATTAAAAGATTTTTCTGTCAAGTTAATGTACACACTGTGAAGCTCTGTGACAAACCTGTGGTTTTTGGGCTATATAAATAAGCCTGACACGACTAAAGTCAAGTGAAACACAAAAGAAGTCTTTTTCCTACAGTGTTGTTTAACCTTGAAGTGGTTTGGAATCAAAAGAAATAAAAGAAAGACTGTGATTTAATTATCATGAGGTGCACCCTAAAATTAGAAACCTTCCTGGCTGGCAAATGAATTCACCTCTTCATCTGAAATTCCAATCGCACATGCTGCACAGAGCAGGTCAGGCTATGGAGGATGTAAAAAAACAAAGACTGCAATAATGAAATCCCCAGGGGTGACTTGACTTTTGGACGTACGCACATTGTGCTTGTTAGTCTGCCTTTGATACAGATTTTCTTGATGCTGGCATCAAGGCGACCATGATAATAGTGTTAGGTTGGGTCCTGAGAGCAGGTGTTAAAGCTGCAGCTGGGGCTGAGCTCTGCCACCTGCAACAACACCGCTGATTGGTGGATGCTGAGGTCGCCACAGCTCCAACATCTCTAATATTTTAATTGAATCTCCTGTCATTAACCTCTCCCCTTGTTACTGGCAGTGTTCCAGTGGCAGATGCCACAGAGGCCCTTCAATTATGTTTTTTTACATGGGTGATTACATTACACTACTACAGCACTGTGTATTTTACATTTGTTTACTGTTGTATGGTATATGCCTTTACCAGAGCTAATGACCTGCTCCATGCAACCAGAGGTGTTTTTCTGTTTCTCTGCTGAGCACTTGTCTGCTCGGCCTTCTGAATGGGTTTCAACACTTGTATGTGCCAAACTTTAAGGGGACAAAGGTCTCAGAGTCTGTCTGTCTTCTGTATCTTATTAAAGATGATGTTTCTATACCTCAGGTTTTGTTGAGATGACCTACTGTCATGGGGTCACCATGGTAACCAGATGTGGGTATTGTGGTCGGTGATATGGTTAACAACAAGAATGTGAGTAAAATACTGATCATAGGGAATCAAAACCCACCAATTAAAACAGAAGAAAAAATAAAAAGGGGAGTTACAATTTGCTTTGTCCGGGATGAGCACAACAAACTGACAAAAAGAACTATAAAATGGCTAGATAAACAGAATAATAATTAATTATCTTTAAATAGTGTCACGCATTTCTTTATTTGATAATACTAAATTAAAAGTAGGCTTTCTTCTCTCTCGCTCTCCTCTGCTCCTCTGTCTGTGCCGCTGGCTCGGTCTGACGGACAGCCAAACACACCAATCACATGCATGCTCTTTCCTCCGTCGCCATGACAACTACCTGCCGGACATGCCTTCTCTCAGTGCTACTTAACATTAACCTGTGGAGAGACGGGCAATCATCTAAGCAAGGTAATGAATGAATGAAGCATGATTAACAACAGCATGCTTTTATATTCATGTACAGCACAGATATGATATTCTGCTTTGTTCTTTTGATTTGGTGTGGGAGTGATTGTTCAGCCTTTTAATTCATATACTGTATGATTAGTGGATATTAATCCAAAAGTATCATCATTTTAAATGATAAAGGGAAATTCTGATATTTTTTCTCCTGGCTGTCATTCTGATCAACACTATCAACACAGAAATTAGCCCCCTGGATTAGCTATTTTAGCTAACCACTTGGCGACCAACCAAGATAGCTAACCAAACTAGCTGCATACTGGTCTGTTTACAGGTGCAAGGCTGTGAACACATGTTAGACACGTAGCGCAAAAATTAGAAATTTAGTTATGTTCTTGTCTTCAGAAAAATTAAAGAATCTTATCCAGTATTATGAGGATGATCAAGAAATATTTCAATTTGATAGCGAATTTCGTGTCAGGCATCAAAATCAGACATCAAAATGGCTAAATCCTCTCAAAGGAAAAGGTAACAGCTTCTAGCTTGTTTGTGTTTGTACTGTTATGGACCAGATCAGGGTTAGGATGACTTGCCATTAAAGAGTGTCGGTTTCCTGCTTGGAGGTTGCTGTCGTTGTAAAGCAAAAGGGACGCTGAAAACAGCAACCGTTTACATCAGATGAGTCACACAGCAACAGCAATAACCATCCTTACAAAGTAATTTAAGCCTTTCAGGACATTTTTGTAATATCTGTTTACCTCTGATTAAGTAAAATCATGCAAAATATACAACAATAAGTAACAGAGGAGTAGCTACTTTGGTTGGCTGGCAAGTTGTCCCTGAAGTAAATCCCTGTGCAGTCAGCTACAATAGCTACCGGGGGGCTAACATCTGAGTTTGCTTTCAGTTGGACTGAGAGACAGATGATTTATGTAAAATTTAAATATATCTGGAAAGTAAGAAGGCTTGCGCAACATGCCAGGAGATACACTGGCATGACTCATTGTCAGATCAACCACATTTTTGTGAAAGACCAAGGCTGAAATGTGAGATTTTCTTTTATCTCACCAAACACCAACATTGTGTAAAGTCTCAGCATCATCCGTGGCCGTGGTATTAATGTCTTTTACTGTTTGTGTTTACTCACCTGGACCTGGGCTAGTGCAAAAAGTTGTCTACTCTGGCAAAGGAGCACGAACCAGACCGGACTCGAGCCATAAGCTGAACACACTCTGTGGCCTGGCCGAGCGCTAACATCAGCGGAGGCTGCTTAGGCAGATTTTGGGACTCTAGAGCAGAAAACACAATCAGACAGGGGTGCAACACACAAGTCACAATGCATCAAACTGTGCATGTCTGGGCATGAAAGCATGTCTAAATTTTAATATCAAAAGATACAGTTGCCATTATTTTTGTCTGTGTCTGCTATGCTTGGGGAACGACAGCAATACTTAAATTTGTCCTAATCGTGTCAGATTCTCTGTTCCTTGAATTTGCAGTTTCTGTTCGCTGCACTGCTAAGAGATATCAGATATTTTCTAACTTCAAAAGAGATTGCCGGCTAGCTTTATTCTTGTACAGACAAAAAAACAATAAGGTGCAGCAGATAATTTCAAAATATCTGCTGTTCTGCCTCAGCTAATTCACAGAAAACACAATTCATTTCAAACGTGGTTTAAGGCCAGCTCTTTCAAAAAGGAACAAAAAACATGTAAAATATGGCACAAAATGATCATATTGTATGTTTAATTATAGTAAAATATAGATTACAGGTACACTGTACATCTAATGGGCAATGTCAAGCAGTTGCTTTCTTTCTGCCACATGGTGTTACAATAAAAAAACTCTTGTTTGCGGTAGTTTGAAGACATAATGCATCAGTGTAACACAGTATGTGTCTGCTTCTGTTCTTTACCCAGTATGGCGCTGTTGAGTGCAGAGCAGAGTGACTCTCTCTGGGTAGGGTCTAACTGCTGGCCCACGGGGCAGTTCCAGGGGTCTGAGTATGCAAGCAGGCTGAATGCATCCTTCACAGACGGACAGACAAACAGAGAAGATGATGAATATAACAGTGCAGTGCATGCATTCTGCATTAGCCAATCAGGACTAATGCTGTTGTCAAGCTGTTGTCAAGTTGTTGTCAAGCTGTACGCCGGAACAAGGTGGAAACTGTCAAATTATGCAGTGATGATAAAACATGAATCAAGACTCTGTTACTGCTTCTCCTGTTTTTCACCTCTAATGTTTTCAGAAACATATTTTAGCGTACTGTTTAGATTTAGTACGAGAAAGTTTGTGACTCGGCCGCCATGTTGAAAACAGACAAGGCAAAACCAAGCACTGCCCAATTTGCACTATGTTATCCACCACCTGGAGCTTTCATTGGTCCAGTGCGTTGAGATATGCTGGTCTCTAGCGATTGGTTAGGGGAAATTGAATCCCCCTCCCCCATGGAAATCGCTTCTAATGTCAGACTGAAGATGTGACAAGTTCACAATTCTGAAATCAGGCAAACGTATGGACTCAAATCATCTTTCCACACGTTTCTGAGGGCAAAGTGAAGCACTGATGGATTAAAACAATTTTCTTCTTGGAAATGTGTCCATTTCTAAGGGCCTGTGTTGTGATGGAGGTTTTGCAAGCAGTACAAAATTCTTATGACATCAGAAAACGGAGTGTGTTTAACAAACAACAAATACACATAAGCCCCTTGGCTGAACCTTTATCATTCCAATGCAGTTTCTACTGTTTTTCCAGCAACTCTGTTGTTCTCAGGGCGGCTGCTCATGAATCAGAGGACACAGCTTGCAAGGCAAAGTCATTCGAGCCTTCTCTTGTGCACCAGAGAACTGGCCCAGTGGTTGTGAGACAGTTCAGATTCTATCTGCATTATTACAGCACATCCTAAATCAAACATCACTCACGCCTGCAGCGTGTACAGAATCCTGCGACCAGGATTTTAACTGGTGCCAAAGGAAGAAATCTCTTCAGCCCAGTTTTGGCATCACTTTAATCTGTTGTAGCCCAGCTGTTTGTTGGAATCAAGAGTGTGTGCATGTGCGTGCGGCTGTGTGTGCGTACCTGTAACATTTTCTTATGTGTGGCGTTCTTGCCATACTCGCGGCACAGCTGTTCATTGAGTGCCTGCAGTTCCCGTCCGAACTGGATCATCCTCTCTGTGGCCGCCTGGTTCCCTCCGCAAAGCTGTCTACTGTTACTACAGCCCTCATCTGCTGGCCACAGACACACGCAGTTAAAGTACACACATACATGGAAACATCCTGTTGGAAGTTGAATGTAAAAAATATGAGGAAAAGTGCAAAAAAGCAACAGGCAACAAATAAAGTTGAATCAATTCAAGGTAAGAGTGAGTGAAATAAAACAAAAAAAGCAGGAAAGATGCCTGATGTTGCTTATATCCTACCAATAGGAGCATGTAAGGTTTAGATCAGTGTGCATTTGTCTGAGCGTGTGTGTACCTGTGACCCCATTGCCAATGCTGTTGTCGTCTGGCTGAAGGATCTCTTCGTGTTTGTATGTGCCATTCATGATGCGCGCTGAGGAGCCCTCAACAACCCCATTGGTATAGTGCTCTGCTTCGATCTCCATCTCACTGTCACTACAAACGCACACACACACACACACAAACACCACAGGCACACAAAAACAAACAAAAAAGTTGGCAGACAAACTAACTATGAACATGATGCAAACGTTTTATACACCAGGTGACCAGGTGGTCTATTAAGTCACAGGCAGCTCATTTTAACTTGACAAACTGGACAACAACTGACAATCTCAACGTAACTAAAGATAACACTGTACAGAGGTGTTTAGGCCACGTTAAGGGTGGGGTACAATAACACTCATCAGTTACACTGCTGAAATCTGGAGACATGATAACATTATTCATACTGCCTTACAAGTAATAAACCATAGTCCATTGAGGCAAGAAGCACCAAGCATTTAAACCTCCCAGCCAGCTTTGAGACATGTTTTAGACAGTTTAACCATTTTATCTAAACCACTAATTAAAATCAAGGTGCACAAATTAAATGTTCTTTAAGTCTACTGCATTGTAAAACTGTGTTCCACGTAGCACAGCACAATTGCTTTAACTACAGGAAGTCAGTGGTCGCCAAAAGCTAATGGATGGTTACAATAGTTTTGTAGCAACATTTGTATTTTTCATTTCCACATTCGTAGTTGAGACAATTGGGTTCAGCTGTGGATTCACTGAAATCCTGCCTGGTCCCTAATTTTACTGACGTTTTTGTGCTGTTACCAGCACAGTGGCAGCATCTGCATCATTCAGCAATTTTGTTAAAGAGCAAAATGTTCTCACCTACAGAATTGATGGTCAGAGATACTGAAATAAGATGTATTAAAAAAAAAGTACACATACACCATGCTCACAAACATATCCTTAAAGCAAAATTATGCAAGAATTGGTATTTTTTGCAACTTGATGCCCCTAAAGAGTCTGACTGCAGTTCAGTTTTGGACCACTGTTGTACCGAGGTGATTGACAGCAGCCCCTGACCCGGACTCTGATCTGGATCATATTCTATGGAGAAAATATTCTCAGGTTTTCTGATGTCCTTCGGCTGCTCTGCTAACTGTTGTGGCCCTTCACTAGTTAGCTCAGCTACCTCTGTAGCTAGCGGTCCTGTTAGCTGACTCTCCCCACTGCTCCACTCCACATCAGCATTCCTCACTGGGTCCCCTCACCCTGGGCCTGAAAACCTCCTCCCACCTGTGCCGATCGTATAAACCCCAACACTCCCCTGGTGCTGAGCTCCCAGGGCAGAGTCGGCTAATAGGACCACTAGTTCCATGGCTAACAGAGCTAACTAGCAAATGGAAGTTAGCATTTACTGCAGCAAGTAAAGCCATCTGTCCATCAGAAAACTCTGTAAATCACATGGGACTGGGAATAAAAGAGGCCTCATTCTCCCTTTTACAATCAGATTACCATCAAAATGATTTTGAAGTTGTTATTTTAAGGCAAAATAGATACATAATGTTACTGAACCTGAACCTGAAAAATACTTAAACCTAGTTTTCTATAATATTAAATACTTCGTTAAAGTTCAGAAAAAAACATCCTTAGTCATTATTTATTGTGAGTTTAACACACAAAAAAACTGAGTTCATCTGTTTCATCAGTCTGTGTGGGTGTGGTTTGATCAGATTTGATTGTCAGTGGCTGGCAACTTCAGCAAACAAACTGCAAACCAGATTCTCATTCAGATGTTGCTTCATCTTGGTTGGCACAATGAACGATGTGATGCCATTTCAAAGACCACAGACCAAATGACACAAACAGTCATATCACTCATAACTGCTGCTTGAGGAAATAGGTTTTCAGGACCTTTGACAGAAAACGATGCACTCAGTTCATACAAACATAGGACGACCTCTAAGTGAAACTTTGCAGAGCTGAAAGTGGAATAAAAGCAAAATGACTCCTGTTTTCACATTAAACAATTAAACCAATTTCAATCCAGAAATAGTCCAGTGGCACACAAAGTAAAAAGTGTCAGTGTCATTGGTGCTGCCAGTATTGCTGGTGACATTTTAATTGTCCGTGGTAATGATCTACTATTGTTAAACTACCCCATGTGGCAAACCCCTAACCCTGTTAACAGAAAAGTGACAACACTGGGAACAACTACAGCACAGCCTAAATCTCTATCTATCTGTGACCATATATTGAAGGTATCTGCTACGTCTGATACCATTAGCAAAACCTCACACCGCACCTCTGTATTAGCTGTAGCTGTAACAGTCTGCTCTACATGAAACTGACAGGCCTTCCTACCTGGTTTCCTGGGTGCTGTTGGCACTGTGTGGCTGGCTCTTGGTGGAGTCGGAGGAGTTGGACTCGGAGTAGTTGACGGAGGAAGGGGAGGAGGAGGTGGAGGAAGAGGCGGAGGAGGAGACACTGGGGTATTTGACACTGCTGCTGCCAGCGCCACTGTGGCTCTTTGATTTGTTGGTGGGAGTCACCCCGTTACTGCAGGTCGGACTGTCTGCTCCTTAGTGTGTGGGTGGAAGGAAAACACAGCAAAAACACACATATTTATTACAGTGACTGGGAAAATCAGTCTTTTCGGTGGCTGTTTTAGGCGGTTGTGTGTGTGTCTGTGTCAGTGTGCTGCTCTTCAGAGCGGGCAGAAGTTGAGCAGAGACGAGCATGTGTACCTCCGGTGTGCAGGTGTGTGTTGCTGGCTCCGTGGTGGGGGCTGAGGCTGGGTGAGCCAGGATAACTGTCCTGGGACTTGGGCGAGCGAATGGTCAAGCAGCAAACCTCACTGTCTGTACCGTTCACCATCTCCACGAACTGACGACACCTAAAAGACAAGGCATACTGGTGTTACTGGTATTTACTGGAAAACTACGCTTTTAAAAAAGAGGCACTGCACGTTCTTGTCAAGCGCACTTCACATCCACAGCAGCATTAGAGAAGGTAAGCAAACACTGGCTTTACAAGTAAAATATTGTTACACCATCTTTGTCTTGCCTTTTATTTTAATCTTTAAAATATGCTGACTTACTTCAACATGAATAGTAGGTTGGGGTTGTGTTCTAACAGGCCTGGATAAAGCTGCTGAGTGGCTTCTATGGCTTCGCCCACCCGCCCTGCCAGCACCAGCTTCTGTATTCCTATTAGACAAAAGAAACAGGCTGCTATTTACGGTGTACTGATCAAGAGGAACCATGCTTTCACAACAAACATCAGAGAGAGGACGGTGCATCATTCATAGAGGCCACAGGTCATGAGCGACAAACGATACCCACTGTATCTAATTCTGGACATCTTTTGTTTCAAAACGAAGGAATACTGTTAATATCTGATATGAATAGCAGAATTAGTTGATGATAAGAAAAGTTTGCCAATAAAACGCTTTAGTGTTAGTGTGGGTAGTCTATTAATCCAACGTCAAAGTATCATATTATAGCAAAAACAGGCACCAAGCTCAGAACGTTCTTTGGAGCCGTTTAAAGACTCTATGTAATATTTGCAACGAGTCAAATTAAAATGTAAAATCCCATGTGTGCGCTTGGTTTGTTCACTCACTCTGTCTGTTCTTTATAGATGTCTGGTCCTCTTGTATCATAGTCTCTGTGGCTCTGGCAAAGGCTGTTGCGGTGGCACAGTAGCCATGATGCACCAGGTAGCTGGACACCATACTGTAGACAAAAAATGGAAGAGGTGTCATTACTTAAAGGACAAGTCTGGTGGTATTCTATGTTCATACTGTCAACAAATCAAATGAAAGCACTAAAACTAAACAATGTGTTAGTCCATCTCCAATACTTTCTGACTGAGCCAACCCAGCCTATCTGCAAGCTATGTAAAGGATGTGTGCCAGTGAAGGGCATGCAGACCACTAATTTTTATTTGCGGCCCTTTTAAAAGGGAGCCTGTCTGTGCTTGGTGCAACAATATCACAGCACTGCGTTCCGTTTAACATGATTATTTTTGATATCACAATCCAAATCATATCCATAACATTAACTTCTCTTATGGAGCGCAAAGCAAAGTTTTGGTGAGCATATGGAGAATGGAGATGTGGGCTGCCGGAGCGATGGAGCAGAGACGGCAAACTGGTTTGTAATTAAGGATTTAAAGTTCACTCGTCACTCGTGCTGATTAAAGGGGCTCAGCAGGCGGACATGCTGCTCAACCAGAAACATCTCTAAATGCACAGTAGGGCTCATATATATATATATATATAACATCTTAGTTCTGATAGTAGTTTAGTTTAAATTGCAGCACAGGAAAACCTCAGCGATCACCCCTTCAGTTGTTGATATACGACCAGTAAATACTGTATTTGTTAGGGACTATTTTCAGCAGCGTATGAAAGCACATTTGTCTTCTAGTGAGTATTTTCAGTGGCAGAACAGTGTATGTGTGCCTCACTGATGTGTTTTAATAGCTTTTGGACAACAATGCAGCTCTGTGGCACACAGGAATAAGATATTAGAAGTTGGACACACAGTCAGAACTCGTTCGTAGTGACAGTTGGTTTTTGACAGTAAGAAAAATATAGAATATTACTAGTCTTATCCTTTAAGTGATGAAACCATAAACACCACAGCCATACAGACCATTTATGATGTTATTTATTTAAAAATGAATTATCATCAACAATATCATTTATATTCTTGTAGCATGATGTATTTTTGGATTATTACATGCGAGGAATTGTGTTTTCATGTGCTGAGTGTGAAATGGTTTTTAGCTGTCTCACATATCATCACTATAGAAGTCTACCTGGTAAGTCACAACAATGTCTAACTTACTTTTCTATTATTGAACACTTTCAGCTTTTGTTGCAAATAAATTAAATTCTTTTTGTTCAGCTGCTACATACTGTCATATTCTCAGCTTTGAGATGAAACTATATTGCTGTATCATCATAAGAAACGGCATGTTCTCATAGTGACATGTGTGTGTGTGTGTGTGTGTGTGTGTGTGTGTGTGTGTTGGCGGAGGCGTGGGCACCGAATCTTACTTCTGCAGGACGGCCTGCCACTCCCCCAGCCTCTCTCCTATGGGGAAGCGGGCGATCATGCCATGGATCTTGGCCCGCCATTCGCTCATATAGTCCTCGATGTCGAAGACAAAAGGCTGCTGGCCAAAGTTTGCGTCTACAATCTCACCAGGAGTTTGAAGCCCCACGGTGGGGTACAAGTTGGGCTGGAAGATTAAAGATCAAAAATAATCCAGGTTAAAACAGTCATTTTCTGCATTGTTTAAAGCATTTTTAAGTATTTTTATTAAATAGTGGATGGCATAAACATTTATTTATTATTAGACCAGTTATTAAGTATTAAGTTGTACTAAAGTTGCACAGTCATAAAACAGTAACAGGCTGTGTGCTGGTTGTCAGTTTATGGTGGTAGCAGAGTTGTTTGTCTACCTACAGCTTGTAAACTAAACTGTGCACTCTGACCCAAATTCATAGAACATGTTCTAAAAATGTTGGTTGTGGAAAGCCTCAGGTTGCAGCTTGTTAAGTTTCTGTGGAAAACTGTTATTGGATAAACTGTAAGGTGGCTTTTTACTAAACTGTCATTAGATTATAGGGTTCAGTTGGACTTTGGGTACTTTGGTATGCACAAAAACTACCAATCAGTTATAAAATTAACACCAACACCTGAGTGAACACTGTTTTGGTTGGCTGGTAAATCCATCTGCTCTTACTGCCACTGTGGCCAGCTGCCAACTGTGATTTTGAGTTCCTGTTCTATTCTTAAAACCTATTTGGCTGGTAAAACCGTTAAAGTGGCTGTTTATTCAGGGAAATATTACAGTTCCTGAAGACAACAGACAAGAAAAGTTTCTAACCCAGCTGCCAACATCAGCTAAAATTAGATATGGACCTGCATTTACGCTGTGTAAAATGAGAATAAAAACAACCGTTTTCCAAAGTGTTTCTGAGCTCATGTAGTAACATCCTTCATACAATCATGTGTTCACAAAGAGGGGAACCTCGCTCCATCCTCGCTTGTGATCGACTGAGCCTTTCCAGGATGCTCCTTTCATACCCAATCATGATCCTATCACCTGTTACCAAGCAACCTGTTTACCTGTGGAATGATCCAAACAGGTGTTTTTGGAGCGTTCCACAACTTTCCCAGTCTTTTGTTGTTCCTGTCCCAATTTGTTTGAAACATTTTGCTGGCATCAGTTTCATAATAAGCAGATATTCACAAACATTAATGAGGCTGATGAGGTGAAACATTGAATATATTGTCTTTGTATTGTTTTCAGTTGAGTATTGTCAAAAAGGATTATTAAGTATAAGGATATTCTGCTTTATTTATGTTTTACAGTGTCCCAACTATTTTGGAATAAGGGTAATATAAGTGTATTCTGGTAAAATGGAAGTTATCACCATATTGATATGTATGATGCAGTGAATAATTTCACTAGATCATACATGTCAATATGACTATTTTTCTAGAGGATCACAGAGGACTGATAGAGCTTCATCACATGGTGCAACAACAATCACCTGAAGCTCAATATCAGCAGAACCAATGAGCTTGTGATGGACTACAATAATTCAAATATGGATGTTGCTGCTAATAAGCTACAAACTGTAAAACGTGGAAGCTTCACAAACATTCTCAAGCCGGCAGCACAGAAGATCTTTACAGTTTCAAAATTACTGTCACCAATTCAGTATCTGAGCAAATGTGAAATCTGGTCACAAGCTGCCCTTCTGTTCCTGAGTTATGGTGTTGAATAATGGCCAGAAAAGTGTTTTTGCCCATTGTGATGTCACAGTGAGGCTGAGCTCTGACATTCTGGAGACAAATTTTCATCACTTCATCATTTCATGCTATGAGACATTTGTGTTTAATTGAATTAGCTTGTGAATTCTTGAGTTCTGGTCAAAAATGCGTTTCGTGTGGACCTTTGATCACAAAAATCTAATTCGTTCATCCTTGAGTTAAAGCTGCAATATCGCATTCAAGAGAATGAGAATAAAATCTCCGGACATGGCTCGCCCACACAGAGGCATGCAGAGTTCGATATGAAAAGAAAGCACCAGTACAGTTCAGTTGGTAGATCATGAAAATCATGCTCCAATAGTATGATGCATATATAATGATACTTACAGGGAGGTCTGTGAAGGCTACACCTAATGGATGAAAGGACAAACAATTCCAGTTAAAGTATAGACAATGATTTCAAGCTATATTATGCAATAGACAACAAACTATCCATTACTACATTTCGTAACTATAATCAATTCATATACAATACACAACACCATCACCAACCTAAACTTATGCCATTTTTGGTGTAAAAGCAAGTGTTGTTGATGAGGTTAACGCAGCAGCCAATCACATCCCCTGTGGTGAACGTTGGGCCGTATGGTTGGCCGGTTCCAGAGGAGCAGAAGGAGTGGCCGTCATCTCCATGGTAACCATATGAGTGCTTGTCCCATCCTAAAATAGGACAAGGATTAGGATTAGTTTTGTCATTTTATACTTGAGACTTATGAAAAAAAAGGGCTGATCAGTATGCCTGTTATTTAACAGCACCAGTCTGCTTCCTGCTCAGCATAAACAGGAATCAACAGGAGCATTTGGGGTGAAGTGACTTGCTCGAGGTCACTTTTAACAGTAGAGAGGAGACAGTTACTCATTGACTTCTGCTGCTCAGATTTTCCCATCTGACTACCATTGCCTGGAGGGCGTCTCATGAAAATTCACACATACACATATGTACGTACACACACACACACACACACAAACACACACACACGTTCTGACTGTTTGGCATGTGGTGCACTGCTGTGGATGACCAGCAGGAGGATCTTGTCTATGTAAAGAAACTGGTGAGTCACTGCCAACAGGAACAGCAGCACAGGAGGTTGGAACAGGAGACACAGGGGCAGAGATGAGGATGTCATGATTTGCTCATTAAACTCTCTAATGCGTGCACGTGCGTGTAACTGTGAGTTATTGATTCAGCCAGATTGCTGAGTAGAGTATAAACCTCATTACTCACTAAACTGCTATGCATATATGGTAAAGCTTTACTGTATTTAAGCTTGTGATTTTGTCATGGTAGGAAAAGCACAGATGTTACTAACAACATTGGTAATGGTCCTAGTATACAACACCAGAAAATTGAATTCAGCCATCATTAATTTCATTATTCACACCTGAGCGTTTCCTACTGTGACAGAATGTCTTCTGTGAAAGAGCCTCTTGTTTAAATACCACTTAGTTAATTCCAGTCAATCGCTGGTGTAACCTGAAGCAGTGATTCACAGCCCTTTCAGTCTCGCAACCAATTTAAATGAAACAGAATGTGTTTGTGACTCTTTGTCAAAGGTTATGGTCTCTATGAAAGTTTTTCTTTATTCATTGCTTCATGTGAACAGGCCTTGAGGCATTTAAGCTCCCTTAAAGTATCCAAAGTATCTACTTTAAAAGGAAAAAATACAACCTAGAAAAAGTCAGAAAAATTCAACCGTTCTCTTCATTTGACATTTTGGGAAATTTGCGTTTTCTCTTTCCTGTGAGTTAGATAAGAAGATCAACAGCTCTCTCACGTTGCCTGGCAACATGAGGATAATGACAAGACACCAGTAAGTCCGGCCAAGAAGTAGTTACAGGATGCAACCCCTGTAACACTTTAAATGTTTTTACATTTTGGATTTAACAAATGAGATATAATGTGTTAACTAGTGAGCTTTAGAGGTGCTAGCAGGCAGATTTCTTTGACTTTGTTCTTTAAGAGAGCCAGGCTAATCTTTTCCCCTAGTTTCCAGTCTTTATGGTAAGCTAAGCTAAACCTTCTCCTTACTCTAACTTCACATTTATTGCACAGAAGAAATGTCAAACTATTCATTAAACCATCTGTGACCACTCAGATTTACCCTCCAGGTTATTTGGCAGTTCAGAAATTGTTTAAAAAAATAAAAGGAAATTACAGACCCATGAAGTAAAGAGTTACCATACATTTGAAGTATGCATTTACATATGATCCTTTAGGTCTTCACAATAGGAAACATCAAGTCCACTAAAATTGCTTAAACAGCATAATCAGCATGACCCTTCAATCTGAAAATATGAGATATAAGATGAGGAGGCTAATATGCTCTCAGTTCTAATTTTGTGCTTAACCATGCCATTGTTTTCAGGAGAGAAAACCTCAAATAACTACTAAGAAAGTGTACTGCAGGGAACACAGAGCAAGAGGTGCTGGCAACCGTAAGATGAACATGCAATATAGTCAATGCGCAGTCTGACCTCAAATAACCTTTATGTATTTATATACCACCCTTAAAGAGGCTGTAAGCAATCTCGACAGGGTTACGTGTCCGGTATTCTGCCCATCCAAAATAAATATACTGACACCTTTATTGAGCTGACAGTAGACAGATTGCTGTATGTTCCCAGAGCTAAAATACAACCTCAGGAATGGCATTTTTGAGAGGAGCAGAGCAATTTCCGTCCCTTGTTGAATGCAACATCTCTAACTGAAAAAATAAGATAGATCTCAGTCACTCTGGTCCAATGACTCTAAACCAGCTGACTAATGTCTAGTAAAACATACAGATTGGATCCACAAAGATCATATCATTGTGATTTCAGCACAACAAAGCACTGCCAACAAGGCAGGACTCTGAGTTCTGTGGCATGGTTCCTCTACAGCAAGCAACAACTACATTGGCTAACATCAGAGAATCACTTGCAATTTTTAGTTGACAAGCTTGTTGTGCCTGAAGTTTTACACTAATCCAGTTTTGCAGGAATTCCTCTCACTGTACTGGTCAGGCCGAAAAGGGACCTGAACCCAGTGGCATTCAGCTTCAGCTCACTGCCACTCTGTCAGTGTCTCTCCTCAATCACAGTCTGTCTGTCGTTGCCAAAAAGCAAAGCAGGGTTAGTGAAAGTAGGTCGTGGGTGAGCCGAGATATTAGATGTGTACTTGTATATGTGTATATGTGTGTATTTGTGAGCATGTACTAAAGCATTAACCCAAATGTGCTTGTTTTTGTGTTTATGTCACGTGCATTGGTGTTTCTTCTAACTTGAGCGCATACTGTTCCGTCTCTCCATACGGTCCTTTGTGCATATGTGCATATACTTCTGTGAGTTTGTGTGTGTGCATGTGTGTCTATGTGTGTGTGTGGGGAGGGGGGGGGTATTAGATTAATCTGCTGACAGGGATATTGCCTCTAAAGCCAGGCTCACTGCTCCAACATGCTAATGAAATGGGCAGGCCTCCACAGCAGGATCAGACACAGAGGTCAGTAGTGGAGAACACTGTACTGTTAAGGGACACTCACACATGCTTATATAAAAACATCAATGAAGGCATGGGTTCACTTGCACATACAGTACAAGTGCAGATGGACATAAAGGTGTGCACAACGCACACAGGCACACAGGCACACAGGCGAGCGGGGATAAACACAAACAAGTACACTCAGAGATGCAATCAGTTGGTCCAGGACACACACAGGCAAATCCAGAGTTTGGGACAAACACACACTGGCACACAAACACACTGAGTCAGTCAGAGTTAAGGCAATCAACAGTAATCTGTCTACCAGGGCTACAGACCATCTGTAGTGGAAACGTAGCGACCAAAAATATTTTCATAACCTACGTGTGAGCAGGTTTTGAAAACAAGTCCCTCCACTCAACGCTGTTCCACGCTATTCCACCCTTTGTGTGACATTCGACACATGAGAATCAAGAAGAAAGGAGAATGAATGATCTGTGTGTGTGCGTGTGTGTGAGTGAGTGAGTGTTTGTATCTAGAGTCTGCTGAACTAGCTGCCCTGGTGTCCACAGCATTCCACAAACCTCAACCACCGGACGGATCTTGACTAGTCAATAAGCAGGTCAAATGGCCCCAGCAAGGGCTGGAAGCCACAGAACGTTATTGGCTAGAACAGAGGAGTGATCTGATTGGTTGGGGAGAGGCAAAGGGCTTTATTCATGCTCTCGGCTGATATATGGCTACTACATTTCCTCCTATGTCATTAGAGATCACTGAACCGTTCACAGATGTCATTGTATGTGTGTAAGAATGTGTGTGCGTTTGTTGAGTGTATGGGGATATGGTGTGCAGGGGGCTGAGGGCATAAGAAGAAAGATAAAGCCAGAAAAAAGAAAGACTATTCACACTGAAAAAATGGAAGACAATGAAGAAAACAAAAATATAACACCTCTGTGCTTTGAACTCTTTTCCCAGTTTCTTTTAAACTCACATTCACAAATGACCCAACGTGACAATGCCATTTATTGGCAAATGACATACAGATATACACACAATAAATATTTGCATATGCTACAGTAGACAAAGGCTTGATGATTGTTGTCAGACCTGTTTTCTTACTAAATCTTTATAGAGCACCTTTATTCTCTGAATGCTGGCAGTGAACACAATGACCACAGTGTGAATCTAACTTTATTTACACATGAATAATTGCTGGAGACACACATACACACCCAAAGTCACCTGCTCCAAATCAAAGTCAGTTTACTGATCATGATGAGTGTTACTCTGCCTGTGAAAACGCTTTTCTAATGTCATCTGTGACTCTGGAGAATCTTTGTCATGAATAAAACAACACTGATGATGTCACAGTGGTGTCATCTGGGTTATCTCCATTTGGGCATGGAGACTACAAACTTATGAGAGGATGACTAGGTTGCACACTTGGTCACGGGGTTTGATTGAAGTGGACGTTTACCACACAGGGAGGGTCCAATGCAAGACCCTACTGAGTTGCATTATGGCAAGTGCATGATGACGGAACCAGCAATGTTTTTGCATGTGTATCTCTATTTTGTTTATATTCTTAACTCACGTGGGCATCCCATTACACATTTCTGGCACCAGTTACATGCTATTCTAATGTAGCAGTGCACATGCAAAGGCAGGAAGGAGAAAACAGCTAGCTAGCAAACATGACTGTAAACAATGCACAGTTTAAAATATTACAAAAATTGGCTTTGCAAATGTTTTATGGAGAATAAATCAACACAGGGAAAAAACAAAGAGCTGGTCATGGACTTCCCATACCAGTGAGCATCCAGGCTAAACACTGAGATGGTGGAATCCTACACGTACCTGGGTGTTTACCTAAATAATAGATTGGGCTGGACTAACAATACAAATGAAGTATATGAGAAAGGCCGCAGCAGACTATCTGCTCGATAGTGCCAAGGGTGCAGGGGGCACCCTTTTTTGACTCTGTGGGGGCACCAGCCATCGTCTATGGAGTGGTCTGCTGGGGCAGCAGCATCTTGACTGCTGACAGGAAGAGACTTGACAGACTGATAAGAAGGTCAGCTCTGTCCTGGGATGTCCCCATGACCCGGTGGAGGTGGTGGGAGAAAGGAGAATAATGGCCTATCATCCCATCATCATCCTGCTTCACCTGCTGTGTGTGAAGGAGAGATATCACAGGTCCTTCCTTCCTGCTGCTGTCACACTTTACAATCGACACTGCTCCCAGCAGACCACACACACCGAAGAACAAATTCACTGATGCAATCTTAGTGCATGCTAAACTGTGCAATATCAATATTCCCTATGTGCAATAATGTGAATTCAACCATTGTCTGTTTCACTTCCTGTATACTTATTAATCTTGCTTTTTTTAGTGATGCTTCACTATCCCCTTTTCTACTTTAACAAACTTTCACTGCTATTGGGGCAATAAAGGATTATCTTATTTTAAGAATACTGGACAGGGCACCTTGAACCCACACCAGGACAGCTCTGCTTCTGATGCATTGATTTTGACCACTCTATTTTTAATAAGTGCCCCACCTTTAGGAAAGTAAAATACTAAACTGCTTGTGTATTTTTTCAAACCTAACAATAATTTTTTAACAAGTTTTTGCTTAGTTCTGGTCTTACCATTAACAAATCTTCACTCAGATGTCAATAATCCAGGAGGTTTTATAGTTGGCCATGTGAGACCACATGAAATTACACTCTGTAATTTATAAATCAAACAAAACTGAGTAAACATTAAAAACCAACAGGTTTTATTTTTTGCCAAATATTGTATTGTCAAATGGCTTCGGATGACAGCCTTTTGTATGTGAGAGACACACTCACAAAAATGCCCTCTATTCAAAAGTGCATAAACTATTAATTTAATTTGGTGTTGGGTAAGAGTCAGGCCAAAAATATGTTCTATGTAAAATGAACAATCTATCATTACAAAGTAAGAAGCAATGTTTGTCTCAAGTCAGATTAGGGTGAGGTCAGACCACAAACCCAAATCAACATCATCTGTCACTGATCCATATGACTGCTCAGTGACATGTCCTGACATGTTCCATCTGAAGCTGTCAGACTGTTCACACTGAATCCACAAAACACATCCCCAATTACTATCGCAACGCCACGCAGCCTCATCTTTCCTGCTTTTATCCCTGAATCTCATGAATGCTGGCACTTCTCCAGCTACTTTCACTTATCCACAAATCTATTTCTTGTCACTTTCTTCATTCTTTCATCTACATTTATATAGATATCATCCAGCATCTCCAGCACAAAAAACAAACCTACAGCCTGAATGAAAACAATGACTAAGTGCTAATAATCAACCTCTTTCCATTGTTTACATTTGAATAAGAAACCTTGTTATTCTGCGATGTAAAGGCTACAGCAACCAACAACACAGCACTGTCAATGCTTGATTGTGATCTGAGCCAATGGGGTTGTAGGTCTCGAGCTGTGGGCCAATAAGTAATTAGAAAAGTTCAGGGTCAAGGTTTGGCCAGCCCCTCCAGAGCCTCTTAATTGTTGTGTGCAGACTGTCCTGTGTGTAACCAAAATTTTAACAAACAGAGAGAGCGCTGCAGGGTGGGTTTCTTCTCAGCTTGCCAAAGCACTGGTCCGATCCGAGTGTCTGAAATTCTGGCTCCAACCCAGCAAGCCAATGTTATTGCTGGATGCTGGCGTGATGAAGTATTTGCCATCCACTCTGTTCATGTTGAGTAACATTGGGAATCCTTATTTTACCTCATCTCGCTGATTGCTCCAACCACACGCTTCGTCTTGTTGTTCTACTGTCCTTTCACCAATTAATTTCACTCGCCCACTGTAACATCCCTAAAATTAACTTCATCAATGGCTTTCATCAATTTGTCCATCTGTCTATCCCCCCACAGGTTATGTTGTGCTGATATGGTTCGAGCTACTCACCAGGCAGTCTGTTCATGTTGACTCCCTGAGCAGACAGGCCGATGCCCATGTACCTGCACACAAGAGAAGAAAAATTCAAACTGTGGTAGATTTTACACCGTGTAGCGCAGGCATACACCCTTAAACACATCTGTAATCACTCCAGAGCATCAGCTTACAGGCGTCATGTTAACTTTTAATATTCAGATAAAGTTCTGGATCATACATTGAAGATCACTAAGTGGAGTTCACTTTGAATATACTGTTTTTGATCTCCTTTCATTTCCCAAATGTGTGGACTTGTTGTGGCAGAGTCAACTGCCTCCAAGGAAGAGTCGTACCATCTAACATGACAGCGAGAGTTGAAGCTTAGGGGTCACAGTGACATCCTAAGTCTGTCACACAAGGATAAGCACTTGGCCTGCATCCTTTTCATGTAAGCAAGCTTACGAAAGCCCAGCAAAAACCTTTCTGCTCAATTGAGAACGAGTCATCAATATTGTCAGTTGAGCGCGCCTGGCATCATCTCAGCTCGCCATGGCGCTTGCTGATGTCATCACTCAAATCCCAGCAATGAATTATTTCTTGTCTAAGCCGAAAGGATGACCTTATTCACAAGTTCCCTGCGTTTTCCTCAATGATATCTGGGATTTAAGAGAAGGAAAAGACACTGGTGTCACATCAGTCACCTGGAAGATGATTTTAAAGCTGTCAAATAAGTTGAAGTCAGAGTGTGCCAAGGTCTGTGACTCAGAGTAACAGAAAGAAGTCAATGTCATTTCTTCAGCAATTGTTAATCTAGGGAAGATTTCAACATTCAGGCTGCCATTACAAAACAAGACAATGAGTCTACTGCCATGCTAGCAGGTCTGTGAGTCTGTACTCAGGCACAGCAGTGCATTTAGCTAAATGCTGCTGCTTTGACCAGATCATGGTAGGAAATGACAAGTTCAGGGATCACTGCTGTTATTGCAATTCATCTTGAGGAGGGCATAAATGTCTATACCAAATGTGATTGCAATCCATCCAATAGTTACTTAGGACCAAAAATGGTTATAGTTGTGCGAGGATCACTAAAATCAGGAGGCTTCATCTTTTGTGGACCATGAATGTCTTTACAAGATTTTGTGCAAATCCATCTATTAGATGATTAGTGAAAACTCTGACCTTCATCATTAAGCAAGATTCATCCTCTGAGACCAAGAATGTATTTATAATACTGAGTACAAAATTGAGTTGTTGAGATATTTCCGGAAATGCTATTCTGGTAGGTGTTTCATCTCAGTGTTTCATTCTGTGGAGCGTAATCGATGATAAAACTGAAAATTGTATACATATCTTTGATGTTAATTCTGACTTGTGTACTTATCTGGACAAAATTGTGTCTGCCAAAATGAGGGAATTTAAGTTTTCTGCAGTGATAGTCCCCCCTTCATTGTCTTTAGTACACCCTGCGTTATCCGGCTATGTCACTTCATGTTTTGATTCAAATCACAGTCTAAGAACTATTTCTTGCTGTGCATTTTGTGAGTCATTTGCCATTGTCACATCTAGCCCCATGAAAGAAAGACAACTAACACTAGTTACATCCCTCATTCTACATTATAATGTGTATTTGGGTCATCCCAAATGTTCATTGTTGTAACAAGATGTCTTATATCACTAGCAACTGATAATCAGCAGTAATCAAAAGGCTTGATGAAAATGTCGATTCACCGCTGATATGGTAAGGATCCGCTCAGAAAATTAGATGCTATTTCCACAAATACATTACGTCCAAAAACTGTGACACAGGAGAAGCCTGAAAACTCAGGCCGTAGTTTTGACATCTCATGTTTTTGAAGTTCCAGTTCAGTCGTCAGTTTCAAATTTGGGTTTATTTGGGTTTGCATTTTATAGCTCAGCTTCAGGAGCATAACTGGGAAACACACATACAGTGCATGTTTTTATAGTGGAATGTTATGCAGCATTTCCTGACATACCACTTCTATCTGCACTGTAAGAATGAAAGGAAAGTCCATTTAGAAGTGTTTGTGAGATGCACTGTATGTCATTATATCATGTTGCAACTTAAACGTGACCTCAATATGCTGTTAAGTCCCACTTCTGATCTGATGATTACCCAATCGTGCTGCTGTCTGGTGTTTCAACTCCAGCAGATAAGTTGATTTGGAAGTCATTCCCATTTACAGCTAAGGTAGTAGTTACACACACGGACACTCCTCGTTGCGACTGTCCTGTACACAGTCACAGTTCTGTTCTGTTTGCACCTGCTCCACAACTGGAACCAGGTAGTTAACAGAATATTACGCAACCTGAGATATTTTTTGAAAGGCTGGAATCTAAGCACCTGGCAAAGTGAATGCACCGGTACTGATCAACAACTCCAGCAACCCCAGCAGATGCTTTAGCGAAGGGGCAACAATTTGCCGTACTTATACTGAATGGCTTGCTCTATGGCACCAAAAGCAAAAAGCTATCCTTATTTGTTTTTAAGTTAAACTTTGACTTTTCTAAACTACAAGTTGGTGACATCTGTCACCTCTACAGGGAAAGAATTCGCTTATTGTTAAAATCAGATAGAATTCAGTTTGAAGATAATTCAGTAACTTGCGAACTACTTCGTGTACAGTGCATGATGTCACCTATTCCAGCTACTATCTTGGAGCAAACAATGCCTGGATTGATTTAATCATTGGGGAAACACTCAGTTAGTCAACTTATCAGTACAAGCAATAGCAAGATAAAACTGTGAAACTAGATGTGGACAAGCAAGTTTTTGCACCAGTGTCTGCAGAATAGAGGCGTTATAATCTAGCAACAAGAAAGATTTCTCTGATACTAGTTTAAAACTGTATCACCCAGATCCACTAAAACATGGTTAAAAAGGTTTCATGTGATGTACGTTTGTAATGTCCTTTTCCTGTTTCTGGGCCAAATGTCACGTAGAGATAAACCTGGTGCAGTTAAGATGAAGCTTTTGATTTTTCAGCCACACAGAACCTAGGCGGCCAGGCTTTGCCCCCCAGATTTGACAAGCCAGGGCTTGCTGCTAAAGCTGCCATTTTTGGTTGTAACATCCTTATTTTCACTGACACAGCAGATGAACAAAAGTTTGAATGTCTACTACTGTTGATGAAACTCTCTATCGTGTCAAACATTTGGAGAGCAGGACAGCTGATGCAGATATTGGCAACAAGATGACACTAACAGAGGTCGTGAGTGACATATTTGGAGGGACTGTTGTATTTGGCAATGAACTTGGAACAGTCATATCAAGATTGCTGTTTTTATGTAGACTCAAGGTGAAGGAAATGCTGCTGAAGCAAGTTCACAAATTCACAAGCCACCACAGTGACCCAGGGATGTCAGACCTTTGCAAAACAACCACGACAAACACAGATGAGTAAAGAAAGTTCACTCAAATCAAAAGGTGTTTGACACATTATGGAGACAGACCGGCCTAATTAGCCCGAAAACATTAGAATACAGATGAAATTAATGCATTCGCATTGGTGCTGACAATTTGCAGTATATACTGCACTGTCTAGAAAAAACTGCTTTAATGTCTTAACGCAAGGAAAACATGCGCTGGTTACAGACCTACAGAGAAAATGTAATGAGTGAAATATTCCTCTACTGACGCAAGGCTGGAAAAAGTTACCACAGTACAATAGGCCCCATGCAATGAAGCCTGAACAGAGCTGCATCTGCTTACCCATCTCGGCCTTTGCTGACAATCTTGACTTCAAAGTAGTAGATCCCACAGGCAGCGGGGATTGGGTGTGTGGCTCTCACTGATGCTGCATCCTTGTGGTTCTTACCATGGCCTGCAAGAGGAGAAATACAAGGTGTACATTAAGGATATGGCAACATTACTTTATGTGAGGAGTAGAGTCTTCCAGAGAATGAATTGTCAAGATTTGTGGTGGCATTCACTTATATCGGAGAGAACTTAGCGAACAGTAACTAAGTGACATTAGCCTGCCGCTTCAAACACTATTACACCAGCAAAGTGAGGCTTTAGAATAATATAGGGCCTGTAATTGATTACAGATCAGATTACTGATTCTCTACCAAAGCTGGTAGAGCACACAAACAGTTTAACCAAAAATATTTGGTTGTTCACTACGGGTAATTCCCAAACAAGCAAAGGCAACTCGATAAATCCTACATTTGTGCACTACCTTTGTCTCATCATATGACACATAATTCTGTGCAACACGGTGTGTGTTGTGTTCCAACCAGTGCAAGGACACAACTGTATTTCAAAGGATTCTTCCTATTATCATAATCATTCATCACATCGTTATCAGTTCATCAGTTCATCGTTTAGCTAGATGGCTTGTTAGTTTGTTGGTGCTGCTGACTCGTGTGGGTCAAACTGGGTCAATGCAATCTAAAGACCTTTTTTCACCATGAAACAAAGTTTTTCTAAGTTGACTGTACATCGTCCAATCTGCCACAAATTGCACGTTTGATAACAGTCCAGGTCTAAATACAAATACATACATGCCAATATTCAGTACACCTACACTGTAGGTGATAGTTTGACACTGTTGGTCCTACAGGAAATACCTTGACGTACTCCTCCTTGCAGGTTTACCAGATACACCTCAAATATGGTCAGAAAAGCCTTAAGATCTTGATTATGCTATATTGGGAAGCTTGTGAGTTGTCATTGAAAGCTGTTGCCATGGCGACCCAGCAAATTTTAATGTTTGGACAAGAAAAAAACTACTCAATTCCACATCAACTGCTCTTTCCCGAATTTCACACGTTTGATAAGAACCCCTGCCAAACTTCCTCAAACTGGCATTGTGGGTTAATAGTCCTGATGGTGGTGGTACAACAACCGTCTCAAGTTTAAAACCTTGAAAATTAATTAAACAACTAATCCGTTGTTTGTGTTACCATACTTTGAGCTGGCAAGAACTGTGAAGTTCATCACTCCATAAAACTAATCGAACTGATCTCCTCCAACTTTTTCTGCTCAATTGACGCAATATACTCACTACACTGCACCTTCAGACTGTCCTCCACAAACCATCCAGACAACAAGCCCACAGCGCAGTCAAATGTTTCCACTAATTGAATCTCCGATGTTCTTGAAAATAAATGACAAGAGTTTGATGTCATGTTAGAAGCAGTGTTTTGACAGTTTCTGACAGTATTCTGAATTCTGCATCCAGCCCCGGTCATTGCTGAGGTCTATGGTTTTTCACTTGGCATGCAGCTCAACAAGATCACGACCTGCTCTTGGCATCTGAGGGTGTGAGTTTGAGCCCTGTGCGATGGAGAATAAACTGATGCTACTGCTAATGCTGTTCAGGCATTGTGCTGTGTGGATCAGGGACATATGATTTAAAAAAATACTTTGAATTTAAGAAATTAAAAGTAATTATGTCCTGGGCAGTTCTGCTGATGGATCCTAAGCGGTTTTACTTTGAGTCTGATTTTACAACTGTGTTTGAGTTTCTGTCATGCTTGGCCAGCCTGTTCATAACTGCCAGGAGTAACTGGGTTAGTCTTCATCTTGTTCTTTAATTTAGTCATTTTTTGTGAATACTGGACATCACATGAACCATTCAGCCTTAATCATTTATAGTGTGTATACTTTTACCAACACAAATGTCAACACATACTTAATAGACCAGATTTTCTCCAGCTAGCTTAACATAATCACAATGTGCCACTGGTGCAAAAGTTGTGAGTTCAAGAGCCAGGTGATGCAGGACGAACATCTCATATCTACTCAGGCGCTGGGCTGTAAGAGGTAGAGACACATGACTTCAAGGTTGAATGATAATTTTGGTCTGGACAGTTCTGCTGATGGACCCTCCTGTATTTCACATTTATCTTCCTCCTCTTTCTTTTTTCATTTTTCTTTTCTTGCTCCTTCTTGTTTTTCCTCCTCAAAATTCCCTGCCCCAACTCACTGCTGCACCGCAGCTATAACACCTCATTTATTTTGTTAATTGGACACTTTGTGAAGTTTTACATTTCAAAATTCTCATGTTGCATGAATTCAAATCATAACCTAATTATATGACACAGATTTGGTCTTGCCTTTGGTTTTCCACTGTTATTGTTAGCATGGCAACAAACACCAGTTCAAGGTTTGGTAAATCTGAGCCTGTGGTAAAGGTAGGGCTTACAAAACACAGCCTGCCAGCTGACCACAGCCTGACTGCCCTGTGTACAAGCCAAAGCATTGCACTGGTGGGGGGGGGGGGGGGGGGGGTCACTTGGGGCCTTGACTATGCTGGTCTGCTATATTTTCACAAGCTTTATGTTTTTTATTCTACATTTCCCATCATACTTCATTTTCTAGGACATCTTATCAATCCACATAGACAATCACATCTGACTGTTTAACTTGATGTACTGGGACCCAGAAAGAAAAGAAATCAGTCAGTGATCAGTCACACACAGACTCAGATCAGATGTTCTCCCAACAATGCATACTTTTGTTAAGGGGCCTTTTTCTATCAGGACTTTTTGTCCGTGTAGGTCAAGACATACACTAATACACTATGCATATAGCATGTGGTAAAAATGTACACCACAGGGTCATAGGGCTCATGTGTTGTGTCTGAACCAATTAGCTTCAAGAACAACAATCATTACTGACTGTCATTCTATATTCAGATGGCTGCTTATGCAATCCCCCAGGTCATGAGAGAAAGAGGTGTGTTGCATAACTGCTATCCAGGCTCTACAGTAAACATGTGCATCTTTCTGTTACATGTAATCACACCATTGACTGAGTTCACCTGTCGCATTAAAGTCATTGTGAGCTCTGGTGTGTGCGTGTGCTCATGTATGAGATGCAGACAGTCTGTAACCTTAAACAAAGCCGCTGGCTGTCAGCAGACACCTTGAGGCTGTTGTGATGAGCTGTATGAGACAGAACACGGAGGGTCCAGCTACTATCATGCAGCCAGCTGGGAACATATCATACATACATAATGATAGTACAGATTAAATAACCTTGTTGACTGAAACTGATCTTAGCGTTCTGGTCTATGTTTAACTGATGTTATACTGAACTTCTGCATTTATTAAGCTCTGTGGAAAATTTACTCCTGTAATGATTTTCTGATCACATGTTCAGTGTTTACACAAGATACATGTCATGCAATCTTACCGTGATACTGTTATCACTGATATTGAATCAAAGCATTGAATTCTGCCTATACGATGACAAAACATATCTACTGTAGCACCAAGACATGTTGTGACATGTTTATTCCTGTGACCAGCATGCCTGTGCATGTGTGTGCTCCTGAGTGTGTTGTGTGCGACTGTCCGGTCCAGTGGCTGCAGCAACATTCATGCCGTCTATTTTTAGCTGCTCCTCGTGAAATCGTCAGTAGGCCAACAGGTCTCTTTACAACCGCATCGCTGGGTAGCAGAAATGGCTACTACTTTTAACAACACCCACCACCCTCTAAATGAAGATCCTACATTCAAAACTTTGCATTTATAACAAAAAAAAAAGGAAAAACATTACTTTATGGAGGATTTTTCACACAGTCAGTTGATCAGGAGAAACTACTAAGTTTTTTCGAGACATACACCTCCATCTACGACAACATTAGCTATCACTACCACTATTGAAACAACACTCTTCTCTGAGAAACAGCACTGGCACTGCACACTTTTCAGCTGCTATGTGACATCAAACCTCTCCACCAGGGGTCATGGATCAAAGGTTAATGTCCTGTTCTTACCCCACAGCACAGTTTGCAGCACAATTGCTTACTAGGAAAGCAGCAATCTCACCCCATGTTCTATCCTCGACCACAAGCAGGGGGAAAGTGCAAAATCTATCAGTTCAATAACAGCAAGTGCAACAAAGGCCATAGCTACACGTTGTCCTCTCCCTCGTGCCGTCAACAGCAGCAGGGGCAGCAGCGGAAGTAGAGTGGTTGGCACCATGTCACCAATGCAGAAGAGAGAGATCATGGGGAGGGGCAATTACAATGTCTTCAAGTACACTGCCACAGTGGGTATCACAGAAGAAGCAGAAAACATTAGTATGGCTTGACGAAGAGAATCTCTGCTACTGAAATTAAAGAGTTCTGCTTATTTTGTCACCTGACCCCTTCCTCACGCCCATATCTTAGCCCTTGCAACTGAGGAGTAACAAAACTCTGTAAAAAATCCACAAAGGATTGGTTGAAAAACTGGTAGATTGGTGGAAGAAACACAGAGGTTCTAATATCTGTTGTAGTTACTTAAGCTCAAGAACAATTGAGACTTCAGAATAGAAGATCTGAAAACCAAATGACAAAGTGACTATGTGGCTCAAAGCAACATTTTGCGTGTTATATGTCACACAAAAATGCCTGAAAAGTACTGGTTTTAAACAACAGACAAATAATCAACAGCAAGAAAACGGGTTACTGGACTGGCCTCACTGGACTGGCGGTCCGTTTCTGACCCGATTTTTGAGCCACGCGACTCATTGTAGAGTCGGACCAAATTTCAGCTTCTTCTGGTGTCCTTAGTCATGCAGTGTACCTGCACGGCTGAAGAAGAGTCACCAAGACACCAAGAGTCACTGCGCAAAGAGGCAAACGGTGCATCTGATGTCGCATCATGTGGATGGAAGACGTGGAGGCCAGGTTGGCTGAGCAGTGGCAACAGCATACTCTTTGATGTTTCCCCCGACTCCAACAGGAACATTGAACTTCAACTGCCTGGTTATATTCTGTGTTCTGATTTAGCTAGCTAGCTTGGCAGTTAGTTGGTGCTGCCGACTAGTGCATGTGTGTGTATGAGTCTGTGTGCTTTACAGGCCGGCGATAATACACAACTTAAACCTGCCTTGGAGCTTTCAAAGTCTTTATTTATTTATCATTCATAGTAATTGATTTCAACAATCTTTACTGATGATTGTCAAAAGCCAGAACAGTCCACAACATTCCTAAAATCATACAGTGTATGTACAGCATAATGCTAAACTGCAACATCTTAACACCCCAACAAATGTAATGGCATCGTTAAACCGAGGTTAATGCCGCGTTCAAGCCATAGTGTTCAGACTGTAAATAAAAGCAGCTGAGTTGGGAAAACTATGATCAGCCTCACTTGTTGCTATTCCAAGTTGGAGATACTGGGAATTTCTGGCTATACCACTGCTACTATATCTCACACTCTGTGAAGAGAAGCTCAAAAAATGCCAACAGACCAACGGCAAAGCGGCTGCAAACCCTCCATCTCTGGCAGTTGCATCTTAACAAAATCCAATATAGTCAATTAAGCAGATTCAAAAAGGAGCTAAATGCAGTGTGTTTATATCTGGTTGCACTAAAATCATCGGCAGCCACTCTCACTCACAAAACAAAACACGCAACAATGGTGGCTGGGAGCCCTAGAGGTTTGGGGTCTTGTTCGAGGACACTGCAGTTTGTGGACAAGAGGATCCTGGGACTGAACCATCCGCTCTGTGATTAAAATACAACCTGATCTTACTATATCTGGAATTGGACGGGAGGCGGAGGTGACATGTCCATCAATGACATAAGCCTCATCAGTATCATCACAACATAATACACTTCCTAAATACAGTAGGTATAACATAGACAAGTAACCATCACTAAATATAGTGGTCCCAAGCATTTTCTACAAATGATCAAATAGACAAATACATCACTGGCGAATACAAATCATTCCTTCTGTAGCCCCACTGGGTGAAAATGCAATGCAGCCACAACAGACCTCAAAAAACAGCTATGCTACAACTCTGATCAATAGATTTCTAAATCCCAGCAGTACTTGGATATTGTTTTGTTGTTTAGCAGTGGTACCTTTTTTGTTGACTGTCGATGTTAAAGTAGCAGCATGCTGGATCAATGGACTTGGACTAGTCCAACGTGTCCTGAAGGGGCAGCTCTGGCATTATGGGCCCCTAGGGCCGTTACTATGAGCAATTAGGTCCTTGTATAACTGAACCAAAAGCTTTGATGTCATCCTTGGCACTTTGTCAAGTGTTTTCTCAATAGTTGATGGACTCTGTTGTGCCTTGTCATCTGTTCTGTTTGTGATTTTCAGGGACACAATTTTAAGGCGCAGCCAAGGACTGGAGGATGTCCAGTCCTCTTTGGTGACCTCAGGACTGCATGTCAGATTCCTTCAGATGATGCTTTGTCAGGCTGTGACCTACATCACTTGGGGAGGTTTGACGCTGAGTGTGAAGTGGCTGGAATGATGGACAGCACCTCGTGTTTCATTTCAGAAGTAAGTTAATTATCCACAGTGGAATTGGGGTAAAATGCTGCAACACAGGCAGAATGTTAAAGCTGAATTAATTGATTATGTTTGGCCATTTGGGGCCAGTGCAACATGTTGTAAACTAAATATTTGCATATTATTGACCCTAAAAGTTGTTGCAGCAAATCTGTTGGACATTTTCTTATTCAAACAATCAGCAGACACAACATTACTATTATTATTATTAATTTTAGGTTGTGTCTCTTTTGGCTGTTAGACAAACTTTGTATGTCAGCTGCTTTGTGCTGGACAGGTAGGATTGAGTGGAGCTAATTGTTTACAGGCCAAAAAAACAAACCAACTGAACTGATCAGGTATATCACAGTTATATCAACACCCGGCAAAGATAGTAAGGATCTATGGGTTGTGACTGTAAGGATAGGTTCGAGGGCAAGTAGGCTAACAGGAACAAGTGACCAAAATGATTCTCTTTCACAACAAACAGAATGGGTTTTAGCTTGAATTAGGTGAAATGGTAAGCAACATGACATGATTAGTAGGGTTAGCTAACATCATAAACTATTTATTGGCCCAGACTAGATAATCAAACTTTGAAGCTGCTCCAAGATCGATTTTGTTACTTGATATGTTCACTGCTGGTGAAGAGGCGCATAATTCAGCTAATTCAGACACTGGCAAAATTAGCTCCCACATCATTTTCCTGTTTTCTGTGGTTGCTATGGTCACACAGCAAGCGTTGGCAGTAAGCTGAAAAGTTCAATTCAAAGTTCAACCATCATCAACACAGACAGCAGTAGCAAGTAGCTGTGTGTGTTAACAAGAATGGCAGCCACCCTGTCTCTCTTTGCTGCCACCTCTGTGAAATCGCTGATGTGTATACCTTGAAAAAGTGGAGACAGCAGCGACAATTTCTTGCTTCTTGGAGTTCAGAAAATTAGTGTGCCAGGCGAAGAAATAGTCAGGCAACAAACGTGTGATTTTCTACAACTCCTTTTTGTACGGAATAAACAAATTAAAGCTTTTTCCCTGCTTCCACTATTTGTGCAAAGCATAGCTAGCTGGCACTTGGTGGCAGCTTCATTTTTACTGTATATACACACATGTGGAAGTGGTATCTTCTCATCTAACTTTCTGCAAATAAGTGAATTTGCCAAAGTGTTGAATTGTTCCTTTAATGCCACTTCAGCTCGTCATTCACCTTCACTATTTGAACAATATAATTCAGCCACCAACAGATCAATCAGATATTTAAGGTGGTAGAAGAAACATTGACCAATGAGCAATGGGAGTGATGAAGTTCTTTAAAAAGCATATTTTTTGCTGAATTGCTTTTCTTGTGAAGCAGTTTGTAGCTTTTGTTTTGATAGGAGCTATATAAATAAATCTTTACTTAGTTTATGGATATTAATTAACATTACACATATCTGGTTTATATGATAGTGGTTTATTAATATGTATATATACATATTATATATATGTATGTTTGTGTGTGTGAGCGTGGGTTTTTTTTTATTCTGATAAAGATTTTAAACATTTTAGTCACATTGGAGCCCTGGAGGATGACCAAAAGATGCGCAGCATGGTAGCCATTCTAATTTAGTCAGCTATATAGTAACTCATTAGATTGTTAGAAGTATCAATATTTTTTTGATACTACGTGTTAACGCATGATCTCTGCTAATTATACAATCAATAGTAAATAAAGTACCAAAGCTACAAAAAAAAAAAAAAGAACTGCAATCAGCCTTTCAAGTGAGGGTTGCACTGATGAAACAACAGGGAAGAAAATCAACCGGTCCTCAACCTGTGGCTGTTAGAGTATTCTCTTCACCAACGAACCCACCATGTGACTGGAGGCAGAAGCACAAGCAGGCAATACTACGGAAATGGACTTCACAACAGCCAACAAGTGAACTGTCACTGTTATTTAACCACTGTACTGTGTTTGCGAGTGAAGCAACATTAGAGAAAAAAATTAATAATACTAAAAGCAATAACAAAGACATAAAGAATGTGTAGGCCTACAAGGCAGGTAAAACATTTACGAATGGTAATGATAATATTTACTTTATTACTATTAGCATTATGACAAATGTGTTGGTGTGTGTTCAGTGACTTCTTTTTTTTTATTTTAACAACCAGCACTGTGTGCAGGTTGTTAAAATAAAAAAGAAATAAACTGTCCAATTTTTTGTACCTTTGACTATTTTTCTTTTTCCCATGGTATCAATAGAAATATTGATTATGTTTTTTTAATACTAGTCTAAAATTCTGGTATTGTGGCAACATGATTAACTTACGCTTACAAGAAACACAGACAACACTACAAGGTGCTACAGTACATTAGGTATACATTATGTTTTGCTCTCCATATGTATGTAACCCCACCTGTCAAGAAACTGTATTTGTCTTTCCATTTATCGGTTCTTAAGGCCTATTAAAAGAGCAATGAAATCCTCTGCATCAGAATAAAGCAGAGAAATCCTAATAAGAGTGATTAACCATATTATTACTATTCTTAATTGTCATAGTGCTCATTTGGTGTATTCATTGGCACTAAGTCAATACGTTTGTTTATATGTGTTACAGTGTTTATTTTTGCATTTGTCAGTTGAGACTGGTCACATTAAACTGTGTCTGTGCATATCAGGACTAGGTAGACACTGTGTGGCCTTGAACAGAGAAAATTGGCACAGCATAGAATCCACAAGGGTGAGGGAACAGAGCAGGAGCTAAAACAACCAGGAGAAAAATTATCCTGCACAGTCCAGAATAGACCTATCTATGCCATCCCTGAACAATCGTGCAGTGTCCCTTCATCTGTGCACTCTTCATAGACATAAAGACTCAATGCCCTACATAACCCTGACATGAAATGACAAGTCATTTTTTAAGACATGGGCCCAGTCATCATTTTTTACCACTGTCACAGCTAAGACCAGTGCATGGGCAATTCAAGACAGACTGCAAGAATCTCAATAACGCTGATTAAATCAATGGAAGATGAAAAAAAAACCTTTCTTGCAATCCTTTTTAATCATACCATTAACAGAAATCAACATGGAGCACAGCATCATTCAGAAAAAAAAATGATGCATCATGAGTTATCCACACCACAGATAAACAGAATGTAGACTTAGTTTCCATTTTACCACTGTTCATATCAACAGCAGGGACCTGATCAATTATGCATTAAATAATCTGTGGGTTATATCTGGCTATCTGCCTGGGAGTCTTGATTTGAACAAATAATAGGCCTTCCCTGCTATTCACAAACACCAGGACCACTACTACGTATATGCCAAATAAGCCTTTCAAAATGGGTTACACAGCCTGCCTGCATCCTCTCATCCTTTGCATGTTTCACTCATGTAAACAGCCAACAGGGCCTAAACTGGCCTTCCAATGCCTCTATGGAGATTTTTCATAGCCTGAGATGCAGGGCTAGCTTGCCTGCTACTGGGGGTCTGGCCTGATGTATCGCCTGACGAAAAATAACAGGGCAGGCAAAAGACTGAGAACTTGACTTCACGCAGATGTCACCTTGTTTTGATTTAGGAGCTGTATGTATAAAATAATCCATCTGACAGGCCTGGCAGACCGTACTGACAGTTTTCACCCGTCAGCATGAGTGATTGACTGCACAGTCTGACGAGCAAAGTTGCTATTTTTGTGAAAATGCTAGAGTCTGCCGATATTACAGATTTATTACAAGATCGGTACATTTGGCCTGATGTAATGCGCAGAGGCCTCCTCCCTCGCAGCAGCTGTTGAAAACGAGCTGGCTGCCCGCTGGAGGTTGGACATGAGGCTGTTGTGCTCAGGGCACATACAGATCTGAATGGAGTTGGACCGGTTGCTTCCAGGCTGGAAAAAATGATTTACGAATTCTGGAAAAGACTTCTAGAACACAGCCACTGAAATCACGCGAGAAAACACAACAATGCCATTTTTATTCTATTTTGGTGCTTGTTGTAGTCAAAACTAAACAATTGAAGTATGCCCTCAGTACTACATTGTAAAAGGTTCACAATAAGTTTGGCTCGGGTCCATCTTATAGCCAGCTCATCCTGCCGTTTTCATTGCAATATTGGTCACAAGGAACAGCTACGTTAGCTAACATTAGCCAGTTAGCCACAAGGCTAACTACTGTATTTGCTTAAGAGATAGCTTGCTGTTAGCTAGGTCCTGTTTGTTAAATACCATTAGCTTAAAAGCAGACCCCTGTCTCTGCGTCGTTATTGCTGCCAATGCCACCTTCCAGTACAAACTAAGGAGAATGTCGGATACACGTCACTTTACTGCAAACAAATAACGTCATAAACGGTAAATAAACAAAGGAGAGCCGTGTTGTTGAAGGTACATTTCAGTGTGGTGGTAATAAGACCAACTGTCAGGGTTAGCGAGTTCACTGTCACCCATTTGGGAATTCCTCTGCTCGTTTGTGGAACAAAGCAAGGTTACAGGACAGGAGAGGCAGCTCAGACTAGATTTACCAGGAGTGCACACATACACAATCAACATAATCGCATACTGTGTGTGTGTGTGTGTGTGAGTGAGCGACTGTGTGTGTGAGAGTGAGAGACAGAGACCCCCTCCGCAACAACACAGTGACAGATTAGAGCTGAGACCCTCTGCTGTTGTGACTACTTTTCAGACCAACAGGGATGAGCCAGCTCTCTAACCTTTGTAATGGACCCGCAGGTTGTTCTGTGACAGCCCAATGTAGCTGTATTTATCCTTGGGGCTCCAGGATCGGGGCAAAGGGGTCTCTTCCTCGTTCACAGCCGGGTAGAGACGTTTCAGCCGCTCGTTCAGCTCGTGCTCCTGGTAATTAAAAGCAGGATCCCCTAACGGCAGGCTTCCCGCTCCAAGCTCTGCCATTTTTGGCCTCAGTTTTGTATCTTATTGCTGGTTTCTTTCTATCCAAAGCCCCGCGTCAGTCCGCTGGAGCTGTAGGCTGAGAGTGAGAGGGACTGAGGGGAGAAAATAGCAGTGGTGTGACATCCCCGGATAAGCAGCAGAATGTACTGTAGGCTCGAGCAGTGCCGTTTGGGTACTGTAGTTCAGCCACACGCTCGCTTTTATGGTAATTTGTCTCGAAACGACTACAGAGCTCCGCTACGGTTACCCTGGTTAAGGGCTTCCACTGAGAAAGGTAGCTAGGAAATGTAGACAGTTGTTACATGTATTGACAGTTTTTTAAAACATTACTAAACTTTATAATGTTCATCTCACGCAGCAGATGCATGGAAGCAAGTGGAACATAAATGTATTCGCTAGCGAGACCATTTACAGCATTAATGGCACTGTTATTTTCACAACTGAAATATGAAAGTGTAACATTTGCAAAATATGCCCACTCCTCAAGACACCGCATCAAATCATTTTAGCCTGTGATGTTTTCCTTACCTTATATGCTGTCACTTCTGTATTGCATTGTCATTTTTTGTGATATTTAGAAAGTAGGTTACTGGATTGTTCATTAATTTATCAGGTATCTGTCATTGGCATTAGTCAGGGTTGATGGCTTATACATGTACGTGTAAAAAGCTGCGGTTTTTAGAGAGTGTTTCCATGTTCGCTGGTTAGAAAGAAAGTTTTTATCTTATACAATGTGAAAACTATTTAGGCGCGCCGCGGTCTACTATATGGGTCCTGCTGAGTGCTCCGTCCTCGTTACCATGGAAACCCTGTTACAATGCTGTGTTCTGTGATTCTGAAGTCGAACTTAAGGTAAACGGACCAAACTCAACAATTTAAAAAGAACAACAGTTTGTTTTGTTATTTTTCAGCCTTTATTTGATCGCCAGAGATGTCGCAAAAACAAAGGCAAGTGATTGAAAGAAGACAGCGAAAATCTAACTTTAGTAACGTTATTATTATTATAGCTATTCCATGTATAACTAAACTACAATTTTGACTTAGCTCTCTTCTTTTTTTTATTTTACATTTGATTTACACATGACCATAGTCTACAAAATGGAACTGTCCAGACATCAGAAGAAGGGCAAGAGAGAGAAAGTGTTGGTGCTCTTTCTGTCCAACCTGCAGTGAGAAAGGTAAGCAAACCAAGTACAGGCGAAATTCTGCCAAGTTTGTTTACTGGCATATGTCAAAAACACAGCACCACTTAACCAACTGCTGTCTCCCTTCTTTCAGTCACAGTGAAGTAATTATCAAAGCTCTCTCTCTCTCTCTCTCTCTCTCTCTCTCTCTCTCTCTCTCTCTCTGTTTGTGTGTGTGTGTGTGTGTGTGTGTGTGTGTGGTGTGATAAACCCTATAGCTGTGCTGGACAGGTAGCAATTACATTTATGCAGGCCCTGGGAGGAAGCCCCAACTCTTGATGCACCTGGAGAGCTATGTGAACAAGGAGCTGCAAACTATCAGCTCCCATGAGCCCAAATTTCAGGAACTGAAACTACAGGTGCTTTTTTTTTTTTAGTTTTTTATTTTTGCTTTTCAATAAAACCAGAAGAAATAACTTACACACCTTGTCAGAGACAGTATTCACATATCTTAATCTGCTTTGGCCACAGGTCTACCGTCATGTCTTTGGTCATTTCATCAAAGAGTTCAAAACCTACCAACCCCTCCTTTTGGCCATCAAAAAGGAATACGAAACCACCCTAGGTCAGTAGCTCGATGACTAAACCTGCCTGGTCATTTTCATTTCTTAAGAAGAATTACAGTGGTTTAGCCCTCTTCAGAATGGTGGCCTATAGTGCTATAAAATAAAAGAATTCAACAAGGAGTCATTTATACAGTAATTACGGAAAATCCTTTCTTTGAGGATGATCAAAAATATCATTCATCAAGTTCGTTTGGTTCACAGTGACTCAGCAGCATCCAGTTGAACTTGCATTTCTGAGAGCTACTCTGGCTGGAGAGGTAAATTAACAAAGTACTATGGGAATAAAATAGTTGGTGGCAACAAGTAAATGTTCAGAGAGATTTAAAGAAATGCCCATGATCTTTTTGTAAACAATTAATGTAGTTTGGTACTATAAGTTGCACAATTGGGTTAAGTTACATTTAAGAAATTGAGCCAGAAAATTTTGACATATGGTAAAACTATAGCAGTTGAAATAAACATGAAGCCAGAAATCAGAGAGAGCATAACTCAGCCAAGGTTACATAATCCTCTAATTTGATATTTTAGCAATAGAAAATCAAAATAAAAGTGACTGAAAAGCCATGAGTCAGTCGCAGAAAAAAAAAAAAGACAAACACACAAATAGAGCAAACACAAAATGTCCTTGTGGAGGTTAAAAAACTGAATGCAGGACATACTGCAGCAACAGTTCTTTTTGTTAATTGGGCAGTTATTTTTATTATTTTTATTGGTAATTCACCTATTCATCCATTTGTCCCTTACCCCTTAAAATGCTGAACATATTGACCATCACAATTTCTCAGATACTAAAGTAATTATTGTCTTCGAATAGCTTATTTTATCAAATAGTCATAAAACCCAAATAGATTCAATTTACAATGACATGAAATGAAGAGAAACAAGCAGAACTTTTAGTATGAGAAATTTGATAAACTTCCAGTAAATTATCTTAATTCTCATCAACTACTTTTCATTAACCAAATAATTGTTTTAGCCCTATAGTTTTAATGTAGATCATTTTCATTTTCCATCTGTTCAGCATATCAGCAGGATCAAATCCAAGAACTGGAATCATTGCGATGCCATCTGAGGCTGGTGACAGAGGAATGCGACAGGAAGATTCACGCTCGCTGGGCAGAGGAGCAGGTTGAGATTGGAGCGTTGAAAATGGAGAAACAACAACTGCAGAAGGACATTGAGGCCATGAGGGAGAGAGAAAGGGCCGTGCAGGCAGTGGTACGTGACATATTGTATGCCACTGTTTATTTATTAGTTCGTTGGAATTTTTAGGGAATATAACTTGCTGTGATTTCCTCATGAATTCCTTCTGTTAAATGTTTATTTTACGGGCTGTTCTTATCTCAAATAGTGTGAATCACGGAAAGAGATCTTTTTATCCATAAAAAACTTTCAGTTCAGATAGTGAGGTCAATGGTAGATTTTCACTATCTTGTCTCCCCGCTCCACTGTCTTCAATTCCTCTCCAGGTGGACCGTCTGCAGTCTGAACTCTCCGACCAGTATTTGCAGTATCGGGAGGAGCGTGATGCCCGCAAGCTTTTGCTCTGGCAGTTTAATGACTTATCAAGAGGCTCTGTGAAGGAGGAGCATCCTGTAGATGAAAATAAAGGTAATGCAGCAACAATGAGTCGACTATTCAAACTGTTGATGAGGCGATTGACTGAACATGAATCTGAAATAACTTTGACAATCAATGAATTATTAATCACTCTTTTTTTCTTTAAAAAATGTTATTGCTCCATCTTTTCAAGTGTGAACATTTGATTAGTCTTCTATGATGTAAAATAAATGGATTTAGACTGTTGGTTGAACAAAACAAGACATCACCTCATTCCAACCAGATGTGATATGATGGGCATTTTTACCAGTTTCTAGCAAGTTATAGACAAGTGATTAGTTGACTAATCAAGAAAATAAGAGAAAGGTTTGTTGATCATCGAAATAATCATTAGTTGCATTCAGAATCTGCACATTTATTGTATTGTATTAAAAACCTTGGCCACTGACTCTCAGGCCTTGACAAAGTCTGTCTTGAAAATGGGTAAAAAGAAATTGCTCTATCTTTAAAGGAATAGTTTAACATTTTGGGAAATATCCGTATTCACTTTCTTGTTGAGAGTTAGATGAGATGATGGATACCATTCACATCTGTCCACTTAAGATAAAGCTACAGCCAGCAGCCATTTAGCTTAACATAATGACTGAAAACAGTTAAATCCAATGACCGCACCTGTAAAGATCACTAAGTAACACATTTTATCCAGTTTGTTTTATCCATACTAAAACTGAGGTGAAAAAAAAGACAAGTTGTTTTAGTGGTTTGTTTATGTTTATGTTATAGAAATTACAGGCTCAACCAAATACCTAAAATATAGATATACAAAATTAAGCGTATTTTGTTCTGAAAATTGTTTCCATTTTGAAAGAAGAGGCTGAGGACACTGTTGAGCTGCAGCTTGCTCTGAAGGTGTGTCGAGTAGACCTGACTAAAGCCCAGGAGGAGCTCAACAGGATGAAGGCAGAGTATTGGGATTTCGTGCCACGACGCAACTGGGACATCCTGGAACAAACACACAAACACACCCTCCTGCAGGTGGCTCATGTAGCTACATAAGCTGCACGCGCGGTGCACACATGCATGTACACGTACATAGAAGTCATGAATTCAAATCTTAACAGTCTTGTCACCATGGTCTTGTTTTTGTATTTTTGTGGTGTCCAGCTTAAGACTCTGCAGGGTGACTTCGATCAGCTGAAGAGTGAGTACGACACCCTGTTGGAGCTCCACAAAGGGGGCAACATACAGAACAAGACACACACCCCCATCACTGTGCAGGTACTTTATATTACCCATGCGATTGAAAGTGAGCATAGTATGTTGTGATTAATTGGTATAGACTTGTGTCTCCAAACTGCAAAACATAGCTGATAGTGTGTAAATGTGTGTTATCCATTTGTCTGCTAAACTAATTAATTTGTTAGCATATTACCCTAAATAGACAAGTGTACTGTATATGCACAGATTTTTTTTCAATGAGTCACACCAACCTTGTTTAATGGGATAATGTTGGGTAATGCACAGATTGCTTTCTTGCCAAGACTTACATGAGAAGAGCTCATTTATGAGATACCACTCTCATGTCTGCCTGTTTAATATGAAGCTGGAGTTTAGCTTAGAATAAAGACAGGAAACAACTTGTCTAGGTCTGTCCAAAGATAAACAAAATATGTTCACTAGCACCGACTGTTCACTAATTAACACACTATATTACTATTTTACTATTACACACTTTTGTTTGTTTAATTGGTACAAAAACCAAACTGTAAAAAGTTTGCCGTTTGTTGCAATATTACAGTACTATTCATCTTCTCTGATAACTTTTGCCAAAAAGGAGAAAAAGTACATTTTCCAAAATGTTTAAAAGCTGTTTGTTGTTTTCCAGGTGGATGAGAGTGTGTCCAATGGACAAGGCCAGATTCAGTCCAAAAGAACTAAAAGTGCCGATTGACTCTGATGCTCCTGAGAGCAGCACAGTCACTGTCCAGGAGTTTAGGTGATATAAAGAGATGCACAAAGACTTTTACAAGTAAAGTCACTTTTATTCATACAGAGTAAAATCACAAACTTGCCTCAGAAGGCTTTACAAATTCTCCAACGCCCTTTGTCCTTAGAACACCAATTCTGATAAGGAAAAACTTCATCAATAAAAGTCTTTGTTATTCATGGCTGTCTGTGTTTCCTTGTCATAAGAGTCTTTTGTGTATGTATGTGCATATAGGGTGGCCCTGAGGACAGCCTGGTGCGTACCAGCAGAGATTTCACTGTCTTGTCAGGCTAATTGAATTTCTTGTTATTCACAAGATACAATCATGTCTTGCAAGACCTTTGTGCTCTCATTTGATGAAAACATTGAATTCAACTTTAATATTAACATACATTGTAGCTACCTAGACCAATGTGGTCCCGTTAGTGAAGCAATGTACAATATTTTCATGTCTTTACGGACAGTAAAAAAAAGTTTGAATAGTCCTCTGCCCTATTACTACACTTTGACTAGAGTTTAATGCTCCAACAGCTTGCAGAATCCGGTGTGGCGCCCTTACCTGCAGCTCTTGACCGATCAGAAGAAACTGCTGCATCAAATCACCTTCCGGCCAGCTACTGATGCCATGTTGTATTCATTTATTGAATGTTAAGTAAGAAGGCAGTCCAACTTTCCAGCAAGCACACGTAAGAACAAATGATGTATGGAACCTTAAGTCTGGAATCACACGTTATTTTAACAGTTCCTGATATTTAAACAACTGCAAATGTATGTACAGTGATACTGCATAGTGATTGGCTATAACAGACTTAAAATAAACAATGACATCCGATACATTTGTCCTTTTTCATGTAATTATGTGTTTGGACTGTATCTGCAAGTAGAAGGTAAGGAGAATGGTGTCCTTAAAGTATGTACTTCAATGATAAAGTAACCATCCTAGATAAGCTCCTTTCAGAAATGAAAATGCAATTTTTATGGTACACGTTGACGACATGTTTGAAAATGTCCACCAGTCCTTTTTCCAATGAAGATGTCCTGTCATTTTACTAGAACTACATATATTATGACGTTGTGTATAATGTGTAAACCAAACAAGCGTCTAGAACTGATGCTTTAAATGCTGCATTTTGTTTACAGACATCAGTTTGAAGCCACAGTCACTCACTTAGACATACATAAAAGAAAAATGTTGGGAAAAGATTTTAACAAGACACATGACTGTAAAATAATACAGCTGAATTGTTCCCTAACCCCAAATATTTCACTCATCACAACATCACTACCATCCAAAATGTTGGGTATTCCTGAACATAAGAAGTGGCTAGTCTACCAGCTTCAGTGCACAATAGCAGTTTCTTTTTCTTGACTAATTAGAGCAAGCGTGTACCATACTATTATTGATTTATTTTGATGGTTTGGAACATTGTTTTGAAGCCATTTGCCATAAAATCACCTGTAGATACTGACAGAAGTTTAATGAATCACTGCTGCCACTAGAACCATCAGTAATTGTGTTAACATTCTTCAATTCACTGTAAAGTGTCAAAAATGCACTGGTAGCCTCAGCAATTGTGAGCAGCAACCTGGCCGACCAGAAAAGTCACTGCAGTGGATAAAGCAACACTGGAAACATGTAAAGCATCTTGGACAATTTTTGGTTCAAGCCTGGAAGAACAGTCTTTGAATCTGAAAAGCAATGTCAAAGAAGTTGGGTTTTTTAAAAGTGAGATTATGTAATCTTTTGTCTGAGCTGCAGTTGTGGCCACAAGTTACAGTTGTGGGATGAATACTATAATAAATGTAGTGTAGTTTACACGAGTAAAGACAGTTCATAAGAGCTATCTTCACTGTTAAAGAAGAGACGTTTCAATGTGATTTGAATGGCAAAAATTTGTTTCATCAAGAAAACTTGCCTGCAAATTTGAGGTTTCAAGGAGTACAACATCAGTTGGCTACAAGGTGTAGGTGGGTGATTTCAACATAATGACCCAGACAAACATACATACATTGAACGTTTGACCTGGCAAAAGTCAATATAGCTGCACTGTCTGATGGACTTGTTGCTGTACACTCACTGAACAGACTGAGATAAAGAAAGACAAAGGATTTAGACGGTCATAAGTATACGTGAGGTGAAGATATTGGTGTAGAAGTAGGATTGCTGACCTGTTTGGGCAGTTTGCTGAGAAGCAGCTACAGTGCTTTAGGCAGGCCTTCCCCATCTTCTCAAAAGTTAAGGTAAAGATTCCTTTATGCAAGTCACATATTTCCAGCAGTCCTGGATAGAGAATATGTTTAAGAAGAAATAATACATTTTGCCAGGTGAGGTAAAGCAATTCCAATTTGAATTCCTCTTGACATATGAATGTATCCAAAATCACTTCAACACAAAAATCACAAGTATGGAAGACACAACAAGAACAAAAGCCACCGAACTGGATCGACAGCACTACATCATCAATACTGGGCGGGACTGCAGGACAGAGCTGGGCTGCTTCAGTCTAGAGCAGTTCAGTCGTGGACTCATACAAGGCGTGTGCTGCATTGAAAAATGTACTTCACTGAGGCAAATTTGTGGCTGAATTGTCCCCAATGGCGAGGTAGTATACATAATTTAACTTCTCACACAGAATGTTAAGGTTTATTATTGTCTGTTATCTTTGAATCAAATGTAGGTTTGGGAAAGAATGGTAAATGAAATGGAAAAAGACAGAGTGATCTGACAGATCTTTATGTTGTTACGGTTTTACTTTACTTGGATTAATGTACGACAGAAAAGTATGTCTTCTCCCTGAAAGTTTGACAAGTGACAAGATAATGAGTAAACCAAAAGTGAATTATGCTATTGTTGACAAGGAAACATGAAAATGTTAAAATGCTGATGTCTCGCCTGCATGAACAGATTTTTGTGACAATTGGAGGGCAGCAGAAACACATTTTCAGTGGACTTAGCAAGCTTATTACACATTAAGATATGGAACAACATTAGCTTTCATTTAGAATCATGTTTCTCAATGCAAGACTAACATTCCTTCAAACAAATGATGCTTATGTACATCTGTACCTAAGTATGAACAGTCAAGCTAATTATACCGATATATTTTTTTAAATGTCTCTTTCCCTCCTGTTCGGTTTTCATAGGGACTAATTTTTGTGATAGAAGCATTGGTGAAAATGGGGTCTGTGGGTTCTCCAGAAAAATACTTTGTCAAAAACACTCTGCATGGTTTGATAGCATGACACGAAAGTCAGAAAACATGTTTGTTTTGTTTTCAGTATTTTAGGTGAACGGAACCTTTAATGCTGTTGTCAATTTAGGACTACCTCGTTTATCTACTGATGATCAATTCAGTCTACTGCAGCGCTTCATATTTTCTAAATTAGTTGTATGTTTTGCTTGAAATCTTCAACTGCAAAGTAGTTAAGCAGCTATAGCTGTTGAATTAATGTAGTGGAGTATTTACCTTTGAAATATGGTGGACTAGATCTATGAAGTAGCATAACATTAAAATTCTTGAAAAAAGTACAGTATGTTAGCTGAAAATTGTATTCCAGTACAGTACTTTTACTGTAGTATTATCAGAAAAATGTACTATGTATCCTTTATGAAAAGTACAATTACTTGTTCTGCAGTGAAAATTCCATCAGTAAGTCAGTAAGTAAGCAGCATTTTACTGTTGTAGCTGGTTTAGGTGGAGCTAATTTTTGATGATTGATTGATGCGTATTTCTCCAACATTTATACATTCACATACATACACCTCACAATATGGCAGATGTGTGCAACATTACGTCGACCCTAAGCTAATCAAACTGATGTTCAATTAAACTTTAACTGACCGATACAAACAAACTGTGGACAACTGTAAAAGAGACTACAGTACCCACAATTCACCGGGTAGTTTACCGTCTTGAGTGCGTGCCCTCGTAGTGGAGCAGACACTGCACTGTGTGATCGTGCAGCCGGCCTCGGCGTTGGTTAGAGGTAAGTTTCTATTACTCATTTTTAGGAAATCCTCTTTTGGAACAGTGAATGGAAACATGTGCGAAAACAAAACGCGCTGGTTTAGTCAGACATTTGAACAAGTATGAGGTAATATAATTTGTTCAATTGGCTGCTCATGGCCGGTTTAGTGCTACCTTGAATGTTAACGTTGGGCGCGCCTATGTAGGGTAGCTTCTCCGGGGCTCCAGTGCTGTTTGCGCGGGCCCGGTGGAGGCATCAACACTTGCAGGAGACGAGGTATTTTTAGCAGCCCGTCAAACGGCCAACGCCGGCCAGCCAGTTAGCTAACGCCTGGAAACATAATTTATCTGACGTCTGACATTAGCTGGCGGAGAGGCATGCGAGGTATATGAACTGTCTTTGCCAGCACAGGCTGAAGGCTAACAACACCGCTCACAAGCTAACGCTAGTAGCAGCTAGTTAGCGTCGTTAACGAGCCATAAATGAGCTTTCTATTCTTAAAAGCTTTTTTTTTGCTCTTCCTCTATACTTAACTGTATTTATGCGGACCCGGAGCTATGTCCCGTCGCAAGTAATGCTATGGTGTCTCGACTTAGCTATTTTTCAGAGCTCTCAGATTGTTCCAGTAACAGCAGTGCATCGTTATGTGGAAGCACATGACTTCTGTGCTGTCAGTGTCACCCAAGCGGACAGGCCAGTCCGTCTGGGCCAGTTTTGGTCATCTGTGTTAGACATTGTTGTTTTCTTTTTTAATTCCAGTGTAGTGGTATTCATACATTCCTATTGCATAGTGAACAATGGTGGAGTAAAAGTACTAATACGACGCTGTCAAAAATAGCCAGTGCAAGTGAAAGTCCTGCATTGTAAATGTTATTGAGTGCAATTATTATCAGAAAACTGTTCTTAAAATATTAGAGTAAAAGTGATCAATGTAGAAAAATATCTCCTGTTATACTTTTGTAAGCATACATATATAGATAGATTATTAGTCACACATGAATGTAAAAGTAGGATTTTACTGTTAATAAGCTCATTTTGAACGGTTTTGTATAGGACTGCATCTAATGGTTATTCTTATAGAAGAATCTGATGATTATTATCTCCCGTAATCAATTGATTGATTGTTACGTTTGTAAAATTTCACAAAATAGTGGGAAATGCTATCACAATTACCCAGAGGCCACGAAGTACTTGTTTCTCCCAACCAACAGTCCAAAACCTTATAATGATTAAAAACACATTTAAAGTATTAAATTAATTGGAAAGAAAAGCAGCAAATCTTCACATTTGTGAAGCTGGAACTATAAAAATGTTTAAAAAGCCATACATTACATGAACACAAGTAAACTACTTCTAAATTAAATTAGACAAAATAATTTTGCCACTCTAAATTGCTGTGTGTGCATGCTGTAATGCTGGTATTCTGCTATTCATCTCAACAACAAACAAAGAGCTGTAGCCTGCAGGAACGGGTCAACAGGGTCAGCTCAGGTAAAAGGTGTCATGATTAGAAAATACTATATAAATGGAAAGTACAAGTACCTTTAATTTGTACTGAATTACAGTAGTGGAGTAAATGCAATTTCTCCATTAGCAGTAAGTCTGACGATGTTTTCTTTTGTTATTTAAATTGTGAGTATTAAGTATGTTTCATTTAATTTTTTTTTCTAAAATATGTGAGCTAAGCATGTTCCTTTTTGGTTCAAGCAGAGATAAATATAATCTGGATAGTGTATATTTTGGCCTCTTTTACCCTTTTCTTCGTCTATACATCATGGTGGTAAACACTGGATTAAAACATTGCTTTCATCCCAATGTTGTTACATGTGAATACATATACTCTGATGCCACAAAGGTTATAATTATCTAATAATGTCAAAACTGCTTTAGAGAGGTGTTGTGAATGTTTTTACTGATGTAAATGGGATGGGCAAAATAGTAGGAACCCCTGACAGATCTCCCATAGGTGTTCTCAGCTGGGTTGAGATCCGGTGACTGAAGACCAGAGCAAATGATCATCATACTTTTTTAGCCAACCAGCCTAATGGCCTGAATGAATGAGAATCTTCACAGGCATAGTGGCCTCATTGATGTTTTGTATTTTTTTTAGATAATTTTTCACCAATTTATTCCTGTTTTCATCCTGGCTCCCAGTCTGTGTTTCTGACCTCCATCTCCATCTTTCCAGCGTGTGTTGTAGGGGGAGTCAGGATGGTGGACCAGCCTCTGTGGGAGCAGATAGGATCCAGCTTCGTGCAGCACTACTACCACTTGTTTGACTCTGACAGATCACAACTTGGATCTATATATGTGAGTGTGGCAACTATGCTTTTGTGCAGTTATGAAAAGACTTAACCAGCATTGTATGGCTCCATCTTTGAATAAACTTTTGCAGAAACAAATCTAACACAGGTATGAGCCTGTGCAAATTGGAGGATAGCTACCCAACCTGTAGAGTGGAAGATGAACAACTTGGTGGCTGTTTCCACAGTATTACTTTGCTGTGCAGCACTGATTGACTATACAGTGTCTGACCTTGATGGCTACACATTTTCTGGCTGTTATGCCACATCCTCCATCTCCTACATTGTTGGGTGATATATTTTTAATTGCTCAAACATTAATCTACATCATCTCTTTCTCACACATCGAAATTTGATTTAAAAAAAACCTTTTTTTCACACATTTAGTATATTCCTTGGACTTATAAGTGTCAGGGAGTCCGGCTTCATGTATAGATGTGAAGGACACATCTATCACTTTGAGCTGAAACAGTGAGTCTATTCACTGACATTAAGCAGCTATCTCTGTAATTCTTCAAGCCAACTCCAAAGTCAAATATTCTTATGTTCCAGCTTCTCAAATGTGAGGATTTGTTGCTTTTCTCTGTCATATATGTCCTGCTGTTTGGACAAAAGAAGCAATCTTTGGGAAATTACCAGGGGCATTTCTCACAATTTTCTTTTTTACATTTTATAGACAAAACAATTAATCTGCATCTTAATTGTTAATGGAACTAATTGTTAGTTGCTATGTTAACTTTTATTATTAGAGGAAATAGGCCAACTTACTGAATAAAAGATTAAATAAGCCTGCTGCCTTTTTGCAGGAGCATGATCAACTGGTACATGCCATGTAAAAAACACTGATGAACTGTAATGTGTAGGCCATACTGGTACTTAATGAGTTTTGGAGCAGTATGTATATAGCTTTTATCTGTGTTTCAGTTGGATGTCATACACTAACAAGTGATATGTTATGTATTTTATTTCAGTTTTATCCTTGAAATCTTCTACATCAGACCCTCAGTTTAAACCTTCTCACTTTGACTCTGAGAACTCAAACTCATGTCAGTCTCAAACAGATTGACTTGACAGGGCTTGGACAGAACTAGTGTATGATGTGGCTTTTTTGATGAAACTTTCGTCTATAAATGGCTTCCTCTGTGTTAATTCTCTTCCCCCAACCTCTTTCTGTCTTGTTCCACACAGATCGATGCGTCATGCCTTACATGGGAAGGACAACAGTTCCAGGGGAAAAGAGCAATTGTTGAGAAACTCTCTGTGAGTTTATCTGTTAACTTGGTGCTATATTCAGGAGTAACACGTAACAGGTGGTAGACAGCCCAAGTAAGAAATGCACAAGCAATGTCAGTCAGTATGTCTACATGCACACAAAAACAGGTTACTCTGATCAATCTGGGTATATAGGTAATCAGTCAAACCATTCACCCTGCCCTGTAGTAATTCTTGTTTCTCAAGGTTCAGTGAAATTATTTTGAGATAAGTTTGAGGAAACTTCTTTCTTCATTCTTTCAATGTCTGATATACCTGTGTTAATCTTTCTGTTATGTATTTTTTATCTGTGTGTCTGTGACTATGTGTGCGCGCCAGAGTCTCCCCTTCACAAAAATAGCGCATAGTATAACAGCGCAGGACCACCAGCCAACTCCAGACTGCTGCATCTTGAGTATGGTTATAGGACAGCTAAAAGTAAGTCGTATTCACACCTTACTTTAGAGCGTGTCATCTGTTTTACAGCAAAATCATCTCACATTGGATTCTAAAGTAAATATGGTTGTTTAATCATTTCTGTTACCATACTAAAACTGTGTGTAAAATATGCTATAGTTCCCCTTGAAGTGTCCATACGATGGCTGATTCTACCAATATCTCCAGCATGTGATCAGTAGAGTGCCTTTTTCAGTTCAAACTCTGACAGTGACCGACCGTGACCCAAACCTGACAGAGACAAAGTATTTTTTTTCTACGCTGGATTCCCAATTAGCAACCATTGTTTGTCGGGGAAAAAAAAAAAAACAAAATCAGAACTTTTGCTGGGTACTGAACTTCCATTCTTTAATGCCAGGGACCAAATTGCTTCAAAACAATCAAGTATCTAAATATGCCAAGACCTTATAAATATACCCTCTAATGCCGATGATTGGTGTCTAACGTTACACATTGTAGAGGCATGCAACAAAAACAAGGTAAAAACCAGAGACGGTAGAGCTAACCTGTATCTGCTCATTATTGAGTGCATCCTCTACTCGCAACTGCGGAGACAGATAACCTGGTGCCAAGGCCAAGACTGTTCTGATGGCAAACATGGTGTTGCTTGCAGACTAACAGGCAAAAGGAGAGAGAGATGCTGAAGCTGACAGAAGTTGAGAGAAAGTAAGAGGTCTCACTCTGCCACTATTTCTCAATACCACAAACATCAAGTTCAATTAGGCAGACTAGAAGCTACAATGGCATATTGCTGCCCTCTACTGTTTGTTAGTAATGCTCCATTTGACAGCTGTATGTTTTAAATAGTCCCAATACTGTACACGTATTTCATCAGTTTCTTCATTTTAGTGCAGTTATCCAAGTTTAGTAAAATAAAAACAGTTCATCCAGCTGCTCCCTGGTCTTTGAACAGCTTCCTCCTTTGAAGTAAGTAATTGTACCGTAATGTGTGGTGTAATTTCTTTTTCTTAAAATAGATTTCATGAAATTGTTATCGAAAAAGTATCATTTAAGAATTGGTATTTGCAACGATACCCAGCCCTAGATATCAATGTCACTTTTCCAAAAAAGAAAAAAAAAATGCATTAGCATAGGTTTTGAGGACGGAAATGCATTTAACATGTTTATGCATATCCTTGAAGTCCAACATTCACCAGGTAGTTGGTACAATTTCAGGTTTGGAGCCTGAAATTGTACCAACTTTTGCAGCCCAACTCCTGGGTGACATTTTTTGACTTTTCACTTCCTGAACGGTCTTCCCCACAAGTGATGTCACTACACTGCAGACTTTGTACTTAACCCCTGCTATTTCTGTTTGTGTGTTTGCAGGCAGATGATGACCCCATCATGGGTTTCCATCAGAGTTTCATCCTGAAGAACATTAACGATGCATGGGTGTGCACCAATGACATGTTCAGGCTGGCCATTCACAACTTTGGCTAAACCCCCTCCCCACTCTGGTGGGCAGGGGCGATCATGATGAAGGGCACTGTGTGATGAAGTATGGAGGGAGGGCAGGGAGGAGTTGAGGATGGAGAGAAGAGAGAATGCTCATCCCTCCCTCCTGCTGTCTCATTTACGCCTGTTTGATAAACAAGCAAACACCGGATTCTAGATGTCAATCACTGAACCTCATCCAGGTGGGTTTTCAGACCACCCCAGCCAGTAGAACTGCAACATGTTTCTTTGCTGCGAGCCGGCCGACCAATCAGATGCCCCTGTCTGCCACTCTGCTGATCTGCATGACGCTGGGGAGCCACCCCTTCCCCTTCCTCCCATTACAATATCTACACTCAAGCCACCAGAAAGACAAACAGCTGACCGACGCCATTAACTCATACTCTGCTCTGCTCTCCACCCTTCTTTACTCAATTCTAACCCACTCTACTGTTCACTTTACTGCTGTCAACTCAGTTCAGCACTGTTGTTGACTGGTTTGTAGATCCATGTTCAGGTTCAGTCGGCTTGTTCAGCTCCGACCTCTTGTGTTGTAAGTTGTTTTTAGATGCCACTTGTGTGTTGCCTTAGTGTGTTTAACTGGGTTTTATCTTCCTTTACATTGTTTACTTTGCCATGATTCACTCTCTAATGCCAGGCTTTGCTCTCGCAAACCAAAGAGTCATGGAGGACATAAAGTTTGACCCTGCTGTGTGATTGGCTCTGATCCTGCATACTCTGTCTCTCTCTGTCTCTCTCTTTCTCTCACTCTGACGTCTGGCAGTTACCATGGACTACAGCCACGATAGACAATAAAACCTGGACTTCTTTCTTAATGGTGTGGCCTTGTCTCTCCATATTATTCTCTGTGGCTGATTGTTTTCTTAATCCTTCATGTATCTCTCCACAGTGAATCTCACAGGTGTTGTCTTTAAGTGAATTTTATTTTTGCTTTCTGAATATTCATTAGTTTGGGTGAACTTATAACCGAAATTGGCTCAAGAGAATTGTCAAATAGATGCACATAAGCCATAGGTTGGCAGGATCGTAATCTAGTTGATACTGGCCTTATGAACTGGAATGTATATTGACCAGATGTCAACAATCCACTTGGAATGCAGTTTATCGATGTCCAGTATGTCCACTATATGAGCTACAATCATTATGTCATGACAGGCTGCTTTTAGCACCACAGCATTCGCTGGCCTCGTGTCATGTTGCTTAAAAATGAGGTCAGTGACTTCCATGCAGTGAGGTGTACAGATTTAAAATTTGCTAAAAACAGCACAGGTATTGGATCTGCGCTTAGCATTGACAGATAACTGAGTCATATCAGAAGAGGAAAAAGTTTGATTTGTAAATTCCTAGTGAGCCATAACTAATCAAATATTCAAAGAGGTTGCCACTGTGCAGTAATTTTGAATAGTCGGGCACTACTATAGGCTGCATGACTCTAAGATCTTATCGTACAGGGCATAAATGTTTCATAGCCATCGCAATGATTGATGTGTTGTGATTCATTCCTAAGAGACCAATCACTTCCTCAAAAGATGTAGCAGCACAGTTTCAGAGAGTCGAGGAGTGGAGCACAACAGACTGGTGCAGGTCTGCAAGTTGGACAAGTCAGCTGACTTGCTCATGATACAGCACCTTTATAAAGAGCCTGGAGTGTGCCCTCTGAAAAAACAATTGATTTTCAGTGTTTAATAATAAACTGATTAACTGAAATAGTAACAAAGTAATTGAATCTGTATTGAAATTATGCCATTAAAAAGTTAAATGTTGCTTTTGCTTTATCTAAAAAAAAGTATAATTCCATATAATTTGCTGAGAAACTTAATTGTCCCAACAATGTCATTATGATGGTTATCCCCATTTAACCTTTCCATCAGTACCATACCACTGTCATGTAAACTCTCCATTTGTATACAAGAATATGAAAAGTGTAACTGATATATTCAGAAGCATCTCAAGTGTACATACTGTATGTAGGTAAAATTAAAATGGCCAAAAAGGAAAAAAAAATAAGGGATCTTAAATCTTTGATAAAATATGTAGATTTACCTATTTCAAAGCATGTCATTGAAGAAACTCTTTCAAATATCTTCAGTGAATAGGCATAGAAAAAGTAATTGCAGGCTGCAGAGGCAGTGAATTTCTTCAAAAATGCATCCTGGATACAATAGAACAATAGTGTGCCTCCAGGAGACCTCAGTACGAGCCTTTCTTTCTTTTCCAGTTCCAATCACACTAATCAAATATAAAGAATGGGGCTAGATCTGTCATGCTGCAAGGTATTTTGTCATATACGAAATAAAGAAACGTGTCTGTCCAGTTGGATTTTTGTGGGTGCTGCCAGTAAAATGACCGAGGATAAATACAAAATAAAATAAGAAGGAGAAAGGGAGAAAAAATTAACATTGTCAAATTGTCTAACGATCAGTTAGTTTCTGACTGGACGGCAACATTATGACTTGTAATGTACAATATGAGTGAATCCCGTTTGAAATTAAGATGGGAACCAATGACCCGACACAGACACGAGTCGGAGCCTACAGCGCGGACGTAACGGAAGTTTAGATGGTTGCTCTGGGTGAACGAAGGGAACATTGACAGCATCGTATCTAACAAGAAATCATTCTCTCCCCCGAAAGTATCCCAGTCTCCCCTTTCCCTCACACATGGCGTCCAATTCTAGCATAGACATTGAGGGTGCGACCCAGCATCTCCGGGACATCCTCAAGCTCGACCGTCCCGGGAACGGCACCGGTAAGTTGCACCGGGAATGAAAAGCGGCTGCGGTAGTTTAGGCCGCAGAAGCTAATGGAATGCTAGCCAGCTAGCTAAATTGGTACTTAGCTAACGTGAGTTGGTTTAGCCCGCTGCTGTACTGGAGCAAAGTTATCTCAGTAGCAGTTTCACTATCAATAAAATAAATGTACCCCATCGCATGGAAGCACAATTTGGATGTCCATGAATTTACACATGTACTATTTTCTTGCTAATTACCGCGGAGCAACGAATATGTTCCAAGTTCGATGTAACGTTAGAGCGCTAACTGCGTCGGAAAGGTCCCTAGTATTTTATCATGTGTTAGCTAACGTTATGTTACGAGCTACAGTTAGCTTATGTCTCAGTCTATTCTCTGGTCTAGGAAAGCTGGCTTTTTTGTTGTCAATTGACCATTAGTAGTAGGAAAAATGATTCATAGATTCAAAATGGTCTCTATAGCATCTAGTCATGTGTGGCTTTAGATACACTTAGGTGCAACGTTTAGCCATCAAACATTAGCTTGAGCCTCCATAACTGCGTAGAAGATCGGTTTTCTCTGCTATTATGGATACACTTATTCCAGGTTTGTCTGTGGTACCTTCAGCCAAGTAATACTCGGTCAGCTTTCTAGCTGACTCGCATCTGTCAAAATGATCAAGGAAGACTTTAGGGTTTAGGGAAGTTGGAAGAAAGAAAACACAGGTGTCCTACAGCGTAGAATCACTCCTGTTCCAGTGTCTCTTGCTTGTATGCCACAGTTATTTACCTTTGTACTGCAGTATTTTGTTGTGTTTCAGCATACACCGGTACAGCATTTTCACATACACATATTTATATTGTAATACACGGTGGAGGAGCAGAGACATGTGATGCATAAAAGAAAATACAGATGGAAGTAAGGAAATGATTATTTTCTTGTTGCGTGACTGAAGGTGTTGACAACTTTATTCAACTTATATGTGAGATTTAATCATTATACCTTACCAGAACCAAAATCAAGCTCCTTGGACAAGGTTGATGTTCTGCGTGAATAATAAAATATATGACGAGAGGTGGTTCTGTAATAGATGAGCATCTTCTGATGGAAAATAATGTGACCTTCCTCAACCACAGGCCTTAAGAAATATTTGCTCTAGTATTGTGATAAATGATTAATAAGATTATTAAATCTGTTGGTTTATTTAATGTCAAATTAGATGGAGATAGTTGCAAACTACTCAAACGGGTCTTCCTTAATGCATGTAGATCTTTTTCACTTGAGAGAGAGAGAGAGAAAGAATATATATTAAACCCTTGCATTCACTGTCTTTTTTCAGATGCATCAAGTGATGGCCAGAGATTGCCGTCTTTTAATGGAGAGCTGAACGGGTTATTAGGAGCAGCAGGCCTTCTGGGAAGCACTGATCGGTCAACCATGTCAGAATCTAGCAGACCGCTCTCCACAGACATCAGCGCACAGGAAACTCAGATAATGTGAGTGGGTGTGTGGGATCACTTGCACAGTTTTGCATTTAGATTGACTTTGTCACATAGTCATCAAACATAATGAATATAAGCACACAGATGCTTTTCTTCTTTTTTAATTTAATTAATTTAATCATTAATAAATACAGAAGCATATTTGTAAGCACTGTAAGAAAAAAAAAATCCCTATTGAACTTAATTGTATTTGCTGCACTTTCAGCTGCCTTTCCGGTGATGATGGCTCCACCTGCATGCCCATCACCTCCAACAGTGTGGAGATTGTGGCGAGTCAAGATTCCAGCATCAACAGCAAGGCTCGTGGCAGCAACCAGGTCAGAAGCCAGATCATTAGCAATGAAATATCACTGACCATTAAGGGTTCAAATCAGAAAGACAGAAATGTGGAAACCTACAACACCAACAATGTAAGACGGTCAAGCTGGTTGTGATGACTCAACAGAGTTAAGAGCTGGCTTATGTACAAGTGACACGCTACTGTGTTTTTTAAAAATTCTGATCCATGAATCTCTAAAAAGGAGAAGTCTTGATTTTTAAAAGAATATGTATTTATACTGAAGTAAACGTTTTTGATTCTTGAATGGCTTTGGTCTTCAAGAGCCAAAGCCTGGTTAAAAAAGTCATTGTGAACTTTGTTCAGAGAGCATTAATTAATTTTGAATGGTGAATTTGTTGTTCATTCAGGTGAAGATTCAACCTGTTGCCAAGTACGACTGGGAGCACAAGTACTATTATGGCAGACTGATAGCTGTGTCTAACTCGTTCCTGGCCTATGCCATCAGAGGTGAGAGTCCTGCAGTGCCTTATATTTCAGACATCAAATGACAAAGTATGAAAACCCAGTGCTGTGAAAGATTAGTATCAGTAAGCTCCAACGTCATGCTGTCTATATTAGAGAAATTAAGTAGTGGTCCACCAGTATAGGTTCTTAATGGCTGATGCTGATGTGCAGAGAGCACGGTGGCCAATGGCCAAGATATAATGCTGATGTCAGTTTGTTTGTTGCATCTTATAAAATACAACAATTTAATAATAATAACAAATGAGACAGTTTCTGAAGTTACATGAACACAGACCCTGTTCTTGGTGACAACTGCGCAGAGAACTAAAGACTCAAAAGTCTTATTACACTTCACCAGAGTTAATGCTGACAGTTCTTACTGCCACTTTCCACAAGTGCAGCAAGTCTTTTGCATCAATTCAGTTGTCTATCTCACAGCTCATCTTTCATTGCCCCATCCACTTCAGGTATGTTATGTATGCTAGCAGCCAAGAGCCTACACAAGTTAGCTAAATTATACAAACATGGGCTAAAGATCCCCTCCAGACATGTTTGAAGATGTGTACAAAACACTGTGCTTTGACTCATGATGTGTTTCTCATATGTTTTTCCTAAAAAAAAAGTTGAATAGTCTTAAGTTAAAATCCTTAAAATTACATCTGCCCCTTCTTCCTCATTAAAAAAATCCTGAATCTTTGATTATGCAGACATGTGCTATATCAGAAGTTTAACTACTTCATAGGAGATGTCACCTACTTTACTGAAAAGTCCATTCTCAGTGTTTGTGCATCAGAGGCTTCAAGTTTAGGGTCAAAGTACATTGCATACAATGCTTTCATTTTGAAAATCAAGACTTTTGAAACTGAAGAAGCTGAAAAACAGTAACCTTGTATGTACATTGAATTTTTCAAATGTTTGCATTGCAGCTGCAATAACAGAATTCATTGTATAAACATCTCATTTTGTCTTTCATCTGTGTTAATGTCTTGCAATGTGGATACAGTGGAAGGAAATTATGTTTTGCTTCTGCTGCTCTCACCATTAGTAGATGCAAATACAATAGAAATATGTCTCTCTAGTGTCCCTGTTACTCTGGATTATACCCACCTCTCCGTCTACAGATTTCATAGGAGCTATTTCCTTTATAGAAACTTTTTCTAAAGAAACCTGGTGTGTTTGTGTGTGAGTGTGAGGGCCACAGGTCTAGTTGAAGTATTATCTCACAGCCCTGCTTAAACAGATATTTTGATAAAGCAGGAGTTTGTAGTTACCCAAATAAATTAGAGTGTTGTGGTACCCCATGTTTCTTGTTTTATTTTCTTTAAAATGATCACCTCTTCCCACAGGAGCCAATAACCACGCGATGATTCGTGTCTTGAGTGTGAGTTTTGGTGAGCGCTCCCTACTAAAGGGCTTCACTGGAGCTGTCACAGATCTGGCTTTTGCCCACCTTGACTCCTCCCTGCTGGGTTGTGTAGATGAAGCGGGCAACCTGATGGTCTGGCAGCTCACCTGCACTGGAAGCAAGATACTGTATCCTGACAAAAGGGAGAAACTGATAAGAAGTGTATAGGAGGATGTACAGGTCTATGTGGTGATATCTCGACTTGCTTTGACTGTAATCACGGACACAAATTAGTCAAGAAATGGTCTTTTCTCCTATTTTCCTTAACCCATCCTCCCTACAGTGATCAGGTGGTGGTTCATATCCGTCGGCCAGAAGACACCCCACTGAACTCCCACCGTCGCCTCATTTGGTGCCCGTTTATTCAGGATGACAATGAGGAGAACCAGGATGACACTAGCCAGACCTTAGCCCTTCTGCATGAAGACAGGGTACCAGTGTTTTACACAGAAATGTTTGTCTTAGACATTACCTTTGTAACTTAATAATTGTTCTTCAACTTGCAATCAAACTTGAACATGGCTAAAATGAAAATACTTGTATAACCAGTCTTTACTAATACAGTGGTTATGAAGTATTGTGTATTAATAATGGAAAAGGAGTGGTCATACACACATGCAGTGATTTTAACTTTACAAAGATGAAAGGACCTTGGTATTGGAATCAATGCTCCTTGTGTTCAAGTATCAGAATCATATCAGGAGAAAGAATAGTGGGAACTCTGCATCCATAATTTTATCTTCCTCTTCATCTAGGCGGAGGTGTGGGACCTGGAAGTTCTGAGAGCCAACAATAGCAGTTGGCCCATCGATGCCACAGATCTAAAAGAAGGCCTCATCACAGTCAAGGGACATACCCAGGTAGGGGTCAGGATAAAACAGCAATGCAGTTGTGCTTAACCAGTCAAGAATTCAATGCAGTACACTTAAATGATGATTTTCTGCTACTGAAACAGGAGGAACCATGTACATTAATATAGACGCTAGATGTTTTCATCAGAAAAAATAAAAGCACATTTATGGAAAGTACAAAGTCTTGTGTTTTATGATTTTGGGTTTGTTACAAAGATTCCTTGCAGTACTGATTGTGTATGTTGTTTCATGTGCACTCTTCCAGCGAGTGAGTGAAGGGGCCCTGTCTCCAGATGGTACCGTGTTAGCCACAGCCAGCCATGATGGATATATCAAGTTCTGGCAGATATACATAGAAGGGGGACAGGACAAGCCAAGGTAAGCGAGGTGTTCTTTAAATAGACTTGATGTACCCTCTCATTTTGCCTTGACACTTTATCAGGTAATTTAAATAAAAATGATTTTGACCAAAAAATAGCTGAATGTTCTGAATGAAATAAAAGATGAGGTACATGATGTAGTCTGTCTTTTACGGATCTTTTGTTTGTGGTTGTGGTTTTCCTCCTGTCTTTTCTTCACCTTTTCACTTTTCTCGAATCTGTTGTTCAGATGTCTTCATGAATTGCGGCCTCATGGTGGACGTCCCCTCTCCTGCCTTCTTTTCTGTGACAATCACAAGAGGCAGGACCCAGAGTTAGTATACACTGGTCCACACACTGAAAATTGTGACATGCAAATATTCATCTGAGGCTCTTGCTTTTTGAGTTTTCTCCTTTGTCACCTCTGTTCTGTTTTGCTCTTTGAAGGGTTCCTTTCTGGCGGTTCCTGATAACTGGAGCGGATCAGAACCAGGAGTTGAAAATGTGGTGCACTGTTTCCTGGACCTGTTTACAGACCATCAGGTTGTTGCTTTATTCTATCATTATAAGTTCCAATTCTTTTTATGCGCTGTGTCCTGTGTAGTGAGGCATGACCCTACTGCTATCAGATAGGTGCTTCGGACAAGCCTAAATACAAATTCAATTTTTTCATTTTTCAGGTTTTCTCCGGATCTGTTCAACTCATCAGTTTTGCCAAGTCTGAAGGCCAGTCTGGACCTCTCTGCTGAATATCTCATCCTCACTGATGTACAGAGGAAGGTCAGCAGAATGTTGCCAGCTGTGTTTTAAATAATATTGCTCAAATGCTTATTTAATTCAGAACAGAGAATTTAATTTAATGCATTAACATAACATGAACACATTTAAACACTAATTACATTAACTCCTGGGCAATGCCATATCTGAGAGTTTTTAGTTAATCTTGTTAAAAATGCCACTGTTTCTAGAACTACTCTTGAATGCTGGGACTGGGATCTGGACCAGACCATTTTCCTTGCTACCCACGTTACCACTTCATCCCGCATCTAGCTTTGTACTTTGCTGATGTCATTATTTGCCAGGTTCTGTATGTGATGGAGCTGCGGCAGGACCTGGAGAAAGGCAAGGCCACATTCACCGCAGTTTCAGAGTTCCTGCTCACCCACCCTGTGCTCAGCTTTGGTGTCCGGGATGTCTCCCACAGCCGATTGCGACACACAGAGGTTCTACCTGCAGAGGAGGAGAGCGAGAGCCTGACAACAGGTGTGCACCTCCATTCCTGCACACACGCGCACACTGAGAAAAATCTTTTCACCTGTTGTCTTTTGATCATTCCGTTTTCTTGTTAACCATACATTTTCTTTCTATTAACATAAGGCACGTTCTTAATCATGTAGATATTCCAAGCACCGCAACACACACACACACACACACACACACACACACACACACACACACACACTTATCTTTAAAACAAGGCATTTTATTTTTTTCAGCTTTCACATCTGAATTACATGGTGCTTTAAATGTGTAGCAGTATTGATTCTACAACACAGCATTACTTTTGTGTGTGTATGTGTGTATGTTTTCTTCTAGAGGGCACTCAAGGACCCACAGAGTCCAAGTCTGGGATTCAAATTAAACTCTACTGTGTTCACACCAAGTAAGTTTTCCTCCCACATGCCGATATCAGTGTTAAGATCATGTTGGCTTGAGTAAAACACATTAAAGCTTTAGGGCTAGGCAGTCAGGATTAATATATACCAAATTTGCTCTGCTATCCATGTGAGAAACAGAGTGTGGGCATAAGTATTAATAATCAGAGTTGGTTTACATTTGTATGTGTGTGTCTGTGTGTGTTTTCAGGAGTCTGCAGGATGTCCAGATCTGGTTTCAGCCCAACTTGGGTTCCAGCTCAGCAGTCTTCCTGCCCCACTCTGATTCTCAGGATGGTTTTGGTAAGCGACAGTCTCAAGAATTTAAAATTAAGGTGTGGCAGACCAATTCTAGTCCATGGAGATGAATTTTACATTTTAAAATTTTACAAAAGGTGTCAGTGCAAAAATGCTGAAAATCCACATAGTGTTTTTGATTTCTTTGATGTCAAATAATGGTGCACACATTTTGTGTGTCCAGCAGGGTTTTCAGACCATCTTACTGACCAGAGCTCTGACAAGGAGTCAGGAAGTGGCTCACAGACCGACCTTAGGAAGATCCCATCGCTTCCTGCTCCCACTGACTTCCTGTCAAACTCGGGTACCAGCAGCGGGACGATGCCGAAGCTGATGACTCCTGACGCCTTCATGACACCAAGCACTTCAGTAGGAACACTCATGGACTTTGTAAACCCCTGCTCTCTAAGGGCTGCCTGGTTGATGTCTGAGTTTGACATCAGAATGCAGTTGAAAAAATAGTCAAAAACGCTTGAGCTTCAGCAAATAGAATGCCGTGCTTCCAACATTTTTTATTTGTCACCCTGCAACATCTCACCCAATGAATAGCACCTCCTCCCACCTATCGGCATTCAGCAGACACAAACCAATGACCCTGTCAATAGACAGTCTGTACAAACTGAAGACCCGCTCTATCTTTAGCTGAGGTTACATGAAGGCAAAACACAGACAGCCTAAGATAAAGTAAGGTTTTCACTTTCATCCATGTGTGAAGTGAGAGGCAACGAACAACTCACACTCTGTCTCCCTGTCTTCAAAGATTTGTCATCATTAATGATTTCCTTCATTAATGTGACCCATCCCAGAAATCTATGGCAGCATCCCAGAATGGCACAGAAAATAATGTGGGATACAAATGTAGCAAAAGTGTTTTGTTTTGAACATTGCATAGTGGTTTTACAAATCCATTACATTTGCTACAGGTAGGTCACCTTTTTGTCTCCCTCCAGGTACCGGCATCTCCTGGAAGCAGCGCCAGCAGTCTCACCATCGTGACAGCTATCAGTAGCAACTCTGATTCAACTAACAGGTGAGCACGTCTATGCAATATAGAAGCGATAAGGTCATAATACAGTGCGTAGTAGTGACCACCATCTGTAGTACAGTAAAATCTCCAACTGAAATTTTATAATGTGGTAACGTGAAACACTCTGATCGTCTATGTCATTATATGCAGTTGGAGTTTTGAAATTTGATTGTATAGATTGTTGCAGAAGAAGTTTCAAACAGTGCAAAGTTTTAACCCTAAATTCCCTCAGGTGCTCACTGCTGCCTTTCTACACAATACGTGGAATTCCACCGGGCACGTTTTAGTAGCGTCCCAGAAGCAGCTCACTGCAAAGAATACGCACTGAGTTGATTTTGACATGACTTGTCAATCTACACAGAGCAGATCGAGCCAGGCAGGAAGTCAGACACAGGAACAGTGTAAAGAATCTGATAAATTTTTAAAATAAAACACTCTGTGCAGCCTCCCGATCATACATCAGCAATAAGCACAATTAAAACGAAGAAAAATTAGAAGCCATTTCACTACAAAACGTATTTACCCATGGTAGAAGCACAGATATCAAAGAAAAATGACCAAGCCAGTAAAATCAGGCAGGCAGGCTCCCAGTGGGGTTTGAGGCCGCTAGTTTCGCAGCCAGAACACAACACAGCCATTACTGGTGGAAACCCCTGATAACTGTTAATAATTGTGTATTTTCTTCAGTGCTGGCTCGCTCAGATTATTCCAATTACTTAGACAGAAAATTTTCAGAGTGAGGTGTATTTCCTCTTGGGCTTTTTTCTTTAATGTTAGCAATGGTACACTTGACTTTATCAGCCATTGCTACATATCAGCTCATGTCCACTGTTAATTTTACATCCAGACTCTGTATATTGCAAATAGATTCACATGATCTTGCTCCTCTGGTCACACATGAACGTGTATCCCTGAGTACAGTATGTACTAGTATGTCTTTGTCACCTTGCACAGAGCTATGGACGATATCAGTCAGAGTCCTAACAGAGCAGAGAACAACAACAGCAGCAGCAGTCTGGCACTCTCCACTTCCACCAGCAGCCCAAGAGCTGCTTCTGCTGTGCTGCTGCCTGGACTGGAGAACCTCCAGGTAGGGCTGTCCTACTTTTACAAGCCTCTTAATACCCTGAATGCCGTGATCTTTTTTTCATTATACTCCTCATCTCCATCTCCAGGCTTTAGCATCCCCTAGTGGTCCTCTTGCACTGGACAGCCCTCAGGTTCTGGATTCTCCCCTCCTACCACCTCTGGCCTCTCCGACCAGGGCCCGCTCTCCTGACGTCATCTCCTCAGCCTCCACAGCCATGTCCCAGGACATGCCAGAGATTGCATCACAGACCCTGCAGCTTCAGCGTGGACTAGTGTCTAGCTTGGAGCCCTTACCTCTGTCTGCTCTCCAAACAGACAGCATGGCCTCTGCTGCATCTGCCCTGCACCTACTCACCTCACCACGAACAGCCAATAACAGGTAAGTTGATAACTAGCATTGATGACATAACAAAAATGAATGCTGACTTCATGTTCACAACAAATACACAACTCTGAAGCTGTAATCAAGGTATACAAATCCATTTTCAAAGATAAAAATAATAAATGGGCCTTTAAATGAGCAAAAATGCTGTATTTTCTGTCTCAGCTTGTTGCCCCTCGAACTTGGAGGTGCAGACGGGCCAGTGGGTGGGGCAGTTGAGTCAGAGCCCAGACTCAGCCACACCCCATCTCTTCTTGAGAACGCCTTATCACAGGAGAACCCTGGAGTTGGAGGAGGATCCTCAGATGGTAGTGTTAGCCACACACCGTGGCCAGCCGCACCCGACATCACTAGAGAAACCAGGAACAGTCTCAGGGACAATGGTCTTGGCGACTGGTAAGAATACCCATGTACAAATACATTACAAAACATAGACATCTACTTGAAAGATTTTTCAGATTTTGAAAATCTCACCACTACTTTGGAAAAATATGGCTTGTATAAAACTAAAACCTGTAACTGGATTGGCATCTCAGGCATTTAAAGACATTTTGTTGGATTGTAACAATTTGTTTTACAAATAATAAAAAATGATTACTGGTGAACCAGTTTTGCTCTGTTAAAAAAGCCTTGACATATAAAACTACATCAAGTAGCTCGATGTAGACACACATTAGCATAAACAAGCAGATGCATAATGCATCAAGCAAAGAGATGACATGGCAAAGACCTGGTCAGTTCATCTCTCATATCTGTATTTAAATTCAAAAGCTACGTGAAATGCATTTTGCAAAAAGAGGTTTGTGTCACATATCTGCTGTGTTGTAGTTCAAGAGAGGAGTCGAAGGACAGACACCTGAGCTCTCCTTACCATCGGCGCTCCTATCACCTCACACAGAACGACAGTCAGGATGCTGGAGCAGAGCAGAGGTAATACAAATAAACACACTCCCCTTTTTATTCTCTAAGACGTAAAGGCTGCACAATATAGAGTTTCAGTATCGACACAGCAATGTCAAATCATAGGGTGTGCGATGTCAAGTACGGCAAATTAACTGAATCATGTCATGCTGCAAGTTTTTGCAGGAGGAAGACTCATCTGCAATGATGAGTGTTGTATGATGTATCTGTAATTTCAACAAAAGAGATGAAAACATTATACAGGCAAGCAGAAAAGAGTATGAAGCAGCTACCCTTTGTGATGTCGTCAACACAGCTACTCACTCGCTGTGCAGCAGGGTAGCAGTGCAGACACTGAATGACAGTGTGTGAATATGGCTTAAGGGATAGCTCCCACAGTGGGAACAGTATTGTCAAATCTTTGCCAGTGGACACATTTATTTCGTCACACAGTCTAAACCGTCATACCAACCAGCCCTAATAGGAGATATCACAAAACACAAATTCAGTGCTTTATTTGAGTCACATTAACATGGAGATTTTACTGACCTTTTCCAAGATGATCACAAAGCATGTAGCACACAGTCTGCAGCATAGACTACAGCAGCTGTATAACTCTTTGTGTTTCTGTGTTTGACCCAGTGATCCTGATGATGAGGTGGCCAGCCTGGCATCATCCTCAGGGAATTGTGGCACTCGCTCTTCTCATAGACTACCGGTTAAGGATTGGAAGACCTCACCGCGAGGTTCGCCAAAACTAAAGAGGAAGACCAGGAAAGATGATGGGTATGTTGATGTTTGATGGTGAAGGAATGCGAGAACAAATTGGGGATGGAATAAAAACAATTTTTCAGTGCTTAAGTTTGTTGTGTGTAGCTAAAGAAGCGTAAATAATTACAGGCACAACCTAATTTAGAAACAATTACATTAAGAGAAATCTTTGTTATATTGTTTTTACAACATTAGAATGTACATAGGTTGTTGACTGATAGAGTGAAGTGATTAGTCACACTAAAATTACTGTTAGACCGCGGTTCAGTGCAGTTTTATTTGCACTGCTCCTCACACCAACTAAGAAAATAAATAATATACTTGATTGCTTGGATTGAGTATTATTGTTAATGGTGTTTGCTAATTATTTCTCCTTTCTCCTCAGTGAATTGTCTCAGTCCAGACAAATGGACTCTGGTCAGGTAAGATGATCACAAAACAATCCATGCATATTGGTTAGCTTCTGTTATATTCATCAATTGCAACAATGCTATGGTGACTGGAAGAAGTTAATTGATTTTTGGCCACAAGGGGGCAGGAAAATATCAATCAAGCTTGCAGATACTTCTAAATTCCTATTTCTAATCTGTAAGCAAATGTTTTACTTACTAACTCTAACATAATGATTAAGTGTTATTCATATCTTTCAGCAGCATTTTCCTTTGCTCCACTTTTTCTCCCTTTTCAATCATTTTCTCCTTTCCATGTAGATGAATGTGGAAGTCCAGGAAGAGTTGTTGATGCTCCTGCGTAGCCAGCAGAGGGAGTTAACTGAACTGCGTGGACAGATAGAAGCCATGCAGACCTCCGTTTTGACACAGGTAGAGCATGTCCTGACCAACCACCAGGAACAAGAACGTATCCTTCAGTCTGGGCTTATTCAATTAACTTTTTTTGGTAGCTTGCTCATTTTGCATTTCCACCTCCTGTGAAACTTTCTGTGAAAAAGCCCACTTTGTACACTGGGCTTAGTGGCCAACTGTGATGGCACTATTAAGAAATACATTAGAATTCATTCATACATAGCTTTAAGCAATAGCAGCCTGGATATTTCTTTGGGCCTTTAGTTAACTGGACCGCTGGAAATTACCCTTCATCATTTCTACTTAAAGGAAGTTCAGTAGGTCACCTCAGGCCACGAAACAATTGTTTATACAGATTGATACTAAACATGCCTTTTCTGACAAACCCCTACAAAATTGTTGCAGAAGTTCACATGCAGGCCCTAATGATGTGCCCTCTGCATCATATTCTTTGAGCCTTGACATTTCATGACCTCAGAACGCAGACTAGAGAGAGTTCTGGCAGAGAGTCAGAATCAGCAGCAGCAGCTTCAAGAGGAGCTCAGCCAGCAGCTCAGCCACACCCTCAGCTCAGTGCTAACCAACAGAATGGACAAAGTGCTACGAGAGGAAATGAAGAAAACAGTCCCACAAAGTGAGAGCGCACACACACTCACAAAACACATGCCATTGAGAAGATCGGCAACAGAGCAGAGCTTTACTGTGCTTGCACCAAGTGGACTGCGTAACAACACTCATCCACACTTGCTACAAAATTATGATGTTATTGCACCATTTGATTTGCCAGTTGCAGACAAGGAAGCTTTTAAGTATGAATCTAAACAGTCTGTTCAGTCTGCATATAGTGCACACTGCTGTTTCCCATCTGCTGTCATTGACTTCTCTTCTTTAGTCTTTCCTCCACCCACTTGAAATGTATGCTTGGTTCACAAGACTAAAGCGTACAGATCTTATCTGTTTTATGAACAGGATATCTTTTTAATTACCATTTTAATATGAGTGCGCAGACATGTATACCTTACTGTGTGAGCTATGGTAATCATTTTTAGGATCCTATGTACGTTGTGAGGCCTGTGGCACTAAAAAGTGATTGGGTGCCCCACCGTGACTGAATGAATGTAACATAAAACACAAACTTTTAGAAGGACATTACCAAGGAAACTGTATTTAATTTGAATTGGTTTTGTCATAGCCAATTTGCTGTTCACTTCATAAAGTCAGCTGATAACAATCTGCCAGATAAGATCATTATATTCCTGTTCTAAATCACCTGTAAGCACTGCCTGATTACCAGGCCCTTGATAGTTTAAGTGAATCTGGTCTACTGACTGTATTTTGTTTGCTTTCTTTTATCTTCACTGCAAAATTTGTTTTGGTTAATGGAAAAAATTGACCAAGTGCACACTAGCTGTACGTCAATAAATTACAGTGTTATCTTAAATTACAGCGTTATCCTAATGCATGAGCTCATCCTAGGCATAAGATGAATTAGATATAATAAAGGCAGCTGAGGTGTGTTGGACTGCGACACTAAAATGAAATCTTTGGAGTGATGTTTTCTTGGCTCGCCTCTCCTGCCCTGTAATTTGAGGATGAGATGTTCCTGTCTTTTTTCCTCCAGCCTTGATCTCATGCCTAATTATAGGGGAGTTCTTGCTAATCTGTCGTGCTAATTCTTTCCCCTCTTTAGCAATCTCAAAGAGTCTGGAGCCAGTGACAGGTCACCTGAGCAATACAATTGCTGCTAAGCTGACCGCTGTGGAGGTTACCCTGAAGGACAATGTCAGTAAGGTGGTCAAATCAAAGGTAACCACCTTGCCCCGTATCATGTCCTGTCATAAATCCTACCATTACCTACTGTCTCCTGCCCTTCTCACTGTACCTGCTTCTTGTTTACAGAACACAACAGACGCAATTGGTCGAGCAGCAGCTGAAGCGATGCAAGGGCCCATCCAGGCAGCCTATAAAGATGCCTTCCAAAGCATCGTGCTGCCCGTTTTTGAAAGGAACTGCCAGTCCATGTTTCAACAGATCAATGACAGCTTCAAACAAGGCACACAGGAATGTAAGGCAACCATCAAACATCAAAATATGTGGTTTTGTCTGCAGGCAAATATCAAAATATAGTGGAGATATCAAGACTTAAAGTTCTCAAGCACTGTGCCAGAATTACGGTGTGGGACTTTTTTTAGATTTGAAAATACATAATTATGTGTTCATGGAAAATATTCTAGCGTATGTTTTTCAACTGGCATATAGCAAGAATATGGCTGTGTATTTGTGCATACAGCCATAAGAACCACTATATTTCACTGCATGTGACTGCAGTACTTTGGAAAGCACTGCAATTAATAGGTTATTTGTTTTGTTTTCCTATCAGTCTTTTGGGCTAATCGCAATCGTTTGACAGCAATAGGCCTTTTATGCTGCATACTCTGTTTTGAGACTAAGACACGTGTTGAAAATTTGGACAGATAGGCATATTGGATATTCTATATGTGTTTGAAAGTTGTGCTTGGACAGTTACTGGTCTATGGTTTCCAACTGAGGAAAGGGCGAGTAGAATGCACTTCTGCGTCATTTTGACCTTTCAAAGTTAATATGAAGATTCACATTTTGAAACGGTTAGATTGGGTGTTCTTTAGAGCCTGACCGATACCAGATACAGATATGTATAAACCTGGATTATCTGTGGTGTCCGTGAATATAACTCTGATGCATGCTTCACTGTCAGGAGCAGAAATGCTCCTGACTTAAAGGCCTGAACATATGACCGAGATGATCTAGTGCAAGACAAGGTCAGATTAGTAATTACGATTTGCATGCTCTGGAAATGGCCTTAACATCAATTCACAAAATCACAATATATACTGTGTAATGGTATGTGCCCACTGTGAGGTGACCCTCAATGTCTCTGCTATATATTCAGGGCAGGCTACGTAGGAAATCAAGGATAAGGAAGGACAACTTGCTACTAAAAACGGACTTCTGTCATGTGGATGTGGTTTGCATTTAGAACATTTCGACACAGTATAGTAAATCTTTGAAAATTAAACCATTTCTTAATTTGATTTACAGAATAGTTACTTTACTTTATATACTATTACTGTGATATACAGCAGTCCTACTTCAGGCTGTTCTGGTGGCTCACAATGGCTGGTGTCATGACTGAAACACTTTGTATTGGTACTGTCTTCATGGAGGTTGTTTCCCGTATCTAGCTCTGAAATCAGGGTCTGTTCATCTGGAAGTCTAATTAAATAACCATCTCTTTCAAAAAGCTCAGGGACAACTTTTGTAATGATGCCTTTTCAGACTGAGCCAGGCCCCTTGTGTTGATACGCACTTTATTTATTCTGAGGTTGTGCTCATGCCCCCCTCTCAAAGCTGGCAGCGAGATATTTTTTAAAATCTACCAAGGCTGTCATAATGTGTACGGGACACACACACACACACACACACACACACATGCATGCACACACACGCACAAAATAACAGTCTGAGCATGTGAGCTCTTGTGAGCTTGTTCCAATTTAATCCATGATCAAATTCAGGGTTTCGTTTTTTATGTGTAATTATTGGCTGTAACTTTGTGAATGCTGCATCAACATCTGCATTGCCATCTAGTTACTGTGCAAGCCTTCAGCGGTGTCGCTTATACCCAGATTTTGTCTTTGGTGTGGGCACATGGTGTTAAGTCTGTCTGATACATGGAAGTGTGATACATTGATGTATTATGCATTGCTTCCCCTAATGAGTCAGATTCATGGGTGGCAGTTGAATGTAAAGCTATATATTGAAGAAAACACTGTTGGATTGATTTACAACAGGTTAACCTTAATAGAAAGGCACGTGTTGATGAACAAAGAGCTTTAATAAACAGAGCACTACAGACTACTGTCTCGAAAACCTTCTGTTTTGTAGTGCATGAGTGTTTTATTACAATAAATTGAAGGTCAGACAGGATAAACTATTGAAAAGCAGCCCTGCTGTGTCATCAGCTTACCACGTTGTTATGGCTAATGTTTTAGCAACCAACTTCTGATTTACATTTTACATAAGAGCTTCTCATTGGAGTTGTTTCTGGCATCCTGACAAATGTAACTCCAATAACACTCACCATTTCACTTTGCTCACTTTTGACTCTCTCTCTCTTTATAGACATCCAGCAGCTTGAGACCCATATGAAGAACAGGAAGCAGAGAGAGCAGGAGGCACGGGACCCTATGATTGGCCAGCTTCAGCAGATGATCGACAGCTTCCAAAGCTCCACCGACCAGCTGACCAATAACATCACAGCTAATGTCCGGGCAGACGTCCAGCACCAGATCCAGATGATGGTGGGAAAGTATGTATCCTGGATATCCTCATCAATCACACTGTTGGCTGCTTGTGGTTGGAAAACTGTTACTGTAACCTTGTTCTGTGTTCACACTTACATAGAATTGAATCTCCTCTCAATCATTTACACTAATTTCTGTCCTCTCTCCTTATTTGTCTACATTTACATATTTCTCTAAATATGATCATACTTTAACTAGGCACAGCATGCCTTCTCTCATCAATGCTAGTTGTTTGGTTTTTTAACACTGAAAAAACAAACCTCTGGTATTGGCCACTCAGTACTATGAGCTGCAACCATCAGATTTTAAAAGAACGCAGCTGTTAACTGATATTACTCACAGTAATTGATCTGACAGCACTGACTGACATGTGAAGTAGATAGTTTGAATATCGTGCATGCATGCTATCAGATGGCTATGCCCGCAGCCCTGGCTTTATTCACTGCCTATTGAGCAGGTATGTAATGGATTGGAGAGTAGAAACAAGCAAAGCTTAATCCTGGGGCTAATGTAAGAACATAGATTCGATCCAGTCTCCTGTTCCCTCTGCAATTAATTTCATGGCCTCTAGAGTTTATAGATTTGTTGGGGGGTGGAGCACAGAGAAAGTAGAGTTGAAAGTAAAACTTTAAAATCTGGAAAAGGAAATGACAACGCTGGACTGTGCAGAGACAGATTTTTTTTTTTTTTACTCTGCATTTCAAAATAATAGCTTGTATATTAAGTACATCTGATCAAAACTTTGGCCAGCATAGAGACAATATTGCATTCAGTATTTTTGCCCTGATACTATTTATCCCATGTATATCCCATTTACATTATTAGTCAGACCCTTTACGACACTTACTAGTGAGCTCTGGTGCGTCCTACTTCTAGTGTGAACCTTACAGAAGGACAACCATCAGTGCAGCACTCCCCCAATCAGGCCTTTATGCTACAGTGGCCAGAGAGAAACCATTGTTATTATTTCTTTTTTTTTTTTCATTGCTTTAACCAAGGACTAAGTGAAGGGTCGGAATAATTGTGTAAATGGGATATTTCAGTCTTGTATCTTTAAATATGAAAAAATGTGAAATTTTCTGAAACCTTTCTGTATGCACTGTATATAAGGTCTTTCTTTCTTGACTTAGCCAGCCTGCTACAGTGCAGCATAGCATGATGATGATGAAAATACATGTAATATGGAGGATAAACCCTCTTTCTGTCCTGCCTTCTTATGTCCTTATCCTCCTCAGTTTGCAGGAATCTATTCTTAGCCATGTGCAGCGAATTGTCAAAGTGGAGGTGAGCCTTGCAATGAAGGAGCAGCAGGCAGTGGTCACCTCCAGCATCATGCAGGCAATGAGGTCAGCGGCTGGGACACCCGTCCCCACAGCACACCTAGACTACCAGACACAGCAGGCCAACATCCTGCAGCTCCTCCAGCAGGGCCAGCTCAACCAGGCTTTTCAGCAGGTAACACACACACACACACATAACCAGGTGTAACTGTAGCTGAAATGTATTTTTCAGCTGTTAGTGAATGTAAACTCCCTCACACAACATGTAATGCTGCACTGATACACATATGCATGCACATTCACACACAAAAGAGCCACCAGGACTACAAGGCTCAGAAAGCACACAAACTGTGACTACCTCACAAAGTCCCACATGCAGACACCACACCACTAGTGCATTTGCTATGCTGCGGACACTCGTAATGCATTTTCCTCTCAGTGGCTTTGCACCTGAACCTTCTTTAATTGCCCACTAGCAACTCTTTTTCCATCCCCTCGTCCTCAGTCTCTCTAGCTGTTTGTCATCATCCATGTTTATGTGCATCGAGCTTGGTTCTTAACCCATCGACTTTTGGATTGACACTTTACACTTAAAAAAAAAATACATCAGAATATCTAATATCTAAACTCATCCTTTTTTTTAGGATCTCTGACTTACTTCATACCAGGTTTTGTGGCATGGAAGCACCTTGTTGGTTTTGTAGTCTGAATAAATGTATTGTATTGTGTTGCCATCAAGAATTATGATAGCAAAACTCCTTTACAGATATTTCTCTGGCTAGTTTTAGAAGTAACACAGCTGCTACGGACAAAGAAGCTTGTGGTCAAACCCTTCCTTGCTTTAAAGCTGCATTATTCCTTTCTTTAGAGACCCACCGCAGCTGTGAAGGAATGCTTTGCTTTTGGATTTATTGCAGGGAAAGAGATATTTGAATTTCTGGTTCATAAAAATAGTTTAAACTGAATTTAAAACCATCTCTCTTACTTTCCCCCAGGCTCTGTCAGCGACAGATCTGAACCTGGTCTTGTATGTGTGTGAGACCATCGACTCTCAGCAGGTCTTCGGTCAGCACCCCTGCCCTCTCAGCCAGCCTGTGCTGCTGTCGCTCATCCAGCAGCTCTCCTCCAACCTTACAACCCGCTCTGAGCTCAAAATCAGGTGAGGAAAACAAGGTTATTTCAAGTGTCATTTTTGGTGCAGGATGTGATTTTCTTTTTCACTAACCTGCATCCATCATAACAGCATAGCAGTATTCCCTGCTTGATCATTATGCCGATCACCTTAGAGGTCAGAGCAAACATTCAATGTGTAAAATGTCTGTGTGTATTCACTGTGGAGTATTTGTAGATGAACACGCTAAAAGTCAAAATACAATAGACACAGCGCAGGCTTCACAGTGTGCGTGTTTTTTTTCTCTTCGAGATATGAACTGTCATGACAATGACAAGGTTTTGAGATATTAGAGAATAATAAATGAATGCTGGTAGGCAGAAGGCTTCCCTGCGCTTGTAGAGCGGAATCAGCCACATGTTCTCGTGTTTGTAAACCCAGTTATAATTGAATGATGGCGAAGGAAGCCCAGGTTGTTATTGCGCTTTACCTTGTCCCCTTTATTGACACATAAGCTCCACCCTCAAATATTTTCTTAACAAGTGCATCACTATGTATATTTTTACTGTGTGTGTACTCTCAGTATTCAGGTTTACTCATCTCTCTAGTTTACTACTACTACTCTGAATTACTGATGATCAATCAATCAATATCTTGTAACAGTATTTTTTGCACATGAAAAAAGTTAACTGCATGATGTTTGACTATTGACACGAGATACATGCACTGTTTCCAATGGAAAATTATACAATATCGATCATTCTTTCCTGTGTACTTTTCACATTACTTGTCGGATATCATCTCACACCGCTGCAGTTTTGATGTAAGACCTGTCTTCTGATGCATGAGGCATAACTTCCATAGCTGGAAAATGTCACTAGGTTTAATAAAAAACCTGTGAACTGTACTAGCTTGCTTCCTCCCAAAATGCTTTAATTTTAAGTTAATTTACTCACAAAACAATAGTGAACATGTTTTGAATTGCATAACACACCCTCTCTCCCCCCAAGCTGGATTCTGTGCTACTGTCGATCAGTTATAAGAGCGTGTCTTTGCCTAAACTTTTGCTTCCGTTCTCATCTCCATTGTATGCCCATTATTCCTCGTCTCCTGAGTGCTAAGCGGTGCTAAACTGCTGACCCCATCACCTCGCTCTGTCTGTAGCCCTGCTACATGGCTGTCCAGTTAGTGCAGATGATCCTGTGAATAGCTTTGTAATTTTTAGATGCTCTCTATAGTTTTGTTCTTTCTATGTCCTTCCTGTGTCCTGCATCTTTTAGTCTGTCATTCACTATTGCACCCCTTTCTATTTTTTCTGTTCTTTTAACAGCAACGTGTCATGTTGTGCTTTTATTCTCAGGATGTGTGAATGTGCCTCCTCAGAGAGCGCCCACCTCACTCACTTTATGTCCTATTCTCTCACGAATCCTTGCATCCCTTCTCGTTCATTTCTCTTTCTCTGTCAGAGTCCCTTTACAGCGCTGCTCTGTGTCTGGATCACCTGTCTGGTGCTGCGTCTACATTGCAGCTGCCTACTATTGCTAATACGACCCTCTGGTGCCGCTGTGTGCCATCTGGAGAGACAAATGAGGGCAGTAGGGTGTGGTTCAGCCTAAGACATTATCATGACAGAGCACAGCTATGGCTGGATGGGTTGTGGTGCAGCGGAGTTCAGAAGATAGAATAGAAGATAGAATAAATCACAAAACTTCTTGACTATTGTCGACTTTAATGTCTATTTTCATTTGAGCCATGCAGCAAAACTCTGTGCTCTCATGAGTGAACAGAAGTCTGTTAATACTGAAAGAATCACAGCAGTTCTACATTATATTTTGAAGCTTTGCACAAAATAAAGGACCCTTCATTTTCTCTCCTGGTTGAATCTTAGTATCTTAGAATCCATGAAATCTCCCAAAGAAATACAGAGGCAATGGCAGGGTTGTTGGGACCTGAAAAGGTCATTAGCTGTTTTTGAAGAACACATTTTTGTCCAAGTGGATGCGAGGAAAATGTGAATGGAGGGACTGTGAACAGCAACTCATTGTGTATCTCCTGCAGAACATTAACTTGCTCGTCGGCATCTGTGGTGTTAGGAGCAGTGCCACTAAATGTCCTTGCGTGTTGGCAGTCTTATGGGGACCGGTGATTAGTGTGTTGTAGGGAACTCTGGCTGGGGGCCAGCTGGCGATGTGGGAACAGCTCTAATGTTAGACTGAGATCAGGTAGTGCTCTGAACCTGGAGATGAATTGTCATTTAAACTATAAAGACACTGAGGGTGGGAGAGCAGCACAGAAATAGAGCACTGCTGGACAGTCTGACCACCAGATGTCTGATTAAAACAATTAATTGAGGGGCTAAATGTAGTCTGAGTAAGGACAGGACACAGGTGACGGTGGCACGACTCAATTTCTGCTGTGATATTTGGGTGAAAAACCGAGGTACACATTCACACAATGAGCTGGCAGTAAGTCTGGTAATCAAGGTCAGTGCCTGACATTCAAACTGCAAAAGATAGTTAATACATTGATAGAGCCGGCCTTTCTCTCTGTGTTTTGACCCATGGAGCAGCTGCAGGGCATAAAGTCTATCCAAGTTCTCCTTGTACTGCCTGTATGGCTGAATGAATCAAGTTTCAGATTTCAGATGTGAAACTTCTTTCATGTTGTTTTCTCCACATAGACTCCACATTAAGCTAACGCTTTCCTTGGAGACTGCATCCATAGCGCATTATGGTGGCATTCATGCTGAATTCTGATGCTTTCATAGTGCTGTATGACTACACTCCTATACTCCGACTACATTCTTTATGGTGCACTATATCAATAGTCACAAAACAGTACAGCTGTAACTCACAGTGAATTATATCTTTATGGATGCTTGTGACTAGTTATAAGCAAGGGGTTGACTAATGGGGCTTCAACTACATAATGACTACTTATACACACCTCTGCCATCAACTGTAGTAAGGACTCATAGACTGTATTTCAAGATGATTGTTTGTCATTTCTTTGGTGTTATGGTAGCGACAGCTGGAGAGAGACAGGTAAGGCAGGGGGAGACAGAGAAGATGATGTGCAGCAAAGGGCCCGGGCTGGAATTGAACCCGGGCTGCTGCAGTAGGGACTCAGGCTTAACGTGCGCTCTGCCAGGTGAGCCACTGGGGTGCCCAAGAATTCAATTTTTTGTCAGCCTGTTTTTCTTCAGCCTGCCTCTCCCTCACAGCTAAAGTCTGTAGTTCTTAGCTTAACAGTCTCTTCCCTGCTTATACAGTAGATGATGCGTGCTTGGTTGCAAATGTCGTCTTTTGTCACCATCATCTGACGTCTCTGTCCCTCCGTGTCCCCGTCCAGCTACTTGGAGGACGCAGTGATGAATCTGGACCACGGCGACCCGCTGACAAGAGACCACATGGCCGCCGTGCTGGCCCAGGTCAGACCGAAGCTCTTCACCTTCCTGCAGCAAGACCCCCACAGCCCGCTCAGCAAGAGGGCACGACGCCTGATGATGATGCTGCAGGGTCTCGTCAACCACTAGTCCTTCATTTAAGGTGAAAGGTGAAAGCTCCTAAAGACTGAGTTTGAAACCTCTCACTAGGTTCAAGAAGAGGGTTTCCTCCAAGCCCATCTGTCCCTCCACACAACCCTAAATCCAGCTCTTTCTTTCCCTGTTCGATTTGTTCTCGTTCCCCTCCCTGTTCTACCTGCACCAGTGAAGTGTCAAGTTAGGAAATAGAATCTGTTTTTGTTCCTTTTTTCCCCCTGGACAGACCTTCAGTGCAAGACAATAATGGTCTGGACGACTCAGAAGCTCACCGGAGATTCTTCCAGACCTTTGTTACTGCTGCTTTCCCCCCCTGCCCAAAAGGCATTCTGGTGGTCTCTCCTCCTTTTATCCCCACCAAGAAGCATAAGACTGTCTTAGAAAGGACAGCCAGAGAGCCTGAGATTTCTGGTCATCCTCGTCTCCCAGACACACTGTACCTGACACCGCTTTGATGTCATTTCATCCTAATGGGCATAAGACTCAAAGAATGTTCAGCTGTGTGGTCCACAAGACCAAACAATGCTGTTTCTTTTGTTCTACTTGTGTTCCTCTGACCTGTCAGTCAGACATGCGGGGGCTTCTTCCAAGCAACAGAAGTAACAAAAGTAGGCTAAAAGAAGACATGTTTCGCCTCAAAATGTCACCTTATCTATCGTATCTTGGCCTTAAGAGCAAACAGCAGGCTTGGACACATTTTTTTTTTTAAATACAAACCAGCATCCTCACTAGAGCCAACTTGGAATTCAGTTGCTGCAGGATTACATTGTCCTCAGTTCAGTTCTTTTAAACAACCAAGCTAATCCCAGCAACCAAAAGTATGTAACATCCAAAGCCATTTTATGTTGGTTGCATATTTCCTTTCAGTGATTTCTTAATAGGTTAAAGACGACAACCTTGCCAGGCCAAGTCTTTCTCAGTGCTTTGAAGAGGATCAACACATTGAGTTGTTTTACCGAAAAGTTAATAGAATTTATTCCTGTGTTTGAAGTGTTCAGGATGAAAAGCATATCTCATTATACTTTTTCCACCTGGCCTTGTTTCCGCAATTCATTCTAATGAGGCTTTTGGAAGGATACAAGATTAAAGGATGAGAAATAACATTTTTCAAATGTGACAAATATTTGCAAAGATCCTCCAGGCTGAAAAGAATTCGCCTGTAAAATCTGAAATGTTTGGAGACCAGCATTGAGTTTGGCAGCCGTCCATGTGTACAGCTCTGTCCTGTAAATTGATAGACTTCTCCCCATGTTTTCTTCTGTATGTCAGACCCTTTTTTATATAAACATTTAGTATTTGTAAGACTTGTATACTTGCTTTAAGAGTTGTCAAACTAGTTAAAATACATAATAAATCACTTCTTAAACATACTGGTTACTGATGTTATTTTATCAGGATGTTCCAAATATTGTTTGTAAACTTAATGTGCAGTTACTTCTCATAGACTGTGGGAGGCAGCACTTAGTTGGACTGCAGAAATTCACCCTGCTCGTTTAGGTTTTCAGTTCAGAAATCATTCCTGCGCTTGTAGTATCTGTTTAACCAAACATTGAAAAGCCTGCCTCCAGGTTGTAAATGCACCCTTTGTTCATCTTTAAAGTGTGATGAAAGTGTATGATAATTTGTGTACAGCTCATTTACACACATATTTGACTTGCGGGGGTGGCCAGCCCGTTTTGCTGATTGTAAAATAAAAGTTCTGTTAATTTGACCTCTGTGTTTAGAATCTCTTAAGTTGGATTTGTCTAGCAAGTGCCTTATTGCATTCTACATGTTTTACTTTAACATTTGATCCCGTATAAGCCTTTAGAGAACTAATGTTCAAGCGTTATCCCATAGCAGTTCCATTTAACCTTTGCAAGCATTTATGTCATTGAGAGGTCATTTTGGCTGGAACTGGAGTTGATCTCACACAGCAGAGGAGATTCTGTGTGTTTCGTTTGCAAACATTTGGCTACCAAGCCAGTTGATTGGATACATATTTGAATGCTCATGCAGCAGAAAGAGATGCACTGTTTTGACCACCTTTACCTTTCGGTTACACACCCTGGTTTATTGTCCTCTGAGTAGAAGTACAGGTTGACTCCTGCTTTACCGCGAGTGGGAGCTGTGTGTGAGAAACATGACTGTGTACGTTATTTTTAATTTTTTTTGGCTTTCCATTGTGTTCATTTCCCTCTGCTTGGATGGTTAAGTTGTATCTTTTACAGTTTCTTTTACCCTAAACATTTTGGAATAAAAAGACTTGCTCAATTTATTGTCTTTATTTGTCTGTTGTGTACTTCCTGAAAAAAGTCCTGATCTAAAGTTCCAGTGAGCTGCTTCCCACGGCAGCGTTGGCGGCCGACAGTCTGTTCCCCCAGACATGAAGTTAGCAGCGGTCCTGAAGATGGGGATTCACAGCTTTGTTCATGGACATTTCAGTAGCTCACAGCAGGGGAAAGTAACTAAATACATTTACTCAAGTATTGTTCTTGCGCACATTTTGAGGTACTTAAATGTTTCTATTTTCCACTACTTTACAATACTACTACTGACAGTTCAGAAGCAAACAGTGTACTGTACTTCATGCATACTTTGTACAGCAGCTTTTCAAAAAAAAACAAAAAACATAAATATGCATATATGTTAAGTCTACAAACTACTTTACATTGTTAGATATCAAAGTAATGACTCCTACCATTTTTGACTAATGACCCTTTAACCTGCAGTTCTACCAAAGAGACATTTCCCTTGTCAGACTGCTCAGAGAGTTTGTTCAACTAATTAATGCTCAAACGAGGAAATGCTGCAAGTCAGAAAAAATGAAAATAAAATAGTGTGGAAGAACTATTTTTTCCTGCTGTCCTCTCTAGTGAATTAGCTCAGGCCCCTCAGAGTTATCTTGAGACCCTTTGGAGGGCGCCTGACCCCTCAGCTGGGAGCTACAGGACTGTGCTGCCTAACAGTGAACAAAGTAGTTTGGTCACCGGCTACAACCATCCAATAATGTCTTACATCAACCACCAGGCCATTTCTTCTCAATATCTCAATAAGACTTGATGTATATTTTGCTGATACTGCATCCACCCGTCCATCCACACCAAGCTTTTCTTTCGCGGACTCTCCTCCTCCTCCTTTCTCCTCCTCCTCCTCCTCCTCAGCACGCACGCGCCCTCCCCTTCAGAGGAGCGTGCGGGCGCACTGTGGATGCTCTCACGCTGGAGTACAGAGCTGCACCGAGGACAGCAGGGAAACACTTTGACCGGCGCGGGCGAGCGGGACAGTGCGGCCTGCCTTTTCTTTGGAGAGGACAGCTTGGGGATTCCGGCGCGGACCTGAAATTTGCGAGGGAAGGAGGACGACTTGTCGGGTCAGCATGGCATCTCTGATGAACTCCGCGTGCCTCCTCTTCTTGCCTGTTGCTCTGCTGCTGAGTAAGTACCGAGAGCATAGTGATTTTATTAGAACTCGTATTTCTGGACAATGCACAACTTCCACTGCAGTATAGTGTTTTTTTTTTTTTTTTTTTTTTTTGGAGTAGTTTTGGCTGCGAGTCATTGTGCGTAACCGGATGATGCAGATCTGGGCAATCAGTGCTTTAAAATTTTTAGATAGTATTTAGATAGTCGGCTGTTGAAGGCAACGACCCCCAGTCTTCCAGACTTGCGTCTCTGCGCGCTCTAACTTGGAGGGTCCCGCAGCTTCCCACATTAATCTCCAGCATCCGCGGAACATGTGCTGCCGCTGCAGCAGCGACCCGATCAGGAAGAGGTGATGAAACAAAAAAACACAACAGCCTGAAGGTGATGGATGCAGCAGGCGGAGCGCTCCTGTGGGAGTATACCTGCTCCCAAAGTTGGTTACCGGATCATTACGCACACTGCCGTAGTGATTCTCACTGAGCGTGACCTGGCTGCATCTTTCCAGCTCTGACAAACACGATAAAGTGCTGCTGATGAACAGCTGGAGTGGAATGGAAGACCTTAGCTCAGTCAGGCAACGTCTACATGACAGTGGGAGTGGTAGATTCAGTCAAGTTAGATAGGCGGGTGATGGGTACTCTCTGTCAAGCTGATAGTAATGTTCCTCTTGTAGTTCCCACCTGCCACCTTGGAAGTTAACTGTATGTCATTCAATGTATAACTTTATTAAAGTGAACTATGCTAAATTAAAGGGACACTTTAAATTAGAATGAAACAGCAAAATCAGTGCACCAGAGGTATCATATCCAGAGGTAGAGGCATATATCCTGACCTTTACACCCTGGAATGGGTTTAGCAAACAAACAAAATAAAATCCTACATTTCCCATAATGTGACTTAACTTAAAATATCCTTTTCTGGTAAATGTCAACATGCTTGTAACAAAGATTAAAAATTCTATAGTTTCTAAATTCAGGCCGAGATAACCCAGGTTACATCACCATCACACCACACTGCTTTGGAAAGCTCCCATCAGAGCCACAGAAAATAATGAGTTATCACAGGCTTCTTGACGAGTAAGCTGAACGTCATGTGTAAAACTGGTGTGGAGCGGCTAAATGAACAAGAATACTGCATTACACTGGCTTTTCTGAAGCCACATCCATTCCGCCTCAAACTACAGCATGTTTAAAATCATCATCATCTTTATCATCACTGATCATCAGCCCATGCCGATGTCAGAGCGGTGAAGATGAGGGGGTGGACGGGGGTCCCGTGGGAGTGCGACACCACGGGGGGAAAGAAAAAACAGTCCCACCGATGGAGATAAATGATGAATGAATCGCATCTGTCCCCCTCCTCTGCTCAGCAGAGTCTCCGGAGACTCCGTTCAGCCTGCGTCTGAGCCTGACCGGGCAACACTGCTGCTGCTGCTGCTGTTGAGGATGATGATGCCTGTCATCTCCTTCATGCACTCACTCTGTCCCTCATGTTACTGACACAGCGAAAGAATAGGCTTGTTATGTATTAATATTGATATTTTTACACGAAACTCTTACTTTGTTCCTATCAAACTGTGTGTGTGTGTGTGTGTGTGAAAGGGAGAGAGATGGGATGTCGCTGTGTGGGTTGGTGTGTCCATGAGTAGTGCTTCCTGTCACCTTTGACAAAGTCCTCAGTTAGAAATTCTTCAAATACCCTATCTGAAGATCAAAAAGCTGTTAAATAGAGACAGACAACTATTAAAATTGGCAAAGATGAATAAAATCCTACACTTTGGATTTTTTTTTCTTATTTACTGGTAGAGTGTTTATGGCTGCCTTTGATCACTATGGATCTTTACGACACAGAGCTCCTATTCCTATGCGTCACGCAGGAGTGCACCAGTGTAGGAAGTCTTTCCAGTGTATCTTTTAGGTCTCACGAGAGGAATTTCACAGTATTTATATTTCTGCAAATGCTACAAAAAGATATTTTTCTAAAAGTCTCTCGAAGGAAAAGGAAACGCTTTGATGCAGAATCATGAGAACGTTTAATCTGCTCAATATGTGCACAAATATGGGCGCTTAAAAGCACAACACACACAGTCGTGGTGGCAGCTGTGCTGGATATCATGCTTCAGGTTCAGGGTTGTGCTTAAATGTGTCTTTTATTAGTACTATTAAAGCTGTATTTAACCAGGTACGTCCCATTGAGATCACACAGTCTCTTTTTGGCTAAGATAGCAGCATTACAGTATTTCAAGGAGCTTACATGCAAATATTAAAACCCACACAAAACAAAATATACAGTTTCTACTCACAGAATCACACAGGCGGGAGGAAGAGGATCTAGCTAAGGAAGAAATCACAAATTCCAATTGAATTTTGCCATCAAGCGCTTCACTATATTTTTAAATGCCCTAATTGGGATGTAGCTGCAGATCTGTCTGCACGTGGTTCCAGGCTGCAGGGGCACAGAACATAAAGGCCTGTCCTCCCATTTCAGTGTGAAACTTAGGGATGGAGAGTAAGAGAGAATCATTTGACCCTAAGCACTACTTGCTTGTTTTAATTGAGATTTACCCACAAAGATGAGGGGGCAGCAGTGCAAGGGTGGATTTTTAAGTGAATATGTAGCAGTGAGTGAGTCTATGCAAGGCCAGGGAAGGCCAATGAGCTCCAAGGCGTGCATGCGTAACAGATCACTACAGTCAAGCAAGGGAAAGAACATACCGTCCAAACCTCAACCAAACCTTAAACAACCTCAGAGGTTTTCCTGGCAACAAAGCAAAAGCAGGATTTGGTTATGAATTAGAAATTGGTTACTTGGTTATCAATGTGAGGTTTAATGGTTAAGCAATCATCAATTAAAATACATGTAGATACTTGCACTGTGACACAAATTCAATCTGATCTGTCCCGTGAGGTCACAGCGTTTGGAGGAGAAGCCAATGCCTTCCTGGCATTAGAAAACAACAGCAATGTAGCTTTTTGCCTTCAACTCAAGTTACAGATCAGACAAAAGTGATTCAATGATACAAAAGACATGTTGTTGAGCAATGGCAGCAGCACAGCAGTAAATGATAGCATCATCAGCGTAAACATGAAACTGTGCATGAGGAACATTCTGACCCAGGCTGTTGAGAGCAGTCTAAAGCAACGGCTCACACACTGGAGGAAATGCCATCAACTTTTCAAACCAGCCAACAGCCTGCTCACACAACTCAAAGTTAAGCAGCCGTTGCTTCGTGATAAGATGGTCGACTGTATCAAAGACCTCTGAGAGATTGATAAAAAAGAGTGGTACATCAATTATTTTGTGCCAGCCTTGAGGCATGTGGTTGGTATGTTGTTTCCTGAGTGCAGACCGTCACAGTGAAAAAATATTATTAGCACTCAGGAACTCCTTCAGTTGACCATTTACAAATCCCTCAAGGACAAGATGGTTAAGTTGGAAATAGGCCTGTGGTTGTAAAGTGATGTAAGAACTCTCTGAACTTCACCAGAGAAAGGAACAAAATAAAAGGGCTGACCATCAAAAACACAATCTATTGTCATGTCTGAAGAAGGCAGGGTTTTCAAAGGCGCCAACTGGTTAAACAGGGAACCAGAGGCAATGAAGTGCTCATTAAAACACTCCGGCATAGCAGCTCTGCCACAAATGGAAGTGGCGTCCTTAACTATGCAAGGAGGCGGTTCATTGTGAATATCAGAAGCTGAAATAGATTTGATAACTTCCCAGGATTTCCTGGGTTTATTCAAATTTCGTCTGATAGATGAGGTGAAGCGGTTGTGTAGCTGCCTGAAATGGAGCCTGTCAGCATCGGTTTTCCTTCGCTCAAGCCAAATTTCCCTGATTGGGTAACACATCCAGGTCAGGGGAAAACCAGAAATTTCCTTATTTCTCAAAAGGAAAACTCAGGTGTAGATAATGAAATGAACGATGGCTGAACTCCATTTAGCTGCTTCAGTTTCAGAGCTCTGGTGGCAATCTAGTGTTATTAGCAATTCACAGGTAGCCTACAGAAGAATTATACATGCATGAAGTGGCAGAACACAATGTACAAAACTACATGCAAGAAGACTCAGCCTCTACAGCCACACGACTGCCTCTCTAAGACTGTGCAGGAGCTAAATTAGCATGTTCAGAGGGACGATGCTAACGTGCTGATGTTTGACAGGTGTGATGCTTACCTGGTTGCCGTCTTAGATTAGCGTGTTGATATGCTAACACTTGCTAATTAGGTAGCGCGAGGGACTATTTTTTGTGCTTGGACCAGTGATTTCCTCGAGTCTCCGCTGTCTGCCTGGTGGTTTTGCGCTTTGGTTGTTTTGAGGGTGTTAATCAGTGGGTTTGAGAGGTGCTGGTAGGCCTGGACAGAGCCAGGCTAGCTGTTTCCCCGTTTCCTGTGTGTATGCTAAACAAAGCTAACTGCTCACTGGCTTCAGCCACATATTTACTGTGCAGAGGCAAGAAAGTGAATCAGCATATTTCCCCAAAATGCCCAACCGTTTAACTTCGTCTCAGAGTCGTGGTATTAAAAATACTGCGTGCATTGATGGAACCAGTTGTGTATCAGTTTTCTGTTTGTCTGCTCTGTCTCTGCTCAAAAAGCTGTAAGTACCGGGACCAGAGACAGGGAGAGGATCCCCTGGGTGCAGGTCTCCGCTCTGCGTCATCAGCGCCCCAATAATCACATTAAAAGCAGTCCATAGGCGAAAGGGAGATTATATTTGGCTTTTAATTGTTCCCTCTCAGTGGGTTGGCTGCAGCGTTTTCGGGGTGTTTTTTTGTTTTAAACTGCAGCACAGACACATGACGTGGAAGATTCCTCATTAAAATGGGTTTAAAAGTCTTGTGGAAAGCGGCCTGTGCTTCCCCTCCTCCCTCCTCCCCCCTTTTCTCCCCATCCACCTCACAGAGATCACAGCCTCCACCACCGAACACACACACACACACACACATACACAGCTGTGTCCACCACACTTCACACTGTTTCTATCCCCGTCTTCCTTCCCTTTCCCCTCCTGCTTCCTTCATCACCCTCCTCTTTCCTCCCTTACTTCTAGCAAACCTCGTTTCCTTGTTTCTCCCACTTCTCATGTCCCTGCAGTCATTTTTATCTCTACACCATCACTCCTGTTCCTTTTTATTTTAAACTTACTCCGTCCCTCACTTCTCTGCTTCTGCCTCTTTCATCATCTCCTCCAACTCTTCTTTTTACTCTTCTCCCTCCTCTCTTCGTCCTTTTCAACAGGGAATCACAACTATTGATAAATCTGATAGCAAAAAGCCTGCGTCGCATGTTTCAAATCAAAGCAGAGCTGCTTTATTTCCAGGATTTATTCTGTTTCATAGAAGGATCTTAAGATTTCTCATGGGGTAAGATGCACACATCTAATGGACCACACTGTTTAACTGACATGTGATCTCATTAGATCAGACGTGGGGAATGATTAGTTTGCATAGAGGAGTGGAAAAAATAAGGCTATTGAGACGCTTGAACCACTGGGGAAAACATTTGCTCCTCCTCCTCTCATTCCCTTCATTGTCAGGATGAATTGAATAATGAGCCTGGACTGTGTTCACATGTGTTGAAATCTGACAGAGAAACAGTGTTATCACACAGGGTGTGTTTGAAAATCAAGAAATCATTAATTCTACTGTTTGCTTGTCACTTTGTCTTGTCCATCACCACCAAACCCCAGACTGCAGCATCCCTCCACCCATCAGTGATGAGTGCATGGCAGTTTTGTTGAACTAAAGGCAAGACTAAGCTTTAACACTGATTTGTCTCCGTAAAGAAGATGTTGAAAAAGATGAGCTGTAGAAAATGATGATGGTGATGATGATAGTTTTAACCTCGTTCATCACCCAATAACTGTGTGGTTTCTATATTTACTTGCGCCATAACAGATCATATTCTAACTTTTGAAAACAGTTTTGAACATGGATCACCATGGCGATGCACGCTGTACGTCCTGATTTTACAAGACGAGGCAGGTAGCAGCTGCACTTGTCATCTCCTTTCGTCAGTTCAGCCTGATCAATCCTTAAACTGAGCCTGAGTGTACTGAATCATCAGTGTCACTTACCAAATCAGTAGCTCGCTGCATCAGAGTTCTGCTCACTGCGGACTGAAAGCACTGTCAGCTTAGACATGATATCCAGTAAAGTAAGTCCTGCTTTAAAGGTCCTGTGTTGTACGAAGTGAGATTTCCATTTATTTTTCATTATGAAGCAGGTTTAGGTGCTTTATAGATACTGTGAAAATATCAAAATGCTCAGTCCCCTGAATGCACAGGGCCCTTATTCAAAAATGATGCCTTTAAATGAAGCGTCAGACTTCCGTAAGGTTGTGATGTCACTCTACAGTCACAGCCCTGAGCCACGCCCCCAGCTCTGCTGCTGCAGCAAAAACAACGGCCACCTCATTTGGAGTTGTGTTTCTGGCCACCTGATGAGTATAAGTTTAATCCTCTCTCTGTTTTTGCTCTGTTTTTGGTCTCTCCCAACTCCTGAGGGAAACATCTGGCTCCACTATATTCACTAGCTGGTCAGTAACTTTATCTTTCTGCTGTTTTTCTTGCTGTGGCCCAAAAACGATGCTATGAGAGCAGTGAGAGTGAACCAAAACAGTAAAGTTTTTGGCTGGCCGGCTAAACAATGAGGTGAAACTCACTGTAAAGCTCTGGAAAGCCGAGGGGAGCTGCAGGTGCTAATTCTCTTCAGGCGACCCCTTTCACACTCTGGTTTGATTGTTCGGTTATAGCTGCTCTAAAGGAATAATCCTTCATGTTTTCATGAAATCAAAACCCATTTGTAATGCTATTTATGGTTGCCGTTTTGTCAGTAATAGCCATTCAATATACTTACACTCAATAATTGTTTCTCTATACAGTCATTTCTATTGGTAGCGGCCATTGTTGTTCTGGATTCAAACAATCAACAAAGTCATTCCTAATTTCCACCTCTTTCTCCTAATTTCTCCACTGTTTCCATGTTTTTTGTTTCCTTCCCGTTTTCGTCTTTCAGCCTCCCCTACCTTTCCTCCTCGTCACACACTGTCTACCTGCGGTGAAGCCTTCATCCTCCCCTCCATCTCTTCCTCAGGCTCCCTGTATGTGTGCTGTGATGTTCAGCTCAGCTTTCCAGTTGTAAAGATGCAGATATGCATGGTTAGGACAGTAATATGTGGCCACAAGCACACACACACACACACACACATGCACACACACACACACACACACAAACGTTTAATGAGCAGACAGTGGGATAAGTGAACATGCTCGCAGAGTCTTAAATCTTTTACAAGCACTTAAATGATCTGAGGACACACTTGAATTTTGAACCGACAAACACAATGAGCACACACAACAACAGCATATACACACGTAGCACACACACACACACACATTTTTATCTGTATCTGCACTTTCTCTTTGAGCTCCTCAAAGGGGATTGTTGGTGTGTGTGTGTGTGTATGTGTGCACGTGCACATGCAAGTAATGGGTGACAGTTTGTGTGTATGCACATGTCAGGCGAATAAATGTTTGGATTGAGACCATTTAAACAAGCTGTGTGTGTGTGTGTGTGTGTGTGTGTGTGTGTGTGTGTGTGTGTGTTCTCCTTATCCCCAAACTACACTGAGCATGAATATTCACACACACACACACACACACACAGTCGTGTTTCCATCACTTTTAGGGACTTTACATAGACTTACATTTCATTTTTGGGGACTTTCCCCACCCTGACATTAACCCAAATCTTCACCGTAAAATCTAACGATTTACATTACAAGGAGCGCGAGTTCCCACAATGTGACTGTGTGAACAGATTTATGCCCCCCCCAGCGTGAGTAATACATATCCACACACACGCACATATCCACACACAAACACACACACACACACACACACACACACACACACGTACACCGTTTAAAGACAGTGTATCGCATGCATCTACACATATACTGTATGAGGGAGTCACTGTCCTCTATTGTAATCAGTCTAATTTAATTCATATCCTGTTCTCACTGTGTGCTTGTCATGTGCCTATATATGAGTGTGTGTGTGTGTGTGTTGCCATACCCCAGTGTGTACAGAGGGCATATAGGAAGGTTATTGGGAAGGAGGAGAGCACTGTGTGTCCAAGGTCAGTGGAGCGCTTGTCTTTTAGTCTTCCTCCACACACACACACACACACACACACACACACACACACACACACACACGCACACACACAGAAATACACAGTTCTATAGGGGAGGAGTGCAGAGAGCATTAGCTTTCAGTCTGAGAGAAGCCATAGAAAAAGATAAAAGTGAAAAAAATGCAATGTAGTTTACAGGAACACAATACAAGAGAGAAGTAAGAGACGTGTTATAGAGGTGAGTGAGAGAGGCAGAGGGCAAATGGAGACAGGACAGCGAGAACAAGATGGAGAGGAGGAGGAGGAGAGAAGAATAGAGACACTGAGAGAGATCAGGACCTGTATTTATCAGGCCTGTCAGAAAAAGGCGAACCATCATGGATCAGTGACCACAGTCTCCGGACAATTCAATTTAATAAGATCCGAAGCCAACAAAAGAGATCCTGCTGAAGCTCCTCCAACTCTGCAAACTTTGAATAAAACCCTTCTGGGAGAAACAGAAAGACAGAAATGGAGAAGGAGAGACGGAGTACACAAAAAAACCTGCTGTCTTGTGAAGGACGAATGAGGTGGAGATGTGTTTCTCACACAGGTTCAAGGTAAGACTTCTTTGAGCGCATTAGCAGCGTAAACAAAGACAAGGGGGCATGTAGCAACTGATGATGTTGTCATTAGTCAAAATGTAATCAGGCATCCCTGCAAATGGGCTGAAAATGTGATAAAGCCTGTTAGGGAAATAAATGGCCAGATTATGTGGCATCTTTAGATTGATAATCTTCTCATTTTATCCCTGATGGGCAGAGCAGTTCCCAGCAACACGACAGTCAGCTGCTGGCCCTGTGTGCAAGCAGCAGCAGTGTGGTGGACCACTGCAGTTCACAAATGCAGAGTATACAGTACGCTGGTGTGGTTTTAAAGCTGCAGTCATTTATCACCTATAAACACTGTTTTATGGCTAATGTGTTAGCAAACAGTTGCCTATATAACCAGCCAGCAGAGACAGCATTCATCAGCATTCATCTGGAGTTGTGTTTCTGGCCTCTTGACAAATGTAAGCTGATTGATCACTCTCCTGTGAGGCAGCCGTGGCTCAGGAGGTAGAGTGGCTGGCCCACTAATCAGGGGGTCTGCGCTTTGAGTGAATGGGTGAGCATTGAATCGCTGTGGGGGCTTTGGATAGACAGGCGATGTGGCAACCTCTGCCATCAGTGTGTGTGTTTGTGCGTGTGAATGGGTGAATATATATGTATATATGTATGTATGTACATATATATATATATATATATATATATATATATATATATAGTCATAAAAGCACATTAAAAGAAAGATTATCAGATGTATTTTAAAGCGATAGTTCAACATTTTAAGAAATATGTCTTCCAGAGTGTGATAAGAAGATTAGCGTCAATGTCATGTGTTAAATACAAACCTGGAGTCAGGATGTGGATAGCCTAGCTTAGCAAAAAAAAAAAGAAAAAGAAAGAAAGCTGGAACCGCCCGGCTCTGTCTAAAGTTCAAGAACACGTACAAACAACATGTGCGACTGTGACGTTAGTCTGGCTGTATCCCCAAACTTTATTTTTATGCTTTAATCGGCTCTGGCTCCATACTTTGCAAAGAGAGATTGATAGAAATTTTCTCATTTCACTCTTGGAAAAAAAAAGCAAATAACAATGTTTCAAGAAACAGAGCTATTTTTTGAAGATGATTCATATTGCTTATTTGTATTCTGCAACTTTGCTTTTGCAGCTTCCTGAGCAGTTTATTTCATTTAAAGTATTTTTCCCATGTTTTTGTTTGTCTGCATCCTGCCATAGACGGGGGAGGAAGTTGTTTGAATAAATATTCCAAACCCGTGAGGATGGGAAGCGACATGAACATTAAAAAAAGATGCGCATGCCTCGGCAGATGAGCATATATGCTGGCCTGCCCCCGTCCCTGCGTACCTACGTGTGTTTGGTTGTGTGTGCTTGCATGCATGAATGCCTGCGTGTCTGTGGGATGGAGGGGAAGGTGAAATGGACAGAGCCCAGGTTCGTGGCTGTAGGGCTGAGGGCTTTGAGCCTAAGAGAAGAAGAAAGAACACAATCAACTGCAGACTCCTTCAGAAACCAGACAGTTGAGATAAACCAGACACAGTCAAAGGAAAGAGAAAAGCAAGCCAACAGGAAAATCAAACTGAAGTCTTCAAAGAGGTGAAGGTTGAGGGAGACACATTTGTCTCTGCCTGAGTTGTTCACAACTGAGTCAGCCTACACAGACGCTGAGACACATATAATGTTTTTGCATGGCAAGAATTTAACAACTGGTGACCTTTACATAACCTGAACCTTCAAGAATTTGTGAGGCTTTGGCACTAAGTTCTTTCCCTTTGTATTTCATAGTCAAATACGCTTTAGAAATAGACGCAAGTTAGTTGAAAAGAGAAGCATGGTCCTTGATTGAGTTTCTTCAGTGGCTCCTTGCACCTTTAGAGCATGTGGTGCATTCTCAGTTGTTTAAAGGCACTGCAGTCTCCTCTGGTCTGCAGCTCGATTCCCTGCAGCTGGTTCCAGCTTCCCTTGAATGCCAGCTTCTCCCCAGGTGCTCGCCGCGTCTTTCACACCATCGCATCATCACGTACTTTTAATTGTTCTCATTGTTCTTTGCAAAATAAGAGTCATTGTTCTGATGTGTGTTTGTTGTCGAAGTCTTTGTTGTGATGTAGCGTGTTTGCTGCGGGGAATTCATTTGCGTCCTCGTGAAATACGTGTAGGTGCTGCTGGAAGCTTGGTGAAATAGTAACTGCTTGCTCTGTTGTTTGATAACCAGACAATAGGCGACAACCGTCATTTCAGGGCAGCACATTTGTACCATCCACTCCTCTCTCATGACTGACTGCTAAACAGCAGTCGTCAGTTTTATCCCTACACTGTAGTTCAATACCCCCCTTTCCCCTTTAAAAAAAAAGAAGAAGAAACAGTACGGACCAGGACAAAAGTATAGATAGACTGTACATATGTGGAGAACATGTTTCCAAGAGGACGTCAAGCAACTTCAAGACCTGGTTTCCACCACGGAGACCTGGAGGAGGACAGACTACACAAAACAGCACAGCAGTCACTCAGACTGGAAGAAGGAAACAAACACACAAGGGGGACAGAGACAAGGACAACATGCTCACAAGGGAGAGAGAGAGAGAGAGAAAGAGACAAGAGGCGAGGCTGACTCTCCTGGAGGCCGAAGATCCACATCCAAAACATCTGGAGCCAGAGGAGAGAGAGAGAGGTCCCACTACGGGCGCTGGTTCGGTACAGAGATGCTCGAGTGAAAAGAGAGAAGGAGGAGAAAGTAGAGGGAGCTGGAGAGAGTAAGAGACAGAAACATCTCTCGCCACATCCTTTTGCAGTGTAGTAGTTTCACTAGTCAACAGCTTCACTCCTGTGAGCAAATCAACTGGCTGTTCCACTGAAATGAACTGATGTTGAGATGAAATATTGCTGGTGTGAATGCAGATATAACATATCAGAGAAAAGAAAGTGTAACAAGAGCAGGCAAGAACGTAACTTTAAAGCCAACACCTGCAGGATACAGAGTGAATGAGCCGAAAGCAGCACGCAGACTGCACTGTGCTCTGCAAACGAGAACCTGTGCCACCACAATAACTTAAAAGATGCTATAATCACATAAACAATCCGCGCACAGTCACATTATGTTAGGCTAATAGATGCTCTGTGCAAAGCTCGGCATGGTCAGCAGAGTCCAAAGAAATGTGCTGACCGGCCAAAGCAGCTCGCAGTCTGAATCACTGCAGACGTCCGTGTGGTACGCAGGCTCAGAAACACTTACACATGGCGGTAAATACACAGATATGCAAATGTGCTGATAAAGTGGCACAGCCACGGGTTCACTCCTAATAAGTCAGTGCTCTGAAATGTAAATGTGGATGAAAATTAACACATTTATCAACACGTCCCCAGGTTATCGCACAACAGCATCACACACACACACACACAAACAGACCTAATTATTGAGTGTGAGTTGAGCCACAGAGTTTAAAAGAGTCTTGTGCAGTAGTTAATACACACGTATACATTAAGTGCTTTATGGATCCATAACAACACGCAGCACGTTCGGCCCCTGGGACAGGAAGTGGAGGCTCAGATTTCCATACCGTGTACATTAGAGGTGTTCTTTTTTTCCAGAGGAAGGTAGCTGCCTGTTTGTGCGCCGGTGCGCGCGAGCGTACGTGGCCTAAAGGGAATAGAGGTGAAGCTTCAGACCAATGGAGTCAGCGAGGGAGCACCTTTCATCTTTAGTGATGAAAGATTTGAATTTCACTTCATGTCAGTGGCTGCAAATGTGAAACTGCGATGCTCTTAGCTCACTGTGACGAGAGAGATAAGCATCGCTGAAGCACACCCTGTTTAAACAGATCATTTCCCCCCGAGCTGCCGTCCTTTTACAGACGATTCGTGATAGACGACAGAAATAAAACTGACTGAAACTGTTATTATTGTTACCTCTATACATACAGTATGTGCATACATGCCACCACATTTTCTTCTTCTTTTTAATGAATTTATTTATTTATGTCATTTATTATATTATTATTGTTATTGTCAGTATTAGTACTACTATTTGTCCTTCTCTCTCCACGCACAGAGGCACATACAGATATCTATATGTTTTGTGTTATTGTTCTCTTTTAATACACTAAATCAAAGGAAATATGTTCAGCTCGTTTGTTGTCATGTAAACCAACGATCAACAGTGTGCCTTTGCTTGTTGCTGTTTGCCTTCCATCCTTATGTTTGTGTGGGTGCTGCTTCTCTAGCCAGGTCTTGCTTGAAAACATGAATATGTACATAGTGAGTGACCTGCAACAAGTCTTACCTTTGTGAAAACTGGGCCAGAGAGCGTTTGATCAGTATTTTAGGCTGTAGTTTGTGATGGTGTTGTGTTGGGTTACAATTCACTGATAAGTGCTTCCAGTATTTTCTTCGCCATGTGGAACAACAGTGGTAGGTGGAATATTAGAAAGCTACACAAATGGCAGACGCAGCGGCAAAAAAACGCAATTATAACGAGGCGAAATGCCAAGCGGACGGAGCTCGTTCCAGAACGAGAGGGACTCTGGGGGTGGCTTTCTCCAGCTGCTAGCACTGAAGGAGAGGATGGGGATGAAGAGTGACGCAGAGCTGGCCTGTTTTCTGTTGGACAGGCAGGTGCTGGCAGTTAGCTTGCTAAAGTACAACAAATGTGGGGTGCCTACAATAGTAGAGGTTGTTGTGGCTGGAATGCAGCAGCCTTGATAGGGAGGTAATGGAAATGCCTGGGGAAAGACAGAGTGTGCAGTACAACCCTGAGTGCAAAAACGTTGTAAAACATAAATAAAACAGAATGTGATAACTTGCTAATCCTCTATAATTTGTACTTATAATATGTATATGTTGAAAACAGTACAATATATAAGACAATATATTTAGTGTTTTATCTCATCAGCTTCATTGATTTTTGTAAATATCTGTTGATTCTGAATTTGAAGCAGCAACATGTTTCAAACAAGTTGGGACAGGAGCAACAAAAGACTGGGAAAGATGTGGAAAACTCCAAAAACACCTGTTTGGATCATTCCACAGGTAAACAGGTTGATTGGTAACAGGTGATAGTATCATGATTGGGTATAAACGGAGCATCCTGGAAAGGCTCAGTGGTTCACAGGCGAGGATGGAGCGAGGCTCAACACTTAGAACACATGATTGGATAAAGGATGATACTACATGGGCTCAGGAACACTTTGTAAAACCATTGCTGGTCCTCAATTTGTTTAATCACTGACAGGTGTAGACAGTAATTTTTGCATCAATAAAATGTGTTGCATTGCATTGTGGGATTGTTGGCAGAAAGTGGTGTCCATGCCACACACACTTTGTAGGAATCTTGGATGGCTTTATATCGTGGATGAGCGTGGTACTCAGAGCTTGAACACTCACAGTGGAATGGCAGACAGTAAATGCAGTGCCCTACGTAGTAAACAGCCTCGGTGTGAATCAACCAACATTAAATCAACATTCTGATCTGAAATGACACAAATGACGTCAAAGTGTTGTTTCCGTACGTCTCAGCTGTTCATCATTTGAAGTGCAAACTATGAACCGCGTTTGAAGCGTGGTTTATGAGTGCTTCTGTCTCTGAATCCCAGGAGTCGCTGTAGGTTTACACACTGCGAGCTGAAGGTGTGTGTGTGTGTCTCCATTGATCTTTCCACACACAAACAGATGGTGTGTGTTTTTGCTAGTGTGTGCGTGCTCCCCTGCGTGTTGTGCGTCTGGGGAGTGAGGTGCTAACAGTGATAAGTTACAGCAGCAGCTTCAGGTGCTGGAGTCAATAAAAGCTCATTAACTCAACGAGGGGGTCAGTGGCTCCGTCCACCACAATATACCTCCCACTTTGTCTTCTTCACGGGGGGGGGTGGCGGGCGCGGCGCGTGTGAGAGTGACTGTGTTTTTCTATGCGTATGCATGCATGTGTGAGCTGCTGGATCAATGGGACCACATGGTTCATTTCCTCTGACTTTATAGAGAGAGAGGCGGGGAGGAAGTGGAGGGTGGAGCTCGGAAGCACACAAGTGAAAGAGAACTACAGCAATAACGTGATCAATAATAACAGTGATTATCAAAGTATTTGTCATAATTATTGACATGACTAATGCTTTATTGGAGCACTGCTGGAGACTGAGCCATCCTTCATGTCAGTAACACCTGTGCTCCGCCTGCAGGTCAGAGTGCGTGCCGTGAAAAGGTTATCCAATTTTTCTTCCAATTTTTACTTTACAGAGACATTTAAAAAACGACACATCAGAATGAAAATAAATAGATAAACAAATATAAAAGGCAAAGCAACCAAACGTCCTACTAATGAGGATGGGGACTCAAAGGCAACTGCAAAAAGATGTGTCTTCAGGTCTGTATGTCACAGCAAGCAAAATGCACGCTATATTAGCAGCTTTTTTAAAAAAATTAAAAACCCTACTTTACATCTCCTGACATACTTTGTCACTACTTACTTTATTCTTTACTCATAGTGCCAACTGTAAAGTTTAAGTTGTTGAGATGTTTAAAGGCTGAGAAAACCTGAATCTCGCTGGTGCTGCATAGTTGTGCAAGCTATGAATGCTACAAAGACAAAATAAACTGAATGTCTCCAGCAGGACTCATCTCTGTCCTTAAAGTCCATAAACATAAATCTATCTATGCAGCATTAATGTTACACTACCAATAATACACTAGCAGTAGTGTAACATTAACAACAAGTCTCAGGCTCCATCATTCACACCTGCAACCTCTTGAAAGCCTTAAAATGTAATTATTTGGGTATCGCAAAGGCTAATTATCACCTCAAAGAGTTGAAATGGCTAACATGCTAGCAAACAGTGTCTAATAATGGTAATAATGCCCAGTAAATGGCATTTGCTGTGAATTGAATGGAACCACTGATTGAAATAATGCATGAAATAAGTTTTATAAAAATGTGACATGCTTTGAAATCAGTCCATGTATGACATGCAGCTAATGTGCTGAACATGCAAAGTTTAAAAACCGTTTTAAAACTAAACTAAACTTAACACCATTTTCAGCACCTTCGTACTTCCTGAACAGTTTTTGAGGTGGATGGTTTTCCTGGCAGAGCAGCGGCATCATGCTGCAGGGAGCGTATCTGCTGTTTGTCTCTGCGCTGGAATACGCTGCGGTCTGCTGACTTGTGTTTGGTCTGAGGAGGTTGTAGCTTGTGTCTCATCTAGAGATGTTAGCTCATGCCTCAGGGGGACCTCCTAACACTAATTCATCTGAGACCTCTCTCTCCCTCGCTCTCTGTGTGATGCTTTGTTGTCGCTCCTCCATCTCTTTTATTCTCTCTGGTTTTCTCCATCTCCATCTCCTTCTGCTCGTCTTTTTTCGCTGTCACTCGTCCGCCCATTCCTCCTGCTCCTTGCCAGTGTTTTTGTCCATGCGTCTTGTGTCTATGTTGCAATTCCCTCTCAGTTCTTGTCTCTTTCTCTCCCTCTCTGCCTTTTCATACCCATCTTCCTACTGCCGCTTCATTGCTTTACATAACACAGGCGAACTAAACTGTTTTTACACATCAATCTTTCATTACAGCTCTGTTGTGAGCTCTGCTTAACAAGCTTTTAGGCTGAATAATGCACCGACCGGTGGCCAGGGCTGTGAACATCGGTCATGTGTCTGAATGTGTATATATCCGTGTGACTGTGTGAGTATTGTCAGATTCACATCATTGTTGGTCTGATTCATGTCCATAGCAGAGTGGCAGTCACTCCATGGATCTGCTGCTGGCATTGCTGTGGACAGCTCTGTGCCCCTGGGTGGAGGTTGTAGGGCTAAGTGTTTTGCCCAGTAGGACAGTCGGGTACACAGCACACAGTTTGGCAGTTTGTCAATTAGTTGAGACAATGACTGAAACTGTTACAGTTCCACATGTGAACCATTTGATCTCATTTTCTCAGGCATAAACGACTTCAACTAATCAAATGAAAGTGTGAAGGTTAATGTGACTCCTCATCATCAGTGGTCACATACCAGCGCTGTGATCTATATTCTGTTAAATTAGGAACCAGCATCTGTTTCCTCAAACGTGCCATCTTATTGTAAATCAATACTTCACGTCTGATGGGAAAAAGGTCAGTAAAGTGTTTGGTGGCTGTAATGACTCTGGGGAGGGTGAGGTCACAGGTACAAGCAGGGGGAGGCAAGCCGGGGTTAATTCCTTAAATGTTGGACTAATTGATTGTAAGACACTTCCTTTCAGACCATTGGTGAATGGAGTTGTTAACGGCTCAGCTGGGCCACAGATCCATGTTTAAATGACCTCACATGGCCCACAGAGAGCCTTAAAATCTCAAAAATCAGGCTAATTACCACCTTATAAAGTTGAAGTGCCTAACATGCTAGCAAGTAGTGTCTTATTTATGCATCTAGCAGAGACATAGCAACAGTAGCTTTCACCGTGAGTCATGTTTTTGGCCACCTGATGAATATAAGTCTGACGCTGCTAAATTACAATATGTTCACCAGCTAGTCGCCAACTTTGTCTGCTGTTTAGTGCTGGGCAGGAAGTGCGCAGTGAGTTTTCATGGCTTTTTTAATTTTTACAGTTCTGATTAGAGCAGTGAGTGTGCATCAAACAATAAAGTTGTGGTTAAAAAAACAAAACAAAATAGGCTAAAGGACACTGACACACTTCAATGACCTGCAGGAAACTGTGTTCAACACTGTACATTACATCTGACCTATTCTTCATATACTGTCAAATGTTCTATATTGTTGCAGCTTTAAACTAATGAAGGAATTAATGGGAAGCCAGCTGTAAGTACACACTCACTTTTAGTTGGGGATGGTTTCAGAAAAGGTTCTGAAAACATTTAAAATGTTAAAAACATCTTAGATTTTTTTCATGGCTCAGAGGATGTTTAGTTGTGTAGTGTTGTATCACTACTTGGATTGAGTAACCAGTAGTCCCCAGAAGAGAACTGGTATTGGTCTGTTCTGCTTTGGAAGTAGCCTCACACTCACCAGGGACAGAACCAGGATGTAGTGGAGGGATAACATATCCCACCTGGCGTGGGAATGCAGAGGAAATAAGCAGGAAGAGCAAACAGCGCCACAGCAAAATGTCACCCCCAAAATAAGAACTGCGATCGCTCACCTGGGCTGATCTCTCCTCGAGTCTCCAATACTGTTGGAGATAGCAAAGACAGCATTAAGCCCGTTGGAGAAGACTTTCTGCAGCTCTCTGAACTTCAACAGGGTGAACAGTCTCCTGTTCAGTAGTGAGACGAAGTGAAACAGAAGTTACCTGCATGTAACTCCAGTTGAAGCCACATGTTGCTCTGTGCCACATGTTGGGAATGTGCTGTGGACAAACCATGAGGGCTACTGTACAAGCCGGCAGCCTGGTCTCGCAGGGTCAAGCCAGTTTTAATCCTTAGTGTCAATCCTGGGTGGCTGGGAGACATTTTAAATGCAAGAACACACAAAAAGAAACTTTACAACAGCAACACTGCTAGATGCTGTTTGAACATTACGAAAGTCAACGATTTATGCTTCAGTATTTGTTTTGAAAATGACTGAGCGACAGAGAGGATCATCATACTCTCCTTTAGAGGAAAAAGCCACTTTGCGTCGTTGTCACATAAACTAAATGTGCTCTGCTTAGCGGCAGATGAGGTTTCCTCTGCCTGCAGTGCAGTCAGGAGCACTGTTTGTGCGCTCTCTGATCGGCTGTTACATCACGTTGTGTATTCTTGCACACCAGCACCTCATAACGCTGCACTGCCCTTATGAATAAGCACACATTGTAAGCGTGCACAATTTTGACAGAAGCTGTGAAAATTATTTTTAGAGCACGCGGCCACATTTGCATAAGATTTGAGTAGAATCAGAAATGGCCACACATAGCAGATTATAAACAAGGTCATTATCTCAGGGTTCGACATAAGTGCAGTGATTCTGCTCACAGGCGGTAACTTAAAGAGGAGTCAGTCACAACAGGGCAGTCAGTATTTGCAGTTTTCATTTTTGTAAGCATTTTAGTTTCTCCTGCTTTTTTTTTCCTTTTTTTTACACTACCGCGAGGACCGGCTTTATTGCTCAGCAGGTTGCAGTTAAACACCCACGGAGCTGATGTAGTCATCAGGCGAGAGGATCAAAAACAGCTGGAATGAGCTGGAGAGAAAGTTCGCTCTAATTTGTTTTTAATTACCCGGCAGCTGGGCCTAAACTGACCAAGGACAGAGGACGAGCAAATGAGGGTCCTGAAGTCCAAACAGTCGAAAACGTGCAAAGGCGGATGTTTTATTCATTTCAGTCCAAAGTGTTTTTACTTCTAAGCTCCAAACGTCATCTATCTTCCATGAAGAGATGTGCTTTTGCCAGGAAGCAGCTGCTGTATTTTTGTAATTTTAGAAGAAAACTTCTTCGCGTGGCTCCCGTCTCTCGCCTGACGAGGCCAGGTGCGTTCGTTTTATTGTCAGGCGCTGTCCTGATGCACGGAGGGGCTGATGGGAGCAAGCCTGCTGAATAAAACACTGCCGCTGATGTTAAAAGCTTCCTGCCAAAATGATTAGATCCTCCGCCTCCTGAGGTGCGACAGTCACTGAGGTGTGTGTGTGTGTACAGCAGGGGACACATTCAGTTTTTAAACTCCTGGAGGATCCCCAACCACTTTGCACACACACACACACACACACTTTTTGAAAGGTAAACAGGCATTTCTCAATGAACGGCATTTGTTCAAAGACCTTTTTAATCACCTCGGTGTTGCTCTGAGGCGACTGAATCTGAAGCAGAAGTGTGTGTGCTGTCACCACTCACAATGGTGTGCGTGTGTGTGTGTGTGTGTGTGTGTGTGTGTGTGAGAGAGAGAGAGAGAGACCAGTAGGGAAATCACCAGGAACAATCATGGCCACACATCGCTGCCTTCTTTGTTTTATAGGAGAGACTGACAGATATTTGCCACAACAGAACGACTCCGTCTCTGTCTCATTTCCCGTATCTCTCTGTCCGTCGCTCCCTCTGCCTCCTTCACTTCTTTATCGACTTTCTCTCTGTCTCGCTGAACTTTTCCTCCCGCCTTCCCCTCGCCGTCGTCGAGTTTAACTTCCAGGCAGAAAACTTACACCTAATTTGAGTGGCTGCATTTCTCCTCCACACTCTCCCCGCTGTCTGTCTTTCTCCTCATCAAGGTGTCCTCTTCTCCCCACTTCTTCTTCTTCTTCTTCTCCTTCATCACCACTACTACCTCCCTCTCCTCCCTCTTCCCTCTCCCCTCACCAGCCTTTCTTTCTCACTCCATCGTCCCAGCTTTCCCCAGAGCCCCCTCTAACTTTCCTCACATTTTTCTCTTAAAATTCTCTCCAGCATCCTCTTTCTCTTTCTGTTCCTCAGATAAGTGCATCAGTCGCTCCCACTCAGAGGATTGCCGCTGTTAGATCGTCTTGTGTGAGAGTGAGGTTGTACCCATCAGAGTCGGTCTCTGGAGGAATTCACTTTACACATGTGCTGTGGCGGTTCAAACTGAGCCTTATACATATTCAGCGACGTAACTCGCCATATTTCCAAAAATGCAGAGAGTCTGATCTGTTCCTGTCCAACTTTATTAGGCTGCTACATGCCACTGGGTGTGATGAAATGAGACAGAGCAGGGCTGGAGATTTAGTGGAGGGTAAACCCACCTAAACTTGAAGTTTTACTCCCAGGTTTTATTTGTGGAATACTTGTTGGCATCTATTTCTATTTCAGGCTGAGCTAAATCTTCAAGAATATTCTAAGTCAGACATGTCAGCATTGGGATTTGAAGGTGCTGTCCCGCCACCCGCACCACTGTCCACATACCCCTTACATTCAGACAAGGCTACGCACAGTGAATCCTGAAATCACCACTAGGCAACCGCATGCTTTAAAATAATCAGAGCAACAAGGGTTGAGTTAACTAGTTTGTACATGAAGTGACTACAGTCAGGTGGTCAGAATCAGATACCTGGCTGAAAGTGAAAGCTGTGAACATCCCTGCTTTATATCAACGAAGAGACAAAAGGATCAGCCCTTTTGTGTTCAGCACTTAGTGTATTCATGTATCACTCGAAGGGTCTGTGCACATCACTGACACAGAGTCAGCTGGTAGGAGATGATTATGAAAATGGATAGGAGAGAAAGCAGAAGTGCAGTCACTGGTGGCATGTTTCTGAGCGAATGACTCCTTGTCACTAGATGTTACAGCTAATGTTCTACATGCTGCCACCTGCTGTGCCGGAGGGGAACGTCAATTAGGCGGTCATGTCACGGTGGGATAGGAGGGTAAAATACAGGACAATCGGGGATAAACAGGGGGGCTGACAGGTCTGCTGTAAGTTCACTGTCTACATCACAGCAGTAAAAACATGCAGGAAATGCTGGCCTGTTTCAGTTTACTTCAACAAATAAAGAGAAAGACAAATGCACTCTGCATCTTGTGCTTCTGTAGTGCTCAGTCTTGTAATGTGAGCTATGCAACATAAGAAATAGATTTGGACTAAATTCATCTACAATCCCACTGACCATTAAGAAAGGAGTAAGAAGGAAACAGCTGGGACAAACCATGAGCAGATGCAGGCCAGCACACTGCCATTTGTTGTCACACTAACATTGCTTTTTGGTTGTTTTCAGGCTGGACGTCGGAAGTCGTGTGAAGTAACCTGTCGATTGCTTAGGAGACATAAATATTTAAATGTGCGTCATGAAAATAAGATTAAAATTTCACTGATGAAAACTAGACTATTGTGTCTTTAATTTAAATGTCGAAAACTGACAATAATCACCTGACTAACATAGACATTTTCATCAGAGAAATAAATAAATCAGGTGCCAAAGTAATGCTCTGTGGGTGATCGTCTGCTTTTAATGACTAATTGAAGGTCATAGTTAATTGAGCGACATGTGTGCAGCACGGTGTGTGAATGTCAGTTACAAAAAGGGTTTTGACAAGTATCTGGAGATTAAATACAACACATCCACAAGCTATACCAGAACTGTACACGTCATCAGCCAAAGTTATGAGTGCCTTCAATCTTTCGAACACATTTTAAGATTGAATCTTTCGCACTCGTCACCTTCTTGATTGGTTTTCTGCCAGAGTGGCTGATTGAGACAGTCACTACGCCAAAATCTAGCAGTACTGGCTGGTGTTCATTTCAGACTCCCTCTGATCTGTCCACCTTTGTTAGCCGTGGTGCCGTCCTGTCTGAGCTTCAACCCACCTTGATCGCAGTCTGTGTTTGTTTGTCAGTGGGAAATATAGGAGTCAGTCAGTGTAATTGGCTATGCACCAGCAACTTAAAGCCAAGACAAAGCCTTATTACGCAGCTTGTGCTGTGTAAATCCCGCACCAATTTGGGATTTCATCCATTGATAGTTAGTAGGATGTACAATACAGGATGTTGTTTTTGTGAATATGTTGTGAATAATAATAATAATTTAATGAACAAAGGAATAGAGCGCATGGTGGCTGTGGTAGAGGCTTTCTCTCCCGATTCTTGCTCCAGCAGCTTACACTCACCTATCGATCCAGATGCCGCAGACATATAGTGTTAAAACCTGGTGGAGGAACAGTATACCCATCAGCAACACACAGCCACTGAACACCACAGCTCAGCGCTGCAGTCCGTGGGCTGGCATGCTAACGGCTCCGTGTTCTCTGGAACAGAGAGGACGGGTACGGTCTCGATGCAGCAGATTTGCTTGGTGAACTGAGAGGAGCACAGAGTGAAAGCAGAGGGTTTGGAAGATGTTGCAGTACTAATGCAGCGCAGTGCAGCGTTAATGGCTCAGAGACCGGCGGCGCTGCACTTGTAAATACAGCCATTTCAACTTTTCTGTGTGAAAGAGACCAGAAACCCTTGTCTGTGATGTCATCAAGAGACACTTTGTGAAGCTGCTCCATGGAAAATTAATGACTCTGTGGACTCAGCCCTAGCATGGAGCATTTTTTGAACATAACGAATGAATAAACAGGCAGGTAGGTAGGTTTGTAGACAGATAGACAGGTAGGTAGATAAATAGCCACACTGGGTATGTGTGTCCCCCTGGCATGAATAACATTAGTGAGGGGATCACATTTCACAGAGATAGCAAGTGTGGCTTCATAATAAAGAAAAATTGTTGTACATTTGATCCAGTTCAGTCACTTATGTCAACGAATTCCTTTCATTTTGATTATTTATGGCAGATAGTTGAAAAAAGATCTGATCTTTGATGAAGCTTTCAAAGAATCACAGCAAATCCCCCCATAAATATACACATACGCAATACATGAATCTGATTGGACGTTACTTGTCAGCTGGTCGCTCAGCAGCTGATGAATGAAGTAACTCCCAATATTTCTGGCATGTGATCCCTTAAAATGAAGCTATTCCTACTTGCAACCCCTCATCACTTCAGTGTATCTACTACCAGTTTTTTCTCGAGTTTTTCTGATTATTTCTCGAGGAGATAACATTTTTCAGTAATTCACAAAAGAAAAAAAGCAAACAATAAAGTCTGCATAATTCTGTGCAGTATTAATGTGTTTAATACTAATGTGTCTTCTGCTTTCCGACCCTCTTAAAAATGTCACAATACAATCAAATGTATCTTGCAGTCCTTTTTGGGGGTCCTAACTCTTGGGAACCACTGAGCTAATATAAGCATGACTCACAGTACCATAGCACTGAAGTAATAGACACATTCGGACAGTCTTACAGACATTAAGTCTGTTACAAAGCTGCAAAAAACACCAACACAGAAACAGTCACTAAATCTACCACCTTGTTTTTTTGTCTTTTGCGAGAGGTGGCGGTTCAAGATGCAGCCAGGCAACAATTAGAATAATTAGCTAACCACAGCCTCAGTGGGAGTCATGGTTTCTCTGCTGTTTTCCTGATGTAGTGCAGACACATGTGCAGAGATAAGAATGTACCAAGCTACAACTACTGTTTGAAAGTACGTCAGCGTGGCTGATTTCACAACGATACACCACGTACAGCACTGCCAGTCCTGAAGCTGACTGACAATATGCACTAGATAGAAGCTCCTGCAGCTGAGAGTTGTTGGAGTAGAAGAAATGCATTCATTGATTGGGACTGACAGCTTTATGAAATGAATAACAAATTGTGTTTTACATACATATTTCGGCAGAGTGGAGTGAGATGAGCCGTCTTGTTTAGCAGCCAGGCAGTTTCCTTCGTCAGTCTCCTGTGATGGCCGTGAATAACACCTAGTTTACACAACAAGCACCAAACTGTAGTAGTTCATTACCAGTGGAGAACCGCGGCGTGGATCGGAAAGGTGAGGGAACAGCCACAGCAATGAAGATATCAGTCCTCTGTTCCGAAAAATATTGACCGACAGCGGCAACCGATCAATTAAGTGAACTAAACCTGTCAGTTTGTACAAAGATCCAGAGTCTAGAAGCAGGGAGTCACCCACTGTGGGTTTGAATATGAGCTCCACGTTGCAGAGGGGCTGGTGCTGGAGGTTGCCACTTGTTAGCTGCATGTGACTGGAAGTCAATGGGGGCACGGTTAACACAGTTGGAAGGATTTGTGTCTTTATTGTTAGCAAACTAACAAAATACATGCCAACCAGTTGTGATATTCTTTTAGGACTGTTTGCAGTGATTGTAATGTAGCTATTTGTGCTGTATATGCCAGTTTAGTGAGCATGAAATCCATGTGTTCGCCCCCTGGTTAGATTGTAGCAGGTCTGGGTGCAGACCTGGTGTGGAGCTGAATTGATTTTCGGAGGAAATGTTGCCGTGGAGCACGGAGGAACAACTACAGCAGCATATAAAGTGGAAGCGGATGTTCTGATGACATAGTGTATGGAGTGTAATCATGGCACGCTGAGCCGATAGCAACATTAATTACAGTCCAAAGATGGTAAATTACTTTTTTTTTTGAATTTCTTGCTTTAACTTTAAGATTCTTTACAGTTTCTGTTGCCTTCTTCTCCACATATAAGAGGGAAATGGCTTAAATTGTCATGCTTATGTCATATTACAGCATTATATTAAGATGTTAAGCTGCTAGTCCAGTGTTCCTCTGGTGCAAAATGATCTGAATCAGCACTTCATGTTTGCCCTGATAGTAGAATAGACTGAGGCTCATTAGCATGTTTAAAGGATTTAACTGTCCCATGGGGAGAACGAGGAGAAACAGCCATATTTCACTGCGGGGTCAATGCAGCCTGTGTGTTTTAGGATAAACTCCCCTGCAACCTCACGTGTGTGATAAATATTCATTCACCAACAGTCACCAGCCAGCAGCCACCAAAACTGTTTCCAATACTCCTTGTTCTGTCCCTCAACTTAAAAGTGGATGAAACGATTCTGGAGAAAGATCGTTGATATTTGAACTCAACAGCCAAACAAACACACCCCTCCCTGCATTGCTGCTTCAGTAGCTAGGACTCCCAAATTCATGGACATGCATTGCCAAGGCAACAACCATTAGCAAAATGAACAAAATGCTTCCCCTTTGTTCACCTGCCATCCCTCCTCTCCACCCCCTAGTAGCAGAGAGAGTGCAGAGGCAGAGGGCTCGTTCAGTTGGATATGTTATTCTAGTCTGCCTGACTCATTGATCTTTTATCTTCGGTTAGAGTCTATGGCCCCGACCATCCATGGCGCTGTCCATGGTGCTGAAGCAGCAGACGGTTTTCTTTTTCTCTCAGTCCTGGCCTTCTGTCAGATTAGTTTCAATTCGAGTCATCAGTTGAGTCGACTGGACGCACTTTTATTTTTTAGCTGCATCATTGTACACGGAGCGATGCAGGAGTAACATGATGGCAGGCTGTGAGCTTTACAGACCACAAACCACAAAACCAGCTGTGATGGAAATGGAGGGCAGCAGCAGACGCCGGACAGCGTGAGGCAGCGCGACTCCGGTCTGTTGGCTGCTCCAGTGATGACTGTCAGTGAAGTGGTTTAGCAGGCTAATCCAGTGGTGGTGTAGTTAGCCCACATCATCCCTGACATGGGCTAGCCACACCACCACTGTAGTCAAAAGGCCCAACAACATCTGTACAGCCTCAAGCACCTAAAGACTTTCAGCCTGAGGCCCTAAATCCTCAGCGCTTCTACTGGGGAACTAGAAAACCTTCTGACAGGCTGCTTCACCACCTGGCGTGGCAACTGCACCAGCATGGACCACAAAGCCCTGGGGAGGGTGGTGTGCACAGCAGATCAGTGGGTGTGACCTGTCCAGCCTGCTGGAGATATACACCCAGTGGTACTTGAGGAAGCCCCTGAGGGTCATAAAGGACGCAGCACATCCATACAGCAGCCCTAGTTGGAGACACAGGATTCGCAAACACACACCAGCAGACTGAGGAACAGTATTTCCCCCCGGCCATAAGACTGCTGAACACACACACATTCAACCTAACCTGTGCAATAGTCAAAAGAGTTGCACTTTTGATATAGATTTGTGTTTTTATGTGTATGTCTTCCTACACATATTTTATTATTGTCCTTCTTTAACAGAGCCTCCCAGTCTCAGTATTTCATCGACATCTTGAGTCTTGAGTATTGATGCCATTTACGCTTCCTGAGACTATCATGGGCTGCAGAGGAAGAGGCAGAGGTTGGGGTGCAACGGATCCCCTGTAGCTGGCTGGAAGAGTGTTATGTTATGAGAAACTGTATTGGATTATAATCACTGAGTGCACCTTTAATACAGCATCCAGATGTGCTGGATCTGCTTACTGAGCAATGAGGACAAGAGGATTGATATAAGGGATAAAAGAGAAGCTTTTCTTTCAAACACGTTCCCTTTATGAGCACCTGCCCTGCAATGGAGCGAGGGGAGAGAGTTGCAAAATACCTCTACAAGCGCCAATTTGACCAATTTATATCAAACCAGAGAACACACACGCACCCACACATGCTCAGACCTCCCCGCTATTTAAGTCAATTTAATCACTGATCACAAGCCGCATCAGACATAAAAGCACTGCGTAAACTCTGAGACTCATTTCATTTCATCTCTGCTTTAGAGGGAAAGTTGTGCTAGTCTGCCTAGTTGGTATTAAACATCTCGCTCCTGCCAACTATCTAATGCACCAAACGTATTAGGATCAGAGCTGGATCAGTCTCCAAGTGCAATAACTTCTACAGAGCAGTGCTCGTGGCTTGTTAGTGTGAATACAGTGTTGGCCCAATTGTGAGAAAATATTCTTTCTGCTGTGTACAGTGCTAATAATGTTTTTGGTGAAAGGAGGAAAAGTTGGATAAAGTTTTCAGCTACTGATTATTGTATGTTTGCTTAGAAATAACTGATTTGACTGTGCCCTTACGGCTATTCTTCCAAGAGTACTTGATAACAACAAATTATAGACTTAAATCAGTTTAAAACAAGAAAAACTGTAATAAATGAGTTTTTCCTACGAGTTGCTTAACTGAGCCAGCAGGTGTATTGTTTACCGTGTTCACTATCTTAATTTAGCACAGTAGCATCCAAACATTAGCACAAAGTACAGCTCGTTATTATTATTTTTTTTTAGCATTTTGGGCAATCCATTGTTGACATATTTCAGTCTGGACCAAACACCATCAACCGACATTCTTTGAGCCATCTTTTAGTCAAATTGCCTGGCTCTGCCACATCCAAACTATGATTTACTGAGCAGTGAATGAGACAAACATGCACCCGTTCTATGAGCTTCGACTAGTTTGCTTGCTTATTTGTGTTTTCCTGTCAGGCAGTTGTCAGTGGACAGGTTTAACAAAGCAACGTGATGCTGCAGCCTGGTGTCAAGCAGCTAGTTCATCAGACTTTTCCAATGGCATGAAATGTGGCTACATGCATGTACAATAACATGTAGAAACATGTGTACTACTATCTTACAACGTGTCTCCTGTAGTCTGCAGCACAGGATTTGGTTTTTGAAGTTGTGAGCATCATGCGTTGGTGCAGAGTGATGAAACCACAGTGCAAATTGTTGAATCGACCGCCTGTCACAGAAGCAAACACAGTGCTGACTTTCTGATGGATTCATATATTGTCTTTGTGTGTGTGTGCATGTGTATACGCATACTTGGAAGTCAATTTACCCTTGTGTCTGCGTCTATATAAAATTATATATCTACGAATTTACTATTTTATTAGCAAACAAGCAAGCAAACTTTGTTCATATGGTACTTTTGGAAACAGAAGTAACAACATGCTTTACATGAAAAAGAAAAGGGAAAAGCGGGAGAGTAACATTTTAAATTCAATCCTATAAGTGACAGGGCGCCGTTGTAGAGCAGCTAAAACTGCAGTAATGTGGGATTTATGTTTCGTTCGCTGCAGATCCTTGACCAGCTGGAGTTGAAGTCGAGCAGATTTGCCAAGGCAGGCGAATAAGGCGTTACATTAATCAAGACGTGATATCGTAATAGCATGCATGATTATACATGACGTTTGCATATTGATGATCCTGATGACAGAGTGATGGAGCGAGTCTGTGCGTTGAAATGACGTGTATGTGACATGAAGGCAGAGGGGACCCTGATCTCCCTCTATATATACAGTGCACACTATATCTCTGTCTGTGTCTCTTTCTTTTCATGGTAAAGCTGCATCATTAAATGTTTGTGTCCAAAATGCAGCTTAACTTCTGTCCTTCTTTGAGTTTTTACTCTTACTAGTTTTTCTTAAGCCTGCTGGTGAATGAAGCTTTTACTTGAATAAACGTCACAGAGATGTTGAGCACCAGGAGATGGTGCTCACCCCATACATAGCGTAGTCTTGATAAACGCTGTCTTCCTCTTCAGCTTCCTGCATGGTAGATGATGAAGATGCTCCTCTCGGTCCCTGGTTGACTCTCAGATCAGCTGTCTCCTTTGGGTCAGATGTCTCTGTGCTCGTCTTTGACGGGTGAATGTGCATCAGGGCTGAGAGACGAGTCTGTGACAGACGAGATCTGTTCTTGGTTTTTATGATGTCGAGCTGTGAGGACCCCTCTCACATGCTGCTCTGCTCAAAGGCAGTGGAAGAGACATTTAACCTCCTTGTTGATGTTGGAGTAACAATTTGGATCGCTCGTATTTACTATTTGGACCCAGTCACGCTGACGTTTTCCTACTTGTTTAAAGTGCATCCAGTCTCTCTGTGGAGTCTCTGTCAAGTTGCAAAGGTGGTGTTTGTGTCGTCCTCTCATCCTTTAAAGAGCAAAACTACAAACTCCAGATAGTTTGCGCAGTGCTCTGCATCATCCATGTTCTCCCTTAACATGAATCGTTTGCACCTCCAACATTCACTCCAGGCTGCTTCCATAAAGTAAGATCCTCGGCACAGTGAGTCACAGGACGAGTGTTTAGCCTCATGAAATGCTACGAGACAAACATCACACAGAGCCCGCTGTTGTTCTTCATTCAACTTGTGTCATCATTGCTTTTCTTTTCTGGACATCTCTCACAGCAGGTTGACAAGAAACGACTGAGGACAAATGTGTTCCCATTGATGGCCAATAACAGTTGCTGCCTTCTTCGTCTTCATCTGCGTTTTATGGCTGTTTGCATCCATTACTGTTGCATTACCACCATCTGCTGGATTGTAATGTCTCACGGTGCAGTTCTATAACCCCCACCCAAACACAAAGGCACACTTTGAAACCAATGGACGACCTGTCAATATTGGAATTTGAAAAACACCCCACCCTGGGGTGTCCCACCACCCTTACCACTGTCCGCACAGCACTTATAGGTCCACACAGAGAATCTTAAAATCACCACCAGGCAGCCACTTATCTTAAAATATCAGAGCAACAAACGGTGCTCTCTAACTTAACTTCCTATATTAAGTAAATACCGGTGCTCAGATACCTGGTTGAGAGGGAAATGCTGTGAACATCGCAGCATTATATAAATGACAACACAAAAGGGCTTTTAAATTTAGCACTTAGTTTATTTATGTATTACTTGAGGGATGTATACACGTCGCTAACGCATTATGCTTCAGTTATGACTTTGAGGGAGGTTACTGGCAAGCGAGACAATTGGTAAGAGAGGGCGGCTCTGAAAATGGATGAGAGTGAGAGAATGGGTAGGTGAGTGTGAGTGAGAAAATAGATTTGGAATATGGTTTTATTCCTCATGGGGGTCTTTTGCATCCACAGGAGATGTGCTGCACACATAGAGCTTTGCATTCCTCAGCACCTTCCTCAGCACAAGCCGTGCTGTTGTCCAGTGCCTTTCTATTTTCTGTAACAATCTCCAACAAGGCCACGTTATTTTTGTCACGAGACATTTTCAGCTGAGCTTTGGTCACTGGCTCTGGCTCGGACACGTTTCTGGTTAGAAATGCTGTGATTGGCAGAGCATGTGTCTGCACCTCTTGGGCACACTTGTGTTTAGCCCATTTGCCGTGCTGGCTCACATCGCAGATACACAAACCTCTGCGTGGCATATTTTACAAAAAGCATGACTTTGACTGACATTGCTCTTCAATAACTCCAGGTAAGCTGCCTCCCATTTAGGTAGCCTTTTTGACAGGTACTCCATCCATCTCCTTTTTCATCTTCTTCTTCTTGTTTTATTGGCAGGAATATAGCAAACACATCAAACAGGCCTGGCGGTTATGCCTCCCGTCATCTCAGGAGGGCATCAGTTGAGTAACTCTCTCTTATTTCATCACTAGAGGCCTTCCTCCAAATAACCTTGATGCGCAGGATGGAAATCAGTAAATCAGTTCATAAAGTTCATCAAAGAAAGTGTTTGCTGCGTCGATGACTGGCCAGTTCATCCTGTCATGAATGCTGTGAGCAGGAGAACAGTAATAGCACCCAAATGCAGACAATGGAGGCAGAGCCGGTGCAGATCAATGATTTATTCACAGAAAAGAAGATTCTACGCTTACAGGACCATGAGGCGGGTAACAGGTGACAGGTTTGATGGTACAGGTAACAGGCAAAGGGAACAGCGAAGGCGTGAAACAACAGAGCAACATAGCAACAAAGCCGAACTGGCAGGGAATGAATGGCTGAGACGGATAAATGTGCCGAGGAGCTGAATGGAAAACAGCGACAGCAGGGCAGGGCCAACGAGACTCGACGCAGGGCAGGTGTGGAGGGAAGAAACAGGCTGAGGAAGGAGAACGGGAACACAGAAGGGGAACAGTGCAAACAGACAGCAAGACTCCAGAGAACACAACAAAACCATACGGGACTGCAGCAGGACAACGGCAGCAGGATTTTAACTTCTCATACAATAAACTACACTGCCACACTTTTACTTTTACTAACTCCCAGCTAAAGGTGTTTATTTACCACCAACTTTCTAAACAGTGTTACAAAACCTTCCAAAAAGTGTTCACAGATAAAAGTCTCACGTAAAACCAAAAGGTCAGACAGCAGCTGAGTGAGACTTTGAGGAATTAAAGCACGTCTTTGATAGTAGGTGTTTGCTCGAAAGACATCAACAGGGCTCGTCTGAGGCTGGCAGAGTTTATATGAATAACACCTTCATTTTAAGTCTGTGAAATGTTTGTATGTGGATAAAACATGAGCCTTAATTTAAACAGTTGTCATCTGAGGAGGAGGAAAGGAGCCCTGTGTGGGAGGAACTTCAGCGCCTCAGAACGAGGCTTCAAACCACTGTAAAATTAAGCTTATGAAGAACCCATTCCTCCCTGTCCCTTTCTCTCTCATGCTACCTTTTCATGCTAACAAGCATTGAACTTGCCCACAGAGGCTTTCTGTGCTCTTTTCTCCCTTTTCACAGGTTACACACTCGTCCAAGTCAGCTACCTAAAGCCCTTCACTAATGAAGGACCTGCTGATTGGACGCCTTTCTTTCTTTCCTTTCTTCTTCCTTTCATTTTTTTTCTTGCTTTCATTTCCACTCCATTCTGAGCTCTCGCCTGCCCGCACACACACACACACACACAGAGAGGTGTTAATGGAAAGGAACTGTAGAGCAGGTCCCCCAGTCACACTGAAGAGTCACCTGACCTGGACCATTCTAATTATAAGGTGTTGTTGGTCCCATGAACACACAGGCAGTCAGAGGTGCACACACACATCCACACGCATGCACAGATGTAAACAATCCCTGTGGTCTCAATGGGATGTTGTAGCTCACGTGATGAGGCCTGACATCCCGAGTAGACATCATTAGATCTTCTTACTGTATATGTTTCAAGTGGAGGCACATCAAAGGCCAAAGTCTCCATAGTGAAAGTTACCATAGCATCATATGAAAACACCCTATGGTGTCACTGCTATATGGTAATGTGTGTGTGTGTGTGGGTGTGTGTGTGTGTGTGGTGGCGGCGGCTCAGGGGCTGGAAAGTCAGGGGGGCGGGGGGGCGAGGAGCCATGTGCATCATTCAGCAATGGATTGACATCTGAAGAAAAATAGCTGCAGGTCTAATCAATTTGAATGTGCTCCCCTGAGATACTACCCTGTGTGTGTGTGCGGCTGTGTGCTCTTGTGTGTCTGCGTGAGTGTGTTTGTCAGGTGAGGTGAGCAGCAGGCATCAGCAGCATTTCAGTCCAGTCAGCAGTGATCTTGCCAACCTCTGCACGACCAAGCTCATGAATAGATCAGTACTTTGTGTGTGTGTGTGTGTGTGTGTGTGTGTGTGTGTGTATGTGTGTGTGTGCGTGTACTTGCGAGTGAGGACCGGAAAGAGTTTTTAACCAACAGAGTGGAAACACTTTTGGAAAGTGAGGACATTTTGGCTTGTCCTCAAAATGTCTGTTTGAAGGTTCAGACTTGGTTTTAAGGGTTAGGTTAAGGTTAGCCATTTGTGTGTGTGTGTGTGGCAATGTGTTACTCACATTGTGGGGACAAAATGCAAGTCCCATAACGTAAATCATTAACTTTTATGGTGAGGCAAATGGTGGTTATGGTTAGGGTAAGTCTCCAGGAAGTGAATGTTGGTGTCACAGTGCCTTCATCTGCTCACCTGCTCAGCCAGTACTTTCCACTCTCGCTCCCCTTGCCAGCCACGCCCACCGGTCCACTCACCTGATCTTCATTTCCAATCAGCCCAGTATTTAAACTGCTCTCCCCACACTCGCTCAGCGCCGTCTCTTCTCCTGTTCCCTGGTAAATACCTCAGCCTTCTGTCTCAGACAAAGAGTCCTGCCCTGCACTTCCTGGTGCCTTGTTTGCCTGTGATTGTTTGCCGTTGGCCTCGCTAAACATTTCAAGAGGCTTTGAATCCACCTGAAAGACTGAACTGAGTCATATTTCTCTGCTCATTGGATGTCCTGCAGAGTCTAATATCCTGAGAGGCTTTTCATTGAAACTAGACTGTGGACAGAGTGTCTGTCCCTCCATCCCAGTCTCCCAAAGACTTGGAAACATTAAGGACACTGTGAGTCAGTCTCATGCGTTGGATGTTTCCGTGTGCAACGTGGTAGCAGCCCGCTGTCTGCTAACTTCACACGGCACGCTGCTTTGATAGTGGAGTGGAGGGGAAAAGAAGAACTTTGATGTTTTTTCACTACTTGCATAAATGTAAACAACACCTGAGCTGAGGTGGATCTCAGCACAAACAGTGGCAGAGTTAGCAGAACGGCAAAGGTTCACCGAGGCAGTTTGACATCAGCTTGCTTACTTTCAGTCCTCTGAGCTCCATGAGCAATATCACAACACAAAGCTGCTCTCCGTCAACAGAGCTGCTACAGTTTACAGTGAACCACACACACCCACTGGAAAGATAATAGTCACACTGAGAAACTATAAACCACTACATAGACTGTTAGCTTCACAATAAAGCTGCAAGGTGGGAGGAGATATTTTGGCGGTCCACTGTTAAAGACATTTTCAAGTCTAAGGTAGGTGACTAAAGGCTGGATCTTTTCTGTGGTAAAAAGTTAATGATACAAGCCTCTGTAAATAAAACATAAAAAAATAATTTAACTCAACGTTTAAGGAGCATTTTTGATAACAAGCATCAAATCACAGATCCTAAAATTCTGTAATTCAGTGTGAGTGGCTATCGGTGAGGAAAAGATCAAGCTTATGCTTAATGAAACGTCAGCAGGTGAGCTCACTACACTTCAGATTCTTGATCATTTATGGATTCGGCAACTGTCGCACATTGTTTTGTTCCCAATTACCACATGTGAAGCATTGTTAATGTAAATTGAACCTCTTCTTCTCTATTGCATCAACAGCTGAGGCTCATGGGTATTGTGTTATTTAGACCCATCATATCAAACTTACACAAAAAAACAAACCAAAATCATTTCCCTAAACAGTTGAAATATTATTGTCAGTATTGTGTTTTAAGTAGAATTACATTTCCAGGAGTCTCCTGTGCGTCTGTGTTAATGGAAATTGAGGCTATATCACTGAAATGGGAATTCAGTGAGAAAAAAAAAAGTCACATTTCAGTTTTCCATATAGCCCAGCAGTCAAGACTTCAGGTTCAGCGATGCCTCAACCACACATCTGCAGTCAGCTGGCTGTAACTTTGTTGAGGCGTTCAGCAGCAGAGGCAGCGGCATGAAGCCATCGTGTGTTTCAGTGTGTCAGACGTCATTTTGTGGAATCACACATTTCAGAATTAGATTTTCAGGTTGACTGGGGGATTGTTCTGCTCAGTCTGATGTGAAACACAAAATGCTGCTCGTTGTTTGATCGTTCCATTTGTTTGAGATGAAAGCAAAAGTTCAACTCAGAGTAAGTTGTTTTTGTTTTTTTTTTCAGGCATGCTGACTGACTTTGATCACTGCTGCTTGCTTTGGTAGATAAGAAAATGAAATCAACACCGACCTTGAAGCTCATTTGATGAAACGACTTTAAACAACAGGAAACACACTCTAATCAAAGCTGTAGTTAAGGATTGTCATCTTTCCTGACCTTGGTTTTGTCCTGGTAGAGCCAGAGCTGGTGATGTGGACAGTAGTTGTCCCCGTGGCCAGATATTCATGGTCCCCAGAGGATGGTCATGACTTTGGTGACCCTCTAACCTTTCTTGTAGATTCAAGATTCAAGATTCAAGAGTCTTTATTGTCATTGCACATGTCAATGAAATTTTCGTTGCAACCCCCATGTTAGATGGTAAGAAAGATAAGACTAGAAAGAGTGAATAAAATTAAGATAACTACAATAAAATAAAATAAACCAACATGCAATAAAAAAAATATTCGTGAAGCAATTAAAAATATAACAGAATGAAAATATACTTAGGCAATAAAATATACTAAACAATAAACAATAAAATATGGAAGTGAAATGTGCAAACAGAATAAAATATACAAGCAGAATAAAATATAAAATATACACAGTGAAATGTACCGACAGAATAAAATATGCCAATGAAACTGAAATGTGCTGATATACTAAAATGTATATAATTATAGTATATGTGTGTACATAAAAGTCAAGTACACAGAAGGTGCAGGTGGAGGTAGAGGTGTAGGTGTAAAGTGCGGTGTGCAGTGTTCACAGTTCACACAGTCTCTCACTGCAGTGAGGGGCTGCTGGGGGTGATAGCTCTAACAGCTCTGGGGAAGAAGCTGTCCCTCAGTCTGTTAGTGGTGGTGCGGATGTTCCTGTACCGCTTTCCTGATGGAAGCGGTACAAACAGTCTGTGGCCCGGGTGGTTGGGGTCCGTGGCGATGGATCTCGCCCTCTTTCTGACCCGACCTTCATATATAGAGTCTAGGACAGGGAGGGGGCAGCCCACGATGCCCTGTGCAGTTTTAATCACCCGTGCCAGTTGTTTCCTCTCCTGTGCCGTGCAGCTGCCATACCACACTGTCACACTGAGGCAGAGGATGCTTTCAATTGTGGCCCTGTAGAAGTTAACGAGCAACCGAGAGGAGAGTCCAGCCCGTTTCAGCTTCCTGAGGAAGAAGAGCCTTTGTTGTGCCTTCTTCACCAGGCGGGAGGTGTTCATGGACCAGGAGAGGTCAGATGTGATGTGGAGGCCCAGGAACCTGATGTTGTCCACACGCTCCACCACTTCTCCGTCCATGAGGAGGGGGGCGTGATCCGTCTTCCTGGACCTCCTGAAGTCCACAATGACCTCCTTGGTTTTCCCTGTGTTCAGCACCAGGTTGTTGGCTGAACACCACTGGGTGAGCTGGTGTATCTCCTCTCTGTAGTGGGTCTCGTTGTTATCTGAGATGAGACCCACTACTGTAGTGTCGTCTGCAAACTTCACGACTGTGTTGGTGGGGTGGATGGCAGCACAGTCGTGAGTAAACAGGGTGAAGAGGGCTGGGCTGAGCACACAACCCTGTGGCGTGCCCGTGCTGAGGACCAGAGGGGATGATGTGATGTTCCCTATTCTCACCACCTGAGGCCTGTTGGTGAGAAAGTCTCTGATCCAGTGGCACAGAGATGCAGGCAGACCCACCGTGTGTAGCTTCAGCGCCAGCTTGTCTGGGATGACGGTGTTAAAAGCTGAGCTAAAGTCTACAAATAGCATCCTGACGTAGGTGTTGGGCTGCTGCAGGTGGGTCAGGGCTGTGTGCAGGGTGATGGAGACAGCATCCTCTGTGGACCGATTCCCTCTGTAAGCAAACTGAAGGCTGTCTCGGTCCGAGGGGATGAAGTCTCAGATGTACCTGAGAATAATCCGCTCAAAGCACTTCATGATTACCGGGGTCAGTGCAACAGGCCGGTAGTCATTCAGGCAGGTGATGGATGTCTTCTTCGGTACCGGAATGATGGTGGAGGACTTGAGGCACTCAGGAACCGTGGACAGCTGCAGGGACAGGTTGAAAATGTCCAGGAACACTCCTGCTAGCTGGTCAGCGCATGTCCTCAAAGTCTTGCCTGACACCTTATCCGGTCCTGCAGCTCTGCGGGTGTTGATCCTGCTCAGGGTGGATGACACCTGGTGCTGCTGCAGGACGAGGGGCTGGTGCTGCTCCTCCAGCCGGGGTAGGTGTGTGACTTCTCTGCTGCCTGATGTGTCGAAGCGGGCAAAGAAGCTGTTCAAGGTGTCAGGCAGGGCGGGGTCGTGGCTGGTGAGCTGAGTGTTCGGCTTGTAGTCCGTTATGGTTCTGATGCCTCTCCACATGCTCTGTGGGTTGTTGTTCTTGAAGTGATCTTCAATTTTGTTTTTGTACTGGAGCTTGGCCTGCTTGATTCCTTTCTTCAGCTCTGCTCGAGCCCTGCTATAAGCCAGCCTGTCTCCAGATCTGTAGGCAGTATCCCGGGCTTTCAGCAGGGACCGCACTGTGCTGTCCAGCCATGGTTTCTGGTTGGGAAACACTGTGATGGTCTTAACAGGGAGGACAGCATCAGTGCAGAACTGAACATAAGACAATACAGATGATGTGTACTCCTCAAGGTCTGCCTCTTCTCTGAACACAGTCCAGTCTGTCAGTTCGAAGCAGTCCTGAAGTGCAGAGGAGGCCTCCTCAGTCCATATCTGTACTGTCCTGGTGGTCGGCTTTGTTCTGCAGGCCAGAGGCTTGTAGGCAGGAATGAGTTTCACGGAGATGTGGTCTGACATGCCCAGGTGTGGAGCTGCTACAGCCTTGTAAGCAGCAGGGATGTTGCAGTAAACTTGATCCAAAATGTTACTGTCTCTGGTAGGAAACTTTATGTACTTATGAAATTTGGGAAACACCGCCTTCAGTTCAACGTGATTAAAGTCCCCCGCCACAATCACGGCCGCCTCCGGGTTGCCGTTCATCTGCCCGCTGATCAGGCAGTACAGCTCCTCTAATGCTAACTTAGCATTAGCCCGCGGTGGGATGTAAGCGGCCACAATAACAATAGACGAGAGTTCTCTAACCAGCTTGAACGGTCGGCATTTCACCGCCAGGTATTCCAAATCAGGAGAGCAGAACGTGCTGACGGTGCGTGTGGCTGTACACCAGGCATTGTGTACATACAGCGCCAAGCCTCCGCCTCTGCTCTTACCTGAAGCTGCAGTCCTGTCCGCCCGGAACAGAGAGCGCCCCGCTATCTCCACCGCTGCGTCCGGGATGTTGTCGTCCAGCCAGGTCTCTGTGACAACGGTAACACAGCTGTCCATCCGGCGAGAGACTATCCTTAGACGGACCTCGGCGATTTTGTTGGTGAGAGACCTGGCGTTGGTGAGGAAGAGACTGGGGAGAGCCGGTCTGTGAGGGTTAGCTTGTAGCCTAGCACGCACGCCGGCTCTCTTCCCCCGCTTTTGTTTACGGTGCCTCCTCCGTCTCCTTGGCAGGTAGCACCACAGTCAGCAAAAATCCTCATTTGTTCACAAGAAATATTGAAATATTATGCGTATATTGTCATGAAATGGATGAGCACATTCGCATTCCCCAGAGGACTGAACCCTTTCCAATTTGTATGATCCACAAGAATGGGGTCAACATCCTCTGACCTCTTTAAAGAGCCCCTGAAAATATTTCTTTTGCTGACCTCAGTGGCTTAACTGGTCGCCTCGCTGCAGTGATGCAGGTGTTCTGCAGGGTGTGCCTCTGATATCGGTATTGGGTGTGGTTACAGATGCAGCAAAGCACACCTCTGACCACACCCATCAGTGATGCTGGTCATTATCACAAACGTGAGCGTGGGGCGAGTGTTGTAGTAAAAACATCTGGCACAGTAAACGCAGGTGTCGACCAGTTACATCCTGTGCTGCTCATTAAAAGTGAGCCAATAAGTCACAGATGATGAAAGTGAATATGTTTAACATCATTTTAAAGCCTTAAATCACATGAGAGCGAAGCATATAGTGCCATAACTGTTTATACTGATATGTCAGAGCCAATTTAAAGAGAGGCAGCAGAAGCCAGCATATACTTTATGTTTTCATGACAAAAATATACTTTCAGAAACCCCTTTAATAAGTGGAGATGAATTTCAAAGTGCCGGTGAAATATGCAAGGAGAAAAGGTGAGCCGCCTGGCATCTCAGACACCAAATCAAAGACATTAAAAGGGTCTCTCTGAATTTCCCAAACAATCTTAATAAATGTGAACGCCTCACAGAGGTCAACAGATGTGTCACATCTTTCAAAACAACAGCATAAATCACAGCATGCCGTGTCACTGCAGCCTGCTCACTGAAATTTGATTGATATAGTTTTGTTTTTTGGAAGATACATGCCACATTGCTCTCTGACAATTTTCTTTTTGAAAATACAAACTAACACACCAAAAAAAAAAAAAAATCGTGTGCCTTTTACACTCACATGCCAGTGAAAAGCAACCGTTACATAGCATGTGTTTGATGTTTAATGGATAAGGCAGGCGATGGTTTATTTTTTCTAATTGACAACACATCCCATGAAGCCAACAATGTATAGAGCCCATTCATAAGCATTGTCTGTGTATGAAATGCCTGATTTATCTCCACACGTTTGCATTGACACTGACAAGTTTATCTTCAGATAATTGCGCACATCCTCCTGCTGCTGTAAATACTCAGTACTGTAGCATACCAAATGTGTTTTAATCCATGGCTGAAAATAGTCCCTAGCAACATGGGCTGATTAACTTCCATGGGGCCCCTGGCAAAAAAGAGCTACTGCTGAATCGCTTTTTGCTCCCGATTCCTCCATCTGTGCATTGTGTACAATATTGCCATGGTGGAATATTACATGGCTCAAGCTTTGCCGTGTGCTAATTTCTTTAGAAGCAAATTAATTTAGGAATATGTACCATGTAATTATAATATATAATGTACTAGAAGTAGATTTTGATTGACTCTCTTCAAGAATTTAGTAGTGCACATTCCTAAAACGCCAAACAAAGTTTAAATTAATCACATTACCAAACTCGCTACACTTGCTACACACGTCTTTTCCAGCACAGGAGCTTCCCATAATCTGAATTTGTAAGAACCCATAATTCTGCGGCCTTACGTTCCGCCTTATGTTTTAAGAACCAGAGCATTCAGGATTATGTCGGATGCTGTCAAACCAGCCCGCTGCTGGATAGGATAGAACATAATCATTTTACAGCTCTTTTTTCTTTGCAAGTAAAATAGCTTGTTTGCGCTGCCCCACTGTTTGAGATGTTACAGCGGAAATGTTGCCATGTTGCAAATGAAGTGTTGCTTTTCTTTTTCCCAAAAGTACCTGGAACTTGGATTTAGTTTCACCTCCTTAGCAGTGCCAATATTTCAGTAACTTGCCATCAAAGTGCGGAGATGCAGAGAAAACAAAAGCAGAAGCTGCAACCATGGCTGCACTCTTTTAGTCTTCTTTGAGTAACTGTTGCTGTTTTGGGAAGGTATTTTCTCCTTTTTGAAAAATAAAACTAGATATTTGTGACCTGGTTTTAAAGATTTACATCTTCAGTATGAGTAAATTAATGAGGGCAGACAGAGAAGGGAAGTCATCAACTATCATTATTGGTCTCTTTATGGGATCTGTTGACAGTAGGGAAACATTGGCTTACACCTGTCTTATCCTTTAACATTTGTCATATTGATATTATATCACACTATACTGGGTGCAGTGAGAGCAACGCCTCCTGACATCGATAGTCTTAACAATTCTGCCCATCAAATTTATTTATCGGAAAAATGCTTTTTTACATTTCTCCACCTCTTTTTATCCCCTTTATCTCTTTCCGATCACAATCAAGTCTGCAAAGCCTGGAGATTTCTCTCGCTGTCCATATCAATCAGTCACTCCACCTCTCTACTCGTGCCTCTCTCTCTCTTCTTAGTTCAGATATGAAATATTAACCAAGGCAGGTTGAGAAGCAGTTGATCGGCTGTCCCTTCATTGATCTGCCTGCTCCTCTCAGCAATGTGTCCCATGCAGCTGGAGTTATACTTCCATTAAGCATTAGTAGTTTCAAGTGTATTTTTTTCTCTCGCTCTGTTTTTTTCTTACTGTATGTCCCCATTTCAGTCTCTTTTCTGCTGAACGTCCCTGTCTTTGTTAGCCCATGTCTTTATGTCATAAAGCAACATTTTGAAAGCGGTGATATTTCAATTCCAAAATTCAAACAGCTGTGTGCAACTCAGCCTTGCTGGTGTTAAAGAAGTCCATGTAAATGCAGGCCAGTGAGCACACATCTGCACTAACCTTGACAGATTCTTGCTACTGACTAATGGGGAAAGTCCTGCAAGAGCTTTAATAATTCTCTGTGGACCAAGACAATTTAAATTCTGAGTATGCCAAGCCTTGGACTCATTCAATGATTTATTTTCTTTACCTGCTCATCCCCTCAAAGGGGAATGGAACCCATTCCAGCGTTCAATAAGCAGGAATCAGGGTCAGACCCTGAACAGTGAATATACTAGATCACTAGAGTAACGGATTGCCGGCCCTTTTCCACCTCAAGAACTTTTTCAGGAACTGTTTTAGGAGCGTTACCTGGATTTTGACTGCATGAATTTAGTTCTGTTTTGATTCTTTTGCAGGGCCGCCTAGGCTCGGCTGATAGAAGTAATAGGTGGGCAGTGTTGGTGGCCCTGGCCAGATTGCACACGTCTGACATGATAGTTGGCAGGCCTGTCTATCTTAAACTGTGTGTTTGTGTTTGCTTGATTACAGAAAATGAATTTCCAATGGATTTTAATAAAGGAGTAATTTCTAAACTCGTATTCTAATTTATAGAAGAACAATTTGAAGCAGGGAAATTGGGAGGTAGTGGAGCAGAATTTTCAAGTTTGTTGCTACCCTGTGATTTGAGTCAATGGAGGGCTGATTGGTTTACCCTACAATAAATGTAAAAAGTCCTTCATCCAATGTAATCAACTCCATAACATTTCTTTCTTATCACTTTTTGAAACACAATTACAAAACGCTTCAGACACACAAAAAGATAAAAACAAATAAAAAAAATGTGTTTTTAGAAGCTGCTTGAAATAATAAAAGATTCAGCAAATCTGATAAATGGGGGAAGATGATCGCAGAGGGTTGGGACTAAAACAGCAATGGCACCATCACCTTTTGTTTTGCAGTGCAAGCGAGGGATCGATAAAAGGCTGAGATTAGAGGATCGGAGTGGTCGAGAAGCGGAATACAGATTGAGGACATGAGAAATGTAACCTGGGGCAAAGTCATGAACGGCCTTATAAGTAATCAACAGGATCTTGTAGTTTATTCTGAGTTTCACAGGAAGCCATTGGAGGGAGGACCGTAGAGTAGTCCTAGTTAATCGCTGAATTCTGAACTAACTTAACGGTTTAGAGCAGCTTCACTGAGACATGTGCAGGGGGAATTACAATAATCAAGGTAGGAGAAAATGAAAGAGTGAATTAATAGTTCAAGATCTATAGAACAACATACATCTGATTTTTGTGATAATTCTTATCTGATGAAGGCAGGACTGGATAAGATGAGTAATGTTGGTCAAAAGCCACATACTGATCTAAGATGATACCAAGATTCTTAGAGGGAGATTTGATATTTGAGTGAAATGGACCAATTAACTGATCAACTGCAGAGGAAAAGTTATCTGGACTAATTTAAAAAAAAAATCTTGTGTCATCAGGGTGAATGTGGAGGAAATTAAAGGACATCCATTCTGTTGTGGCAGCTAAGCAATCATAGAGGGAGGACAGTTGATTCAGGCTTAGCACAGAAAGAGGTTTGTGTATCGGTCTACAGTGATATGACACGTCTTGAAAGTGGCTGAACAAAGACCCATTAAAAAAGGACTGGTCCAAGGAGCGAGCCCTGAGGGACACCGCACAGCAGGGGAGCTGAGGAGGACACATTAAGTCATCTATTTGTCAAATCAAAAGTAAACAATTTTGAACCAGCTGTACCACAAATCTATCAAGAAAAATGGCGTGATCAATGTTGTCAAAGACAGACAAATCTAGTAGGAAGAGAATTTTTTATGACCCTTAATCAATTTCAGCAGTTGGTTATCAAATAATATTTGCAAGGATTTTGAATAAAATGGGTGGCTGTAATTCTCTCACTGGGATGGGTCTAGTGAGGGTTTTTAAGAAGGGGCTGAATGCTGGCAATTTTAAAATGGTTAGGAAACAGACCCTGAGGTGAGAGAGTGGCTGAAGATACAGAGCAAGCCGGGACCTAAGAGAGGAAAGATGGATTTTAGGATTGTTTTTAGGAATTCTATCTCATAGACTAGAGGAGAGACACATACGACATGTAGTGTTTTTACAGATCTGCAGGGAGATAGGAGTAAATCCAGACAGTGGAGTAGGATGGCTGAGTGGTGTTGGATAGTAACAAACCACAAAATTGGGCCTTAGACCATCAATCTTGCCTACAAAAAGATAACAAATTTTCACAGTCAACAGAAGATGAGGTGGGATGACATGAGGAGGGGAATTTGCAAGCTGGTTGATAGTGCTCAACAGGAACCTTGAGTTGAGTTTATTACTATTAATTATGCCAGAAAACTGAGCAGCTTGTGCATCTTTAATAGTCTGATTCAGTTTAAGCAATAGCTCCTTCATATGGAGGTGATGAAGTTCAGGTCTAGATTTTTTCCCATCTACTTTCAGCCTTCCTATATTCTCTTCTTTGTTGTCTGCTTTCATTGTTGATCTAAGGGGCTATATTAATAACCGGGGCAGCCTTGGTGAAGTGAATTGAGCTGAAGAGTCAAGAGCTGACGTACACAAATCATGAAACCAACTAACTTGGTCTTTAATATTGGTGACTTGAGTCGAGCTATTGGCCAGATTAGGAAAACGGCTGGAGAATGTGGGAGCAGACTGCTCATCAAGACTGGATTAAATGTTTCTGGGTTATTTTACTATGTAGTGTAGATGCATTTAAAGTAATATACGTTTGTGGTCAGTCTGATTATGATTAACTATTAGGAACCTATTATATTTAAGAACAAGAGAGGATAGTAACTGAGGATTGATTGAGAAAACCCATATTTGAGTTGGTGGGTCAATAAATGCTTACACAACAAACAAACATTATGTAAAGCCAATTACAAAACTATAAGATTCAAACTCATACATACATTATTAAATCCCCTCGTATTGATTTGTTTTACAGTCAACAGACACTTGAATCACATTAATTTGAAGTGAGGTGTTCATTCTCATAAACCACATTCAAATCATTACATCAATCATTACAAATGGTCTTGGAATTGTAATTGCAGTTTGCACTGCAATTGCAAGATATACAATAATTCCACAAACTATACATCCATGTTGTACTCATCATACAGTATAGCTTATATTGAATAAAGTGTCTGCTGAAACGTTCTGTTTTGCACCATTAAGGATTCTTATGCTTGCATTTATTTAATATATCTGCACTTCTATCTTGTGTGCTTTCAATATTTTTGCTATATATATACTATAACTTGACTTATTAGAAAAAAAAACCCTCATAGTAACAGATTTGCAAGAGAACAGTTTCTTGGACAATTGAACACAGTCAGAATTTAGAAATAATACCATTATTTTCTCTGCTATTTTTCCAGTGGCTGAACAACAAAAAAAGCAATTTTGATGGATGGACAAGATGCATGTTTGGTTGAGCCCAGCCCTGCCCGTAGCCACTGCCATGGTTCTAACACCGAATAAGTTTTTGCTCTGACGTTAGCACTTTTTGAAGGCCCAGACACTTTCAGGGCAGAGTTTGCAGGGATGAACAGCACTGGCTGGTTAAACACATGCTTCAAGACTGTCTAGCTGATGTGCATAGACCTCTGTGTTGCTGCTTTTCCATCATGCTAGTTAACATGACCCTATGTCTCTCAATCAAGCCACCACTTTGGCCCAGGTTGAAATATCTGCATGACTATTGGATGGATAGCCTGAAACTTTGTATTAACATTCATGGACCCTCTGACTTTGGCGATCTCCTGACTTTACCTGTCACCACAACAATTGGATGATTTGCCATGAAATTTGGTACACACATCCATGGTCTCCAGAGGATGAGCACTAATTATTATGGTGATCCCTTGAGTTTATCACTTAGATAGATAAACTGAGGATCTATTTTATCTCTGCCACCAGTTATCCACTTACCCAGTAAAAATCTCAGTATCTACTAGATGCATTGGCAAAAAATGTTGTAGGCCTACAGCCATTCATGGTTCCAGATGATGTGTCCTAATGTCCTTCCTGATCCCCTGACTTTTCCTCTCGCACCGCCACGAGGTTTGCATTTTTTGGTTTTGAGTGAAATGTCTCAACAACTATTGAACGGATTGCCATGAACTTTGGTGCAGACACTCGTGTTCCACTCAGGATAAACTGTAATAACTGTGGTAGTCCCCTATGTTTTGTCTAGCACCATCATGAAAGTCAAAGTTTGCCCAGTAATTTGGTTTATGAGAAAATACCTACAAAACTAATGACATTCCCATCAGCCTCAGCTGTACTTTGTGTTATGTGCTAATTACCCAATTTTAGAAGGTGAACACGGTAAACATTATTGCGGCGTGGCAACATTGTCAGTGTGAGCATGTAAACATGCTGACATGTTAGTATGCAGTTCAAAGCACTGCTGTGGTTTAGTAGAGTCCCTGGTGTGACTGTAGACTCTTATTCTTGTTAATTATTATCAGTCTAATTTGCCAAAACTCCACAGTTCCTCAGATGCAATGGAAATTGGAGTCAACTCAGGTACTCAAGGGACCTTGTCTTCCTAAGTTTAGATCCTGGAACTATTTGGTCCTTATATGAGAGAAACCAGGAAAACATACATGTAAACGCTGTACAGTAAAGCCCATTCAATTGACTTTGGGTATCCCTCTTGTTGTGAGGCCACATTGTTAAAATACTGAGCCATTAGAGCTAAATCACGCCACCTTGTCATAACCCCTGGGTGACCTCAGTATCAAGTGTTCAATTAACCCTCAAAAACAGCATCAGTTTCCAAGCCAAACCAGAAACAACCGATTCCTGCCAGTTGAACAGATGTGCTTCCCTGCCTTGATTTCCCTACTGCACCCCCAGAACTCATTTTAGTTTGAATATTGGCTAATGGAGAAACCATTTTCCCCTAAGAGGACCGCTTTCAAAGAAGTGTAGAAATTCAAGGAAGTGTAGAAATTCAAACCAGCGTGTTGTGGGACTACCCTATACGCTCCTGATTTACATTCAATCAGCACATCAGGATGAATTACAAATAATTCATACATATTGATACAAAAATTCCCAGCTCGAAACAGTAAAATATTTCTGAGAGTTAGATGACAAGCTCAACATGTCTGAGCATTAAGCATCAGCACGTTGTTAGCCTAGCTTAGCATAAACATTGGAGGCAGGGGAAACAGCCAACTTTGTTGTCTCCAAAGAGAGAAAAAAAGGCAAAAAACAACCCCAAAACTTAAATCTCACTTGTTTCTTTTCTTTAAGACATTTAAATGGGAGGACAGTGGGTTAGAAGGGTAAAATACATAAGAAGCCCTCGACAGCGGGAGGGTTGACAGCCGATTGGTGAAGTGAATCGAGCCACATCAAGGGAGACTCAAAAAAACCCAAACACAATCTGACGCCATATACAACAGCCAGGAGCTGCGTTTATGCACGGCATCCCAGAGTCTTGTTTGCTGCGACTAAACACCAAAGCCGCTGCTCATCTGTACCTGGCAACCAAGCTGTAGCATGAGAATTTGCATGAAGTGCAGGCCAGATGGATGTCAAATAGCTCCAACACGTGACTCCCCTAATACCACAAATGGTCATTTTTCGACATGTCTCCTAGAAAAATATTCATTTGTATACAATTGTGTTTTATCGTATTGTTGTTCGATATTTCTTGTGATGTAAAGTGTCCTTGAGTGTCCTGAAAGGCGCTTTTAACAAATAAAATGTAAAATGTATTAATTAATTTGCATTCATAGTTACATTGTGCTGATGAAAATAATTGCTGCTGGGATTATGCTCACAGTCAGTGTTTGTTTGAATGCATGAAACACTGCATGTTGTGTCCATGTTATGGAGTCGCAGGTAGGTGGTCGGGGTGGATGTTGGGCGTATGAACACCAGACTCCAGTGTTTGCATCCAGACTGTGGTCACGTTTAGAGAACAAAAGCATGTTGGTGAAGCTTCGAGGAAGATTGTGATTACTGCTGACTTATTTGTTTTTAAGAGACCTAACATTAACATTAACTGAGTGCTGTCGGCGCCTAAACAAACACACAAAAAGATGAATAATGCTCTAGCCACGACGAGTGGATGGTGCCTTGCAGGGTGGAAAACAAATCAAATACATGGTCAGTAATTATACGTTCAGTATCAACATTTTTGTAACTGGCCAGGAACCTTTGTTAACAACATTTCCTCATTATGTTACTACAAAACGTAATCCAGTCAGTATATCTATTTCCTAATTAGTTTTATATAAACATGATTTCTAGGAGACTGGACTCCATTTTTACAGTTTTGTTTGTGTATGGATTAAACAAATGAGATGCGGCATGTTGATTTGTTGGCTTTAGAGGGGCAGTCGGTGGATTTTGTTGTGTTAAAAAGGGATTATTGTGGTGCCTGTGACCTCACTCTTTTGATAAAAAAATGTTTGCTTGTTTTTCAAAAATAGCCTAATTTATCTCTAAATTTCTCTCAGTAACTCCTTTGTTTGTCATTACTGAGTCCAGCACTCTCTGTCACTTTCTCCTCTGCTCCATCTTCACCTCTTTTTCTCTCACACCGGTCTTCTCCTTCTTCATCCAGTGTTTTCTCCTCAGGTCTTCATTAAAACTTGATGGAGATGAGTGAAGCCAATAATCTTCAGGCCCCCTGAACAACCCTGCCTGAAATCAATAGGTTTGCTTGAAAAAAAAACCCAATGCAGAGTGAACAGGGAGGTGGGAGAAGGTCTGGTTTATTAAATATTAAACAGCCGGTCTCTGGGGAGACGGGGAAGAGTTGTGGTGATGCAGTGTCTGACCCAATTAGCATCTCCTGTTCACCTGCCAGGCTCCAACAGTGGCTCCACTCTGACTTTTACTCAACACGACAAGCCACTTCTGGGGCAGTCACACTCTTCAGGAGCATTATCCCCGCCGTCTTGTACACTAATCATGACATGATGCATCTGTGCCTGTCACACCCTTGAAGGAGGCCATGTTGGCTCGGTGAAATATCAGTCGCTACCAGCTCCACAATGATCCTGCCATTCAGGAGAGCCGGCTTTCAACAAGTCCTGATGAGACCCCTCTGGAGCGAGCTAATCGTTAGTAACGTTGTCTCAGCTCTTTGTGTTACTGATCACAGAAGCTGACTCATGATATTTACGATGCAAATGTAATGGTATTTTTATTTTTGTTGTCCCAGCAGTGGAACCTAGGGTGTGTTGTTCAAAGGGTTGTTGAGGTTGCATGTGGATATGTGCTAATATTTCTAGGCATGTTAACCTGCGCTGGGACAGTAAAGGTGCCACATTGACATATTTTCACGCCCAATTCGGCTCAAACGCTGACGCTGGGTCAAAGCCATTTCCACATTACTTGTCAATGTACTGGGTACCCCTTTAGCATAATTTTTCTAAGCCGTGGTCAATTTGGCACTAATAAATCCGGTTACACTTTAAAAATACAGCTTGCTGAGAACCATGATAAACACATGGTCAACACTTTGCTTTGGTTAAGGCACCACAATTCTTTGGTTAGGTTTAGGCAACAAAACTACTCCAGGCAGGAAGGCATGAGGAGTCACAGGTGGATCTTCACAAAGAAAAAGAGAAAAGATTTATTTGCAAAGAAAAATGAGTCAGTACATGAAGATCTGGGCTCATAAAAGAGGTCAGCTCAACATAATTTACGTCGGGCTATTATAACTTCAACTGAATGGAACTGAGCAGACTGAACTGACCTAACGAAGACAAAACAAGAACAAGCTGCACACAAAGGGGAACGAGCTGTATATACACTGGTTGTTGCATGTATTCCGATTGGCCACTTCCTGCATGCAGCAGCTCTGCTCCAGCTGCTACAGCTTTTGCTCAGGTCCGGCCAGGTGTCCCTCCAGCAGCAGCCAGACTTGAAACTCAAAAGGCAAACTAAACAGACAAACTGCAAAGTGACTGTACAGAAGCTAAAACATGCACACTGCAAATAGAAAGTAGTACTGTCAGCTAATGCTAAAATGTATGTATTGAAAACAAAAGCTATGTGTCATCCTTTATGTGTGTGAATAATCAAATGTAAAGAAAACTAAGGTGAGTGAAGGAGGGTTAACAACATGTGTGCAAGCTGCGTGACAGCAGTTGCAGCCATCACAGTCATGTTTAAGGAAAGATCATAGTTTGGCTTAAAATGATTATGTTGCTGATCTACATCACATCGGTACATGACACTATCGCTTACAAGAGAAATCAACCTCTTCTGATGCTTTCACACAGGACATGAACCTTGATCTCCTGGGTTAAAGTCCTGTGTTTGACCCATCTAAACACCCACCTCCAAAAACAAACCTTTCTCGTTCTTTATATAGTAGGGCATTTGATGCGCTGGGAGTGACAACAGGCTGTTTATAGAAGTCTTCGGGTTTCCCTGCATGCTGAAAAATGATGAGTTAGGAGTGAGAACGGGTTCGTCACATCCAAGCATTTACCTATTTTACCACTGTGTGTGAGACAAGTGGCCAGGAGGTGGAAAGCGGCCCTGTTTCATGACAGATTCATGACAAAAACGAAGGATGAGCTATTGTTGTTTATGGACCTGGTCCATTGCCTCTGCACTTCAGTATGGTGCCAGATGACAGTGACCCACCCCCCATTAAAGTGTCATTGTAACATGGGAGCCATGTCAGTGGCTGCCCCAGAAATGTTCCATAAGGAAAATCTTGGGATGGATTGTCTCTAGGTGGCCGTAGACCTGGTCCACCTGGTGGCGTCCCGACAGTGGCGAAGAATTTCTGCTGACCTTTCTTTTACTCTTTGCAAATCAAGAAAAATTAGTTTACCTTGAACAATTTGAATGAATGAACAAATGTAACGATGATTTGATATACACAGGTTTGATTTCATAAAGTCATCAGTTCAAAGTAAGCGAGATACCTTTGGCAGTAACTAGCACTCTAACTGATTACTTTCTAAATTCAGTAATTAAGTACCATTACCAAATGGCTCGTTACTTTTTATGTGGCCAGCTAAACTAGTCTACACTTACTGTTCATGCTGCCACGATTTCGATTCTAAATCAAAAATCTCTTGAAATAAGGGTCAAAGGTTTGTGGTTTTGCCAGTATTTTTTTTTCCAGATCATCCCATGTCCTCCAATTTCGCTCTCTGATTCCAGGCTCCAACACCATGTCCACGGTCTTCCACCACCTCAGAGACCTCCCCTGCAATGCAATGACCAGCAGCAACAGCTTTTTTATTTTTCTCTCACAAGTGCCAAAAGCAAAAGCTTCACCAACAACTCCTGCCTCACAGCAGCCCTACGGCTGCTCTGAGGGGACACGCTACGTCAAATCCAGGAACACATAGCAAACACAGGACGGTCTGTTGCTGTACCCCTCTGCCATCTACTTCCTCTTCTTCTTGTTTTTGTGTTTCTCAGTTTGTTACCAAACTCAGAATATTTAAGTCTAGTTTAAGTGAACAGGGTTGTGGTGAATTGTAAAGATAAACTAAATCAAGCTGCTGTTTGTGTAATGGATGTGTTTTTCAGTGTAAGAGCTCAGTTTTAATCAGCTCTGTTTTCATCGAGGATGGGCTCTGCTCTGTATCACCCTCTCTCATGTATATGCAGTGATAACTATTCAAACACTGTAGTTCAGTAGGCAGGTAGTCATTGGTGTGCGTCGCCTGTTATGAGACAGGAGCTTCCAGATGAATGAGTAAATAGCCTAGACTAATTCAAATGGATGAAAGACAGGAATGGGCAACAGATGGCAAAAGAAAGAAGCTGCCAAAACAATTCGCTGCACCTCCTTTTGTCTCCACCTTCTCCATCGTCCCACAGGCGAGGAGTAAGGATGGAGGTAGGAAGACGCGATAATGGTGGTGTATCATCCTTAAAACCAATATATTTCAGTTTGTTTCAATCATTCACTGAATATTTGAATTTCTATTTGATGTTTATTTGGTTTAGACAGTGCAATGAATCATTTATTGATCACCTGTCTCTTCTCCACCTGAGGTTACTTCTCCTGTCTCACACGTTGTCATGGAGATCATTGGGATTGCAGTTATCATTGAGATTGGGACACTTAATCACTTCTGACACACCTATATCAAAATTATGATGAAAAGGATGACTAACAAGGAAATGTTGCTGTCTGATAATCAAACTGAATTGCCACTACGTTTCACTGCTTTATTCTAATCAATCACTAACCAGTGGGGTATCTGTCCTGCCAGCATCACTTCCAGTCAGCAAAGCTGCAGCAGTAATTTGCTTTAAAGACATTATTTCTGATGTGGATTGAAGAAATACAGCTGAGTCAGTTTCATTCATGTTTGTTGCTCTGTTTGTGCCATTTTCTGCCTCAACTCTGTTTCCTAGAATTTGCGGTGGTGTCATGCTAAATTGCAACTGCAAAAATACGCTTGAGGAAAAGTAATGCTGCCCATCTTACCCTTGGATTACATAACATTGTTAATTAATGTACCTGGCAAGTTGCAAAATGTTGATACTGAACTCACCATTAAAATGTTCACTGACATTATATTCCATATGTTATCCTACAATATCCACTGCTGACATGCAACTCATGGCAAATACAGTATTATTACAGTTTTTAGGGCTATGTTTAGGCTCTGGCAGCTTGGTAAGGGTTGAAAACTGAGATAGTACAGCAAGCTTTCCTTGAGCAGCTTGCTTGTCTACCAGCTGGTTCTTACTTTATTGCTCCCTTGCTAAAATTAACAAATATCTGCTGATGAAAAAAATGCCAAAAAATGACCAGCCTTGTCTTGTGTAGATGCATTTATCAGGAACCACTGCAGTCAGCGCTAAACTTGGTGTCAAATACATTGTGCTTTGTGTATTCATACATTCTATGCAAGCTGAAGAACTTCCACACAGCTCTGCCACGTTGTAAGAGGGTGAACAGTAAACACTGAGGTTGATATTAATGAGATCAATGCCAGATTACATGCATACAAATCCCTCTTACCTCGGAAGGCAATCTAAACCTGGCACTAAAATGGGGGACTCCCCCACTACTCATAAAAACTACTGTATACAAAGGTAATTGCTGAAGGTAAATACATTGAATGGCTCTTGCAGAAAAAATGCAGACCAGGAATATTATCAAAACAGGGTTTGATTTAATGGGAATCTTAAGCATTTTAACTTTAAGGTTGGGGAAAGACCATGATGTTGGTGTAATGCAGATAAAGTCTACAGTGATTTGAACCACAAGACAACTGTGTTTACTTTGAAACATTTAATCAAAATCACAATATTTGACTAACCTTTACCAGTCCTTCTGTTGGCCAAACCTTACCACACACTGAGATGTGAGCCCCAGCCACAGTTTCCCATCTCTAACACCAATCCATCACACATAATTGGGAAAACAAATTAGTATTATAAAAACATGCCATCGCTATTTTTCTGGCTCCTGCCCCGGACGATGACACCCCAGTTCTTAATCCTGCCTACAAAACTCTAATTGGTTGTTTTTCCAGACAGAGAAATGGCCGTCAATAAGCACAACACTAGACCTATGTGCATCATCGAGAAATCTAGTTGTTCAATTGAAAGATCTGGAACCAGGCTGATGGGCAAGGATGAATAGACTTTGAGCTGAATGAAGGAAGCGAGATTGGAAATGTAAATCCTGCGAACAATTCCATCTTCTGTTTTCATGGCGCTTTAACACTCGGATGTCTTCTCAGGCCTCCGATTCACATTCATTTGCGGCTGCTTAAAAGATGAGAAAGGATCAGTCTAATCAAACAACGGTGCCCGTGTCCCAGCGGAGATCTACGTCTCTGCAGTGTGTACGTGAAAGCTCAGTAATTTCAATCCTCTTTAAATGGTGGTACAATAACAAAACAACTGAATGATTGCTAATAATTATTTCAAAATACATCCGACAAATACACATCTCCCTGGAAGGTTTTTCCTCCTGAAGTCTGACTCAACAAACAGCTCTGGGCCTTGGTGAGATGCTGTAAATAGCTACAGTATGTACAAAGTAAATGACTTGTAAGGCTGGGATCTCAGGGGTGTGTGTGTTTGTGCATGCATGAAACATGCACTGACTTTGAAACCCTGGGAGAAGCTTAGATGGTGGTTTCTTTTTCATTTTCATAAAGACGTGAACAAGAAGTGGTTTCCTGAATGGACCCCTAATGTACTCATCTTTTGGTTTCATCTGATGTGACATATTACTGTCCTGCAGCAGGACTGTATGTACACAGGATCTGCACATGCTGTGACTGAGCTGGGCTGCATTTACAAATGATCCATCATGTTGTGATTTGACAGTTGACTTCAAAAAGCAAAGCAAGCAAAATTACAAAGAAAAAAAGACCTAAAAGCGTAGGTGTATGTAACCTCCAACTTCTTGACACATGCCATTAAAATGCAACCACAATATGAAATGATTTGATTCCTCTCTTTCCTGCCAAAGCACAGATTTCCTCTCTTAATCTTTATACGCACTGAGAAATGACAGTAAACACCTTGTCTCGCTTATTCTCTGTCACCAGGTGTCCTGACAATTCATGACAACTGACAAGATGCTTCCTGAGCTGCTTGACACCTGACATTTGCAGTTGTTGCTCCTGGTTGGATCCTTTCCTAAAAGATTATTTGGGTTTCTGTACAAGTGCATGTAGAATTTAGAGGTTGTTGTATGCTGAAGCTGCTATAATCAATACTTTTATAGTTACAAATGAGTGTGCATAAGGGAATCATGTAGTAACAAACCCACACAGAACTATCATGTAACTTCCCCTTGGCTCTGCAGAGTGCTTTCGCTGCAGCTTTACTGTTCTGATTCACACTCACGGCTCTCATCTGTGTCATTTTTGCCCCCAGCTGGCAGCAGTGTTCGACAAAAAGCTTTAAAAACCCTCTCTACACTACCTGCCCAGCTTCAAACCGCAGACGGACAAAGTTAAAGACTATCTGATGAACATAGGGAGGCGTTTAGCAGGCAAAGAAACAGACATTTCTGTCATTGGTGGAGACCAAAACAGAGCCAAAAGGATGGAGAATACTGGGCTGACATTCATCAGGTGGACACAAGCATCATTCTAAATGAATGATAATGTTCCTGTGTGACTGCTGGGAGTGGGAATAAGCAACTGTTTGCTAACACATTCCCCGAAAGAACTTTATGAGGTGATAATAGCTGGGATTTCTGTCCAAATGTATTGCAAACTTTGCCTAATTATGAGAAAAGAAAAAGGAAACTGAGAATGAGAATTTTTTCCATCCACTACAGATATGTGATTATTAGTCAGAGTTAGCTCATCGAGATAAGCAGCAAGTGTACATATACCTTTGCAGAAGAAGAAGGCACATCAAGTTAATTAAGCAATTAAGCATTTCCATATGTTTTAATATGAGGAAGGTTGCATTAGATCTGTGTGGAGCAATGAGGAGTGGAAATAGCTTCTTCGTCCAGTTTGCCCTCTGTATTTACTCAGTTTGCTCTTTTCGACTGTTCAGACTAAAATATCTGTCGAGTCTGGGCGATTGGTTCTCGGCTGCGTTCAAACATGATTATGTGTGTTGTTGCTCTGAACGGAACGAGATCACTGAGGATAAATGTGTGTTGATAAAAACGTCAGAAAGCTTAGACTTGTCTCATATTTGATGTGAGCAATCGATCAGCTGCGGCCTTTAAACACTGAACGAGCGAGAGGGGAAAGGCTTGCAGACGGACCCACAGCTGTCTGGACCTCTGAGTGTATGATGGATGATACTCAACCTCTCAGTCCATCACTGAAACAAAAAGCTGCTTCGACATCAGTGTGACTCACTGCACAGACCCTCTTTTTATCTGCACACATGTCTCATCGGACTTCGGTCAGCGCTTCGTGCTTTGCCTCACGCTTGTTGCTGCTGCACTTCTTTTAAAATGCAGAATTTTACCTGATTTTATGCATCATATATAATCTATTTTTACCTGTATTTTATTATTTCATGCTGTGATTTGATGCTTTGATGATTTATTATCCTTGTTTTTATTTTCATCCCTATTATTATTATCAAGTGGGCTTTATTCTCCATCTTATTTTCATTTTTTACCTGTTTTTATGTCCATTCCGTATTTCTATGGAAAGCACTCACCTGGTGCATGTGATTTCTTGCAATTTGGGTATGAAAGGTGCTATACAAATAAAGTTATAATAATAATAATAATAATAATAATAATAATAATAATAATAACTATTATTATTATTATTATTATTATTATTATTATTATTATTATTATTATTATTATTATTATTATTATTTTGTCTACCAGCTGCAACCATTAACAAAGAGAAGCAGACATATGTTTACTGATATCTCTGATTTCTCACTTCATGTTACACATGAATGCATGTTTAACTGTTCATCTTTTCTCTGTGTATGTGGTGTGTGTGTGTGTGTGTGTGTGTGTGTGTGTGTGTGTTCTCCAGTGCTGAGCCCATGCCCTGTTGCTGCAGCCAGAAGGTGTCACTCCATCTATAAGGGTTTTGCTCAGTGTCTGATGGCTCTGGGCGACAGTCTGACGGATAACGCCCGCAAGGACGAAGACACACACGAGATACACTCCATCTGCAGGTCAGTGTGTAATCACACACATCAACACGCTCTGAAAAAATTCCAAAGCACTGAGTCAGTTAAATAGGAAGTCTGCAGAGTTTCAGTATTCAAATATGCATTTCTAAACCCCACAGGGCAGTTAGGTCAGTATTAGTGAGTATTCAGTTACTTCAGCAGAGAGGGTTTAGAAAACAAAGACTGAAGCTCTCTGGGGAAAGAAGCACACATTCTCTGAGCTGGAACTGAGTATGCAAGGCTTTTGGAAAGAAAAGTGTAGACAAGCATTTTACAATTCCACAAAGTCATTCATTCTGCTATCTGATATCAATAGGGCACGTCCTGACTGTACATCTGTACAGTACCACGGATCGAAGTCTCGGCTCTCCAATCCCTCACTGTTCAAATGTTACAAGAATAATATTTAATAAATAGCTGTGTGTGAATGACAACATTAACAGAGACACATTAGTAAATTTACCTTTGACAAATTGGACCACTGCATTAAAGTTTCATGACTGTTGTAAAGGAGAATGTGCTTGTGGTGTATAAAACGTCTACAATCATAGACAGGGGGATTCATCAGAGACGTCTGATGTCAGATGGTAGTGATGATTATAATGATGATGATGATGATGATGATATTCTCTGCTGGTTTTCAAGGTTTGGGTCAGTCAGTCTTCAGCAGAACTCTTAGCGAGAGGTAGCATTGAAAACAGCTACTCACATTAGTAGGTTGTTGCTTTGCAGTTCAATAATTTCAGTGTTGTAGGTTGTCAGTGTATCCTTTGTTATTACAATGATATCACAGTTTGCTTTTTTTTATTTATTTATATAGCACTTTTCAAGGCAGTAAATACAAAGTGCTTAACAGTTGATGATAAAAATGCTAAAATGATGATAAAAATTAGTTCAGAGCTAAAAAATAGCAAGTAAAAATACAATTTATAAAATGCAAACAGATACTCAACAATCAAAGCAATATGACAAACAAAACAGAAATTCCAAGACTAGTAAAACTCACATGTTTTTCACATTGTAGTCCAGACACAGCTGACTGTGAGGGGGAGGCAGTTCCATAGTGTTGGAGCTAAAATGGTAAAAACACAGCCTGGATATTAAAGAGCAACTGGTCAGAAGATCCAAGTTACTTGCTTCAACGAAAAAATTTGATGACAGAATTTTGATTTGCAAAGCTCTGAGCCAGTGCTGAACTGATTTTGGCAGCATGTCTAAATCAAAACTCAAGACTGAACCAAGTTCTTAATGTAATGGTCAAAATTCAGATTTGAATCAAACATATGGTTTTCTATTCCCTGCTAGATGCCCAAGATGTGGACTAATACACTTTGAAACTGTCTGGGCTAATGACAATTTCTGTTTTGTCCGTATTCAGCTGCAAAAAATTCAGTGACATCCAATCCTTGATGGCAGCAAGGCAACAGTGCAGATTATCCAGATTTTTAAGCTTGTTGGATTTAAATGATACATAAAGCTTGGTGTTGTGCCTAACTTGTGTCTGTATAACAATGATAGGCAACAATGCGAAACTGAAGCACAGTATGACTGAGAGCGTATACGTGCTGAACAAGATGGTACCGAATATGAGACAAGATAATCAATAATCAGCCTCAAAGATCTCTTTGTAAGATATGAGGTAAACCATCTTTGCTAACCCAGTGCTTTAGTCAGTCCAGCAAGAAGGTTTGATTGACGTTGTCAAAGACGGCAGATAAGACAGTACTGAAATGGAGTCATGGCCAAAGTCAGTATTCATAGAATATTGTTAGTGACTCTCAGCAGAGCAGTTTCAGGACTATGCTGCTGGTTAAAACCAGACTGAAAAGGCCTGAAAATGTTAGTTTTGACACTGATGTTAAAAAAAGCTAAACACTGCACCTTTAAATGGAGTGATTTTAACCTCTACTATTAAGTCCTCACTTTGCGTGCAATGAAATATAAACTGAAAGGATACTGTAGCTGTTGTTCATCTCACCTCACCTAAAAGATGATAAAAACATTTTTGGACATATTTGTGGAAACAGCGTTGAGGATTCAGGCCTCTGGGTGCCTGTTTCCTGTGACAGCGGTGACATTTGAGAGCCATAGCCCTGTAGGCCTATAGCAAACGAATGTCGATTCAAAACCTTTTTCCCTCTTCAGTTTGCAGAGGAAGAAGGAAAAGCTGCCTGGCTCAGATGGCTGATTTGACAGACGCTCTTCAGCGGGGCAGGTGGAAGTACGAAAGTTTGCTCAGTTAATTATTCTGCCAGAAAGGTGGTAAATATAGCTCAGAATCGCAGAACTCGCTGTTTTACTTCCTGCATCTTTAAGCCATAATCCTACTGAGCGTCACATGCTGTGGTGTTCAGTAAGGAAAAGGAGTGTACTTCCAAGAATAGGACTGGTGGCTATTTATGGCAGCATCAACAGAGAATGAGCCATTCACAACTTGAACCAAAACATAGAAGTGGATCAAAATATGAAACATATATTTCAAGAAGTCAACACTTTTATCAAGGTCACCGTAAATGAACGTGTTAGCTTTTGTTTATGTTCATCGTCATGAACTCAACATGCTTTTACTTTTTTAAAAATGTAAAAATTCCAAAACATTATACAGCTGCCATCTCATTGTCTTCATTTTAGCATCTTATAGGAACAATTGTTCTGTCTTCATGCATCCATACATAACTTTTATAATATAAGATGGTGAAATGCATCAATTATTCAATGACGATCAATATATCATACTTTCATTGTAAAAAAAACAATTTCTCCCTTCAAACATGCTATAATGAACTCAACACAGTCCTTCCATACTGTCCTACATGCTTCCTGAGCTCATTTGCAAAGATAAACTGGCAAATGCTTTTCCTGTGCTCACTTCATCCAGCCTTTGTTCTCGTGACAGACAGCTAAACTTTTCAGGTGACTTTGAAGTGACTGTGAAAACTCTGCCAGTAACATCAGCACTCCAGTCACAAACTGTCTGTGAGTCGCAGCGTGAAAGTGGGTCCACTTGATCACTATCCCGGCGCTGTCACCTCAGCTGGGTGGAGTTTGTCATCAAATTAATGTAAAATAAGCACATCGGTGACCTGGCTGTACGCGCCAGAGTTGTTGACTAATCAAGTGAACCCAACGTAAAACCGGATGCTACAGAGCCACCACAGTGTTCCGTGGGGGGGCATTAATATGTACAGTACATTTCTACACCGGGACAATTCAAAGTGTTTTACTGAGTAACAGATACAAACGATAAAAGACTTAAAAGTAAACATGTTTAGTTGAAACCAAGTGAAATAGAAAGATAAAATAATACAACAAATACTCCTACAGTTAGAATGAAGGCTGTGTAAAAGCTAAGCTGGAAAGGCTTTTAGCCATTAGGCTATGATGGCAAGGTGAAATAAGGTTTTTAGCTTTGACTTAAAACTGGTCAGTATCTGGGCATGTCTGACATCATCTGGGAGGTTATTCCAGGTCTGTGCTGCATAACAATAAAACTGCTTCACCATGTTTTGTTCTAACCCCTGGGGACAGCCAGAAGGCCACTCCTAGGATTCCTGAGGGTCCTACAAGGTTCATACAGCACAAGCATGTCAGAGATGTACTTGGGTCCAGAGCCAAGGAATGATTTGTAAACAAACAGCAAGATTTTGAAATCAATTCTCTGAGCGGCTGGTAACCAGGGTCAGGATTTAGACCTGCTGTAATGTGGTCGTATTTCCTATTTTCTGTCAGGTCCCTGACAGCAGCGTCCTGAATAGGTTAGTTATAATCAAGTAAGTCATAATAATAGTTTCAGTGAGAATTTAGTTTGAGTTGTCTAAGAGTGTTTTTTTAAAGCCCTGTGAAGAGACGGTTGCAGCAATTCACTGATTTATGTCTCATCTGTCAATCGTTGTTCAGCAGAAATATATAAAGTATGTGCAAATATCAAGTGTCCATAGAAAGAGAAGCGGTCGACAGAGGAAAAGGAGTGATCTCTTACAAAACTGAAGTTAATGATCACTAGTTCCTAGCTATTGTTATGATAACTGAATGCTAACAAACCTTGACCGAACCGTGCACAGCCATGCATAGTTAATTTACTGCTAAGTGAAGCAGCATTAGCCTACCTTTGTGTGACTGTATGCTGCCACCTGTCGTGTTTTGAACCTTAATCGATGTGAGGTGTGTTTTGTGTTAGTTCAGCAGCTCTTCTTGACACCTGCAGTAAATAGCCAGAGGTTTGCGCTCTTGATGTTACAGTTACTGAGTAACAGTGATTTTATGTAGCCTCTCACTGTGTAACACACAGCATGTTATAGCCTACACACAGTAACTGGTGAAATGTCTGATGTTTACTGCCTACCTGATGTCTCTCCATCTACGTTAAAATGAGAAAATGTTAGAGCTGTAGTCACACATTTACTCTGTCCATAGGTCCTGCACTCACAGCACCTCAGCGTGATCTAATTTGTCTTTGCTTGTTGGTCGTGTGATTGGCTGTAGCTGCCCACTATACAACAGCATGCACAACGTTGAAAGTGAAGTTCCATGGAGTAACAGCAAGTTGAACAGGCTGAGACTACCCAGCTAGATGGGTAGCTGCAGGGTCAACAGCCAGGAACCACCATTCACCAATGTTTTGCCCATTTAATCCAGGAATGTCTCCTGGTGGCGGAACAGTAACAGGGACGTCTCCCTGCCAACTGATAGGTGTTACACTCCCCAGCACTTGTCTTTCCTCTTCAGCCAGAGCCAAAAGCTCACCTTCTCTGCCTCCTCCGCTAGCTCTTTCGTTGCCTTCTTTAGGTTTCCTCCAGTTACTCCTGTGTCCCTCAGCAGGCATGTGGTTGACAGCCCCACGTAGCCTCTGCATCCGACCTCTACTGGATAGATGGTGGTCTTCCAGCCAGCCTTCCGGCACTCAGCAGCCAACTCTGAGTACTTGGCTATCTTTCGCTCGTAGGCTGACTCAATCCCCTCCTCTGCTGGTATTGTGATCTCAATGAGGAGCACAGATTTTGCCCTAGTGGACCACGCCACGATGTCAGGGCGGAGAGTTGTGGTGGTGATCTCGACTAGGTAGCCCGAGCTGCCTGTCAGGGTTGACTCTCATGTCCCACTCCTGGCCCGGGGAAAGCGGCTTAGGTGTTTCCCTCAGCCTGATGTTTTTTCTCCCGCCAACTTCTGTAGCAAAGTTGATGTGGTTGTGGTTCGCTGCTGCTGGTATCCCTTTGCGGTCCTGTCTTCTTCCCTCTAGCACCTCGGCTAGCTTTCTCAGGACCTGGTCATGGCGCCATCTGTAGCGTCCCTGGGAGAACATGATCTTACAGCCTGACAATATGTACTGGAGGCTTGCATTAGGGGTATTGCAGAGTGTGCAGCTTACCTCACTCCTGAACCACTGGTGAAGGTTCTGAGGACCGGGAAGCGTATCATAGGTAGAGCAGATGAGGAAGCTAAGCCTTGCCTGCGGGATCTTCCACAGGTCTGACCAGGTGATTTTTCGGTTGGCGACTCGATCCCAGGTCGTCCAGTTCCCCTGTCAGCCCTGCGACACAGCCTTGATCTTGTAGTGCTCTTCCTCCATTCTCATCACCTCCACTACCACCATCCCCTTTCTCTCTTTGTGGCTGGCCTTGGACCAGAACCGTAGTGCTACTCCACAACCTAGCCCTGCTCCTCCTGCCTGGACTCTGCCCACATTCTCTTGGTGTTGTAGCCAACTGATGGCTTGGTTAACCTCAGTTTGGGCATTCCAATTCCAACCTGTCAGGGCCTTGGCTTTCGCATCCCTTACCGACTGGTCAGCGGACTCCCTCAGCTCGAGCACGAGCCTGGTCTTTTCCTGCTTGTAGCCCAAACTGATTGACTGAAGCAGCAGCTGGAGGGTGTTCCTTCTGACGAGGCCTGTGTCAGAGAGGCACCGTGGCAGCCCAAACAACTTTCAGATGAATGAGTTGGCTTTCCCATCCATCTTATTTGTGGTGGAGGAGGGGATCTCACTCATTTCAGCGGCCACATCACCCTCCTGTAGAGCGTGAATTGATAACACCAGACCATGATCCAACAGTACTAAAACAGACTCATTGTTCAGGCAAATATCATTTCGTAACATTATGAGTGCAATCTCAGTGCCGTGATAGGGCTGATATCCTGACTGAAGGTTAGTGAAGCAATTATTTAGTGTTGAAAATTTGAAGTTATTGATGAACAACTTTTTCACTAACTTTACCAAAAAACAGTAAGTTTGATATAGGTCAATCGTTAGCAGCTACAGTAACATAAAGACTGTTCTTCTGTAGGAGAAGCTTAATGATTGCAGTTTTCAAAGCCTTTGGAAAAATGTCAGATTAGAGAGAATTGTTAACGAGCAGTATGAGGTCTTTCTCCAGGCTCCTCAAAACTGTTTTAAACAACCTAGTGCATAAAACATCAAGGCAACAGGTGGACGACTTGAGATTGATGGCAGCTTCTTCAAGTGTTTTGTCATCAGTGGGATTAAATTGTGTCATATGTACCAACAACACTTTTATATTTGGCAGTGAGGAGTTAACAGCATGTCTGATGCCTTAAATCTCGTCATTAAAAAAAGAATCAAAGTCTGCTCATTCATTCTACATTTGCTCGTAGAAACTAGTTCTAGTAGTAGTAACTAGTAGGGATATTGGGACTGGAGGACTGGTTAGCCTGGCAGTGGTAGCAAATAAGATGCATGAATTGTGACTGGTTGTTGATCTCAGAGAAAAATGATTGCACAGCACCTTTCAAGTTCAGAACATAACTACATGATTTTCTTTATGGAGCTCAAAGTGAATCTGGCACTCCCTTTTTTAGGCCCTTGCGGCCATGTGCTTATTAGCAATCAATTAAAGCTTAGCAGGAGTAATGACATCAATTACATTCAATGCTTCCTTTGAACTGAAAGTATTTAGTAGATCATCAACATGTCGCCTGCATTATGTATGTGTTCATTAATGACCCATAATGAATACATAGAGTTAATTGAAAGCATGTCCGTAAAAGTGGAGTATTTTATTTGCCGCTATATAAATATACATAGAAGGATAAAATCAAGCTGGTAAAAAGTTCTAAAATCATTGATTAAAAGTGACCTGTTACATATTAAATAGGTTTAGTTTTTGCTTGGTTAGAGCAGGGCCTGAGAAACTTGTCTTACATGGAATGTGAATCAGATTTGTAGGATTAGAAGATTTTCCTGTGACCTGCTTATCTAGTCTTTGTCTTGACACTGTCGCTAATGTATCTGAGGAGGTTGTTCTCCCCCAGGGGCCCAGGCTATAGGATACAGGCATGGATTAGTATGTGACATAATGTAAATTAGAGAAGTTAACAGCTTTACATGAAAAACCTTTAGCGATTCAAATTCATGGTCATTCACATGTCCCCCTGTCGCGAGTGGATGTCACACCCGGGCTTTCTGTTCATGCTATTTCACCACCTGCTGAGTCGTCTGCAGCTCATTAGTGTTTGTCCTGCATTACACAAAGGAAGACCTCTGCACAGTGTTCGCTGTCTCTCCTTCACGGGTCTTATTGCAGCAAATGACCAGACTGTGAAAACAGCAGCGAGTAGTAACCTCAGCTCTGTGTGCATTGACTTATGATAAGAATCATGACATGACGTAACATAAGGAGTCACAAAGTAACGCAGGCTGTGCTCAAATCGCACACGCATCCCTGATTCGAAAAAGGTTTGGACACTGTGTAAAACCTAAAAAACAACAGAATCAGTCATTAGCAAACAAACTGTGTTTGCAGACAACAGTTTGAGAAGTGTTTCTGAGTTCATGTAGTAATCTCCTTTTTACACTGAACGACTGAGCCTTTCCAGGATGCTCCTTTCATCATGATACTATCACCTGTTGTTAATCAAGCAAACACCTGTTTGGAACATTCCACAGGTAAACAGGTTCCCAGTCTGCTGTTGCTCCTGTCCCACCTTGTTAGAAACATGCTGCTGCATCAAATTCAGAATAAGCAGATATTTACAAAAATCAATGAAGTTGACGAGGTAAAACATTCAATTAGTACTGTTTTCTATTTCTGTGTCAAAAGGATTAGCAGATGATTACATTCTGTTTTATATGTTTTGCACAGCAACTTTTCTGGAATCAGGGTTGTAGGATTAAGTAACGGTGTTAGTTGCCTGTGTGGCCTTTAGAATTCAAAGGAAAAGTTTGATATTTTGGAAAATACACTTTTTCCTGAGAGTCAGATGAAATTGAAAAAAGAGAAAACTATTACCTCTCTCATGTCTCTTCACTAAATACGAGGCTACTGCCAACACAGCTGCCAAAACAGCTGGATAACTAAGTGTAGTACAAAGACTGGAAACGAAACCAGACTACCAGCAACTCTGTCTCGTTCTGTTTTTTTAATATGTACAAAAAATGACTCTGAAAAAGGCAAAAATGCTGTTTTGTGCTGGGTTGTGTATGAGGGGTGTTTCCTGGTCTGGACACCAGGGAACTACTGGTTCCAACCAGGTTCGAGCGATCTTTGCATCAAGTAAATCAGCCGCTGCCAATAGCTTCAAGTTAACATACAGATGAAAAGTATTCCAATCTAACTCTCGGTGAGAAAGTGAATAAACATATTTCTGCAAAACGTCGACAAACTATTGTTAGTGCACAGTCAAACAGATATTGAACCAATGAAATCACCAGTAAACCAAATGCCTTCAGGAGAGCGCTGATACAGGGAGTGCAGTTTCTGCAGAAAACTGAATAAAATGTCTGGTAATTTCTTTGGTGATGACAGTTTTGACCAAATAAACTTACAAGTCAAAACAAACACCAAGGAGGAACAGATTCCTCAGCAAGGCTGAATTTTAATTCCAGTTTGATTTTACCTTTGAACGCAGCGCTGCCCCGTCTCCTCTCCCAGCATATCTTCACTCTGCAGCTCTCGTTTTAGCCTCTCATTGTTTGAGCTGGAGGCCTGATGACTCTGATTAAAGATGCAGAGCATCTCTCACTTCCTTTTCTCTTCTCCACCTTTTCCTTCTCCCACCACTCAATTTCTCCATATCCTGTATCTATCCATCATTCCTCCCTCTCTCTCTGTCATCGTCTCACTACTCTATTTATACGTACCTCTACCATCCATCTTCCTGAGAAGTCGTATTCTCTCGACCAGGGAAAGGAACCATAATGTGCGATGGGTCTTAGAATAGGATCGCTGATCTTACATTGCTGTAAGATCAGCGATCCGCAGCGATACAGAGCCAAAGATGAACTCCTGAAGTAGACATTATCATCACAGCAGTGTACTCAGATACTGGGAACAACAGAGAATGCACTGCTGACACTGCTGACAGGTTAAATAGTTATATATATATATATGACATAACAGGAATTGTGAGCATTTTTTTTCTCACTTCATTATAAATGAGGCTTTTGCAAACTAAAGAGCATGATCAGGCAGTGACAGCAAACATGCTCTATATAATACAGTTTACACACACACACACTGACACACACACACACACACACACACAAACAATGTGCTAATTGTATGCTGCCAGTAGTCCTGATATGGCACATGCAGCACAGGAAACAGAACTGCTGCATTGAAAAGATATTTTCCAATATTTTGTCTCGTCTCTTATGATGAAGAGAGATTTTTGTAAAGTTTAGATTTTTTAAACTACATGTCAATCTCGTCTTTTTTCATTACCAATGTTGCATATTGATAAAGGGAATGGAAATGCTGGAGTATTCTGGAGATAATAACTAGCATCCATTATGTGTTACTGTCACCACCCATTTATGTCTCATCTGTCAATCATTCATCAGCAGAAATGTATAAAGTATGTGCAAAAATCAAGTGTTCTTATAAAGAGAAGCTCTCAACAGAGGCAAAGGAGTGATCTATTACAAAGCTGAAGTTAATGATATGGTAGGGTTATCTAATGACATGCTAACTTAATGCTAACAAAACATCAGCTAATCATGCATAATTCATGCTAGCATTGATTTTGAACATATAAGCAGGTGGAAATTAGCATTTAGCTCAAAGCACCACCACCTTAAAAAGAGCTAGTTTGTCCAATCTGTTTTCTGACCTCGTTGGAAGGCAAAAGTGTCAATAGCCCGGCCACACTTGAAGGCGGAGTGAAAAGCCGGCCATCATAGAGAGGGCGGACATTGTTTAAATATAGGAATAAAAGCAAACATTTTCAGACAGTCTGTCCTGGAAGGGATTTAAAGTGATGCACTCATGAGATTGAGGGTCAAACCCTGGCTCCTTCCTCGGCTCAGCCCAACCACAACGTGCACTGGGTGCGAACGCCGGATTGTCGCTTTCGGAAAGTTACGAGAATTGACAGACACAGACCCACGGTCCCATCCTGGGAAGAGGATCTGAAGCTGTTCAGCCATTCAACAAACATGTCTGATGAAGCACACTGACTGTCAGTCACCGCTCCTCTTTGTGTGATGTGCGCATCGGTGTGTATTCATGTTAAACATTCTTCTTTTCAAGAGTTTAGAAACGCAGTTTAGATTACAATAAGGGTATCAGGATGGTTCAAGGAAATTTCCTCACAAGTAGAATACTGTCTGTGTGTGTGTGTGTGTGCATGTGTGTGTGCATGTCACCCTGGCCCTGCAGCCCACCCGTGGTACCCCTCCACTGTTGTTAAGTCTATTCTGTTCCTTGAGGTACCAATTAAACTACTAATCCTGCAACCCAGCCACCTTAGTGAGAGTGTTGCCTAATACAGGGACATAAGAGCTCACACGAACACACACACACACACACACACACACACGCACGTCGACATACACACTTCTCCCCAAACTACTCTCTGTGTCCTCGCATCACTTCTTCTTTCTCTTATTTTTCAATCTCTCCATCCCTCTTTGCTTCCCTCTCTCTCTCTCTTCCTCCTCTCTGTTTGCTCCCTCTTTCCCTCCCTCTTGTCTTCCTTCGCCTCCCTCCATCCCTCCGCTCTCTTTTCCTTTTCAGCTCCCTCTTTCCACTCAGGAACATGGTTTTAGCACTTCTATCTGAGCCACTTAATGAGGAGGCAGCGCGGCACTCCCCTCTGAAGATCTGCGAGCACATGCGCACTCAAACATGCACATACACACATGCACACCACAGCGTAGTCTGAATAAGAGGCTATGATTTGCATCTAGGCCAAGGCTGCTCCATTGTCAGAGCGCTCCCAGGAGTTCAGCGCTGCTTTTATTCCTCATATTCACAATAGGTATTATGCAGTCGCAATCATTCACTGTGGATCCAGAGGAGGTGAGGTGAAAAGGAAATATTTGGGGCTAAACATACAGAGGATTTAAGCACAATAGCATTAAACAGTAACCTTTTGCTGCAGCTTTAAACAGAATGGGGGTGGTTTTGATTAAAAATAGTTGCCACTTTACATTAAGGCAACATAAAGGGTTTATAGGGCATCACTAGCACTAACTATTTATAGTTAAAACCACTTGTTAAAGCTTTGAATATTAGCAATAAGCTGTTATCATGACTTATCCTATATAAATAATAAGAAGGCTTGGGTTGCCAGGTTATGAACACCTACATCAGTACAGCTCCCCTACATTCACTGTACATCAGATACATTTACAGCAATAAGATACACTGCAGTTCGAAGCTGATTTCATAAGAATTTGATATTTTATATATATTTGATAAATAAGAAAAAAAAAATAAAATTGCCTACTGCATCAACAATAGTAAACAGAGACAGTGATACACTTTTTGGCCTCTCAAAGGCTTTCTTGCTGCTGACTCAGTTTCATCCCTCTGAATGTTGGAGGATTTCCAGTAAGGGCGGCAGCAGGTACAGATGACGTTTTTTGTTGAGCTACGGGAACAGCTTTTTCAGAATAGTGCTCTTTTAAGTTGCATAAATCAACCCCATGCATTTATTTACAACAAGTTAGGTTGATAACTTTTCAAGTGCTGAGAAAAAATGACCCCCCAAAAAACCCAAGAAAGCAACAAAGTCTGAGACGAAGACCTTGATGACTATAACACAGTGCTACAGGCAATTAAATCCCCAAAACAATGGTGAAAATGGAAGAAAAGGCGATAGCCCAGTCGGCAGAACTCCAGGCTGTCCACATTCAGAGGGAATAACAAAATGCAGTGGAACAGGTTAATAAAAGAATCGAGGCAGCCGACGGCCGAGTATCTGAGCTGGAGGCTGAAGTTAGCAGACACTCAGACTCAGTCACCTCAGTGCACTCAGATGTCAGCAGTATGAAGAAAGAGCTGGACACTGCTCACGCTGTCTCAAAAAGCCTCCGACCATGGACCGGGCACTCCGCACTCTCCATAGAAAACAGACACAACCTTCCACCGCTGGCACAAACAGCCATTATTTCTCGAAAAAGCCCCTGTTGAGGAAAGCCGTAGAGATGCAGGACTTAACTTGTGAGTAGAGAATGGGCAGCCTTTACTGAGGTGAGGGGTCTGGTTCTGGGCTGTGAAGGAGTTCACTACCTGAGATACCGAGCAAGCGAACAAACAGGAGGCAAATTTTAAGGATCCAAAACTAGCTGAGGAGTTCGTCCTGGAGAAGCTGGTGCACAAGGGTTCATAGTGGACAGTCGCAATCTCAACGAGCTGAAGAACGCACGCGACACACACCGTGAACAATAAGGGTGGGTGTATACAGAGGCTACCTTCTACTTTAACGTGTTCAGGTTTGCTTGCATTTCCCATTTGATTTGTTATTCTTGCTGGCAACACTTAAATGCACAAAGAAGAGTGGAAAAGAGTTGAGGCAAGCTGCACCACAGGCAGTGTGGGTGTGTGAGTATATGGGACATTTCATTGACACGCTCAGGAATGTTTTACTCTCCATCTGAAATATCTTTGATATTCTTGCTGCACAAAGAAGAGTGGAAGAGAGTTGAGGCGAGCTACCTCACGGACGTTATAGGTGTGGGAATACATTTGACATTATTATTTCATTTTGTTGTATTAAAACATGTTCAGGACTGTTTGGTTCCACATTTGAAATATATCTGGTACTTTTAATGCCAATGTGTGCAAAAGAGGAGCACAAATACAGTTGAGGGAAGCTACGCCAAAAACAAATACGTGTGAGAAAAAATGGGTGAGGTTTTAGTATTGCTGCATACCACGCTTAAGAATGTTTACTTCCACTAGTAAACAGTTATTTTACACTTGTTTGACACCCTCAAAGACAGTGTGCTATGCTGAACTTAACTTTTGGTAAGCATTAGGAGAAGAGGTCGACGTCATGTGTGGCATGTTCAAGCCAGTGCTCATCCCCCACCTCTTTTTCTTTTTTTATGGCTACAACTCTATTACCCATGCAGTCTTTTCAGAACCGCTGGCAACAAAGCCCAGAGATCAGACAGTGGCATCGCTTGAGAGGCTGTCTTGATGGCGGCCGTGGATAAGGATATAGGCAGGGCTGACAGCACATTGGTGAGCTGGAATGTAAGGGCGCTGAATCATCCGGTTAAGTGGAGCAAGGTATTTAATCACCTATGCAAATTAAAAACTGAAATAGGGCATTTACAGCAAAGTATTTTATTAAATAAGGACCAATCAAAACTCTGCAGAGGATTTATGCAAGTTTCCCACTCTGGCTTTAATAGCAGAAGAAGGCGGGTGGCTGTTCTCCTGCACCGAGATGTACAGTTCAGAGAGTCTGACATCATAAGGCATGATAGTAAATCTGCATGCTGCATTAATGCATTTCTTAAAGCCTCTGGAGTGAGCGACCCCTGGAGCCCCTAAGTCCAAAAGGTTTTCTTTGTTTCCCCGGCACACCAATCCTACACTCGAACTGATTAGCTTTTAATACTCAAAAAATATCTCCCATAATTACTCAAGTTGAAAACAATGGGATGGTCATATTAGACCATTGTCCAGTACTTTTGAAGCATTGCTTTGCTTTCCCAGGCGTGCATGGCACCTTAACCTGAGACTACTTCTGAAACAAAATGTTGTGACTTTATAAACACACATATACTGTACACCTATTCCTCAAAACTAATGAGTCCCCTGAGGGAAGTTATGTTGTGGGAAACCATGAAAGCATATCTGAGGGGACGTGACATCCTATAATGCTGACTGGATTTAATTTGACCAATTACACTGCAAATCTATACAGAGAGAGGATTTTGCTCCAGGCACAATTTGATTCCCTGACTATAGGTAATGTTATGGATCTTCATTTGAAATCATGCCAATATTTCTATGAACATGTGCCTTTAGGCTCTTGAGCCATAAAGTTAAACAGTCAGCAACAGCTGGTTTCATATCTGCAATAACAGATGGGGAAGGTAACACTGACAAAGAGACATTAACACTCAATTTGAGTCCTTCTATGAAGCGAGTAACAAAGAATTAGTAGAGGACTTCTTCGGTGAAGTAAAAAAAGGCCTCCTTGGATGAAGTCTGGTTTAAAAAGAAATATAACTTTAACAGAGATTGATTGTGCAATTAAAAAACTGCAGTCTGGAAAGGTGCCAGGCCGTGATCAGTGTCCGTTACTGGCCAAGGTATTTGAAGAGGTCCTGAGAAAAAGGCTCTTCCCCCAACTATGACACAGGCTTTTATCTCATCATTCCTCAGAATGAATGAAGAACCGCTGTTTTGTGACTCTCGGTTAATCTACTATGTTGCGAATAGAAAATTTTGATCAAGGCTTGGCAGGTATTCCTGAGAAAATTCTGTCTACGCTGATACATCAGATCATGTTTGTTTCATGTTTCACTGCAGGTAGACAGCAGCCTTTGCTGCTCGTCAGTGTTATCTATCAATCCAACAACGTGGAACTGCATACTATAATATCCTTTGGTGCACTAAAAGCATTTGACAGGACTGAATACAACAACCTGTTCATTGTGCTCCAGAAGTTTAGCTTTGGCCACGCTCTCTGTTTGTGGATCAAGATTTTGTATACGGCAGCTCAAGCTTCAGTACGAGCACATAAGATAATATCGAGCTATTTTCTGCTTCTCTCCTCTTCACGAGACAAGGCTCTCCCCTGAGCCCTCAGATACTCAACATCACCACTGAACCCCTGGCAATGTTAAGAGGAACCACGAGTGTAGTTAGAGTGCAAAGGAGGGACAATTGCATAAATTATCACTTCAGTCACTGATAATCTTCTCATTTTTCTTTCAGATCCATCTGCTGCTATAGCTATTGCTCTCAACCTTATCACTGAGTTTTGGCTCGCGTATTTTATGTTATTTATTCATTAACTGCAGATTTACTGTGTTAAAGTAGTTTTCACCGATGGTCTGAGATGCCTAACAATAATCTGTTTTTATGTTTCTATGTTTATTTCATTTTAGAGTATTGAGTGTTGCTGTGAGTGTAAAATCAATACAAATATCAACCCTCTGAATTTATAATCCAGTGTGGATGCGTATGTCCCTGTAAATAAAGAGACTTCAGTGACCACGAGCGGTTGGGGCAAGCAAACGTAGCATTGGGTGCTAATTCCAGCATTACTTGGCCTGTGTTGGCTGCTCTTTTCGGCAACTTAACTGTCAGCACACGTCGCCTTCCTACATGAGCTGAGAGGTTTGCGGTGCCACCGGCATACTTATGATATGCAGCATTTTGAAGATGGATTAGCAGATTAGCAATGTAAAGATTTCAGGCAGCTCTCCAGATTTCTGCCAGAGTGCAGAGAGACAGAGAGAGTTGCATGAAAAAATCGTTGATTGGCAGTCACATAGATTTTATGTCAGTGTCAACAAGTTGGGCTCACAATAGAGAATCCAGATCTGTTAGGGTGATGGTAGCAGATGTGGACATATTACAGGGGACAAGTTAGTGACACTGTGAGGGAGTGGATACTCAGTCTGATGGGCTCAATCCAAGATGCCTGATCACCACAGAGGGATTAAAAACTTATTCAAGTTTGTCATCTGACAGTAATCATAGAAAAAAGTTTTTTAAAAAATCAATTTAAAAAGTGCAATGAAAAAAACACTTAAAAATCCAGTGAAAAGAACATGGTGCTTATCATTCAAACAAGCTCAGTCTTACAAAGTCCGAAGGGAGGTCTCACCTAAATGACAGGATGTAGTTGCGGCACAACACTGAGAAAACCCCTCATTCAGGCTTTTTTAGCTGAAGTATTTGTAAAGCACAAAGAGGAGCAAGGTAAAAAAAAATGTGGCCTTTGTTTCCCTGGATACAGTCGCACAAACAAAAAGCTCTCATTCTACCGATTGCTAAAACAGGTTCATCAGAGAGCTCTCTCTCACAATCAATAGCGGGTTATATGCATGGGGGGGCCGATCCAAGGCCCATAGTCACAAGGGGGCCTCGTACATTTTCCTTTGATTTCATTTGGATTAAGACTTTAAAACATGTTCTTGCTTATCCTGTGAGGCAAAAAATCAATTTTTTAAAAATGGCTGGAAATAGAAAATGTTTCTCGGTGGTGAACTAGTAGCAAAGGCCAGTAGCCGGGCTGAGTGTGCTGATCCAGATGTCAGCTGTAAGTCCGGCCTTATCTGGCCGGACTTACAGCTTATAATATGACACAGATATCATAAACTCATTGTGAAGCCGCATCTGTTTTTACATGATGCGATGAATTAATATAAGTTTGGGTGTGCCACGAGGTGTAAATACAGCAGAGCAAAATCACAAGTTACTATATGAATATTTAAACGTGATATTAGAAATGACATGCTAGACTGCGAGAATCTTAATTTTTTATTTCTGTGCTGTGTTAATGAGCAATAATACTTACTCAGTGACTGGGGAAGAGAGCCCACAAGCAAAGCTCAGTAGACCCCCCCCCCCCCAGTCCTCTTTCACAGAAGCCTTTCGATCTGCCTTTATATTTTTATCCTCTACAGATTCAGATAAGGCCATTCCTGCTTTCATTGCATCTCATTGTAGCGTCTCTATTCCTGTTCGTGCCTCGGTTTGAAGTCACTTTCAGCTCCACGGCTCATTTCGGATGCAGCAGTTAGGATTTCAACTGCTGCCAAACAAAGACGCCATAATTTTCCCAAATTCTGCATGTCTTTCTGGTTGTAGTGTAGATTTAGAAATGATTTACAGCGGCGAGAAGGAAGAATTTCAGCTATTCGTTTTTTCATTTTTACAAAAAAAGCCGTCACATACAAGAAAGTGGGATTATAGATGTAAAAGCCTCCACATGAAATAGGTTTTTTAACATGTATAAAAATAGTCACTTACTGTTTAAGCCTTTGCTTCTGAGATACTGCGTCTGAAAATTATAGATCAAGTCTTGTGTGAGGGGAAAATAGAAAGGTTTTTTTTCTCCTCAACAAGGTGAAGGAAGCCTTGTGGAAGCATGTCAACCTGGTAACCCTGATGAAGGCCACTGCAGCTCAAGTGTGATGATTTTCATATAAAAGCTTTGTCAATCACTTCCTCAAGAATAGCAGATTTTCTTTTTCATTTCTTTACTTTTTGCAACTCACTGGAGCTTAGAGGTTGCGACCGGGTTTTTTTTTAACCTTTTTGTACATCAACCTTGGACGGAATAGTCACGATGCTTTCTGAGGCTGTAGGATGTGAAAAAAAGACCCACAGAGCTGATGCTTCACACAAAAATCCCTTTTACATTCAACTTGTGTTATTTCCAGCTCTGATATAAAAGATGATTGCAACATGTGGGTGTATTTGTTGAATGTTCTAAGATAGATAGGCACAATAATAACTTTATAATGCAATGTATAATAGTCACGAATCTGAAACTGTCCTCTCTCTAAACTGTATTAGAAGTAATGGTATAATGAAACAGCAGTGAAATTAATGAGGATAAAAAAGATCAACTTGTTTTGTCTGCTTCAGTGACTTAACCAGTACGCTATTAGACTATTTGGGCCCCATGTATAGTTTTAAAAATGTAAATATTGTAAAAAAAAAAAAAACAATGCAAGCGTAGATGTAAAGTGAAATATATGATACAACATTGAAGATTAATTAAATATGTCACCTTTTTCTTTAAATCACACCAGAGCAAACATGACTGACACCACAGGATCTGACGTACTGGGGCTACAGGCTGATATTGTTAATGCAGTCACTGATTATTGTACAGACCTGATTTTCACCAAAGAAACATAAAGGAATAGTTTGACTTTTTTTGGAATTACTTTTGTTTGCTTTCTTGCTGAGAATTAGATGAGAAGATTGATACTCATGTCTCATGTCTGTGTTTTAAGTATAGAGCTAGAGCCAGCAGACAGCTAGCTTAGCTTAGCACAAAGACTGGGAGCAGGGGGACAGGGGTAGCTCGGGTCTGTCCTAAAGTAAAAATCTGCCTACCAGCAGCTCAGTGCAGGGCGGGCGCTTCACCTTTGTATTAATATTGAATGCTTGGCTGCTCACACTTAGCAAGAAATCCCCGGGTGGTCTCGTCCACTGATAATTCTAATGAAGTTTGTTCAAACTAGACAACCACATCCTCAACAGAATAAATATGAATAAACAGAATAATAAATAAAGAATAAAAGAAGGAAAGGAGATAAACTGTTTGGTCATCTTGATGTTTCCAGGCACTCAGTGGAGGCTTAAGGAAGTCAGAGCTCCCAGCCCAAAAAATAACCTGGTCCATCACATAAACACCTATAACACCTTCGTTACAACGTGTTAATTTGTGAACTTACGAAGCGCTGCTGGGTGAATTATTTTACGTTTGAACAGAGTCAGGCTAGCTGCCTCATCCTTCTTCATGCTTTATGCTAAGCTAAGATAAGCTAAGTAGCTGCTGGCTCACAATCTTCTCATCCGACACTTGACAAGAAGGTGAATAATCACCTAATTTCTCAAAATGTCAAACCTTCCTCCAGGTTACGTCTGACAACAGGTTGCTGATAGCCCTCGTGCTCAGTGCCAGGTGTGGCTAACTCTGCTGGCAGCTTTGACTTCGGTGCACTCTGCAGCTCATTATCTTAATCTGCTTGTGAATATACACATTTAATTTACTGTAACTTAATCTAATTTAATGAATATTATACTCTATACTTCTATCATTTACTCCATGTCATCAACTCTACTGTATTTTTCTGCTCTTCGGTGAATCCTGTCAGACTCAGATGAGGGCCCAAATTTCCTGTGACCCCTGGCAGTGGTCCTACATAATTCAGGGAATCCAGAGCTGGACAGGGATCAAACTTTACTATTTTAAGGACCCATATAAGCTGCTGTCATCTTATCTGACAAATATCAAATAAAACTGTCCTGTCATGCTGCATTTAAACATCAATGTGGAGTCTTGAACCAGCGGTGAAAGATTCTACTCTAATTCCTCTGTGATGTACGTGATGCACACTGTGTCACTAGACTTTAACATACTGAACCTTTTTGTTCCTCGTGTTCCCTAAAATCTCCTGTGCTGCTCCGCTGTGTTTCACTCTACTCTGCTCTCCTCACTTGCACTCCATTACCCTCTGCAATTTCCCGAAACAACTTTGTTCAGCTAAATGCGTTAAATATTGGCCCGTGTGTCAGAAAAGGCAGCCCGTGACACAGAGCCATGGACACCCATATGGCCATAATGCTGTGTACATTCATTTCAACTCAAAGCACAACGAAAAATAAGCCCAGAACTGGGGTTTGAAGGTTTTCAGATGTCAGCAGCAGCAGCAGCGTGTTAGCTGCAGAACAGACATACTCTCAGGAGGTTTTTTTATTGTGAAAGCAGCTGGTTGTCTGTCAGTGTCCTCAATGCGTTTCTGCTGTCTCTGCACCACCTGTGACTGGAGCAAAGACCCACACACCTACATCCAGAAACACACACACACACACACACACTGCTCGAAGACACACACAATCTCAGACCCAGACACACCAAAAGCTCTGCACCACTGCACATGACTTTGTCATCCTCTCGCTGTCTCTTAGACACACAAACACACACTTGCGCACACACCAAGGTACACAGATGATAACCAGATGCTGACACCCCACAGCACAACCCTCTCCTCCTCTCCATCAGCTGCTCCTCCCACAGCAGGTAAGCAGCCATCCTCCTCCAGCAGTGTTCTGCCAGAGGTGGACCACACAGGCCAAACACACACACACACACACATTCAGAGTCATCAAGAGAGGCCGGGCCTGCAGCGATGACGGTGGGAGGTTTTCTAAAACTGCGTGTGGCCGTGTTCATGAGTGCGTCTTCCTCGCAGTCACAACATTCATTGAAAGTGTGGCTAAAGATGGGCCTAAAGAAATTACAGTGTTGTACAGTATGTGACAGCAAAGAGGGAAGACGTGTGCTGGAATCTGTCAGAATATAGTAAGTGTGTGTGTGTCTGTGTGTGTGTGTGTGTTTCTGCGCTTCTGCATTTCTGTACTCGTGATCAGTAGCAAATGTCCTCAAAATGACATACAGTACAGATAAGAAAAGTCCTCCAGAGCGACAAAATGTTGTTACTTCCTCCTTTTCTTCTTGTGATTCAGGGGTTCAGTTCAGGTGAGAATTACAGCTACACTTAGTAGATTAGTAATGATGTAAGCCTTCAGGGCATCACAATGCAGGACTGCGACAAAGGAGAGCATCCCGCTCCATCATGATTTATTTTATTTGTCTGGATTAGATTCTACTAATCAATCCCTCACCAACTACAGTGATAAATCAAAAGTGCCCCATTCAGTGTAACAGTTGCTGGACTCGCCCACAGCACATCAGATCTTTGTCACTTCCTCTGGTATCACACGCTGAACTGAAGGCTTATCGATTTTGGTGTAGCACAGTTCAAATGATCACTTACCTCAGAACATGCACTGTGCAGAGCTTCCTTTTGCTGTGTTGTGGAAAGACATAAAGCATACAGTTGAAACAACAACCCTACGGTCAAACCTGAACTATCGATATTGGTTTCAGACCGAGAGTGTCAGTTCCCATGCTGTCGACATGTGAATGCAGCTCACGTTGATATGTCTGTCAAACTTTTAGCTCTTCAAGAACGGTCACAGGAGTAGGCCTCCAAATTCATCTCATGGAGAGGGTGGGATGGGTTGTACATGATGCAGAGCAGTTTGTTCAGTGACCTCCTGCTCCTCACTGACTCAGACATCGCCCGGTTGTGACCAATGACGGTTCCCGTCTTGTGAGTGAGTTCTGGCATTGACTCCAGCAGACCACAGGACGGGAGATGGCGCTCACCAACACAGACTGGGAGATCTCCAGCATCTTGTTGCATAAGATCTGGAAAGACAATTCTTCGGACGACGCGGTCTACGTTGGTGTTGGTCCGCCAGTCCAGTCTGTTGTTCAAGTGGACAGCCAAGTGCTTAGTGCTCAGCAACCCCAGTCTCCTCAGCCATGACATTTAAGAGCTTGGTTGGAGTTTTCTCCCTCCTAAAATCGACCACCATCTCCTCGGTCGTGTTTGCATTTAGGAGCAGATGATTCACCGCTCCGTCAAGTTAGCCAACAGATCCCTGTTCTCCAGCTCTTGCCCCACCGCCGCAGCGTCAGCAGAGAGCTTCTGCGGGTTGATTCAGAGTGATGCTGAAAATGTGAGGTGTAGAGTGATGGAGGCAGGACAGTCCCCTGAGGCGCTCCTGTGTTCTGTGTTAATAACCACCACATCAGACAGGGAGCTCCCCAGCTGCACAAACTGGGACCGAGCAGACAGATAGTCAGCGATCCAGCAGACAGTAGATGTGCTGACACCCATCCTGAGCAGCTTCTCACTCAGTAGAGGTGGTGGGATGGTGTTAAAGGCGTTGGAGAGATCAGAAAACATGAAAAAATATAGAGAAAAAGAAATGCATGCAAAAGTAAAGGTAAAAAGTCAGTGACAACTATTTGAACTGCGTTGCAGATGGACACAGATTTTAAAGCCGAGAGGATTCAGTTGTTTTCACATAAGGTTAAAAGCTCCTCGAAGGAAACAGAAAGTAAAGGCTTGGTGCGGGAAAACTTGCATCTATGTATATGACATTTGACTAATAATGGAAATAAATTTATGAAAGAAAATTGTTATGCTTTAGATGGATAAAAATTACAATGCAATACAATAATACAGTTTACATCGTTATCATGTTTGTCATGTAATGCTTAACTGGATAACATTTGTGAATAATCTTATAAACACTTATCTTATTCCTGATTAAATATTTATGCCATCATTTCCATATACTCCTTTGATGTACATGCCCTGCATGGCATGCAGCCTATAATAGCAGGGGCAGATTTACCACTTGAAATTCTTAGTAGGCTATTGGTTAAAATGATGAGTCCCTGGTTTCAGAAGCAAATAAAAGCAGGCTTGGACCAACATTTGTTCAGGATGGACAGAGAATAAGTGGATGTCAGTCTCTGTGTGGGACCACAGGTTATACCTGGGACACAGTACATACCTCCACCTCACTGAAGTGCTGTGGCTGGCGTGTGGGGGTGTCCACGCAGACAGCGTCAGACTGGTCTATTTAGCAGTCACTGAGAAAACTCTCAAGCACAGGACAGGATGTCGGCCCGCTGTGTCCGATCAGGACGGCGTGCGTGCATGGCTCCTCTTTGGCATGCGGCTCGGCGAGGAATCGATTCCCTGAACTTTTATGTTTTTTTGTGTTAAAGTTTTTCACGTCAATACATTTTAAACGGAGCCATCTGCCTCTGCTCTCTCCACCAGTCTCCCCTCTCTCTTCTAGTTAACACTCAGCCAGTGTTTCCTCAGAGACAACTTAGCCAACACATTCATGATGAGAGAAAGAATTAGCAGCCAATTACAGTCAGACAGACTCAGCTCTGGACGTGGAGCCTGAAGGTTATTGGAATAAAGTTTAATGCTGTGTTTAACTGAAAAAAATATGTTTTAACCCAAGAGAGCTCTGTGTAAGATTACTTCTTTGAGTCTCCTCTTCAGCATCATTTTTTTTTGTTTGTTTTTCTTGTCCTTGTTATTACTCTTGTCAGGTCTAAGGAAGTGTTTCAGAAGTCTGTTTTATTCTGATAGATAGAACACAGCAGCGACTAAACAAACACCCAGTTCATGACAGCTTTCCCTTTTCTTGAACTAATGAAGGTTCTTCCTCGTTCCCGTCTAACCCACAGGGCAATCTTCGCTCTCAGAGCAGTGAAGATCAGCAGATGGTCTCTTGGCAACTGCAAATAGAAGTCAAGGGGCCAAACAAATAGATTGCATTTGATTTTCTCAATGAAAGGACTAATGCTTCACTGCCACTACATGATCAGTTACTTTCAGCGCTGTCTGCTTAGATCTTCATGGGTTCAGTCAGGACGATCGCCTGTTTCTAGGAGATTGCCGGTTCAGGTGTTTCACACTTGTCCTCGTGCGTCTTCATCTGTCTCCCCCCCCTCTTCTTTTCTTCAGGTCGTGGGATGAGTTCCATGACTGTGCCAACGTGGCGATGGCCGGCTGTCCAGAGGAAGCGGCGGCCGTCTGGGAATCTCTCCGCCAGGAATCCAAGAAGATGCAGTTCTCCGGCAACCTGTACGACATGTGCTCCAACCGCAACAACCTCCCCGCGGCCTCAGTGTCCCCGCACGGCTCACCCAGTCAGGAAGACATCAACCAGGAGTCTCTACGAGGGCGCGCTGATCACCTGGCAGGCTGCCTCCAGCTTCTCGTGCTACTGTCTCCTCTGCTTCTGCTGGTGTTTTGGATATAAATACCCCAAAGAAATGGGACTACTGTGAATAGATATAAACTTTGTGTATTTTTTTTCCCCAAGTCCATAGACTTTCCACAGTATTTTTTCCTCTGCTTTGCTAGGGGTTGAATATTTCTAAACTGCATGTTCAGAGGCCTGGCAGTCTTTTTGATAACGTATCTCTAAACTGCCTGCGCTGTTTCATGCATATTCTCTGCCTTTTAATTAGTCTCTTAGTTGGAAACACACACAAAATTCATACTGACATACACAACCGTGGTACAAACGGCCTGCAAACACATACATAGTTAAACAGATGCATACAGCAGCCTGGTGTCACCTGGCTTTATCCGCTGTCCCTCTACAGTAAGTATGAGCTCGTATATGATGGTTCCAGGGGGAGTCTGGCCTCCTGAGTGTATAAAAGAGCAACAATATTGTCCTACATGATAAACCTAGAAAGTGATGAAGAGGCCGGCTGCCACAACTGGCTAAACACATTAATTTATCAGCTTTATAGGGTGAAGCATTTGATGATTATGTAAATCTAACATACCTTGTTAGCTACCTTGCAGTTTGTCTCAGCGGATGAGTCTGTATTGATTAACCTTTCATTTCTTTCTCCTCTGGTCCCTCAACGCTGCCACTGTCGAAGTATCCGCTCCTGTGATCCGCAGCAATGACGAGCTTTAAACATGAAACGCTCACAAGGGAGAACAAACATTTGTAGGATTGCTTTACAGGTGTTTGAGAAAAATGTTCTCACAGTGTGATATTAAAATCAAAGCAAGACACTCCTAAAAACACACACACAGTAGGCTGACACAGTTAAAGACAAAATGAAATACAAATACATTTTCAAAGTGCTTATTCCATTGTTCTGCATTAATTGTTACAATTATCTCTTGCAATCTGTCAAATATACAAAAATATAAAATTCAGGCATTGGGATGATAGCTAACCCCCTCCATCGTCACTTTGCATTAGCTCACGAGTCGCTAGCAGGAGTGTGTGTTTGGATAGCAGCTGGCAAAAACATTTACAAGACATGAATTAGTAAGCTGTGGGTCAAGGCTAACAGTACTCAGCAGCCCCAAATCACTGTGGTTCAGTGATCAGTGATAAATCTTTCAAATCAATCCCCTCCCGACCTACCTGCAAATCTAAGGAACAACAGAGCATCACAGCGCAGAAGCTTAAGATGCTTTAACTGACATTTCACTGTGTACTTGAGGAATTTGGCTCCTCAAGACCTTTCTTGTTTGCTAGCCGAGCAGAAACACAATGTGGAGCTCAGTCCAGAGGCTTTTTAATTCTCCCTTCAAGGATTCATACAAACTAAATTTAGTCCCTCCAAAGAATCCTGCCTCAATATAGTGCTCAAATACTTCCATCGTTTGGGGAGTCACTAGAAAAAGCTCAAGGCCCTGAAACGAAAATGGAGAAGGACTCCTGCCAGTACTGAAAACTCTCTCCCAAATAAAAGAACTATTGGGTGTTCAAAAAGTCCTAAATGTTTCCCTAAGTGCAAATTCTCAGCTAAGGCATGCACAGCACTTATTGGCTTTGGCTGTACAGATTTGTCTGTAAATGCTTTGGGAAGCAGTAACATTGTTGCGGATGGTATGAAAAACTAGATCGTTTTTTCAGCTGCCTTTCAGAAACAAAATCATCTAAGGGAATCTGAAACGTCAATGTGTTCAGACTGGGAATAATGGCCCCAGCAGTTTGTCTTCATGAACATGTGGTGTCGCACTATAGGATCATATCATACCACAAAAATTGAATAAATTAAAGACGATGAAAGAACATTTGTCTCAACTGCAGCACTGAAAAGAAATTCTCTGAAGTCTGTTGGACTCTAAAATTAGACTCTATATTAAACTATGTCATATATATTCTATTAAAATAGATTTAAATTACATATATGTTTGCTGAGGGACAAAAATAAAAAAATAGAAAGTCACATTTTTCTTCTTTTATTTTGAAAATCAAACACTGCACATTGCGTAGAATGTGATTTCTTATTTGCCTGACAAGCTCCTCTGCAGCTGCTGCAGCAAAATGATGAGCTGAAGTTAAAGTGAAGTGTGCTGGAGTTGTTGTTATTTGGTGCTTGCCCAGGTATGAAATCCTCCGGGGCTGCTCCTTGGCATCCTGCACTGTATAGTGTGGGACCAATATGTTCTCCAGTCAGCATCGCGATCCTCTTGCATGCCAAGTGTATTTCATGCTCCAAGAGTCGTAGCTCGGCCCCGCAGGCCTGCTGAAGCTGCTTCTTATTCTAAGTGGCTGTGGGTAACAGTTGTTTCTGTCTGGCCCGGGATCAGAAATACTATCAGATTAGAGACAGAGAGATGAGTACACCTTGAAAGCAAACACTGTTCTGCCTAGTTGAAGACTGAGTCCACCTGTCTGGCGCCGGTGTGTTTTACACAGGAGACTTTCAGCTGAGGGTTTGCTTTGCTTCATGAAAGAAACAACCGTGACACTTTTTCCTTGTTTGTTTGGGACCTCTAAGTCAAAAGTAGACTTTTCATTGAAATACTTTCTTATTCTTGCCTCACAGAAGCTCTAACAGAAAAAAACCTTCGGCCAATTTTCCATCTTAACCCTGGATGTAAGTCACTGGAATGCAGAGAATAAACCCAGTAGCTATTGACCCCACTGGTAGAATCCACTGCGAGGTAAATCGAAGGCTAAAGAGACCGAGCAGAAATGTAGAGAGCACTGCGAGTGAAAAAACTCCAGTCAGCCCACAGCTATTTTTTTACATAAGGGACTTAGCCCAGAGATATGCTTGGATGGTTTAGAGAGGCTGCTGTAGTTTTTAACTTTAATTAAACTGACAGAATGAGCAATTAGAGGCCTCGATGGCTGATTCACCAAGGTGCAGCAATTTGAAAAGCATCTCCGCAGAGCTCAGATAAGATGCTGTCACTGGAGGCTAAATCTGAGTAAACCATAAATTTAAGGCTACATAAGAAAATCAGATTGGATGTGTTTGTATAAATACAGGCCTGTAGTGAGTTCAGCCGCCATAACCTCACTGAGAGCGTCGTTTAACGGGGAAATAAGTGCTTCAGATTAGATTTTAAAGTCTGCTTTGCGCAGGGGTGCTCGAAAACACGAAAACGCTCGCAAAATCTTTTATGAGAAGATAAGTTTCATGTAAGGCAGGTGGACAAATGCGATTTGAGAGTGGTGTTCAATAAAACCGCAGGGTAATGCAACGTTATTGGCCAGAGCAGAGCAGGGAATTATTTTCCAGCACCGCATTTGAGACTGTACATCTCTTCGCCTCCGGCAACAGCTCGGTACTCTGAGAAGACGAGACAAAGGGAAGCGTTCTTAAACAGCAATACATTATTGTCACATTAATGGTCCCGTGTATTTGGTGTTATTAGCCAAAAGAGATGGCAGGGATGACTGGTAGTCTCTACATCACATGCTTTAGTTAGTGCTAATGTTCATTTTAGCATTTTACATAAACCCTGTGCTTCATGTCACAACAAAGATGTGCGACTTTCAGTATCTCCCTCCTCCATGACACTCAACGCAGTCGTGTTCATACAGAGTGGCGTTTCATTTTGACCTGTCGTCAGAGCGAAGCCACCTTCGTACCTAATGAGTGGATGTGAGAGCGGCATCGATTTTCTCATCTAACTCTCAAAAAGACAGCGAATCAGATTTCCCAAGATGATGCACACTTACTCCAAAGAGCACAACACCATAATGCAGCGGTCAAACCAACAGAGACAAGAAGAAGAAGCACCGAGAAGAAATCAAACATTCTGTCAGACTTTTAGCCAGCAGCACTGACTGTGAACACACACACACACACACACACACACACACACACACACACACACACACACACACAGGTTACACTGGGAGAGACATGGCAGATGGCAATAGTGAAAAATGCATGACATTTTGACAAGAGGTTTAAGTGGAACAGATCAGACAAGGCAGACAGACAAACTCTGACCCTGGAACCACATTCATATACTTGCCTTGAGCAAGTGGCTGCAAGCAAGGTTGTATTTCCAGACTCCAAGCTCAGACCTGACACCACCAGTTTTAATTACCGATAGGACAAAACAGGAACGACTGGAGACTGGAAACCTTGGGAAGGAAAGTACAAAATAAGTAAGGCACTGACCTGTGTACGTCGCTGACGACTGAGGAGGGCCTTTTCATCTTAACTCTGCTGCTAATATAGAAGAATAATTAAGTGCATCTAAATGCCTCCTCTCTTGGTTACATGCACACGCACACACACACACACACACACAGATGCATCGCACAAATAAATTGAAACAACTATTTCTAAATATGGAGAGTCAAATCACTGTTTTATGACAAGAAACATACAGACTGACAATGAGTTAGGTCACATGACTGTGTATAGTGTGAATAATTACAGCTCTATGAATATCAGTGTATATAGCAGTAATATATTTCATATGTGTATAGACAATGTCATATTTGCCCTGCAAGTGCTACTTTTAAAGCTTTAACATTTTCTATTAGTCGTGCGTTGCCCCTTGTCCATGTCATTCATCAGCCCATGATATCCTGCATGAATTATGGCCACAACCTGCGGTTATTCCTTTCACTGAACCAGAGCCTGTGATGTGCAGCAGGTGTCTTCCCTCTTCTAGGAGCTTTTTGAGGAATGGGGATGGGAAGACGGCCTGAAGAAGTGGCTTGCAATTTTCCAGATTTCAGGGACAAATTGCACTGTTCATGGCTGCACCAACTATCAAGCTCAGCTAAATTCTGTAGCATGCTGCTAACTCAGCACAAGGCTGCCTGTAGAGAGATGATATGACACCGCAACTTCGGGTCACGTCCCAGAAGTAAGAAAACCTGAATCAAAATCCCACTGATTACGCTCAGAAGTGAAGATCCAGCCTTGGAACAGAGCCTTTAGTTCTGATTTTAGCTGCATTTAACGAACACCATTACCCATAAGCCATGTGGACACTGTTGGTTTTTTTACACAGCAGAGATTACAACTAAAAAATTGGAAAAAATACTTTGGAGGAGAGTATTATGGATATAAATACAATCAAATTACAATGACACAGGGAACTGACAGACAGGACGTGACATCACTTTGGTCCTCCATAATCCACACATGGTATCATGGGGCTGGGAATAAGGTGAATAACTGCAGCAGAATACAAATACTGTGTAGTTTAAAATGACGAGTCTCATTGGAAGTCAAAATCCTGTCACATACTGGATTTCCACCTTTAGTCAAATGCACAGTAAACTGTAAAAAAAAAAATAGAAACAGCAGCTCAACATAAACTCTATGGCGATATTTAACTCGATTGTCCTTTTCTCACTATATTGTCGTCTTTGTACTGCAGATGGTGATTGTTTTCTATGTTCAAGGTTGTGTGCAAGTGTGTGTGTGAGAGAGAGGCGGAGAAAGAGAGATTAAATATCTCACTGTGGTGTAAATTAGCTTGTTGAATTAATCATTCATTTGCACAACACGTTGTACATTTCATTGTTACTGATTAAACAGCTTTTCTGCGGCGCGCTCCGATCCAAATGTCGCCCGCTAACATTGTTTGTGGAAAGAGCATGCAGCGCTGAGCTTTCTTTGCATTTTTCTGTGCGGGAAACAGAATATCAGGTATGTTGAAGCTGAGAGATGAAAAAAAAAAAGAGAAAAAACGTCTGGACTGGCTTTAAAGTGGCGCTGCTGTTGCTGCTTTGGGCTTCCCATCAAACAGAATGAAGATCCAAACATCTGGGATGATGGATGAAGGATGGACTTTTCCAGGGATGAAAGCACAGGAAGCTGTGGGCACATACAGATCACATAGCTGCATTTTCCTGTGGACAGAGACAAAAGCTCTGTATTGTACATTAGCGCATAAAGCCAAGAGTCTTTTCAAATGGTGCAGAAACTGCATTTAGTGCTTTTCAACAGAACTTTCTGGACTTGTCCTTTGCTGTTTTTCATTATGTCCGCTTGTCTCCCTCTTCTTCATCTTCCTGCCTTTCTTTGCCCTTTATGTGCCATCAATCTGCTCCTCTTACAGGCATTTTCTCTGTCCCTCCATCCCTCTATCCATCCATACGTAGTAGGTTTTGCTACCTTTATAGAAAATCATTAAACTGGTGCTTACTGATGGACTGATTGCGTGTCTTCATATTGCTCGCCAATATTCAAATGAATGTTTCTGGGTGGGGGATTTAGTGCTTGGGGTGAAAACAAGGTTGCATGCACTGCACGAAAGAAAAACTATTATTGCATCTCGTAAAAATGGTAGAAATAGCTCAACAGGGGATAGAAACTCAAAGTGGTTCGTGACTGAGGTTTCTGAGTTGTATTTGGAGCCGTGTGAGGCGTGAGGACCAAATCCTTACGACAGACGCTGCTTTCGTGAGTGTTCGTGTTTTTCCTCACAATGTAAAACTCTTCACTGTGAGTAACGAAGGCAAGTATGGAAGGTCACTGACAAGCGAGCTGTTTAAAGAGCACAAGACAAATGTAAACAGTAGTCATCTGCAAGTCAGCAGCGGAGAGCAAGGACGAGTTTTAAGAGGAAGCGAGGCCAGAATTCAGACTTAGATGCAAGTTTTAAGCCTGGATGAAGAATAGTGTTGTTACATTGACAGCAGATGCAGTACAGATTCCTTTGCTCAGTATCTTCAAGGCTGTGTGCTCTCCACTGAAGCAGTTTGCATTAAGAAAAATAAAAGTCTTTGGATTTGACCTAAACAAAAAGTGACATCCATCTGTTCAAAGGATTAATCTGATTTATTGCAACTTGATTATAGTTTGGTCATCGCTTTGGTAATGACATTAAACTCACCTGCTTATTTGTTGAGATGAGCAATGTTTTGCCGTAACTGAAAAGAAATCATCAAGCCAAGAAGCACAGAACATCAGACAGCTTTCAAACAAAGCCCCAAAGTTAGCCGGACTTAGTTGTAGACAAAACAAAGGTTAATGGTTGAATTATTACTCAGTGAGTGTGATTTAAACATCCATCGCAGTTAATCCCTGTGAAATGAGGGACTAACACTGACGTCTCGGACGCACACACTTTCAGTTTCACCTCCAGCTCCTGCCTCAGACAGCCTGGCTAAACTGATGTTTAAACCTGTGTGACCATCTCACTGCTCACGTGATCCTGCTCTGCTTTATGTAAGAGCATTGAATCTGCTTTTTGACTTTTCACTAGTTGTGTACTTAACGGGCTCACATACAATAAATAACCATAGTTCAAGCAGCAGTGGGAGAAAAAAAAACTCTCATTTGTTTTCTTGCCAAGGGTCAAATCAGAAGATCAATATATATAACTCTCACATCTATCTGTTAATATAAGGTTGTTTTAGCTTAGCATAAAGACTGGAAACAGGATCAGCAAGACTGGCTCTGCCTAAAGGTAAAAAAATCTACAAACCAGTTCACGTACTTGCTTATTAACATACTCACTTAATTAATTATTAATGTGTAACCTCTCGTAAAACCACCATGTGTTTTGTTGATGTTTCATGTTCGAGTCATTTCTGTGTTTCTAGTGTTTAAGTTAAACTGACCAGCTGCTGGTTGTAGTGTAGCCTTATAGTTAATTGACAGATAAGAGGCTGGTATCAGTCTTCCCATCCAACTCTTGGCAAGATGGATGGATGGATGGAACATAATAATAAAATATCCAAAATAGCAAACAGTAGTGATAAAAAGTATTGTACAAAAGAGTTTTTTGTTTGTTTATTTGTTTTTTTTTAGCTGTTATTGTACAGTGTAATGCCAGCATCTAAGCACATTTTCAAAAATGTTGAACTACTGCTCTAATGCACACTGATGCAAATCCTCAGCTCCCTCACCTTTCACCTTTTATCAATATCTTTGTCATTAGTTCGAAACACAGATTTCACACTTGGATATCTCTAAAGAGTCTTTTTTTTTTTTTCTGTGACATTTCATGCCTCTAGATTAAAGCGTCACCGGGCAACTCAGCCTGTTCGCAGCTCCAAATGGCTGCAAGAGATAAATGTTTGAACACACTGAACTTCAATACCCAGAAATCCTTTAAGGTGACATCAGTACGCAGAACGATATTCCTGTGTGTGATGCGTTATACCAAAGGAGAGTAAAGTAATGAAGCTGGCAAAGGTCTTACAGTGCTGAGTGCAGCTCTTTCTGGACAGGGTGCTGCTCTTCCTGCTGTGTGGGAGTCTGATTGGATTTTACTCTTAAATTTTGATTCTTCATTTCCTGAGGCCGGAAAAGTCAACACGCCTATTAATAGAATATTATTAACTCAGACAGAGAGAACCCGTTGCAGCCACACTTCATGATTAATTCTCCTAAATAAAGTTTATTTGTCATGTGATATTATGTAAAGTAAAAATAATGTTAAGCGTTTTGGACAGACAGTTTTTACAAATAGTTGAATAAAGATGAATTTTCAGGTCTTATTTCACCAAACACCATCAACTAGTCCTGGCTGAACGTGTCTGGACTCAAGCAAACCAAGTGAACCTCCGGCACAATAGCGGGTGCCACCGGCTGAAATCCTGTGAAAAACGTATTGCCGTTTTCTGGATCGCAGCCGAATTTGAGTACAAAAGCTGAACACATGTCTGTGGTATGATTGAATCCTCTCTCTAGCTCCTTTCTTGGGCTTTTTCGCCGTCAACCTGAAGATGTCACACATGACATGTGCCTTTTTCTTGAAAACAACTTACACTGGTTTTCCCTTGGGTCAGTGCTTCGGAGTGGATTCCAGGAACAATATTTTTGCACATTATGGCCATTATGTGAAATACGACTCAGGATGCTTCACACTGCCTTGACTCCTCATGTTCATGCAAAACCACCACAGGGATAGCTTTACCCTCAGGGCCTCTGAAAATACCTCCTGTGTGAATGTGGTAAGAGTTGTTGTTATACACTGGGCACACTGCCTCCTGACCTTTTGCTGCTGCTCGCATACAATGAGCCAAATATGTGGATTATAATGTAACCCATACATAAATCTGATGTATGGGCTGTAGAAATTCAAAGAGTGTATGTCTCTCAGCAATACATATATGTACATAGAGTATACCATATATTTCAATAATACATTTTTACAGCTATGCAGGTTAATATTTGCAGAACATAAATGCTGATATATGAGGCATGAATTTATTTTTTGTTATATTTTTTATACATTCACACAGCTTGCTTGTATGTCAGGATCGTCTTACTGTGGAGAAACAAACGCCACAAACTAATGACATTTTTGATATATACACTTAAAACTGCATTATAACGTCTTCATGTTTTGGATGTTTTTTTCAAAAACTGATGCACTAAATCTTTTAGTAATTCTTTTGATTTAAACCTTGCAATTTCCTAAAAACATGACAAAAACCTTTACCTCTGTGTAACACAAAACATAGATCAATAATAACATAATTTCAGAATACTACTGTTTATTTATATGCATTGTATTGGTCGATTTTATCAATATGTACAAATAAATATTTGTGATCCATGTTAGCACATACAGTTTTTAAAAATTGTGAAAACATATGTCCATATAAGCATAATGCCCATTATTGTTACAGACAGACTGTCAGTGCCGTTTCACAACTGCAAGAAGCAGCATCTTTGAAATCCATATTTACACATTATGTTTAAGTCCTGGAGGGTTTTGTCTTGTTATTTACAGGTTGGTCCCTCAAGCTGTACATGCAAACCCTAGAAAGAGAGAACACGAGAGAAAGCCAGCGATGCTGTGAGTGTATATGTGTGTGTGTCTGTGCTCCATCATCACAGTATGGTGTGAGAGAGCGAGAGCCAGAGTCTCAGGTGAAAAGCATGTATGTTATGCAGGAGTTGCTCCCAGTTATTTGGATGGTTTTTTGCAGATGAATATTTTATCGCTGCCGGATGCCTCAGTAAACAGAGACGCAGCAGCAGTTTATAGAGCGAAGTTGAAGTCCCAAACCTCGTTGGGTTTACACAGTAAGTGCAGAGGCACGTGAAAGCACACACTCCAGTGGTCCGGGACACTGACACAAATACATGCTGATTCAAAAACTGCATCTGCACTTACAGATAGTGTGAAGGTGCTATAATGTTGGTTTGGACTCAGCAATCCGCTTCAAAGGTCATTTTCCTTCCTGAAGTTTCTCTGTGTTTCCAGCAGGCAACGAGCAGCAAACCTCCAGCTCCCGTGGCCTCAGTTATAAAGAGAGCTTCTTCTCAGGTTTGTGCTCTGAAAACTGTGGGCAGAAATCTGCGTTGAAGGGCTTTTTTTTATTCATGTTGACCTTGAGTTGCTAAGGTGTCCAGCACGCTCTCCTGCGTGAACAGCTGTGAAGCGCGTGATTGCCTGTGATGAAAACCAGCATCAGATGCAGCACTCTGTGTTGTAATAGCAGTTAATTGTGCAGGTTTAAAAGGAAGTTCAAGCAAGCGAGTTGAGAGAATCATCAGGCGATGCAGTTCAAGACAAACTCTTACTTTCTCATTAATGAGCCCCCTGCTTTACGATGAAAGTCATTGATCTGATGAAACTTTCAGTTTCTCATATTGATCAATTTAGTTTTTTATTAGGAACGGCCATGGCACATATATATCAGGGGATGTAATTAAAGGCTTTCAACCTAAAGTATTTATCCGCACGTTTCTTTGCCCTGTAGAACTCTACATGGAAAAGCTCCAGCAGGCAAACAGATTAAAATCAAGCAACTACTTGCTTCATTTCTGACCATTAACTTGTTAAAAAAGAAGCTAACGAATTAGCTTTACAATATTTCTTTAATTTACTCACAATTTCATGTCAGTGCATTTTGTAAGATTATCGTAGTCTTATATTTATAGATGTGATGGATAGTTGATGTGAAATTAAGCTACTCAATTACACAAATTACACATTAGGGTTTATGTCATATCTAATCATTACCCAGAAATTATTAGGTTGAATGTATTAGTAGCGTGGTGTATAGGAGAAATCTCTCTACTCTGCTGTTACAGTCACAAAACAGCAGGTGATTTAGAAAAGACAAAGCAGTCATTGTCCACAAAACTTCATATAATAACATATATTATTATAAATATTTGTATTACTGCTGCTATATGCTCACTGCTATAATTATAATGGCATAATTGCAATGTCATCTTCACTCAAAGTACAATAAGACACATCTGAGAATCACCAACAAAATATATGTCTAAAAGGTAATCTCGAGGTAAACTGGAGGCAAATGATGGGATCACACAATCCGCAACGCCCATCAACCTTTTAACATTCCCACCCTGTGAGTTGCAAAGGTGGCCGATAATGAACTGTAGGTTCGTCACGACTGACCGCCCTCACATTACACGCAGGCACCTGATCCAGTGTTAGCATAAACATATCGATTAATGTCATTTTAAGTACATTTCTGAAGTATACCAGCACTTTTTTAAAATAGTTGTTTGACACTTATTTGTTTATCTTTTAATGGATGGTTTTCAGGGTCAGTGTATCAGTAATGACCTTGAAATCATCTTTAGTTTCCTTGTTCATTAGTAATTTAAAGGGAGCCTCTTCAGAACGTTTCTGAAAGACCTTCTTCACTCTGATCATCAGCACTGCAAAGAAAACAGAGGAGAGACAGCTGTGAAGTAGAAATTATAAAGGAGCAGGAAATGCAGAGTTGTCAGAGAGAGTATCTTCCCTATTCCTGTCACTTTATTTGCTTTTAAAACAGCATTATTGTTTGTATGTGCGTAGGGCAGAGAGAGGGAAGGGAGAGTGAATGGACAGGGGGTGTGTGGTGATGAAGAGAGCAAAGGAGAGGAAGAAAGAGACATACTGAGGGGATACGAGGACTTGAAGGACGGATTTTGAAGATATATTCAAGGGAGGAGCGAACACAGGGGGAAGGAGAGGAAGAACAGAAAGGAAGTGAAGGTTATACTAATGAATGGGTATACTGGGGAAGACAGAAAGAGGAGGAGGAGAGAGAAGAAAGCTGCGGCGAGAGGAGAGGAAGGTTAAGAAGAGAATGTGCAGGTGTCAAGGGATGTTAAAGAAAGACGGTTTGTTATTAGAAAAAAAGGAAGGTCTGCGTGTGTGCGTGTTTGTGTGTGTGTGTGTGCGTGCGTGCATGAAAGTGTGTGACCTTGAGCAACCAAATCCGTTGCTACATGTAATTCAAGGCGTTTTACAAAAGTGCAGAAACACACACACACACACATACACACACATACACACACACACACACATTCAGTGTCAGTGATGATGATCTAACAGAGATGTTAATTGTCTGCAGGACTCATCACACATCATTGGATTGATCCAGTGTTCAGAACAGCAATCAGATAAGCAGCAGGACGTGTGTGTGTGTGTGTTAACACTGAGTGTCATGGTCATGTAAGTTCTGTTCCTTTGTCTCTATGTGGGTTTCTTTCTCTGTGTGTGTTTGTTTGCACGAGATCCCGCATGCGTGCCTGTGTGTTTTCTTCCGCGGTGTTATTGCTGCAGTAATCCCAGTGACGGTGGCCTCACTGCCCCAGCTGTGGTCTGGTCTTTTCACTAATTGACTCTAATCAATTGAGCTCTAACCTTTCTATCAGGCCTCTCTAAAGGGGGGATGATGCTCTTCTTCACGCCCCGCATGTTCCAATCAAGCCTTTAAACTGGGACACCGCTTAATTCAACATCCATCAGTGCAGTAAGCAGTATTCCCGCTCCAAAACCTGGACAACTCCATTAATCATACACACATTAATACGCCGATGCTTGAATCTGAAGGATGTGCTGTACTCCGCTGAAGCCTCAACAGTTCTGCAGCTAAAGTGCTGAGATGCAGTAAAGCGGTGAAGAGAAAGCGAGTTCTTTTCCAAGCTTTCTGCCAGTGTTGTGCTCTTTTTCTTATTCTGTATTCTAAACCTCGTTTTATTCCCGTGGGTAAATGAGTTCACATTCCTTCTCTTTGAAAGGGAGTGACACTAATTGCGGCGCAAAAGAAAGGTTGTTTCTTTCTACCCTGTTTTCATGAGAGCCGAGTTCGCTTCCCACTTGCTCGTATTATTCTTAATTTTGTCCTTGCAAAATCCTAAACTCAGCTGACAAAACAATCCCAACTCTCTTGTGCTGCCGCTTTCAAGCGTATCACATGGTATTCATCAAGTTTAACTTTAAAGCCAACATGAGTCAATGTTATATTTGACTTTTGTATACAGTTTGAACTTATTGTTACCAAGCAAAGCACTTCTTCCTGTCGTCAATAAAACTCTTGATTGAATGAAATTATGTTCAATCCTGAGAACAAAACAGAGAGGGGGAGCTGTTTGTGACTGACCAGCATGTTCCTGGCTGGCAGGAGAGTTCACCAGCTATAGTAGCTCGCCAATTAGCCTCGTGCGTAGTCACTGCGCCATCCAGCCTCACATGTTTCGCAAAGACCTGCGAAAGTTCCTGTGGCTCGAACACTTTGGAAATGTGCCGTGGTGGGACTGCTGAATTCATAATCATTGTCTACAATGGCGAACAGGTCCAGCAGCCGCATGGGCACGGGATCCGTAACGGGATGCAGCTACACCCGGTGGAATTAGATAAATCTTAACAACTGCAGATATAAGGAGTTGTGCACATCTAGATAAACAGCTGGTGGCGTCGCACTAATTCTCCAGCCAGGTTCCATTAAACCATTGCAGAAAAGGATGGCAATGAGATGGAAGTCTGGCATTTATGTTTGTCACACGCATTAATTGGAGGGAGTTTACAGTCTCTTCATCGCTGAACACAAATCTGATGTTTCCGTCTGCAGCAGTGGAGCAGAAGCTTGTCACAGGCTAAAAGTATGTCATGATTTATTCACCAAGTCTGTTTCCATTACACTTTGTCACGGTTTGCTTTTAATTAGACACTTTAATTTTTTCTGCAATTTCAAACTTTTTCTTGACTTGGTGAAAATGTGTATGAGAATACGACCCTGACTAAGTGACATATTGTCTGCGCATTTCATCTCATATTCATACCAGTAAGAGTACAGAAGAACTGACAAACTGTACAGTTAACCAAAGTCAACACAATAACTGCAGGAAGTTTGTGTAAAACAACATGTGGAGGAAGGATTTGAGCAGACTATTTTCCTGTGAATATTGTATCAGGCAGAGTTTCCCTCGTACCTTTAGGACCTTTTAATACAATCTCTGTCAGTATTATGTATTTTATCATAGATACTTAAAGGATAACTTTCGTTTTTTACAACCTCTTGCAGCATAAAATACGACCATTTACTCACCCAGACAACTTTGGTGGCATTTGGAGTCGTTTTGAAGAAATTAGCCCCAGAGGAGCGGCGCGTATATCCGTATAATGCGAGTACTCGGGGCACCTGTGCGCAGCCTCTATATAACGCATAATCTGCGGCGAAACTCGTTCATATTCCAATATTTTGTTATGATATGCTGGTGCTATTCCCCTCTGAGCCGGCGGTCGGCTAGTTTAGCTGTAGTTTTGCACAGCTATGGTTCGTTATTGCGTATTCGTAGCCAAACGCCACAGAGTCAGCCGTGTTGTGGCTGGCTGCTCGCAGTGCCCGGCGTTCGGTAATGATGTCATCCACGTCAGAGGTAGTTGTCTAGAGACGCCGGATGTTGATAACATGCCATCACGGGCTCAGAGGGGAATAGCACCAGCATATCATAACAAAATATTGGAATATGAACGAGTTTCGCCGCAGATTATGCGTTATATAGAGGCTGCGCATGGATGCCCCGAGTACTATATCATAAATAGCTAACAGTACTCTGTTACCCCGTCCAGAATGCAGACTCATTCCTGGTTCATTAAGTCTTCAAAAGCACAATGGCCGCCAGAGCCTTCAGCTGTCAAGCTCCTCTCCTGTGAGACCATCTCCCAGTCTCTGTCCAGGGGCCTGACACCTTCTCTACATTTAAGAGTAGGCTTAGAACTTTCCTTTTTGATAAAGTTCAAAGTTAGGACTGGCTCAGGCTTCGCTTGGACCAGCCCCTAGTTATGCTGCTCAAGGCTGCACCTGGATTGTGGATCATGGTTGTGCCTTGGTTCTGCTTGATGCCCACTACTAAGACTACTACTACTACTATCATACACACCTCTCTCTCATCTCTCACAGATGGCTGCCCAATAGAGCCTGTTCTGCTCGAGGTTTCTGCCTGTTAAAAGGAAGTTTTTCCTTCCACCATGCTTGCTCATGGGGGAGTTGCTGGGTCTCTGTACATTAAAGATTATGGTCAGACCTGCTCTATGGATATATGGATGTTCATTCATAGGGAGATATAGGCCAATGGTATCTTATTAAAAAATGGCTTCTTACACCCTTGTGACCCCTAGTGAGGGTCATGACCCCCAGTTTGGGAACCAGCGCTTTAGTTGCAATATGTTACACTGGAAAAGAGGCTGTTCTATAAATGTGTAATGCGGTCAAATCTCAGCAGACTTTCTCCTAAAGCTCTGTATTGTGGTTTGCAGAAAGTCTCCCCATCTCTCTTACACACACACACTTACACACATACACACACATACACACACACACACACATGAGTGCTGTGAGTGTGTGTGTTGACATTCACTGTGCTCCCAATGCCTCCTCTGGTGCTTGCACTGGGAGCCACTCGATCCCTGATCGATACACTGCTTTCTCTACATTCACACACACACACACACACAAATGAACCCTTTGCTGTATCTAGTTGTAATGGTGGAAGTCTGACACCCTTCCATTCCCCTCTGCCTCAACCTCTCCTCTGTCTTTTCTTACCTTATCTTAACTGCTCTTTCTGTCCTCTCTTCACCCTCTCCACCTTCTTCTTCTCCTCTTTCCCTTCATCATATCATATCGGTTTCAACCAGATGACAGGCAGTCAAACAATCTCCTCCTCTTCCTCTGATGAACAAAAATATTCTGATAAGAAATATCTGATAGCTGTGCATCACATGGAACATCCGTCTTTTAGTCCAAAAGTCCGTCTGTGTGTGTTTTTGCTGTGTGTATGTGTGTTCACTCGCGTGCTTGGAGAGCCCAGATGGCAGCATTCACCGTTTATTCGAAAGCTATAAAGTGGTTTTCATGAGCGTTGCTACAGTCCAGGTACACTGCTCAGCCACGGGGGACACAACTGATCAAAGAGTGTGTGTGTGTGTGTGTGTTTGAGATTACGAGTGCGTAAAACAAAGAAGGTGTGCGTGTTTATATGTGCATCTAAGTGTGTGTGTGAAAGTTTTAAGTGACAGAGAAAACAAAAGGCAAAAGAGCACGTGTGAATGAAAGAAGAGACAATTTAAGAGGCATGCATGTGTGTGTGTGTGTGTGTACACAGGTTGGTATAAGGTGGCTGTGATTAATTTCCCTCCATAGCCGTGGCTCTAATTCCCGACTGAGGTGGGAATGGTCCCTGAAAGAGTCCCAGTGGAAATCACAGTAGGCAGGCAGGCAGACAGCAGCTCTGAGAAACACTGATGAATTATCCATAGAGAGGGAGGGGGAGGAGGGGGTGATGGTGAGAGAGATAGAGAGCGGGGGAGAGAGGGCTGGGGTGTGAAGAAGCAGAGGGAGAGGAAGGGAAGGCAGGAAGGAAGTATTGGAAAGATGGTGGGATAGTAAATACAACAGGGAGGTAGAGGAGGAGTGTGAGAGGTGAGAAAGAGAAGACTGTTTGCTGATGGATGGAGAGAAAAAAGTGAAAGTCACAACACGTTTTCCCTGCTGGAAAATTCACAGTTACACTGCTCATCCACCCCCAGTGTGTGCCTCCTTTCATTGCTGGATCAGTGTGTGAGCTGGGTTGGTTCTGTTTGGAAACATAAATCTCCAGGTTACACCTCAGTACCAGCAGCCACCCAAACAGTCTCAGGTGCATCTCAACTGGAGGGAAAATCAACCCTGGAACTAATTCACCACAGAGAGCAAAGGTCAGGCAAATACTGACATGACGTGTTCACGCCCCCTATGGAAGAATCTGTGCCCTTCACATTTCTCCGTTCATCCATTCAGATTTTTCTTTTAGTTTCTGCCCTGGATGTAATTAGAAGCGGGTTTCAAACTATTTGTGGCAAATTATGCAGTGTGCAATGTGCATAGACATAAAGCTGCTGGTTCCAGAAAGCCAAATTTAGTACTTGTGTGAAAGACGTTTTTAGGTCTAACATGGAATTTGAAGATAAATCATAGAACCAAATCTGGAAGGAAAGCTAATTTAAGACTGAACATTGCTAATGGTGGAACATTGCTAAGTACATTTACTCTTTTCTTCTGGTTAAGAACATTTCTGAGGCACTTTCATGTAAAATGTCATGGATGAATTATGTTTATGCTATACTTTACACAACCTTTAATTCATGTATTTATATACATATGTATTATATATTATTTACATCTTTTATTTGAGCACTACACTGTAGTTAGTCACTTCCAGACAGGCCTTTTTCCCAGAAGACATTTTGACATACCCCAATAGGAAAAAGCACAGGTGCAATTAATAACATTACGATGCTGCATTCAGTGTATTCTGCATGCAGGATCAATGAATACATTTACATGCACAAAATACTCTGGTTTTTGCCCTTATTCCAAAAAAATCGTTTTCCTACTACGCTGTTTTCATGGCTGATGTAAAGGATTCCTGCAGCCTTGCATACCCCTGTTAACATAATGACGTACGGCGTTATTTGCTGCGATATTTGTGCATATGCACAAGCGTGGTGACAGTCCCTCATAATGTTTAAAAGTAGGCATGTTTCTCCCTCTGACCAGAGATGTGGCCTTTTCTTTGTGCATGCATCTCTACCCCAGCATTGCCAACTTTTGGCTCGTTGGTTTGCTGTGTTGTGTTGTGTTGTGGCTTTGTGTTGCAAACTATGGTAAAAACTCCAGCTAAAATGTATATTGCAAATGTGCTTTATACATGTCCAAAGAACGGTCCCAGAACCTAAACGATATCTGCATACCCCACGTCTTAAGCAAAACATGCTCCATTCAGAACATCATTCTGTTGAATTTATCCTGCATTAAGCTGGTTTAGTGTAAGTGGACAAAGCAAACATCATAACACAGAACTAAAGACATGTCATAATATGTAAGACCAAATCGTGTGAAATTAATTACGTATACTATATAGACTTTTTAATGCGGATCAATTACTGTATGTGTGGGTGAATCTTAATGCATACAACGTCTCCTTTATCTCAGAATCGCAGGCAAACACACACTGACATGAGCATCGCTAACATACCTTTTATACATATTTATTTTTATACATATTTCATTGTTGCACAGGGCTAATTTACGTGTTTTTCATAACCCTTCCTGATAACCACGACGTTCTTCTCCATAAATGATGTACATTCGGAGTTGTAGATTGGGCTGTAAGTGGGTGTGTTTATGTTGCGTGTGGAGTATGAGGTGCAGTGATAGTGATTTCTGCCATTTAATGGACATTATGCTCAGTGACATGGATGTAATTAAACCACATCATTGCCCTGTTGGGTGAAATGTGTTTGACCAAATAGTTCTTTATGGCTATCTGTGTATATGTCTGAAGTCCTTGGTTTATTATTACTGCACTGTTATTAAAATAATCATTATTACATTTGAAAGCTGCATACATCCATCTACACATAACACATTATGGATCTGTAATGACTGTGTTATGAGGGCGTTACCCACACAGTTCCCCCAGAAGCTACTCACTGCCTCAAGGTTTTAGACACTGTGCAAATTGCACAGAAGATTATTATATCATGATCATTGTGCCTTTAATGAACTCATAAGCTGCTTTTAATGTCTAATGACCGGTGCTTAGAAGAGCCGGGCACAGACATTTCCTAAGTACAGGGCATGAGGTATTGTGCTCAGTTGTTAGCGTTCCACAGAAACTTCCCTTCTCGCTGTGGGGACATTAGGTGTATTTTAAAATTAGCCAGCGAATTGAAGGAAGCGGTGAGCACAGCTATGTCAGTGTTTTATTCCTGGACCTCCATGAAAAATGATTCACCAAATTATGCACCTGACACCTCCTTATGTTGGATGGTGGCGCCTTCAGTGGTTGCTGGACCACAAATCCTCCACCCCCTCAGTCATGTAGCTGGGAATATGGCTACGAAGCACACCACCCGAACACGGTTTACACTGGCTTTTCAAGCGAAGTCAAATTAGTTGTATTTATATAGCCCAGAATCACAATTTGCTTAAAGGGGCTTTACAATCTGTACAGCACACGACACCGTCTGTCCTTAGACTCTCCCAAACTCTTTTAACAGGAGAAAATTAAAGAAGCCTCAGAAACAGAGGAGCAGAGGAGGGATCCCTTGATATGCAATAGCTGCCATGTAGAGCAGACTCACAACAGAAAATTATACAATTAAACCTTATGTCCATCCATTAGCTTGGTGAACCAAAGCGTCTTCCTCTCGTGCCTCTTCTAATACATCTTCTCATGGCACGCACAGCCCTAGAAAACAAAACTCTAAACACTCCTTTGAGTATTATGTCAGGATACTGGTCTAGTGTTAAATCGGTCTCTGCTGAGAATAAACTGGCCTACATCTACCGGTATTCCCAGTCCCCGGTTTACCATGACTGTCCTAACATGTACTCACGCAGTAACACTCCTCATTCAACATTAAAAGCCACTGATTCAGGTTCGCTCTCTTGAGGGCAGAATTCACTTTCATTTATATATTGTCATGTGCTGCCATCAAAGGCTTTAAAAGTCTGTCCGCAAAGATCAACTTTGAATCCTCACAAGACAAGTTTGTATATTGCACTTACTGAACACTCGCCACGTGGGAATTCAGCAAGAGACGAAGAAACGATTTGATATTTGGAGGGATAAAAGTATTCCCGTTCCTGCCCAGAGTTAGATTAGAAGATCGATCAGCTCCTCTAAAGCTCACAAACTCATCACAGGCTGTAATATTTTATTTTTTTTAATCCATACACAACCTGAAGAATAGACATTACTGTTTGTGATTTTAGGGGAGGCTGTGTGCTGGACTAAGTGACCAAACAAGTTGTTTTAAGCTTCAGTTCTTGTGCTGATTTAACAAACATGACGTTGCCTGTTAATTGCTGACTTTTAGCGGTGCTGGTCGGTGGATATGTTTTACCTTTAGACAGATCAGATTAGCTGTTTCCCCTTGTTTCCTGTTTCCAGTCTCTATAGTAAGATAACAGGCTCCAGCTACATATTTAGTCCATGAGAGTTCTCTCCAAGAAAGTGATTAAAATATCTTAACTAAGTGACTGAAAAAAAAAACTAAGTGTATGAAAAAAAAATCACAACTTGTCTATTGGAAGCAGAGGCAGTGCCACAACATATCTTTTGAGGAGTTGGGGGAAGAAGATTTGATGCACAAGGTGTCTGACTTTGACAGCAGAGACCACAGTTCGCACTCTGCTACCAACTGTCGGTGTTAGTTTCAATAACCTTTATTTAAATGTATTATCCTCATAGCTCCCTCCATCGTTCAGTTATGTTAACATTGGTGATTGGAGATCTTGGTGAGTGTGGCGGCCTCCCTAAACATATGTTCAACAGGGCAATCTGGTGATCCCACAGGTCGCACTGATTTGAAAGAGAAAAGGTTGATGGTAAAATAAAACTCAAACTATTCATTTACATCAATCACAGCTTACAGATTTCTCTGTTTAATTTTAAACTGAGCATGCTCTCTGTAGGGATTATTAGCGGTGCTACAGTTGTGCTCAAAAGTTTGAGGTGAAATAGAATCTAATCTGGCAAGACTGTTAGCTTCTTCAAAATCGTCTGAGCGATCGCACCTATTTTTAGCAATGTGGCAGCAGTCCGAGATCTTACCTAATACTTTGGTGACAACAACGCAGTTCTCGCCATTTACAGCGTTCGTAACTGACAATGAAACCAATTATTGTAGTTTTCCTTTGAGTCGTTTTAGTCGTCCCAACTCAATCAGTCCTGAACCAGAGAGAGCAGAAAATGCTGCTATGACTGGTTTGAATAGGGGTGATGTGGGTTGTTTTAGAAGGCACGGATAAAACATAGTTTAGAGGTTAGCTCAGGAGGTAATTTTACAGTCACATCCTCCAACCAGTCAGCCTGAGCTCTGCATCCTCACTGCTACACTGCTGCCTCTTCCTAGAAGTGATCCTGTACCTGCTTCCTAAATGATGTTGCTTTGTTTAACGCCGGTTAACCCTTTAATGGATCAAGATCTGCGTCACCCTCTCTAAGTACAGATTGTGCTGAACTGCTTCTCCCGAGTTTGATTTCCACTCAGTAATGAGACCGTGCACCCGTGCTGTCATCTTTCCACTCTGCTGGTATCAATTCCAATCAAGCTTCAGCACATTTGAATCTCTCCATTCAGCTGCACAGTTGTAACTCAAACATTATACTCCAAAGGGAAAATGTGAGCCATTTCCAAACAAATGACATAACCACTCTCTAATATAAGACTGACCTCTCTGTGCACTCAGTGTTTTCTCTAAAATCCTCTCCTCTTTCACTTTTCACATTTTCCGATAAGTTGTTGCTGCTGGGTTGAGGAAGTTATCCAGCCTCCCATGCTCACATAACTCTATCAGCACTGATTGGATGGTTTCAAAAATGCATCATCATCCCACAAAAATAAGGCTTCTTTCTTACAGTTCCAACTTCTTTTCATCACTATTCCCCTGCCTTCTTTCCCCGACCCACACCTCACTGTGCGAACCAAACAGTTTGGTTTTAGGTTATCGTGAATGCAATGAGACTTCAACTAGTATGACTTGAAAACAGACTTAAACCAGGTTTTTAATGATGTTTATGGATATGCAGGATATTACTGAGACTGTTTAATCTGCCTTGCCTAAAACGATGTAGGAACTCCCCTTCAGAACAAGGATGCTAGTTCCTGTCTTACAGCTGTAAAAGACCATGTGGTCAGCTCTGACCAGGTACCAAAACAAACTCTACTCTACTCTACAAACTCTTAGTAGCCCTGTTTGAATTTAGACAGGACTCCCTGACATCAGGACCCCTGCCGTGCCCGACACCTCACAACCAACACTTGTTTCAAACATACAAGATTTCTCAAATACTGGAGAACAACTCCAACATTACTGCTGGAGCAGAACCACAGCTGTAAGTGAAACACCAGCCGCCACCACCATCTCCAGCCACGCAAGTAGGATGGTCCTTTTCTGCTCACTGGGTCGATTTATATTTGTGAATTTATAGCTAACACCTGTTGTGGAAGCTCAGTGATAGTGAGTGTGTGATGCTGTGAGTGTCTGACTGACCCCCACAGCGAGCCACCTCATCGCCCCCATCGCATATGCACAAAAAGCTTCTCAGGTGCTTCCCATTAGCCAGTGACCCCTGGTCAAACCAGTTCGCTTGTATCCTGGTTGTTTCTAAAGTGGTGCAGCCCTTAAAATGTTAGTAGCATGTAAGATCCGTCCTAAGTTAGAAGTGACATTCAAACTAGACTGAGTTTGAACGTATCTGGTGCCACCAAGTGCTGCTGAGCTTCATCTTTTATAGGTCTTAGTATATTTTAAAGGCACATGAGCTGCCACATGTCTGCAGACAGAAGGAGTTCAGTATTAGGATTCATGCTGGAGTCCACCTAACTTATTTGTTCCTTCCTTGCTGGTTTCATGAGCCTCCATGAAAGTCATAAGTCATCTGGTGCAGTGTTGGCGGGACAGGAGACTCCTCTGAGCACTGGAACTGACAGCTCTTTTATGTCGTGTGCCTCATTTTGCACATCTTATTATTATGGAGGGTTTACAGCCATTTGGTTTAGCGACCTTAGCAAATTTAAAGGAATCCATGTTCAATGCCCTTCTCGTAATGGTGAACACTATTTTTCAGTACCTCCAAAGTACCTCCCACCGAAATGCAGATGTCACAGAATACAACACAAATACATTGCTGATACCGTCTTCATTACATTTTTTGAATTAAGGAAAACAAATCTGATAATAAAGAAAAAAGATGAGAGAAAACTAGCTCAGAATGAACAGTCTGACTGAAAGTTCAAAAAGCGTTTCCCTTTGACAGCTTTAAGACTGTGCAGCACCAGAGCGTGCTTTAAAAGTGAGCTCCGTGAAGACAAAAAGTATTGAAAGTCAGACATGAGTCAACTCGGTGGGTTGTGTCAGTGGTTTCAGGGGGCCAGATGTTGGCTTTCAGAGTCTCATCTACCACCTCAGCTGAGAAACAGTAAGAAAAGAGAAATATTGATGGCGGGGGGCGTTCAAAACTTCCTGCCAGGCCTGACCTTTTGGTCTTTATTGGGTTATTGCTGTCTTTGCTGTGTTGCAGGAATCACACAATCTCTCGGAGGTTTGCAGTCCTATCAACCATACCACGAAGATTCAAATTGCTGAGCCTGAGTAATAGTTTGCTCGCGGTGCATCAAAACGCTTTTACCTGCTGCGGAGCTCATACGAGATGCTCAGATTTGTACATTAAAGCAGTAGTGGAGCAAATGTAGCTGAGCAAATGTGGTCCTTCTCCCCAGCTGTGGCTGTGGCTTGTGAAACCCGTCTGCTCTATTTATCTCTGTCTGCCTGTGGATCCCTCTGTGCCTGCCTTTCTACTCCTGTCTCCTCAGCTGAAAGCTAATGAATTAACATCTACCCACACTGCACTGCCTAAGGAGTTCTTAAGTACTTCATCACCAGAGTGGTTTCTTATTCACTTCTACTTAAGTGGTTTATCACGCCTTAAGTTTCACTGGAGTAACTTGTTTCTTCTACTTAAGGGTATCTAAAATAGTGCTTTCTCACCTCTGCTTGTCTTCCTAGTGTGTCATTGGAAAGAAGTTGGTCCGAACTTGGCTGCATTTGTCATTGTCACATTGTTTGGCTGACACTTTGTTGGTATGCCATTCAGTCCGTCTTAACTGTCAGCTTACAGCTCAACCTACCTGCTGTCTGCCTGTAGCCTTTCCTCCCCATCGCCTTCTTTTGACGTTCTCTTTGCGGAGATAAAGTTCTAGGTGTCAGGCCGGGACTGAATAGAGGACTCAGGTGCAGAGTGGCAACGTAACAGGCTTTTATTGTACACACAAAAACAACCAGTGACCTCTTCGATGAACGTGAAAGCAAGTGGCTATGAAACTTATTCTAGATTGACACGTCCTGGACCAGGTAGTGGCCAGAACATGAGGGAACAAATAAACCTATAAGAAAAACAACACAAAACGCTCTGAAGAGAGGGATTGAGGCTATAAAATTTAGAAAACAGATATCGCTCCAGAAGGAGGAAAAATAACAAAACTATCAACAATTATCTCTGAAAATTATGAAACAAAAAGCGCTCACAAGGAGGATAATGATTAGGCTACGAGGTAATTTCGATACTGGACTATTAGGCTAAAACAACTGAAAAACTCTCACAAGGAGGACTATGAAATATCTAGGACAAAGACTTCTAAACCTGAACAACAAAAAAAACACTCACAAGGAGGACTATGATTATACAAGGAAATAACTAAGGAACTCAAAAACTCAGAACTAGACTATGAAAATTTTCAAAACACAAAACGCTCACGAAGAGGATCAAAGGCTTACTTGGCAACTTGAACTATGGCTGTGGATCTTGGGGGGCACGGGTGAAACGACCATCTGACGAAAAACACACTGGCACGGGACAAGGGAGACGCAGACTATTTAAACACATGGAGGGTAATAGGCAACAGGTGGAGACAATAGGTAATCAGGAGGACGCACCAGTGACACATGAGGGAGGGCAAGTGCTCTGAAACGAGAGGAGAGTTAGGTTCACAAAATAAAAACAGGAAATAACAAGACAAAAACCCAAGACGGGACAAACCTCACCGCGGTGTGACAGAACCCCCCCCTCTAGGACCGGCTACCAGACGGTCCAGGCTGGTCACGATGCCGTCTATTAAAGTCCGCAATGAGCGTCTTGTCCTCTATGAAACGGGAGGGGACCCACTGTCTTTCTTCCGGGCCGTAACCCTCCCAGTCGACGAGGTACTGTTTACCCCGGCCCCTGTTGCGCACCGCCAACAGGCGATTCACCTTATACACGAGCCCCCCATCCAGCATCTCCGGAGGAGGAGGGGGAGGGAGGGTTGGGACCATGGGGCTCTCCTTGGCAGGCTTAACCTGGCTGACATGGAAGGTGGGGTGGACCCGGAGGGAGCGTGGCAGGCGGAGACGGACAGCGGCCGGGCCGATGACTTTAGTGACGGGGAATGGTCCGACAAAACGTGGTGCCAGTTTCTTCGAGGGGACCCGAAGGTGCAAATCCTTTGCCGAGAGCCACACCTTCTGTCCGGGTTGGTAGGCAGGTGCCGGGCGTCTCTTGCGGTCCGCTGCTTTCTTGGTCCTGTCCCCCTGGCGAATGAGCACTTGGCGAGCCGCCGCCCAGATGCGGCGGCATCGGCGGACCATGGCATGGGCGGAGGGGACTGAGACTTCGGGTTCTTGGTCTGTGAATAATGGGGGTTCATAACCATATACACATTTGAATGGGGAAAAACCTGTGGCTGACGTGGGTAAAGAGTTGTGGGCATACTCCACCCAGACCAGGTGTTTGCTCCATGTGGAGGGGTTCTGGGACACCAGGCACCGGAGGCCGGTTTCCAGCTGTTGGTTGAGACGCTCGGTCTGGCCGTTAGCCTCCGGGTGGTATCCCGAGGTCAGGCTGGCTCTGGCCCCGATGAGCCGACAGAATTCCCTCCAGAACCGTGACACAAACTGAGGGCCCCGGTCTGAAACAATGTCTTTTGGGAATCCGTGAATTTTGAACACATTGTTAATCATGATTTCAGCCGTGTCTTTGGCTGACGGGAGCTTGGGTAAAGCTATAAACCGGGTCATTTTAGAAAATCTGTCGACAACGGTGAGAACTGTGGTATTACCTTGTGAGACTGGAAGCCCTGTGACAAAGTCCATGGATATGTCGGACCACGGTCTGGAGGGAATAGGCAGGGGTTGCAACAAACCCGTACGTGACCCGGAGGATGGCTTGTTTCTAGCACAGACCGAACACGCCTCAACGTACTCCCGGACCTCCGGCTCCATGGACGGCCACCAGAACCTCCACGAGATGGCGAACATCGTCCGCCGAACTCCCGGATGGCAGGAAAGCAGCGAGGAGTGAGCCCAGTGGATCACCTGTGGGCGCAGATTGAGAGGGACAAACAACCGATTATCTGGGCACCCACTAGGTGGCGGGGTCTCCCCATTTGCCTGCTTAACCTCCTTTTCTATCTGCCAAGTTACCGCTCCTACCACACAGGTCCATGGAAGGATGGGCTCAGGTTCCTTGGCAACAGGCTCGGGGTCATAGAGACGTGACAGAGCATCGGGTTTGACGTTCTGGGACCCCGGCCTGTAAGAGAGGGAAAAAGAAAAACGGTTAAAAAACAGCGCCCACCTGGCCTGGCGAGAGTTTAATCTCTTGGCTTTGCGAATATACTCCAGATTTTTATGATCTGTCCAGACTATGAACGGGTGCTCAGCCCCCTCCAGCCAGTGTCGCCATTCTTCCAGCGCCACTTTTACAGCCAGCAGCTCCCGGTTGCCCACGTCATAGTTCCTTTCTGCTTTGGATAGGCGCCGCGACAGGAACGCACAAGGATGCATCTTTCCGTCCTGCTCCGAGCGCTGGGACAGCACAGCCCCGATGCCCTCATTGGAGGCGTCCACCTCCACCGTGAATTGCCGCTGGGGGTCCGGCAGAGTGAGGACCGGCGCTGTGGTGAAGCAAGTCTTGAGCCTCCTGAAAGCGGTCTCGGCTCCGGGTGTCCAGGTGAAGCGCACCTTGGGAGAGGTGAGAGCATGCAGGGGAGCTGCTATAGCGCTGAAGCCCCTGATAAACCGCCTATAGAAGTTCGCAAATCCGAGGAATTGCTGAACCTTCTTGCGGCTATCGGGTGTGGGCCATTCAGTCACCGCACTTACTTTCGCCGGGTCCATCTGCATCTTCCCAGGGGCTACGATGAAGCCCAGGAAAGAGATGGTTTCGGCATGAAATTCACTCTTTTCAGCTTTGACATAGAGCTTGTGATCTAGCAATCGCTGCAATACGACCGAGACGTGCTTCTTGTGTGTCTCGATGTCAGGTGAATAAATAAGGATGTCGTCAAGGTAAACATAAACAAAATGATCTATGAAATCTCTTAAAACGTCGTTGATCATGGCTTGGAATACAGCAGGGGCATTGGTCAGACCGAATGGCATAACTAGATATTCATAGTGGCCACTGGGGGTATTGAACCCTGTCTTCCACTCGTCACCCTCCCTGATCCTAACTAGATGATAAGCATTCCTCAGGTCTAATTTAGTAAAGACTCTGGCCTGTTGGAGCTGATCAAAGACGGTGGACATGAGCGGAAGTGGATAGCGATTCTTAACGGTTATGTCATTTAACGGGCTGTAATCTATACAGGGTCTGAGGGATCCGTCCTTCTTGGCCACAAAGAAAAACCCCGCCCCGGCCGGGGAGGATGACGGGCGGATTAGACCCGCCCTAAGAGAGGTTTGAATGTATTCATTCATGGCCGCTCTCTCAGGGCCGGAGACCGAATACAGTCGGCCCTTGGGAATGGTGGAGCCGGGGATGAGGTTTATGGCGCAATCATATGGTCTATGAGGAGGGAGTGACATAGCTTTGGTCTTACTGAATACCTCACGGAGGTGGTGGTAGCATGCGGGCACGGATGTCAGGTTGGTCTCGGCGTCTGTGGTGACATGAAAAGAGACATGGTTAATGGCAGACGTGTTATTTCCTTGAACTGTGTTGACCCCGCAGTGATCGCTACAGTCATGCCCCCACCCCCTTATAGCCCCAGTTTTCCAGTCTATGTGTGGGTTGTGTCTGCATAGCCATGGATATCCGAGAACCAGAGTCTGTGATGTGGATCTGAACAGGAGAAAGTTAGTACATTCCTTGTGCCCGCTTATAAGCAGTTCCAGTGGCTCAGTGGTGTGCGTGATAAAAAATAGTTCTTTGCCGTCTAGGGCCCGGGCCCGAACAGGGGTGGGCAACGGCATGGACTTTAACCCCAGCTGGGTGGCCAAACCCCAGGACATTAGACTTTCATCGGCCCCTGAGTCAATAAGCGCTTTGAGACTAGTGGTGGTGTTACGGTGGATTACCTTGACCGGGGTGAGGGCTCGTGGAGATCGGTCCGGCGTCGCGACCGCACTCTCCGGTTTAAGTTTCTTGGTGGGGCATGAGGCTATGAGATGACCAGCCTCCCCGCAATAGAAGCACCGACCTTCCATCAGCCGACGCCGGCGCTCCTCAGGGTTTAACCGCGCCCGGCCGAGATGCATGGGTTCGGGACCTCCACTCGAGGAGGCGGGGAAATGTGAGTCTGGGAGCGAGGATCGGGGTTCCAGCCACACCGGTGCCGGAGCGCGTGCGAGTCTTTCCTCTGTGAGCCGATTTCCTCGGCAATGCTTGAGCTCTTGTATTCGGTTGTCGGTGCGGATGGCCAGAGCGATGAGCGAATCCAAGTCAGGAGGCAAGTCCAGCGGAACCAGCATCTCCTGGATGGATGAAGACAGCCCTTTCAAAAACACGTCGTATAACGCCGTGGAATTCCACCCACTCTCTGCCGCCAGCGTGCGGAAATGAATGGCGTAGTCGCAGACAGAATTTTTGCCTTGTTTCAGTCCACTCAACTCACGAGCCTTCTCCCTGCTGGTTGTCACCGGATCGAATGTCCTCAACAACGCCTCTTTAAAGTCATTGAGTGCGTTACACAGAAGTGAGTCGCGATCCCACTCCGCCATAGCCCAGGTCCTTGCCCGCCCGGTCAGGTGCGAAACCATAAAGGCGATCTTGGATCGCTCTGTGGGAAAAGCATGAGGAGAATGTTCAAAATGGATGGAGCAGTCTGTAAGGAATGACTTACACTGTCCTGGTTCTCCAGAATAACGCTCCGGTGGTGCCAGCTTGGGACCTGCTCCGCTGAAAGGAGCGTGCTGCACCGAACCCGTGGCGGGAGGTGGAGGCTGTGGCTCTGCAGGAGGCATGGTGGTTTGCCGCAGGTGGTCGACCAAGTCCCTCACCTGGGACGAGAGTTGCCCGAGTTGGGAAGCCATGGCCGCCTGAAACTCCTCCTGACGGGAGATACGGGCTTCCTGGGCGTGCATGGCGGCCGTGAGCTGGTCGGTCTCTGCTGAGTCCATACTGGCCAGTGTGTACTGTCAGGCCGGGACTGAATAGAGGACTCAGGTGCAGAGTGGCAACGTAACAGGCTTTTATTGTACACACAAAAACAACCAGTGACCTCTTCGATGAACGTGAAAGCAAGTGGCTATGAAACTTATTCTAGATTGACACGTCCTGGACCAGGTAGTGGCCAGAACATGAGGGAACAAATAAACCTATAAGAAAAACAACACAAAACGCTCTGAAGAGAGGGATTGAGGCTATAAAATTTAGAAAACAGATATCGCTCCAGAAGGAGGAAAAATAACAAAACTATCAACAATTATCTCTGAAAATTATGAAACAAAAAGCGCTCACAAGGAGGATAATGATTAGGCTACGAGGTAATTTCGATACTGGACTATTAGGCTAAAACAACTGAAAAACTCTCACAAGGAGGACTATGAAATATCTAGGACAAAGACTTCTAAACCTGAACAACAAAAAAAACACTCACAAGGAGGACTATGATTATACAAGGAAATAACTAAGGAACTCAAAAACTCAGAACTAGACTATGAAAATTTTCAAAACACAAAACGCTCACGAAGAGGATCAAAGGCTTACTTGGCAACTTGAACTATGGCTGTGGATCTTGGGGGGCACGGGTGAAACGACCATCTGACGAAAAACACACTGGCACGGGACAAGGGAGACGCAGACTATTTAAACACATGGAGGGTAATAGGCAACAGGTGGAGACAATAGGTAATCAGGAGGACGCACCAGTGACACATGAGGGAGGGCAAGTGCTCTGAAACAAGAGGAGAGTTAGGTTCACAAAATAAAAACAGGAAATAACAAGACAAAAACCCAAGACGGGACAAACCTCACCGCGGTGTGACACTAGGTTATGGTTATCCATTTTCTGCTGTCTGTTTATTTATTATCTATCATCTGTTCTCATGTGTTGGTGACTTTCTCTCTACTGTACCTGTATCAGGACCATAGCCAGGATCTCAGAGACACTGAGGTCGACTTTCCATTTTATTTCCTAACCTGAGAGTCTAAAGACTGTTTGCAATTCTAGTGGAGAAATGCTGAGGTTTACAGGGCTGGGTGTAACATCTAAATACACTCTGAGGACTCATGAAATGTGTCCACAATATCAACTAGTTACACAGAACCAGAGACAAGAGTGAATGTGTGAATGCTTCTCTGGATGCTTAAGCTTTGACCTATTTTTTGATCAGATATTTCCCGATCAGGAAACTTTCCCAAATTTAGACTTTATTTCCTGGAGGCAAAACTTTTGAATACTGAAAATAATTCAAAGTGCTGAATCAGTTTGAATTATTTTGTTAAATGAAAGCAAGGGTCAAACCATGTTTATACTCCCCAAAGTAATTTATCTTATAGGCACCACCCTTTCCTTTATTCATTTCTACTGGCCAAAAGTGTCAAATTTAACTATATGCTACTACATCTTGGTATATACTATAAATGGATCAACTACATGATGTAAAATTCATAGATAATTATCACCTGACTGTGGTTCTCTTCATCTCTATGGAGACTTTTGTTGTCTTTCAACTCATGGACTTGTTGTTTCTTTGTTTTGTTTTGTCACTTCACTGTCTCCGTTCACTCTCATTGATTTCATCAGCGTCGTTTCAGCCACAGCGGGCAGTCGTTTTCAGCAAAAAAAAAAGCAATAAAAAAACCCCACTGCACACAAGTTACCTGCCCAGCACCAGACAGACAGACAACATTTGCCACCAGCTTGAGAGCATAATGGAGCTTTTAGCGGCTAAAGAGTCAGATGTTTCCCTCTGGAGTTGGTGGAAAGCTAAAAGTAGAGTGAATATTGGACTCGCATTCATCAGGAGGCCAGAAACACGACACCAAATGACGGATAGTGTTGCTCTGTAACTCCCGGATGTGTAAACAGGCAACATCCAACATTCACCACGTCAACCTAATTAGGTGATATTATGTCAGTTTTATATTTACAACTTGTTTCTGCTGCCACTGAGTTTATTGTGTTTTCACTTTCCACTAGCCTGTGAAATATCCTCTCCCTCTCTACGAACCCTTCAATGAACTGGATAACTAGAACTAGCCAGCCAGATGCTATCCAGCTGTGAGCACCTTTAACACAGCACATGGCGAAATGGGGATTTTTGAGAAACCTCCAGAAGTGCGGTCAAAAAATTCGACGCAGCGGGGGCAGCACCTTATGGACCATCAGCTGGACTATAAAAGTCAATGCCACAGGTGTTCCAGACACGCACGGCTCGACAGGGACCAAATGAAATCCTGCTGTCTCGATGACACCTGCCACGTGAAGGCTGCACCTTCTGGCAAGAATAGAAAAATCACTCTAATGTTCTCATAATATTCCCCTGGAAACTAATAGCTTGCCTGAGGGTTTCAATAATGTTCTTACAATGAGCATGTTGTATTTTATGGTATTTTTATCTCCTGCAGCGTCAGTTTAGCAGCCATACAATATTCCTTCAGGGAATTATCCGCCTGTGGTAATCAATAGTGGGTTTACTATGACCTGATTGTACTGATGGCATGCAGCGGCGGTTTCTCTGGCTTTATCTCTCTTTCTACCCCGGACTCTCTAGGGGAGACCCCTGATGGAGTAGGGGGTGGGTGGGGAAAGGGGGCCACAGAAATAGCAATATCCACCAACAAGAATCATCTCTGACGGAGGACGTCAATTTTCTAGAGTTTCTGCTCGTCTCCCACTGCAGCGGACTGCCTGTAAACACACACACACACACACTGTTGTCCACTCAGTGTAAAACCTCACTCACTCACTTACTCATCCTCTGTAGCCTTTTCACAAATATACAGATACACATGCTGGCACACACACACACACACAAATGACGGGGGAACCATCCTGGGGATATTAATGGAGCCGGAGACACAGACGGAGTCAATCGAGCTTTTAATAGAGCAGCTCCTCTTCCTCTGTATGGATAAATAATACAGCAGTCAGCAGATCTGGATCTAATAGACGATATTGACCTTTGGGGGTGGGAAAGGGGAGAAAGATAGCGAGCGACGGGACAGCGCGAGCGGAAATGGAGGGAGAGATAGAGGGGATGAAATAAAGAGTTGCGACGCAGAGGAACGCACACAAGTGTCAACAGAAGGGGCGCGCTCAGACAAAGCATCTTCATCAGAGTGCGACAAAGCGGTGATCAATCACGAGGATGACGATGTAGTCGCAGAGCCGGAGAGGCCCTGACCTGAGCTGCAGTGCAGATAGAGCTGGCCCTCAGAGACTCTCTTTCTTTGCTTTTATCATCTCTCTTTGTCTTTCCTCTTCCTCTCCATCCCTCCTCCCTGACTGCATTCTGTCTCCCTTTCCTCCCCCGTCTCTCTCTATCTCCCTCTTTCCATTTTGATTACTCCCTGCTGCTTCATCTCTCTGCTGCTTCTCTCTTCTCTGCTGCTTCATCCACCCTCCCTTCTTTTCTCCCTATATTTCTGTCTGGTACCCACCATCTGTCATCCGTTGTCTTCCTCTGTCACCCCCACCCCCCTCTCCCACTCATTTTCACTCCCTCAATCCAATTCAAGGAGCTTTATTGGCATCATAAGATGAATTTTATGTCTCTCGGACTCTCTTTCTGGAACATTTGTCTTCTTCTTACTAATTCCCCACTTTTACTGCCACTCCACAAAACTCCATCCTGTGCGGGCGGTAGAAGTCACGGTCAGTGTACAGTGAGTCCAGTACACTATATCACATCAATATTGAAGTCAAGGCCATGCATTCTTTATTACTTTACTCATGAACACGCAGGGCGAAACTCAGTGCTACTCATCCCAGGCTGCTTTACAAGCACGGCAGAGGCATGAGTGCTGGGACATGAAGGAACAGCCAGCCTCATAAAATCACTGAAAAGTAGCCTGACAGTTTGAGATGGCCTTGGAGGTGACTTTTATGTGTATAGTGACACCATGTGGAAATTCCCTGTAAGAGATTCAGACATCAGGATGCCGTGTGCTGCAGGAACTACAGCTGAACTGCATTTCTCTTCTCTGCCCTCTTCTGCAAATCAAAATACAGACTTGAACCACTTGAAAGATTGTTCAAAATGAAAACACATGCATGCGTACAATTTCACTGTGAAACACGTGCAGAAAAACATGGTTGAGTTCTGCACATGTGATGTTTTTAGACCAGAGGCACAGTGTAGTGGCTTGGTGGTGAATCTGAGTTGGCTTTACCGTGTATAGGAATTACAGAAAACTGATCCCTCTGCATGTCTGCTGTGAATTAAGCGCCTTAGTTGATCCCCAAAAAAGGTCAATGGACCACCAGGGGTCCCTGAGGGTGCCCCAGTGGGACCCCACCACATAAAGGAATAACTAGTTTCACTATGATCTATAATTTTCATGTTATTACAGTTCCATATTATTCATATTTTGCTCAGATGTCTGTGGATAGATGAAGAACTGCGCTCAACATCACAAATTCTCTCAGATGTTCTTACTTGAGGCATGATCATATCAGATGAGGGTCGGACAAGAGTCACCCTATATGTAACTAGTCTAACCTGAACGTGTGCTTTGGCTGGAAAAGTGCCTCCCAGCCTTTCCAGCGCTTTTCAAAGAGAGAAGTCAGCACTTTGACAGCGGGATCGCTCTCTGAATCCAGGAAGTGACGGTGAAGACATAATGGGGTCGAAACAAGCCGAGGGAGGTCTTCCCGACTCTACAAAAGAAGCTGGGTGGAAGAGGAGCTCCGTCACGCTAGCCGGAGACAGAGAGACGAGCACAGGAAGGTAAGGGATTAGCTCTTCAAAATAAGAGCATAAGAAGTGGGCAATGGAAAAACAAATACATGTATTTTGTTACCTTTCGGCTACATTTCTCCATTCATATAATTTCCCTTACAACATTAAGAAAATGCATATATGATAAATGCCTGATGATAGCTAATGTTGGGTAATTTGCTCATTGCTAAGGGCCCTGGGGCACAGATGAGCTGTTGGCACCCAGTTAACCCTCATTCCTCGCGCTTCCTGTCAGTTTGATTCAAACACTGTCATTTTACAAATATGCAACAAACATGCACAAAACTGACACGATAAGGTCTTTGCCACCCAAACTGAAAACTGCAATATAAAGCAGGACCCACCACCAGGTATCATGTGATAAGTGGTAAGTAAGCCATTGCAATTTTATGCCGTTGGTATATTTTATTGTTTATTGTTTTAGTATATTCTTATTGTCTTAGTATATTCTCATTTCTGGTGTATTTTTATTGCATTTACGCATGTTTGTATCTGCATGTTAGTTTATTTTATTCTAGTATCTTTATTTTATTTTATTATTACTTCTTATTTTCCTTACTGTTTCTAACATGGGGGTTGCAATACAAATTTCATTGACATGTTCGGCTCAGTGACAATAAAGACAATCTTGAATCTTGACTCTTGCAATGCCTGACGTTACTCTTTAATAGACTTAGGTTGCTAGATAACCCACACAACATGGGGATGCTGGAGCTGAATACTTCTCACTAATATGACTTTCCATTTAAAGAATGTACCCTCAGTGATGGTACTTCTTTGATTTGACTTAAGTTAAGCATAACAGTTAAAAATTCATAGCTCAATCAATCAGACTCAAACAAGCTAAAATACACAAAGCATCACATTCAAGTAACATGTACAGAAAATTCTGGTGGGGGGGGGGGGGCACCTTAATTGTTTAGCTTACGTAAGAAAAAATGACAAAACGTTTAGTGCCACATGAAATGCTGTGAAGAAGCCGCACGCGTTTTATTTTGAAAACGCCAACCGGAACATCTGTGTCGCATTATGTCTGTCTTCACTTGTGTCTGGCTGTGGGAAGGTGGTCCTGGTCGAAAAACACCGTCCAGAAAAGCCACCAACGGGGCAACTTTGAGTGGTTTCGTACAGTCCCTCCGTCTCCAAAACGACCCATGAAACTGCGGAATTGACCCATAATGTCGCGAACAAAGGAAGTGGCGGGTCTGAGTAGTTTGTCATCGGGAGCAAAGTTGGGAAAGTACGAGGTGAAAATGGAGAGCCCAGCTGAGTGAGAGTGGGGTGAGGAGGCTGGATTTGGCAGAGCTGGGAGTCCTGCCCTGCTGCTAGCAGGCTAGTTAGCATGCTGAAACACTTCGCTCTGTCGGAGAAGTAATGAGGTGAGACTCTTACTCACTTTTACACCTGTAATGAAAACTTAATTCTGGAAGTTTTTAGAGGCTATCACGGTGTGACCCAATGCTGCCGAAAAGTAGCTGCCAGATGTGTTTTTGGCTGAAGAGAAAGCATTGACATGAGTAGGGCCTGGCCATTTTTAATCTCCAGTTAACTTTAATGCAGCTGTACAGTACATGTCTGATACAAGTGTACTTTTCTTTAGCTTCTGGAGCACTTTCAACTCACTTTTCAGGCATGTTTTCCGGTTAATTTTCTGTTAGAAAAAGTAAATTAAGTTTTTAAAACAGTCTGTTCTGAAAACTTTAAACAACACATCATCAGGCGACCAGCATTTGTGAAGGGACCATCTGTGATAGTGCAGCTATTTCTCGCGGTGGCAAAGCTCCGTCTTGCTTTCTTGGCCGTTTCCACACATGTCTGGATGGCTGTAATCATACTTTGGCAGGCATGTTTTACAATATGGCCTCATCACGCCACTTCTATGCAAACACGGTGAGTAACTTCAGAGCTGAAATGATCGGCGTGTGTGCGTCAGCTGCTCGTCTGCCCGCCACTGGCCTGCGTGCTGAGGCTGCCCCTGTCCTGTCAGCGGTCAGGGTCCATGTGTTTGTGAGCCCCCCCATAATCACTCATACGTCCTTTTGTGTTCTCCGTTTCAGATCTTCCCTCTGCTGCTCTCCGGCCTGCCATTCTCCAGGGGAGCTGCTTTATCTGCGGCCAGACCGCAGCTGACATTGCAGCTTCTCCCGATGGATGGAAGCAGGGCTGATGGTCTTTTTCTCTGTGGATGTTCCGCCTGAATCTTTCTGCTCCTGTTTTAGCGAACCCCCATCCCTCCCCTGCCCCGATCACTCATTTATATGTCGTGAGCGCTCGTACTAACTAATTTTCTCTCAGACTTTCAAGATATTACGCCATCTGAGATGGGGCCCTGGTAGGTTCTGCAAGGGGCTTGAGGCACCCCCTACCAGCCCACTGCGCTGCCAGGCAGTGTGCGCGAGACCCACCAGCACGGGCCCGTAAAAGACCCATACCAAAAAGACAACCAGCAATACAGCACCTGCTGATGGAGCCGAGACAGACAACGTGCTTGCCCAAAATACATTCATGATCTCTTGGTCTTTTTAAACTGGACCTAATTGGATGTATCAGGTGTATTCTTGACCTGCGACTGCTGATGCCAGCTCATCGGGACCTGAGGGGGTGTAATCGGCTTTTTTCATGAACCCTCTGTCTGAGTTTGGGTACAGCCTGAATGTTGGATGCCCTGAGTGTGTTGGATCTGCTGTTGCGGTGATGAGGCAGGGCTCCTGGTGGCCTGTGTGGCTGACTGGGCAGTGGCCCAAGGTGATGTGATGGGGTGCAGGAACAGTAAGGTCCTCCCTGAGCCTCCAGGGGATGTTCAGTTGGACCTGGTCAAAAAGGTCAGTAGGTCAATACCGTTTCTAGTAATGGTCGTTCTGTCGTTGCCATCAGATACTAAAATGTCAGAAAATATTTTGAAAATGTTGCCGTAATTTCAGTGATGTAGAACAAAGCAGCAAATCATGATGTTTGAGAAGCTGGAACTAGACTGATATGAATGTTTGTTTATTTAAATGACTTAATTTAGTGAAAATTCATACTTTTAACGACTGATTTTCTTTGGAACACTGAGTCTACTAATCATTTGATGTGTTGTGATGACGGTTATAAAGTTTGTCACAGTAGTCTGATGGCAGAAGGGGTATTTTTGGACAAAAGTGCAACAATCCTGGTGAAATTTGGTGCAGTCTATGTGTTGGAGCATCATACCCCATCACAACATTTTGAACTGAAAAGCTGATCAGCATAATTTAATCAGAAACTATTTTGATGATTAGTCGCTCATGATATGTCGATGATGATATATAAATATGAGCTAATGAGTATTTCCTGCTTTTTTTTTTAGGTTGATCCTCCTCAACCTCCTCAGACAGATATCTATAAGCACTTCATACGAGGGGATGGCACGAGGAGCAAGACGGGTGGGGCTGGTGGAGGGGGAGGCGACAAGGCTGACTCCACCTCCCCATTTCAGGCCCAAGCCGCCACTCCCACTGCTTCTGCTCAGCCCCCCAAGGACCCGTCCGAACTGTCGGACCCTCAGCGGAAGAAGGTGGCAAAATATCGAGCCAAGTTTGACCCACGGGTCACAGCCAAGTACGACATCAAAGCTCTGATAGGTCGCGGGAGTTTCAGCCGGGTCGTCCGCGTGGAGCACAAGAGCACGCGGCAGCCGTACGCCATCAAGATGATCGAGACCCGTTACCGGGAGGGGAGGGAGGTGTGCGAGTCGGAGCTGTGCGTTCTGCGGCGCGTCCGTCATACCAACATAATCCAGCTGATGGAGGTCTTTGAGACGGCAGAGCGCGTGTACATGGTGATGGAGCTGGCCACCGGAGGAGAGCTCTTCGACCGGATCATTGCTCGCGGCTCCTTCACAGAGCGGGACGCCACGCGGGTGCTGCAGATGGTGCTGGATGGCGTCAAGTATCTCCACACTTTGGGCATCACTCACCGAGACCTGAAGCCGGAGAACCTGCTCTACTACCACCCCGGAGCCGACTCCAAGATCATCATCACTGACTTTGGTTTGGCCAGTAGCAGGAAGAAGGGGGACGAGTGTCTGATGAAGACCACCTGTGGCACGCCAGAGTACATCGCCCCTGAGATCCTGGTGCGGAAGCCCTATACAAACGCTGTAGACATGTGGGCGCTGGGGGTGATATCGTACATCCTGCTGAGCGGAACCATGCCCTTTGAGGACGACAACCGCATGAGGCTGTACCGCCAGATCCTCAAGGGGAAGTACAGCTTCTCTGGAGAGGTGAGGAGTTCAATCTGTCCAACACTTTCACACACACACACACACCAGCAGAATTCACCCATATTTGGAATACATTCCTCACACCGCATGAGGCTTTGTCAACAGATTTCCAAGAAGTTCAACTTTCCTTATGAGGTGACATGGCTTGACACACACACACAACACAGATTTGAACACACCTAAACCTTTACTCTTCTGTCCTCGCTCCTCATCTGTCAGTTCATGAACCCTTTCCTTTCCTTTCACCTTGCCGTACTCGCTCTCGTTTATTTGTTCTGTCTAAGTCAATATGTCTGTCCCTCCAAATGTGTGTATGTGTGCACAGTAATTTATGCTCTATCTGTGTCTCTAGTTTGAAGAATGCTGAGTAGTCCATTCCTTTGTTCCAAAGCGTGGGAGGTTTATGTTGCCAGTGAGCTTTGCAAACGGACCCCTTGGTTAATGTTTGCCCCACCTACAGCTACTGCAGGCCAAATAATAGTGGAGTAGTTCTGTAATATTAAATGAAGTAGAATTACCTAAAGGTTTCTGGGGATTCAAGATTCAAGAGTCTTTATTGTCATTGCACATGTCAATGAAATTTTCATTGACGGGATGCGTCCAGATTTCAGCTTCTCTAGTATCTGACAGGTGAAATTCATTAAGGTCATATGAGATATGTTGAATAATTGAAAACGCTTCCAGGGAGCATATATCAGCTGAGGTCTGCAAATAGTGCTGGATGAGTGCACGTATGTCCAGCATGTCGTCCTTGGCTTTAGTGAGGGAGCTTTTCATTATGCATTTTTAGGAAGATATAGTTGTTTGGGTTAGGGTTAGATATTGCAGTAATAGTTGTCACACGAATGACTAAGTTTAAAAAAGAGCAAGATTTCTGATGAGAGCAGTAACAGCTGCAATTATTCTCTGTCAACACAAGGACAGACAGGTTAATATTTCCTTAAAGAAGCAGAAACAAGCTCTTATAACAGCACTGTCTTATTTTAATCCTTAAAGTTGATAAGAAGAACTTACTAGCAAACCTGTCGGCTTCTTTACACACCCAGCTGATGCGGGGCAGCATTAGCATTCACTCTTTTTAGCTCTGGTTTTGGTCTCTCCCAACTCCTGAGTGACACATGTGTCTCTTTAGCTGCTCAATGCTCCACTCTGTCCACCAGCTCTGGCTGCTGCTTGTTGCTGGGCTGCTCGTGCACAGTAGGTTTATCAGAGCTGAAAACAGCTGCCTGCTGTGGCAGAAAACAACTCTGAGAGTCAGAACAGTGTAGCTGCAGTCTGAAGAAAAGCTCTGTAGAGGTGAGGAAACTGCACGCTGATGATTCTCTAGGGCTTCGTCGCTACGAGCTCCATTTTCTTTTCCCACATTATACTAGATAATCCTTTGTGCATGTCCAGCAGCGCATAATACAAACAGTCAAAAACTACTGTTCCATGGTGCAGCCAGGGGTGAAACACTCCACAGGCTACCCTAAACTACTCTAAATGATTGTGAGACAGTTTAACGAACAATTAATCAGTTGGCCTCTCAAAAGAAATTGTTTAATTGTAATCATTTTTGTTTACCATTTATCATGCAGAAATACCGAACATTTGAAACCTCAAGTGTGAGGATATCTTCCCGTTTTAGTTGTAAGTTGGATACATTGAAAAAAATTTGAAGGAATTGCCTTTAGCTCTGAGAAATCATGATGGGTATTTTTTCACTGCTTTCTCATAATTTATAAACTACATGATCATTTGATTAATCATTAAAAACTGACAGATGAATCAATAATGAAAATGATATTTAAACACATAAAAATTTTGTTGTTTTAAGTAAGAAGTGCTTTTCTGGTGTTAGTGGTGATTTCTGGGGTAAAATGATTTTGTTTGGTTCGGAGCATCCCTGCATCATGCACAGCTGTGACATTTACTGCATGTCATAGCCTTTTTTTGGCATCCAAACATTTCCTGTCTGTTGGTATCAAATAATATTTTTATTATTATATTTATAATATAAATAACCTTAAAAAAATATTGCTGTATAGTGGCTTTGAACATGACTCAGACATTCAAAACTGAGGACTATTCATTTCACTAAAGGGTAATTGTATCTCATTGTAAGGATGCAGTACAAGAAGCCACAGAGGCCTGTGACCTTTAGTTAAAGAGAATCCGGTCCTGAGAGCAAATGAGAGGTGGAGCTGAGGTGGGACAGACTTTAATGCACCTCGCTCGGGGACACGTGTCTTCACAGCTGTGATAAATATTGGTCACATTTGCAGCTGCAGTCAAAGAACTAATCAGAGCTCGGACACTGTTGTAGGTAGGGATCTGTGCGATTAGTCAACTAGTCTGTTAAACATTTGAACCCTCACTAGAGGTTAAACTTATTGTTATTTCATTAATATATACATTTACATAACATTTTGATAACATAATGAGCCAGTACTGCTAATAACGCCAGTTTACTGTTTCATCTAAGATGTTATGCAGCCACTTTCCTGTAGGGGGTGTTGCAGCTCCTGCTCCCCATAATGCCCAGAAGTTAAACCAGCGAGTTGGACAGTGGGACAAAGATGACATCTCATAAAACCTGTGCAGCTTGGCAGTATTTTGTCTGAGTGAAGATGAAAATATGATTGTACTGTATGTAGGCTGTGTATTTGGTGAGTTGTTTTGTAGGATGATCTGGAGTGTTCATAACATTTCAGCGCCTTTTAACATACAAATTGGTTTCAGATGGCTCTCATCGTATAAAAAATGCTCTTCCGGCTGTAGTTGGAGGAGGAATGTATGTCTGAGGGTTGTATATGTGTCATGTATCTGTAGCCGTCACTGGTGTGTGTGTGTGTGTGTGTGTGTGTGTGTGTGTGTGTGTGTGTGTGTGTGTGTGTGTGTGTGTGTGTGTGTGTGTGTGTGTGTGTGTGTGTGTGTGTGTGTGTGTGTGTGTGTGTGTGTGTAGAAAGATGTGCTGCGTTGATACTCCTGATGTCCAAGTAGGGGATGGAGTTTGACGCACCAATGCTAAATAGAGTCTATGTCCTGGAAAACGAGTCAACAGCAGCTGTGGAGATTATATTTTACATGAGGTCTTTTTGAATTCTGTACAAGCAAAATGTATACTAACAGTCACATTAAATTCAGAACCTCATTTCGCCATTATTGAGTCTGACATCTAAAGACCAATAAGATTTGTGAGCGCAAAGAGTGGAAAATGCTTTACATGGTCACATGAGCAAGGTTTAAAGTGTGGTCCTCACACTGTAACAGACACTCAGCTTTATATCACTCTGCTGCCCTCTTGTGTCCAGTGAGCAAAGCTCTACTGATGCCAAACTATAAATTCTTACACAATTATTGTGTGACTGTAAGGGTTTTATTTATTGTACCTTCATTGTGCAGAGCGATGCACATGAATAGTTTGACACTATTTGGTAATGAAGGAGTGTGAATAAATGAGTGTGAATGAATTTAAAAGATTCAGGAAAGAATTACAAGAAAAGCTGTTATTCTCATGTTTTCTCTTATTATAATCCACTTTCTTCTCACTCTCAAACATGAACATTTTCACGTCCACACAATGAACAGTTAATTTCCACAGTCGGCCTTTCATTACTTCATTCTCTCCTTTCACTGCGTGTTTTCTTAATCGTCCTTTAGTACTGTCAGATTAGACATTTATCATAGCATGAAGAGCGTTGGTGGAACTAATAACATGGATGATGTTTCTTTTTTCAGCAATTATTATGATTATTATTGTAATAGAACATATTCATTTGGCGGCCATTTTCCTGTGATGTCATGCTCAGGCTGGAAGCTGCTGCCGTCAAAAAGGATAATGCTGTCCTGCTGTGATCCAGTTTGTAAGTCACAGAAACATAAGGAACCTGACAAATCGTTGTCATCACCGCTTCCTGATTGGTCAGCAGATGGATAGTGAAAATCTGGGCGGTCAAATTTCAAGTTAAAACAACATATTTATTATATCTTTTGGCTACAGCTGATGTTAGCGTTCAACCACATCCAAACTAACGTTACCCTTTGATGGTGTTACATGATGAGGAAAGGCGTGAATCCATCCTGAAATATCAACTCGGACACCTTTATTTAAGCCTTGAAGTAAAACACACTGGATGTAATCAAGCGATGTAACGTTAACTGTCTCGTCACCCCACCTCAGAAATGGTCTGGTTAAGTCAGTAACTTTATGTGACATTATGTTTACACAGATTACAGCCAGCACAAAAGCGTGTTCCAAGCTCTTTAACAGCGAAGGTTTTGTGTGGCGTGAAGCAGCTAGATTACATGCTCCGATGTTTTAGAATTAATTCACAGGTTTCATTGTACTGTTAACACTGTCAAAAGGTAGTGTTAGTGGTTAAATTCTAACATCAGCTGTGGTCCAATAGTAGCTAATAGGTTATCAAATGTGTTGTTTTGCCTTAAAATATGGCCTGACATCCCTCCAGATGCTCCCTATCCAATCTCCTTTCTGTTGCTGATCAATCAGGAAGCGCTACGTTCATACAGCTTGCAACCTGGAACACAGCAGTATGACATTATCCTTTTGATAGCAGCATTCGAGCTTCATAATTGCGCTTTACGACAGGGGAAAATGGCTGCCGTGTGAATGTGGTCTATACAATCCAGCAATTAGTGATGATGGAGGTGATGTGTGCCCACACCTCGGTTAGGGACCCGCTGGTTTTCACTGTGTAGAGCTCTGACATTCACATCTCAGTGCACTCAGTTTGTTAATCACTGCCTGTCTCTCCTCGCCAGCCGTGGCCCAGCGTGTCCAACCTGGCCAAAGACTTTGTGGAGCGGATTCTGACGGTGGACCCCAGCGAGCGCCTCACAGCCGGCCAGGCCCTTAAGCACCCCTGGATCGTCAGCATGGCCGCCTCCTCCTCCATGAAGAACCTACAGCGCTGTATATCTCAGAACCTCCTGAAGCGGGCGTCGTCGCGCTGCCACAGCACCAAGTCGGCCCAGTCCACTCGCTCCAGCCGCTCCACCAAATCCAACAAAGCCCGGCGGGTGCGAGAGAAGGAGCTGCGCGAGCTGAACCGTCGATATCAGCAGCAGTATAATGGCTGACACGGGGCCGTGGCAGCCGACAGCTGTAGCGGACCTTACACGTTTGGGGGAAACTGCACTACAGTGGCTGAACTTTAACAATGACTACCACGATTTGAAGTTTTCTGCCAGTTTTACAGGCCAGATGGCTTTAAATCTCAAATCATTGCCTTATAAAAGAGGACAATGACTTGTCTAAATACATGGCTACAAGCAAAAGTAGAATTAAAGTTGACTGCTGCCAGTTGAGACTACAGAGCAAGTCAAAATGATCATGAAGACAGTGTAATCTATTAATTCCTATGGCAGCGTGTCTCCTGATGACTCCCGAGGATTACATCATCTCCCCATCCATTCCTTCACTTTTTCTCTGGCAGGATGGTGCCTTCCACTCCTCTGCTTTTGTTCTTTCAATCCCTGTGTCTCTACATATTTATTTATTATTGTTGACATGATTATTAGTCTCCATTCAAATGGTCACTGGATAATGACCGTCCGCGAGGATCTGTTGAACAGAGTTCTGGGTACTGAAGTTTGTAAGAAGAGAGGGAGGGGAAAACAAATCCCCCTCTCTCATTCCTGATTAAAAATTGCTGTGAATTTATTATTGTACTAGTCGTACAGACCTCGTCTTAAGATGTGGTGGAAACATAACAGCGCATCCTTCGAGGTCAAAATGAAGGCGTGTTTTCTTTTTAGTCGGTTCTAAGCTTATCCAATCTTGCCGTTATTGCTCTGTTGATATCATTGTGCTAAAGCTGTCAAAAGATTGTGAAGCTGTTTTGTGTCAGTGTATTACATTTCAAATGTATTAGAAAATAGGCCACACAGCCCCCCCCCCCCCCCCAGTGATTTTAATACATCAGTAGATTCACTCATGAAGTACCTGCTATGATCCCGTGTTGCCGAGCAGTGTTCTCATAATTCATTGTCTTTAGAAGGGTTTGTGGTCATTTAGGGTGCTGTGTGGTTTTACAGTTTCAGTGTTGGTTCCGGTGAGGATGGCACGTGTTGCGTGGCAACAGTGGTGGTCTTTGATGGTCAAGATCTTTGTTATAGAGAGCTGTATGCGGTTGCACCGGCTTCTTGCAGGTTCAAACTCAGCCTGGTTATAACACAAGTGATTGCGAACTGGAGATTCACACAACACTGAATCACAACAGGTCGCACCACGTAAACTTCTTCTGTCCGTGAAGTGAGTTGATGCTATTCACAACAACCTGTTCCACAGCTAGCTGAACCCACTGACAGAGCTAGCATTAGCATGCTAATGTTTGAACGACGCTTGATCAAAATGCTGTTTCATTATCCACTCACTCAAAACTGCATAAATACGGCTGAGTTTGAAACATGAAATAAAGCAGTGTACGTAAATTTACAAAGGATTGGTGGTTTAAGATATTGTTTGCCCCCTAAAACTGCAATTGTTGGAAGTTATCCCACAGTTTGTGAGGCTTCTTTGACTTCCTGTTTCCATCCACATTACTAGAGTGTGTTTGAGCTCAGACATTTCTCAAGTTTTAATGGTGCAACCTGATTTAGTGCCAGTTTGAAACTAGCTAGTTGTTACTTACAAGTGAGGAAGGACTTCACTCACAGACTTGTTCGTGGATTTAGGACTAGCAGGTGCAACCCAAGTCCTGCCATCTATCCAAGCTAGCCTCCGTTCCACTCGTCTGTAGCTCAGTGGGTTTTCTCAGAAGAATTTCTGTCGTCTTTGACAAAGAAATCCCAGGAACATGATGCTGCTAGTGATACTGAGGCTGAGTAGGAGAGGGAGGATGTCGGCATTTTCTTCAGTTTCCAGTGGCTGCATAGTACAGTAGCTCTTAGGTAGGTTGTGGGGGGCCTGCAAAAAAAAGCAGCTGTCCTAAATTTATATGCTACATTCGTGACCAAAATGAAGGAAGCCACTGAAAATGATGAGGAGTGTGTAGAGGTGAATCGAATGACCATTAGCATAAATGATTCTTTATAGCAAAACCGAGCAAATGCAACCATGCGATCTTATGCATACATGTTCTTACGTTTGGAAAAGTTACCTTTTGTCTGTAAGTGCACTTAAATCCGAATACATTTCCAAAGGCTTGCTTCGAGATGAACTCTAGTTTCTCAAATCCACAGTGTTGATAGTAAAAGAACAACAAGTCGACACAACCCTGATTCCAGAAACGTTGAGTATCCGTGTAAAACATACGTGAAACACAATGTGATAACTTGCTAATCCTTTTCCACATGTACTCAAATGAAAACAGTACAAAGACAATAGATTTAATGTTTGACCTCATCAACACCTGTTTGGATCATTCCACAGGTAAACAGGTTGACTGGTAGCAAGGATGGAGCGAGGTTCACCTCTTTGTGAACACATGGCTGTATAAAGGATGTTCCTACATGGACTCAGGAACACTTCGTAAAACTGTTGTTGGTGAACATTTTGGGGGGGGGGGGGGGGGGGGGGGGGGTTTATGTTTTACACAGCGGCCCAACTTTTTTGCAGTCAGGGTTTTATCTTCATGTTCTGCACTTTCTTAATTCTGCCTTCTTCAGTCCAATTGCAGTCCAATACATTTTGTAAGGATAGTCCACATCCTTACATAATAAGGTTTTATGACTACTGCATTACTCAGAGCTGTTTATATAATAGCAATTATCGGAAATGAGACTAGAGTAGGGATTTAGTTTTTGTAATATTGTGATGTAGCTGAAATGGTAAAAGCTTGTATCACAGAAAGGGAATTTTCTGACCTTCAAACGAAGTGAAATGAATAATGATGCAACTGCTTGTTTGATCATCATATCCATGTTTAAATGACTGATTGCAAATGATTTATCACCAGCAAAACAATGTGATGTCTGATGATTAAATATTTTCCAGAAGTAGCACAACTTAACGATTCAGAAAAAAAAGATAAAGATTATTTGACTTTCTTGCTTTTTTTTTTTCTTTTCTCTGGAAAAGCACTTCATCTTATTGTTAAGTTCCAATGAATTTTGTTTTTTTTTACAATTGCAATCTTCCTCTTCATTGGGCCTGTTCATTGCATTTTTCTGATTACTCCCAGAGTAAATCACTTGCTGCGGTGTGGTCTTCTCTTCTTCGAGTATTTTGCTGTGATCTACCCCAGACTTTTAAAGTATGTTGCTGTTGTGAACGTTTTAACACATACTGGAAAAATAACCGAGCCATGCCAGCTGACCTCAGTTTTTCCTTTCTTTTTGTCTCTTGTCCTTTGCTTGTTACGGGATGCTCCGTCATCCCTCTGATGCTCCTCTTTCCATTTTCCTTGACGTCAGTTTCGAATCTCTGTCCCACTGCTGTCTGTTATCTGTCCTGATGTTTTGCCTCTTGATGGAACTTGAGTGTTTATAAAAGACCCTAAGCGAGGCTAACATCAGAACTGGTATTGGTACACTCAAATCTTCACGTCTATATTTTGAGATTCCACCCAAAATGTGTCTTTTTAGTATCAAACGCACACACTCTGTAGCCTTGAAAAGGTGCATTTCTAAACCGCTATGGTCATCCTAAATTTTTGGGTGAACTATCACTGTAAGATGTCACACTTTCTGCAATATACAGTAGTTCTGGTCGTTAGTTTGTTGATTGCTCCTAGAGCGTAACATCCATGTGAAATAAACATTTGTAACCTGTTATAAAACCTCCACTCTGAGACTCCCAGTCGCAAAGTAATCGTTTGGACTCTGCGGAGTTGCTGTGGTTGAATTAGCAACGTTGTTGAGTGCCTACCATCGTGTACCACGTCAAGGAATAACCAAATCAGTCCATTAGCGTTCTTGCAGAATGTCAGCACATTTGTAAAAGTGTTTCCTGTCATGTTTTTATATATCTGTGTGATTTTATATAAATGCTGTCCTAAATGAAGTAGCCAACTCAACACTGTTACCTGAAAACAGTTGTTCATCGTTTGTTATTGTGTGTCTAAATGAATGATAACACTTTGATTCTTCTACCATTAACTTTTTTTATTTTTTTAAACGGTGAGTTGTACGTGCCAATAAAACACTCGAACCTGACATTTGGATCTTTACTCTGTTCTCTGAGAGAGGTAGTGGGACCATATGAGTAAGTCTATGAGTCTGAAAGACTACATTTTAGTTGTTCTAGCACGTAACTTTGACTACCTTTGTTTTCAGATTCATTGGTTTACTGTTTATATTCCGTCCTCCACCTGTGTTCACATTGACGATGGAACAGTATGAGGCAAATGACTACTATGATGGGGGTGCTATAATCTAAGATAAAACATCAGACCAGCCTGAAACACATTTGGTACATAAACTGTCTTCTGTATAATTGTTTTCCCCTCTAGTTTTTGTATTAGCAACAAACTAAATGATCGCAATGTGAAAGGGGTTGTTTGCAGTGAAGACAGTCTCTTTCAAAGCTAATACCAGCTGCAACTGTTTTTGTCAAGAAAGCTCAGATAAACCAACTGTTCTGCTACCTGCCCAGCACCAAACAGACAAAGCTAACAGGTAGCTGGTTGACAAAAAACATCTGCCAATAAAAGACTAGGAGATGGTGGGGACCAAAACGGAGCGAAACAGAAAGTTAATATTGGATATACATATTTAAGGTGCCAAGTAATGTCCTTCAATATCAATTATAATGTTGCTCTGTCTCAACTTTAAACTTTAAAGAGGTTTGAAAAGCTCCAGAGCACCTGTGCCACACCGCAAAGGTTTAATCTAAAACTAGTTCTGGTGGCAACGAGTCCTCCAATTATTGGGTTTGTAGTTTATATTACAGTGGGTGAAATAAGCATGTTAAATCATAAAGGCATTGTACTGCTGTCTGCCTTAGCTACAGCCCTGTTTCCTGACAGCAAACAGCGCCCTCTGCTGACAGCAGCGCAGCATGACGGGGAAGGCTGGACTAAAGTGGTGGCTGGAGGCCTTATGGGTTGCCAGGTTTGATACAAAGCTTCACACATGGATGAGTTAACGGCGCCTTTGAAGGGCAAGAAGAAAGTAACTACGCCAGCAGTTTGATAACATGCGTTATATGTTATGTTTCTCCCAAAACATTCCCGGAAAACAGACATCTCCGTACAATGCATATTATAATGCATCAGGAGTTGCCTGTGCTCGGTGGTTTGGGGGATAGGCAAACCAAACCTGGCACCCCGACATAACCAGACGTCAGTGGTCTGCGGCTGTGGCGTTTAGTGACTTTGCTGCTAGCTTTTGTTCGGTGGTCACTAATCCAGCTACCGATTATCAGCCTAAGAATACGCGGACAGTAAACGGAACAAACAGGTAACTGACGCGCGAGACGTTGTTCAGCTCGGTGAGTAACGTTACAACCAACACACAAACCACCAGCACATACTGTAAAACACTAAGCTAGCTAGCTAACGCGATACATGTGATAGACTGCTGGGTCCAAAAATCTATTAGCACGTCTTCTTGTTTACAAAAGCTATTTCAGATGGCTAAGTTTAGCTTTCGCGGCACTAACACGTGCTGTAATGGTTTCCAAAACATCGATCTTTACTGTCGATCACATAATTGTCGGAGATACTTAGCCTCAGCCTCCGGCATGTGTCTGCTGATGCTCGCATTGTTTATGCTGATAAAGTAGTCACTTCTGTTGGGCTACACAGCTCTGTTTCGTCATTCGGCTTAGCTAACTAACTAGCGAACGTGTTTGAGTTTTGGATTTAGTCTTTTAAGTGAAGGTTGTGTCGCACTGGAAATCAGTTAACTGTTATTTAATCTCATGGCTCTGTCGCTGATGGAATTGTGCCTGATGTGTTAAAATCCTGGTAACCCTGGACCTTTAATGCGCCCTCTAATGTACATACAGACATTTAAACTTGTCTTTGTAGTGTTTGTTGTTTGTCATCATGGAGATGACAGTGAACGCTACATAGGACAACATGACGCCTGTCTCATGATTGAAACACTGGAGGTTTGGCTGTGTGTGCCCTGCATCCTAGTAACCCCTGATGATTGATACACACAGCAGACACATGTTTTTATCAGCAAAACAGCTGCTATAACCTCCAATAGTATGTCTTTCAAATATTTATTCCTGGTTTAGTGTCATTGTTATTGGAGGAGAAACGGATCCTGACAAAACAAGTGCAGTTAAACCAAATTTCTGCTAAAAGTCAATGTTTGAGGGACCCTCAGCTAGCATCTAAAGAACTGACTAACACAGCTGTGGGTCTCTTCTCCATCCTCTGATTGTGGTGGGGGTCCTCTACGAGCTACTAATCTAGATCCGCCTGGGGGTTTGGTGCCACTTTTGTGGTCTGGTGTGTATATTGACACAGGTCGTCCCAGCCCGTGTTTTACAGCCCTGCCCTAACCAGTGGGGCTATTTTTACAGCCCTGCCTCCAAACCAGTAGCAGTAAGCTGTATTGTTGTCTCACACAGGCAGAGATCCTGCCCCGAGCCGGAACTAGTGATTGAGCCCCCTCCTGTCACACCACACCAGCCAGGGGCTTTTAATTATATCGTCTGCACTCGTGTAGGCCCATATCTGCAGCCTTTACCTGCTGTATCATTAAGGCTGAGTAGGGGTAGCCATGTGACCACACGCTGACAATGGAAGGAGGATTTTGTGTGATCTCTGATTAACGTAAAGTAATGATATCCTTTAACCTGAAAGGGCTGTTAGAATGTTTACTCGTGTTACTACAGTCTCCATAGAGGAAATGATGATATCAACAGGAGAACCAGACGGCTGAGATTATACTCAGGTGATTCGCTAGTTGAATCAGTCTTTGTTATCATCACCACAAGGATACCTTGGAACTGAACTGAATCTGGACTTGTGTAAACACTACTGTGCTGTATAAATGCAAATATGCTTCTCTCTTCATAGCAACAAAACAGCTTGTATGTCTGCTGTCAGGTAGCACACAAACACATCGACAGTAATTGATGGGGTGGTTGACTTGTTTTCAACCTATGATGGGAGTGTTTGGCATGCCTGCCTGGATATAATAGACTGAAGGTATACATACACATGCACGTTGCTTACTGTGTAGCGGCACACTCAGTGCTGGAACATGTTGCACACGTGCTCTGTGCAGTAGTACAGCTCAGCAGTCAGAGAGCAGCGGGTCCACAGAGCACTGAGTGGGCTTTGTGAAGGCTAATCGATGAAATGAGGGAATGAGGGTGAGTGCTAAAATGTAAAAAAAAAAAGAAGAAGGTGGCTTTTATAAACAAACAGAGCTGAAAGTTGGCGTCCGGTGTCCTGCTGGTGTAGAGTAGAGGCAGTTACAAGGTCCGCAGGAAGGGAGGTTGTCTTATGTAACCTGGGCTGGACCCTCAGTCAGCGTGGAGCTGGTTCTCATGAGCTCTAGTGTTGAGATTGGCGTGTGTGTGTGTGTGTGTTTGCTTGCCTTTGTGTCTTGAAAGCATCTGTGTGACTATTGGTGTGTATTTTATTACTGGGTTGTCCAAGCCTTGGGCCAGAGGGAAATGATGCTGTATACCTGCCCAGAATCCCCTTATTGATTCAGTTCAGACGGATAGAAGGATACAGGTGTGTGTGTGTTTGTGTGTGTGTCTGTGTGTGTGTGTGTGTGTGTGTGTGTGTGTGTGTGTGTGTGTGTGTGTGTGTGTGCTGGGGAGTTATATGTCACACAGTTTCAGGTCAGTCAAGGCAGGCTAGCCGATTCTGTTTGTGCTGGTTGGTGTTTGTGCGATGTATGAAGGATCAGTGTGGCAGAAAGGTGTTTTTGATGTGATTTTGTTTTAAAGCAGCTCATTGTGAATCGGTTATTGAGTTTCTTCATTGTGTCTGCAGTTGGTTGTTGTTGTCTGTTTGTGTATAACTCATTAAGCCTTGTCATGCTTGCAGGTAAGATAAACTTTTATCTCAGTGGACATGCTCCATCAAGTCACAGAGCTGTTCCTCGAGGGCAGCACAAGCTCTTCATGAGTGGCTAAGCGCAGCAGGAATGGCTACGTTCTATATCTCCCTGCACCCAACACCTCCCTTCCTTCCCCTTGGCACAATAGAAGAAGCACTCCTTTCTCTGAACGCTGCATGACGCGATACAAATGTAACCAAAGCCTCCATGAGATTGTTTTCCTCAACACTGGAGGTGTAGGAGGCTAGAAAAAAAACTAATTTGCTACCTCTGCGAAGGTGATATTTTTGCTTTGATTTGGTTTGTCAGTCAGCAGCAGATCTCAAAAGCATAACAACAGATTTTCATGAAATTTCTGTAGGCAGGTAGACCTGAGGCCAAAGAACAACTGAGTAGATTTCAGTTCTGACTGACTGATACATCAGGGCTGATATATTCATACTGTCATTGCACATTTTGCAGAAAATGTGAAAAGAAATTGCAATGCAGCAGTAAACGTTCAGAGGCTATTTTGTTATGTACTGTATATATGATCTTAATTTAGTGGGAAGTGGGAATATGTGCCTTTTACAAAGAGACTAAAGTAATCTTCCTCTTACAGATGAACAGATGAGAAATAAAACGCACCACACTTGGTCTGGTATGAGCAGTGTCTAATGGTTGCTAATGTGAGCAATCTTAAATTATATGCTGCTGTGTGAGTGACTGATTCAGTTCGCTGACATAACGACTCTTTTAGCCCGGTGTTACCCTTACACAGCGTTTTGGCATATATTATGCAGTGGTTGCCACTTGTAGCCACAGTGGCTGCTGTTCAGTGTTTCGCATATGCTCACATAAATGTATTTTTGTTGTATTTATATTCATGATTAGAGTGATTGGATTTCCAGTTAGCTTTACGGTTAAAAATTAACGTTGTTATATTTACTCTTACTGTCAATCTTTACTAATAAAGGTGTATCATTTGACTATAAAAATCCCCTGCCCCACACACATCTTCATAGAGTATAAAACAAAGTTTGAAGGTTGTGTTGTTGTGTGTGTTGTGAGGTGTTTTGTAATGTAAAAACAACATGATTAATGGTTAGTATACTTTCATAATTCCTAAATATTGATTGTGGGGTACTGGCCACAGAACTGCATTGTTGTCAAGATTTAATCTTTATGTTGGATTTTGGCCATTAGATATAAATATTCTGACAGCCCTAGCTGTGAAACCAATGGAGATTTTATTCTGTATGCTTAGAGGATGTTTGCAGGGTCACAAAATCAACTGGCCATCAGTCTGAAATGAGAGGAGAGAATGTTAATGGGTGTAAGAGCAAGTTTGACAGTGTTGTTTTTTTCCTGTTTTCCTACCAGATCCAAACAGGAAGGACTGAAATTGACACCAGCATCATCTTCCATCACCGCTCCCACCCTCCTCCCATCCATCCACTGCTCTGACTGGTTGCCTCCTCCGTTTCTCAACATGGCGACAGTGTTCCTCCTCTGGCAGTGCCACTGACCTCCACCCTGGACTACCACCATGGAGAGAAAACGCAGAAAGAAATTAATCTAGCTGCTCAGGCCGTTTGCAGTATGGACTCATTTTTGGAGCTTTGGACCTGAAAGGCTCTGTTCCAACCCCTGACCTGGAACCAGGCTTTAACTGCTCGTTCTTCATCTGAAACAGCACTTCTGCTGCTAGAGTTTCACAGGGCCTGGTCAGACTGACCTGTGCTACTTCACAACTTAAAATGCTCCTGCTTCCTGTGTGGGCATCCATGCTTTTGGGGATGCTGGTGGGCTTCCTGCCTTTGGTGGGGATGGAGCCAACGGGAGGAGCCAAATCTGGCTCTGACCAAGCCCCCAACCCAGAGCCCCTTCCTTCATCATCTGGCTCCAACTGCTCCCAGTTAACCCTCAAATTGGAGTTCTCCTCTAAGGTGGTGGAACACGGTAAGAAAACATTTTTCAATCCGATGGTCATGTTTTTAACTGTGTGCTATGGAAACACTGTATGTGAAAAGCTCCCATTAGGAATATCTTGGTTATTTTAAAATTGCGTAATTCATGCGTAAGTCGGGACATATCAAGGGTCGGGATGTCAAAATATTTTGCCCCTCATCCCAAAGTCACTGGAGTCCTTTTAATATTGAATATCCGAGTACCTGAGCCAAACTTCTGTTGTGTGCGATGTGGCTGTGATGAAGGTTTGAATCTGTCTTTGATTTTTTCCAACAGTTCAACTTTAAGAATCACAACATGGTGGGAACACTGGTTTACCATTTAACATATGCCTTTTTTTAAAGGAATTGCTCATTTGAGACCATCAAATGTCAGAAAAAATCTGGGTGAAGGCCCTTTTTCTCCACACTCACTGCTGAAATTGGGAGGGGAAAGATGCTTCATACAAAACTGCCTCAGTGGAGATGCTCATTGTAGATCATTGCACTGGAGGGTAATGAGATCTTGAAAAAAAAACATCATGGAGGTAAAGGAAGTACTTGGGATTGGGCAAAATGAAAGGTGGGACCTCAAAAAACAGGCTGTAGTACTCTTCTTCTTCTTTTTGATACAGGTGATTGAAATTCATTCATGAAGAAACACCTTTATTTGTTCTTGCTGTAGTTGCATTATAAACTAGAGATGTCACAACATTGCAAGTGAGGGAAAATGCTACTGCTGCAGGCACTTAATACATACAGGTACATGAAATCATAATAGTGTACTAGTTGTGCTGAGCTGAGGATGTAACACACCCCATCCAGCTAGTTTGCACAACTTGCTATTCAGGCTCTGTCCTCATGTGATGTACAGATTCTTTAAGTACTGACACAGGAATAAAAACAGACTTGTTTTTCCTGTTTGGAGAGCATGTCAATGGCTTTGGTTTTTTTTTTTTGCAATCATCTGTCTCTGTGACCGAAAGAAAGGAAGCAGAAACTTAATGTAAAACCAAATTTCTCATAATAAGTGCCAACACACACTCGGTTTATTATTGATCTCTCGGTGTAAACCTGAATTGATTCCTGAAGAAATGTTGTATTTTGTTGCATATGTGTTTTGGGCATTTTTTTCATTGTGTGTTGCTCAAGCACTCTTCAGCCGTTAGCAGTGTGGACTTGGGTTAACAAACCTCATTAACCTGCTTTAATTGGACTGTGGGTCCAATAAGGTGTTGCTCACCTCAGTACACAGTGTTTATTAGCACATCTCCCATCCTGCCCTTTAAAACACCCACCTCTTCCCTCTCTGTCTCTGCAGAGTACATCATAGGTTTTACAGGGTATTTCTCAGCCAAAGCTCGCAGCCTGTACATCAGCAGCGCCCTGCGGAACGCCGGGGACGAAGCGCTGGAGTGGCACATCGTTCCCAGAGAAAACCCAGCCTCCGACTTCCCCAGCGACTTCGAGTTGGTCCACATCCGTCAAGCTTCGCCCAGCAGCCTGCTGACCTTAGAGGACCACCCTTACATCAAGAGAGTGACGCCGCAACGCAAAGTGTTCCGCATGCTCAAATATGTTCCCTGTAAGTCTGACAATATGGTGTTATTGTGTAGGATAAAAGATCAGTGTCTCGAAGGCTGGCACGTCTACCCAAGAAATATAAAACTCTGCAAAGCTACAGAAAGCTGTTTGTCCGCTACAGTTCACAGAGTGTGTCTTTGTTTGTTGAATCCGAGGATGCATTTCTGTCTCCACTGTGTCGGTGGTGTAAGAAAGGATTGTATATCCTAATGTGAAGTGCAGGCCAACTTTGGGGGTGTTGATGCTAGAGTGTGTGGGTGTGTGTGTGTATGTGGTGTTGGGGGATGGGAGGGAGGACAGAGAATGTCTGTATTTGCTCACCCTGGGAGGGAGTAGGTGACTCAGTGTGGTGGGGCTCGCTTGGAGGGCGGGGGGCACGCCTTGCGCCTGGCACTGGATGAAAGACTTCAGTGTGCCCCCAGTCTACAAATACACATGTCGTATCAGTATGGAGGCCATGTGTGGCACATGAACCCTTTTATGTAATGAAGAAGAAGAAAGAGGTCAGTCGTGCACAGTTATGAATCTCTGCCAAACTCAAAAATATTTGACTATGTGACACATTTGAGATAATATCAGTCATTTTAACGTTTTTATAGTTTATCATATCGACTATGTTTCAAAATAAGTTAGGACATTATTGGAATTGTTCAACGTTTCAATTGCTTTGATAGTTTTTAAAATATCCTTCGTTTTATCCGCGTTTCTTTGCATTCAGATAAATGGCCTCACTGTTGACATGTGACATTTTCACAGTGTCTCCACTCATTGATGCTTTCAGCTAAAACACTACAGTATTGGTTTTGCTCAACTTCACTCAGTTGATCTTCACTTATAATGGAATGAAGTGGGAAGAACTTTCAAATACTGTTCAGCCTCTTCGCTCTAATTCAGACTCTCATGCAGAGGCTTCATTCAGACTTGAAGCCGCTCATGACACACGGCACTTTCACACATTAATTCAGCTTTTTCGCGTCTGTCATAGATTTTCTGTTACCTCGGTTCAAGTTTCATGCTCCTTTCAGACCTTTTCCAGATTTTACGTTGGTGTGTATCCAACAGAATGTGCACTGTTCCAGCAGGTGACATCACACACACCCTGGGGTTCTGCTGCACACATATTTTTACAAAATTGTCTTCAGCCTCCTCTTGATCCCACAGTTTCCACACTTCATACACATTTTGACATGCAAATTCAACAGAAAGCACTACATATATAATGCTGAGGACTGCACGCTGTGACGCAAAAACAGATGCACGCGGTTAAGGTTGCTAGGTGATGGTCAGCCACATTGTACATGAACTACGATGAGAAAGAGAGGAAAGCGATGCACTCAGGTGAAGCTAATGGAAATATTGCAGAGCTAGTCTTTCCATTATTAGCTCACTAAGTAACCAAGTGGTTTGCTTATTAACTGAAGTGTGTGAATTTATTCTGAAAGCATGAGTGAGTGAGAGAGCATGAGTGCGTGTGACAAATGATTTACATTATGTGCACTGAATTGAAATTGAAATCAGTCGTTGGAGAGTTGCTCTAGTGTCTCTACTCACTCTTCTGGGAACAGATTGCTCTAGATGCACCTTGAACCTGATTATAGAGCTGAATACCTGAGAAAGGCAAGTCCACGTTCACTGGATGTGGTTGTGTGAGTTCATTTGTGAGTCCATGAAGTAGCTGCTTAGTGAGATAATTAATCAGTAGGAATGATAAGAGAGACCTCACCCCTGCGTTCACTCCTTCTTTAAAGGCATAAAAAGCCCTGCAGACCTCTGCTGCTCTTTGCTAATGACCTTGTGATAATTTGTTCCATCCAAGTGGTTCAAATTGTGATAAAATTGGCTTCAGTGACTGTGATGTGATCTGCCTCACATCACAGCCAAAAGAATGAAGGAGGGAGAGAGAAATGAGTTGAAGTGAGGCATCAGAACGTGATGAGCATGATTAGGTTAACAGGGAGATAGTGTTGTCTGCAGGAGGGGCTGATGTGGCAGACAGCAGTAACAGGGCATGTAATTATTGGCTGCAGTCGTTCATGGAGAATAAATTGTTCATTTAGCAACATTGTAGGAGCAAATATTGGAAGTAGGGATTTCAAGTTGTCTCCTGAATGCAGTATGTAGAGCACTTTTTAATCTTGCCTTTGCTCTAACACATTTGCTCATGTTCTGTCTCCATAGCACCCGAGCCCGCCGTGCCCTGCAACGCCACCCGCGGGACGCAAAAATGGCAGTCGTGGCAGTCATCCCGCCCTTTCAGGCGAACCAGCCTGTCGCTGGGCTCGGGTTTCTGGCACGCCACTGGCCGCCACTCCAGCCGGCGCCTGCTGCGGGCCATCCCCCGCCATGTTGCCCAGATCCTGCAGGCAGACGTCCTCTGGCAGATGGGACACACCGGTTAGACCTTGGACTTTGACTTCTCTGATAGAGGGCCAGGGTGGTGGGGACTCGACCAAGCATGCTGCTAAATGTTGATATGATCAAGCAGAAATTCAGGACTGCTTTTAATGAAAGGATGGTCACGACAAGGATGGTCTTACAAATGGTATGAGCGTTGGCAACCTGAGCCCAAATTGATTTATTCTCTCTTCTGTGTGAACAGGTTCTGGTGTGAAGGTGGCTGTCTTTGATACAGGCCTAAGTGAGAAGCACCCACACTTCAAGAATGTAAAGGAAAGGACCAACTGGACCAATGAAAAGACACTGGATGATGGTGAGGAGGAAGAACGATGATGATGATGATGATGATGATGGTGATCATGTTGGTTATGGTGGATGTTGATGACTAGCAATGTAAATGATAAAGACAACTATGTTAATTATGTTGATGGTTATTGCTAGGGATGTTCCTAATGTGTAATGTATGACGTTTAAACAGAAATTCAAACTTTGACTCGTTTAAAAGTAAGAAAACACTCAAAAACAGTCAAAACTGAGAACAATTGAGAACAAAAGATTGTCCAAAAATGTGCATCAGGATGTGATGGAGCTTATTTTTGTGACTGATGGAGACAACTGTTTTTGAGAATGGTTCAGTATTGAAAGAGAGAGCTGCAGCCAGCTGCTGTGTGACCCTCCAGGTGTTAGCGCACCATCAGTGTACGTCCACTGTTTCCACTGACAGGCTCTGATGGTTATTGTGTCTGACAACGGTATGAAAATGATCCCAATAGAAAGAGTCATTTTTATTTAAGAGTAAGATCCTTTTGTTTAACAAGAAACAGCTGCTATATCACAGAAACAGCAAACACACATCTCTCAAACTCCAATAGAAACAAACCAAAACTCTTCCCACTGTTTCAACAATTATAATCAACTCTGGTTTGGTCAAAATAAACCCTTAGCTCACTGAATCAGGAGAGGAGTGAGAGCGAGGGCGGACAACAGAGAAGCAGCGTGGGAAAACAGCACATAGAGCCAGAATTTTCTAACATCTTACTTGGGAATTATTTTCACAGGACAGTATGACTGCAGAGATTTAAATATATCAGATGTACTGTAAATGTTTCGTATTGGAGAGTGGTTCAAGCCCAAAAGTGGGCTGAAGTTGCTCTAGGAGTACTGACATGAGACCAAAAATGTGTGTGTCTCTGTGTCTCTCCGTGTCTCTCCGTGTGTCTGTGTGTGTCTGTGTGTGTCTGTGCATGCAAGATAAAGATGGCTGGATGATGACCAATCTCGTCCCGTTTTTCAGGTCTGGGCCACGGTACATTTGTAGCAGGTGTGATAGCCAGTATGAGAGAGTGTCAAGGCTTTGCCCCTGACTCAGAGCTGCACATCTTCAGAGTGTTCACCAACAACCAGGTACGTACATGCTCTCTAAACAACCAAACAACCAAAAACAAACACTTTTTCCAGTCCTTATGCTAAGATAAGCTAACCATCTTACTCTCTGCAACAAATCATTATATTTCCCAAAATTTCCAACTATTCCTTTTTGGATTATATTGTCGTGCAGTGTTATTAATTACTCGTAAATTTCAGGGTTCACGTATGTATTCAAGTGTCGTGTTGTCAATTCCAACTTCTTTGTTGGATGTGGAGGCTGCAGTTTATTGAATTTGTTGTTAAATGCTCCAGTGCAGCATCATGCACGGTAGATATACTGTGATCCAACAGTGCTGGAGGAAAACAACAACAAATGAACCAGAAAATACAACACTGATACTGTAGTTTGGCCTCTCCACAAGTCAAGGGCCCATCTTAAACCAGGTTCAATGTGTTTTAGATGCACTGCAGTATGTGACATATTTGTCTTCCCTCCCCTTCCAGGTGTCCTACACCTCGTGGTTCCTGGATGCTTTCAACTATGCCATCCTGAAGAAGATTGATGTTCTCAACCTCAGCATCGGAGGGCCCGACTTCATGGACCACCCTTTTGTTGATAAGGTTAAAGTCATTTGTTCAAATGTAGACACAGGGACAGATAATGTTGTCAGAAAGACAGGAAGACTGACATTTAACCAGTAGGATGTGAGCTGGTGTCAGATGTTTTGGCATTTGTCCAGACATAAAAAAGGGAGAAGCTTACAGTGCAGGGCAGTTGTATCGGTGTGGCCTCGACCCCTCTGAACACATGTATCACGCTAACCTCTGCCATGGCTGGAACTTCTTCTCTTTTGGTGAGGCGTATCACAGATGGTTTTCCGGGTTTCAACTCTACGTCTGTGTTGCATTCGGGACCGCTCAGAAGAACATGTTACTCTACAATTCTATGTTACTGCCTTTGTATTGTGTCCTGTATTGTAACTTTTTGTATTTATTAATTGCCTTGCGCGCCATATCAAGCAGTCTCGTAGGCCATTTATTTCCCAGAGGCCCCTGCTCTAAGTTACTTTCTTTTGTGTCCATGAGCTGGAAAATAAAACAGCTCAAATTAGGTGCATGGCAATGTTTGATCTCTGCAACATGTTCACCACTCAAAGATGAGCACCAGAGCTACGTACCATCTGCTACATTAACACTCAATGTAGAAATATCTTATTTTGCAGTTGCATGTTGACAGATGCTTTTGCCTATTTACAGGACCTGAACGACACACATGTGGATCAGCGTGTGACTAAGATTTGCTATTTTTTTTCTCACACCAACTCAATGAATTTTCTCGTTTGATTGACAGGTGTGGGAGCTCACTGCCAACAGAGTGATCATGGTCTCTGCCATTGGCAACGATGGACCTCTGTATGGGTATGTTAATCACTTGAACTTCCAAACAATGGCATCCGCACTTCTGAGTGAACACTTAATCTTTAGAATATTGTGATCTCTAATCATCTCGCTCCTGGTGCTGACAGGCTGTCTACAGGTGTTTGAAAAGCTTTGAAGTCAGTTCTCTCATAAAAACATTTTCTTTTTTAATTCATTTACAAAGGTCTTGCATATATTTTCTTACCGGCTTTAGACAGTAACTGTCTTAGTTATGCATTGTTTGTTATGCGAGCTGTTAGGAGACACACATCTTAAACTACGAGTGAGACTGGTGCGACAGTGGACTGTGCATGCAGGAGGCTGTTCAGCCCTTTTTTGTGTAGCGTCAGTCAGCACCATTAGACCTGTAGCAAACACGTTCACTACTGCGGATGGAGAAGTGTTCATCCTCATGTGAATGAACAGTTGAATTCCCAAATGGTAAATCAGACTTCTCAGTTCAGTTCACTCACTTGGTGTGGTGTGACCAGTAGCATATGGGGGCTAATGTTAGTAAACTTGAGGTGAATATTTCTAATGACTGAGTCGTCTTTATGGCTCTTTTTCACTTGTGCTGCTTTTATTGTAGCTTAGCATTTTAGCTACTTGCTAAACAATAATAGTATTAAACCACAGTGGCTGCTTTTTCAGCACAAGTTACATCGTCTCACTTTAAATCACTCACTAGTTCACCGTCAGTTCAAATGAATATATTCTTCATTTTTAAATGTTCTCGTTGGAGAAGAATTTCTCTGTTTAATTGTGCAAAAGCGCGTACTTCCTCTGCACCATTTTGACCGCTTTAATTATCCAAATGACCTCCCGGCCAACTGGGTTTTACGATCCCACTGAACATCTGCTGACTCTTCCTTCTCTGTAAAAGACAAAACAGGGAGAAGAGACTCTTTTTGTCGCACTCTCATGTTGTAATGCTGCAGTGGAACTGTGAACTGTTCGTTTGAGTCTTGTGAGTGAAGTAAAAGAAGTTTCTCTCTTCCAGGACCCTGAACAATCCAGCAGACCAGATGGACGTGATCGGGGTCGGAGGGATCGACTTTGAGGACAATATCGCTAGGTTTTCATCCAGAGGCATGACCACCTGGGTGAGTTACTCCAGGAACACACTCTCTGCCACACACTCAGTCCCACGCAGACAAACTCTGTATCATTTATCAGTTTAAGAGCAGACATCTACTCCACAGACTCACTCTGTGCTTTAGACGCTAGTCAACCGTGATGTAAGCTCCTGATCCCTCATCCACATCCCATCAGCCACTCACACACACACACACACACACACCACTTTTTATCAGTCATAGCCCAAAGCAGACATCTGATTAAGGCTTTACTCTCTGATCCAGTCAGTCTCTCTGCCCCCTCAACTACTGTCAGCCAGCCATGAAGAGGCCAGACGGAACAGACAGCACTCACTCACCCACTCAGCTCTCCAACCTGAATACATCAAAAACATTTCAAAAAGCGGCCTTTTTAATCACAGTTTTCTCAGCTTTTGTTCATTTCCTCCCACTTCCTACATCTTTTCCCCTCTTGCCCTCTGTTTTCTACTACTTCTCCTTCCAATCTGTCCGTTCCTTCTTGTCTCTGTCTGTTTGTTGGCATTGTGTGATGGTGTACACCTACCTTTTCGCCATCAACACTGGATGTCTGCGGGATGCCAGTATTTTCAACAGTAGTGAAGCTTTGGGAGAGCGGTTATAGCGGCTTTAAATAGTCTCTCTGACTACATGATGTAGGTGTAGTGACATGAACAGAAACATGTATTTAAGTGTGTGAGTAAGAGCTATTTGAAATTTTGAATTACAACTTAAGTTCAAGCTACAGTTTATGCACTGTCTGTCTTTATCTCATGGCCTGTATCTGTGTCCCATCTCTGCAGGAGCTGCCAGGCGGCTATGGCAGGGTGAAGCCTGACATCGTCACCTACGGTTCTGGTGTGCGGGGATCGGGGATGAAGGAGGGATGTCGCTCTCTGTCTGGCACTAGTGTTGCCTCTCCCGTGGTGGCTGGTGCTGTTACTCTGCTGGCCAGGTCAGTCTCATAAACTGGACTATGTTGTCGAGACTTTGAGTTTTAACTGTGTTTATCTAGTGTTTGGAAAATGTAACTTGTTTCGATAGCTCGCTTTAAGAAACCATAAGAAACCATATATTAGCCATGCTTGCGGCGTGGCTCTAGATGTGATGATAGATTACCACAAACTGTTGTGCACACATTCATGGTTCCCCAGATGATTTTTCCTACTGATTTTGATCTGTGGCTTTCCCTCAAGCACCACCGTCAGGTTGACATTTTTGGTTTTTAGTCTTTTTTGCAATCATATGCAAAACCGTAAACTTTTGGTCGAGACATTCATGTCCCTCTCAGGACAAAGTGCTATCACTTCCTTTAGATTCTCCTAAATCCTAACCAATTTTTGATTTGTCCAATACTTTGCTTTCTGACCAAATACTTAAGTAACACTAATGATGTTCCCATCAGCCTCAGCTGTTCTTTGTGTTTAATGCAAATCAGCAAATGTTAGAATGCCAACACTAAAACAATGAACATGTAGAATAAGCATCATACCTATCAGGTATGTCAGCATGTTGACATTTAGCTAGCCTGAAAGAGCACTGCTGTTTCGAAGTAAAGAGAAAGTAGCAGTCCAGTCTCACAGAGCAGCTTACATGGCTGCAGATTCATATTCACTAACAGAGCAAGCCACAATTCTGACATATTGAGTGTTAACTAAACAGGTTGGCTAAATACAATAGTCCAAAATCGTGATTCAGATCAGGAATCATCAGATCATCTTTTATTACTGAACAGTGTTCAGTACTTTGTGATAAAGACCCACTTTAGTTGGTGCAAAAAATAACATTCAGGTTCAATGGCTGGGCTAAGCCCCAGTGAGATACAATATATTTGGGTCCTGTGAGGAAAGTCTCTTTGCCCGAGCCCCCCTCTTGACATGAGTCCGCAGCCAGGACCAGACAGAGCAGCAGCCCTAAAACTGGTAGGGATGTGCCGTCTCATCCAGGGTCAAGTCAGCAGGACTGACATTTGCAGTTCTGTGGTTGGAGAGCAGTCTGACTAATAATTAGAAAATCCAGCTCTCTATAGTCTTGTGGGATTCTAAAGATTTACATGTCAAATATCTAAAATGTAAAACAGCCAAAATTGATCTGTTTTCAGTTGCATTCTGGCAATGTGGTCATGCAAATGCCTCTTGTGGTGCAGTTCTAGATAAGGAGTGGAGCGCTGTGACGCTCCTCTGTGCTGGCTGAGGTGACGACATGAGGGTGTTGTTACAGCTGACAAGTTTGACATCAGGGAATATGTGTAGATTTTTTTTTAAAGGTTGATGTGGTGTAATCTATCTCTTGTTCCGTAACCCTGCATGAGCAGTCAAATGTGTCCCAGAGGACACTGATTAATGTCTGGTATTATTCTCAGTCTGTCCATATCCCGTCTTTACACGGTGAAAGCCCTCTTGTTGCGTAGCTGTAACTGAGCCGATTTCATGAGCTCGTGTTGCTGGATTAAACATCATACCACCCTTGTTGACAACAGGCACCTCTCCCTTCTCCCAGGAGAATGACACACACACACACACACACACACACACACACACACACACAAATACCAGCCCATCCCTCCTCTTTCCTCCAGCACTGTTCTGAATTAAAAGCTGTGGAATACGACACCAGGGGACTCACAGATACAAACTAATCCAGCCTGCCCTCCTCTGTCCTCCAGCACCGTCCTGAACAGGGAGTTGGTGAACCCAGCCTCCATGAAGCAGGCTCTGATCGCCTCGGCCCGCAGGCTGCCGGGGGTCAACATGTTTGAACAAGGCCACGGGAAACTAGACCTGATCAGAGCCTACCAGATCCTCAACAGTTACAGACCTCAAGCCAGGTAGATGTCTCGGTGCACACAGATGCCACAATGAGCTCCTAAATGAGCAGCGGTGTACCGCCATTAGACACTAGTTCATAGATTCAGAAACCTGCAGGCAAAGTCTGTTCCTCAGCTTCATTGATCTACCAGTTTCCATAAATGTTTTGCTGTACATGTAGGCGTAGACACAACAGTTACATAACACTGAAGGAGACTAAGCCTGTGCTGTCGCAGCCACCTCTCTTGGGAGGAATAGGACAGGCTCAAACTGGCAGATTCAGAGTTGTCCTTTTAGGGGAGTCTCCTTCATGAAGGACAGCAGCTAAAGTCAGTTTTGAATCACAGCAGAATGGATTCCAGTAGTTGAAATAGGGTTGAAATAGAAGTAGACATCAAAATGAATCGATTTTGAAGAAGTTTATGGATGATCATAAAGGAGTGATTTGAGTTTGTAAGGACATCGTAAGATTCAGTGGCGTATTCCAGTAAAATCATTCTCCAGAACACATCACTGCAAACCAATGCATTGACATTTTTACATGCATTTTTATTATTGTGGCATGCAGCCAACTATTACCCAGCAAAGGCTTACAAGATGCCACAAATTCATATGAGCAAGACCGATTTGAATAATTTGTTGCATAAATGCAAATTATATAGTCAATCTTTTGATTTCTTTTCCAGGCTTTTAGACTAATTTGGCAAACTTAAAAGCATCAAAGTTAAACCTTTAAACTTTAGATCAGCTCTACACCAGAATATTTCAGGGTTTTGTCAAAGCATATCATGGAAAATTGGTGTTTTTAAAATGTCGTGGCATGTTCAATACAAAAGAAAATCGGGCTCAGTTTCTATTTCTGCAAAATCACAAGCTTAGACACTCAGAAAAAATATCAGCTCTTAACTGTAGATCTGTGGCGGCTGGGGAAGTGAAGGGAGTTTCAGGTGCTTTAGTTCTGTATATCGACACATTTTAAAGATATTGCGTATTATCAAAGTATTTGTATTCATTACTTTCAATGCGGCCAACACATTGGTGGAGTCATGCTGGAAAAGGAATTTTGTCTGCAGTTTTCTGTTGTTTCTGCGTCTCTGGTGGTTTGATTCAGACAGGAAGCACATCATAAGCTTGTTTCAGAAAAGCTTGTGCCATGCAAAAACAGACTGCTGCAGTATCCTTTCCCGTCTTTGTCTCCTGCCAGTCTTTCTCCCAGCTACATCGACCTGACAGAGTGTCCTTACATGTGGCCTTACTGCTCTCAACCCATCTACTATGGAGGAATGCCCACCATCGTCAACGTGACCATTCTCAACGGCATGGGTGTCACCGGCAGGATTGTCGACAAGGTGCCCACACAAGACTTCTTAAATCAAGAGAAATGTTTTTTCCTGTTTCCTTTAGTTAAATCCCACTCTACAAAGAACACACAAGTTACTGAATATTATTTCCTCAAGCTGAGAAAGAGGACATGTGAAGGACGAGCTTCATCCTCGGCTGACCTGGTTTTTGTGATGAACTCAGTTTCTAAAGGTTGCTCTCTCCTGTTCAGCCCATCTGGCAGCCCTACCTCCCCCAGAACGGCGACCACATTGATGTGGCAGTCTCTTATTCACCAGTGCTGTGGCCGTGGGCCGGTTACCTGGCTGTGTCCATCTCTGTGGCCAAGAAAGCGGCATCGTGGGAAGGAATTGCTCAAGGTCATGTGATGGTCACCGTGGCGTCGCCTGCAGAGAATGATGTGAGTGACCTCTGTCTTCTAGAGCAGTGGCTACCAAACTTTTTTTGTATTGACAGTTTGAAAAATAAATAACTTTGCTTTCTGACAAAATACTAAATGTCAACATGCTAAAGCTCAAGCTCATTACTTTAAGATAACTTAAGCTATCCATTTCAGCTGTTTGTTAATGACTCTTATCCTTCCTCTTGACATTTCACCCCTTGCAGTCTGAGGTGGGTGGTGAACTGACCTCCACAGTCAAACTGCCCATCAAGGTGAAGATTGTCCCAACTCCCCCCCGCAGTAAGAGAGTCCTCTGGGACCAGTATCACAACCTGCGCTACCCGCCCGGCTACTTTCCCCGAGACAACCTCCGCATGAAAAACGACCCACTGGACTGGTGCGTGTGTGCAGATGTTTGCTCGATGTCTGCAGCTGTTTTTTTTTTTCCACTACACCCCCTCGTGTCTCCCATCCCTGATTTGGTTGATTTCTGGTTTAAAAAATGTAATATTTGAATTCTCTGGACACATTGACCGTAATCAGCTGAAAAGTGATGAATTGATTGTGTTTCCAGGAATGGAGACCACATCCACACTAACTTCAGGGACATGTATCAGCACCTGAGGAGTATGGGATACTTTGTTGAGGTGCTCGGCGCACCCCTCACCTGCTTTGATGCCAGCCAGTATGGTAAGAAAACAGAGACTAACAACACACAGCAACAGAATTTGGAGACTTGCGGCTGAAAAGCCATTATCACAGCTCCAGCCAGTTCATGTCTTGGTGCTGTTTGCTTGCGGTTGAGTAAAAGCTAACAAACTAATGGGTTGTTTGCCATTGTGTCTCTGCAGGCACATTGCTGATGGTGGACAGCGAGGAGGAGTATTTCCCTGAAGAGATCACCAAGCTGAGGAGAGACATCGATAATGGCCTGTCTCTCATTATCTTCAGTGACTGGTACAACACCTCGGTCATGAGGAAGGTCAAGTTCTATGATGAAAACACCAGGTATTCAGCTCTCTCTCACACTTTACTACTGCTGATTATTAATATCAAAGCAATGTTAAAGGCCATTAAAACCTAGCTTCTTAGGTCTTGCTAATCATCTTATCTAATCTTAGTACAGTATACCCTTGTTTTTCGCTGGGGTTACGTTCCAAAAAGAACCCATGATAGGCAAAATCCGTGAAGTAGAAACCTTTATTTATTTATTTTTTACAATTATTATACAATTAAATACTCTATTATACATTGAAAAGAAAGAACAAACCATTTTACAGGCTCAAGCATTTGTTTCACAAATAAAAGTACTTTAGAAACGTTTTTTTCAACAAATAACTTCTGTACTGTACTGTCAAATAATAATTTTAATCATCGATGTGAACAGAAGGCTTCAAATTGTGGAGATTAGCACCGCCCACCGCGACCCGAGTAATTGGATTAAACGGGAGAAAATTAAAAAATGATTATGAAAAACACACAAAGTACAGTCGGACAAATAGTGACTCAGGTGTATTTCACTGCTCTTTAGACTGAGCCGCTGCATCCTGACTCCGCTCTGCAGTGTTTTCTTCTTTTGAAGCCCGCGGTGCAGGTGTGTTTGTTCGGGAGAAGAACATAGTGATAGGCAGTTGTTGTCGCTCTTTTTTTTCGCATCTTCCGCTGCCTTTTGGGCCCTGCCGCAGGTGCTTTTGTCGGTCCAGAGCGTTTTGTCGACATTATGGGTTTTAGAGAAAATCGAAATTGCAAGAGAATTTGCACGTACGTAATGTAAATTTGGCAAGCTGTTTTACGTACGTGTACGTAAGAAGAAGCGGAGTGACTTTTTAGCCAATCAGAATGCAGAACACAATGTACGATGCGAATCCGTGAAGTAGCAAAACCGTGAAAAGTAAACCGCGTTATAGCGAGGGATCACTGTATACGTTTGGTAAAAATTGGCACAGTCACTCGGCAACAATGCTTTATGTTTTTATAAATATTCCAGGAAATATATTTATTTCTCGCTCTCATCTAAAAAAACAAACAACCAACTAAATTGCAGGCTCAGCAATTCCAGACAAATTCAATAAGTAATGCAGTGTTTTTTGATTAATTGTGTTTGTAGGGTGAGTTGTGAGCACTTGAACTGTATAATAGAGCACCAGTGCCCAGTGCACTAGTGATTTCTTATAGTTGAAAGCTCTCTGTGTCCTCCTCCTCCATCATGAGACAGTTCAATGATTAAACAGCTGTTCCCTCAAAAGCTCCTGCTTTCACCAGCAGCTTTATCATGTTATAATGATAGCAAAATAAACTGTGTTGTGCAGTTAACAGCCTGCTGTATCGCAGTTTCTGTCCAACTCCCTCTCTGCAGTGTGAGACTATTTATGCCTTCTCGGCCTGTAATAGATGTAATATATCATGACTTTTCAGATTCAGAGCTCCTCATGCAGAGCTAAAAATTACTCACGAGTCCATGCTGCTCCATTCATATCCCGCTCAAGCTGTCGCACAAAATCCACAGGATTAAAAGTCTTAAATACAGCTATATATAGTCTTAATGGCTTCAAAATATTATTCTGAGTAATTCAAGCTTAATTGAATGGAGATGGGTCATTTGAGATTTGTTCATTCGCTGCTGCCTTTTCTGGACAAATCAATCCTGATACAGACAAGTGAATTAGAGTTTATTTCTCTTTATTATTATTCTCTTTATTGCTCTCTCTTAATTTTTTAAAGTTGCCATTTTTATCCTTATAAAACCTGCTGACAGCCTGGAATTATTTTGAGCCATGTTGCGTTGGGTTTTATGTTGATTTATTTCTGTGAAAATGTCTTTGTTTTCATGAGGCCCCTAATTTTCCTGAATCAATCTTCTGTTGGTGGCACATCAAATTGAAAGTTCGCTTGTTGCAAAAGCACTTCTTGAATGTTATATATGTGTAGATGGATCATTTTGCTGGCTAAAGGAATGGTTGTAGAGATGATTTTCTTGATGTAACCTGCAGGCAGTGGTGGATGCCAGACACAGGGGGCGCTAACATACCAGCTCTGAACGACCTGATCTCAGTGTGGGGGATGGCTTTCAGTGATGGGCTGTATGAGGGCGACTTCACCTTGGCTGATCATGACAGTAAGACACACACACAGATACACACACAAAAACACTCTTCAGTTTGATGGGGTTATTCCTCAGGTCACCTTTAGTATTGTTGTATTTACACACACCCTTTTTCAAAAGTAAAAGATGGTTGTTTCTCTCTCTACCACAGTGTACTATGCCTCAGGCTGCAGCATTGCCCGTTTCCCAGAGGATGGAATAGTGATTGCCAAGAACCTAAAAGACCAAGGTACCAGCACCCCTCTTTAAGTATTGACCTCAGCTTAGTAGCACAGTGCTGGTCAGCAGTGAATCTGGGTGTCTCAAAGTCAGATATAACACCCGTGTGTGTGTATGGTTGCGTGTGTGTCTGTGCTTTCACAGGTCTGGAAGTGTTAAAGCAGGAGACAGCAGTGGTGGAAAGGGTTCCCGTCCTCGGACTGTACCAAACACCATCTGACGGGGGAGGTCGCATCGCTCTGTACGGTGATTCTAACTGTATAGACGACAGCCACAGACAGAAAGGTGACCTCTCTTGTTGTGTGTGTGATTTTTTTGTCACTTTTTAGATACAACAAAGAGCACTGCTGAACTGACTGAGATTTATTTTGTTGCATCTGCTCTCTCAGACTGTTTCTGGCTGCTAGATGCTCTCCTGCAGTACACTTCCTATAGTATGACCCCTCCCAGCCTCAGCCACTCCCACAGCAGGGTAGCACCACCCACAGGCACCGAGCGCCCACTGCCACAGAGACTAGAAGGTGAGGAAGGAAATTACACAATACATTAACAGACAGGTCAATTTACCATCTCAAATACTGTTTAGTGTTTCTACTGTTTATTTTCCTGTCCTTGTATTTTTCTACCAAGCAGCTTGTAGACCATGCATTATCATTGTTATTATTCACATATATTCTTTCAATTCTTCCAGGCAACCATCTTTACCGCTACTCCAAGGTTCTAGAGGCTCACCTGGGAGACCCTAAGCCCCGCCCACTACCAGCCTGCCCCCATCTGTCTTGGGCAAAGCCACAGCCAGTCAATGAGACGGCACCCAGGTAGGTCTGATCTCATCTCATCATCTCATATCAGTAGCTGAGGTCGCTGGTGGAGGTACAACCCAAGCATTATTTTTGATCAGCATCACCTTTTCTGTGTCACTACGGCCGGCTTTGCCCACACCACCACCAGTTTCTGCCAGCCCGTTCCTGGCAGCAATTTTCTTTTTCCCATCCTGTCAACAGAGTGAAATAAAGTAAAAGTGAATCAAACTCTTGACATATTTTGTGACAGACTCAACACACACACACACACACACATACACAGCTACACACACCCTCACCCTCTCTCCCTCCCTCTCTCTCTCTTTCTCTCCCACCCTCTCCCCTTCCTACTCTCAGTAACCTGTGGAAGCACCAGAAGCTTCTCTCAGTGGATCTGGATAAAGTGGCTCTACCTAATGTGAGGGCTTACCGCCCCCAGGTCAGACCTCTGTCTCCTGGGGAGAGTGGGGCCTGGGACATCCCTGGAGGTAATACATAGTCCACGTTATTGCCTTAAAGGATAACTTTAGTTTTTTACAACCTGGACCTTATTTGTAGCATTAAATATGCCCATTTACTCACCCAGACAACTTTGGTGGCATTTGGAGTCGTTTTGAAGAAATTAGCCCCAGAGGAACGGCGCGTATATCCGTATAATGCGAGTACTCGGGGCATCCATGCGTAGCCTCTATAAACGCATAATCTGCGGCGAAACTCGTTCATATTCCAATATTTTGTTATGATATGCTGGTGCTATTCCCCTCTGAGCCGGCAGTCGGCTAGTTTAGCTGTAGTTTTGCACAGCTATGGTTGTTATTGCGTATTCGTAGCCAACCGCCGCAGAGTCAGCCGTGTTGTGGCTGGCTGCTCGCAGCGCACGGCGTTCAGTAATGACATCATCCACGTCAGAAGTAGTTGTCTAGAGACGCCGGATGTTGATAACATGCCACCACGGGCTCAGAGGGGAATAGCACCAGCATATCATAGTAAAATATTGGAATATGAACGAGTTTCGCCGCAGATTATGCGTTATATAGAGGCTGCGCATGGATGCCCCGAGTACTCGCATTATACGGATATACGCGCCGCTCCTCTGGGGCTAATTTCTTCAAAACGACTCCAAATGCCACCAAAGTTGTCTGGGTGAGTAACTGGGCGTATTTAATGCTAGAAATAAGGTCCAGGTTGTAAAAAACGAAAGTTATCCTTTAATAAATCTCACTTGGGATCAGTTTTAGAGCTGCCTTTCCTCATGTTTTAGTGTGTTGTAGAGTTTTGTACTAAGCGGTAGACTACATTATTTTAAAACCTTAAACGTACCAGCAGCTTTTGTTGTGGTAAGTGTATCAATATAAGGCATAGAAAGATACATTTGTCACTAATGACTTTTTCGTTTTCACCATTACTTATCCAAGTGACAGGTTATTATAAATGTGAGAATGTATAAACCGCTTATCATCAAAAGAATCAAATTTCGCTCAAGCATCAAGTTGTTCAAAAAAAGAAAAAAAGACCAATTTGACCATGTTTAACATGTTCATAAAACTACCAGTCAAATGAAAGCCGGGGAAGAAACAAAGGTGGATAAACTCCCAGTGGCTGACGTATTGTGTGCATGCCAGTTAAGCATAGTGTATTTTCAGTTGCTTAACTTTTAGAAATTCAACAACACAGTCGTGCCATTTTCAACACCTTGTTCTGGATAACCCGTCTAAAGTGTCCTTGTCCAATTGCAGTCACTGCAGGTGTGTTAATGTCTCAGGCAAACTGCATTTTGAAGTGATGTACAAGCGCCATAGGATGGCAGTCGCTACATGTTTCACAATAGAAGCTTTGTTTAGAAGTGGAGGTTTTTTGTCTACTGAAATACTACAAGGCTTTTAATTTGAAACAGGAAGTGTTGAGTTCATATCAACAGTGTAATGTGTAACAGAAACGGGAGCGAATCACATTGAAGCATCGCACTAAAATATGACCAATGATACTTATCCAGAGGAGGGAATTCAAAATAAAGGCCTGCTTCTAATACAAGCCTGCTTTAAAAAAAGGCCTATTGCTTTCTTCAGTTTAAGTAAATAAGTCACTATTGAGGAAATATGGTATTAATTAATATGACAGCACATAACAGTGTTTAAATTGAATGAATGATAGTATGTAAGAGTAACAGTGAATACAGAGGGAGCACCATATGACCCTTTCCCTTCCCCCTCCTCAGGGATAATGCCCGGTCGCTACAACCAAGAAGTGGGCCAGACCATCCCTGTGTTTGCCTTCCTGGGAGCAATGGTGGTCCTGTCCTTTTTCGTGGTCCAGCTCACAAAGGCTAAGAGCAAACCCAAGCGCAGGAAACCCCGCATAAAACGGCCCACATACCTCCAACAGCAGCAGACAACGACTGGGAAGAACCCCACAGTTTGACTGGGACTGCAACTGCAAGTGCTGCCGGGGAGCTGGGTTCACCCCAAAACTGAGACTCTGGTAAAAGGACTAGTTGTGTTGAGTGTCAACACTAGAGCGGAGTTACGTGGAGTCTGATAAACTGCCGAGGCAGACGTCTGTCTGCTCCTAAACTCGAGCCTGCCGGACATGAACACACTGCGAGTCCAGGTGTCTCTTGGATGCCAAAACGGTTTTTGTGCCTCTCGTCTGTTCAAGGCTGTCCGTGGGTGTTTGTGGACTAATGAACAGTATTAGACAATGTTACACACATCATATAAAACACTCAATATACACCTGGCCCTAAAAATGCCTGTTTGAGACAGACATGTTGTCTACATTCTCCTTTGACCAAACTGTTTCGTTATGAATGAATTGTGTCTGACTTTTATATTTATTGAATTTGTTCGTACCCTAACACACACAGAAATACAACACATACTGTATGCACTTTATTAATAAAGCAGTTGGCATACGCATTGACAGAAACGCACCCCACACACACATGCAGTCATGCAGACTTTTCCAACATGAGGACCATCGGATCATCAGGTTGTCTTCTCCTGTGTCACCATCTGCTGTTTTGTAAGTCCTGCCCATGTCTGTTTAAAATCACTGTCTTTTCATTGTTTTTATATTTTCTATGATGAATGAACTCTGGCCAGGAGTTCAGTGGATGTCCTCCTTCATGATGATTGACAGTGTTGTTCATATATATCTCATCAATTAAAACGCATAATCAAAGTCATCTGTTTGGTTATTGTTTTTTATGTCATTATAAATGCATTGATTTCTGAGTCGTTTCTCACTACGGCCTGTAAGGACAGCTGTTCATTTGTAGTAGCTGAAGAATACAACCATGCATCATGCATTCCCTTTTTTTCCATCAGGTAACAATTTTCTTTTTTTTTTTTTTTACCATGTGGATAAATTGGAAACCTACGAAAGCCCATTTCCGCCAACATGACGAAAAAAAGAGCCCATGAGTCATTATTTTGAGTTCCTCTTTATTTTGAGATACCAAGTCATTATTTCAAGATTCACATCAGCAGTTGTCTCAGGACATTTTCCATATAGAGCTGGTCAGGACCATATTCTTAATCTACAGAGACCCAGCAATTCCCCCATAAGCAAGCACTTGTGGCAGTGGCGAGTAAAAACCTCCTTTTAATAGGCAGAAACCTCGAGCAGAACCAGGCTACATACATGGTGATATTGTTTTAAATTCTATTTCACAAAAAAATATACTTAATACTTTTATTAAATTCCCTCAAAGTCTTCCCTGCATGTGTTTCTGCACAGACATGAATGTGAAGTGCAACTTGGCTGGTTGGCAGAGATACAACTGTGAGGCACTAATTCTAGTTGTTGGTCTGAATTATGCGGCAACATGTGATCATCTCAGAAGAATCATTTAAAAAATAGGAATTTTAAAGTTTATGGGCATATTTTTGTCTTTATTTAACAGCGGACAGATGGGAGGTGGCAGGAAACAAAGACAGATAGAGAGACGGGGTAATATGATATGCAAAATGGTCATTGGCCAGAAATGAATCAGGGATGCATTTCAACAATCAGGAAGGCCTGAGGATTGATTTTTTTTTTTTCTTTCCCCAGAAGAGCTTGCAGTACACATGTAGACTGAATAAGACAAAGTTGATCATCCAGACTGGAAATAATTGGGAACTGCTTAGTCAGGAATAGCAAGTATGATGCTTAAAGTTTAAATGTTTATTCTTGCCAAATTGCTCATCACTGCACAGTTGGCATTACAACAATGTGATGAAACCTGCAAAAGCATTTGGCTACAGACACCACAAGCAGTTATCAGGCTGAAAAGGAAAGTGGAGGTTAAATTTGTGACATGAGCTAATTCCTCTTTATTCTGCAGCTTACTGCATTTTCTCTCTCGCTTTCTTCTCTCTTTTGAGAAGGAATAATTGCATTTCTTTCTGTGGAGCAATTATAAATTGAATGGACTAATTCCATCTCCCTCATGGTTTTAGTATTGGTTATGGGCTGAATTCAGTGATGCAGGTTGATTTCATCAGAGGTGATGTGTGTCGGTGTGCTCGGGGGTCTGAGCTTTGGCTCCTTATCCGAGCCTAATAGGCCAGATCAGCCTGTGAATCTGTCACCCGTCCTCTTGGATGACGGCCCCACTCGAGAACTAATCTCCCTTGGAACCTTGGGAAACTGGGAAATGACCCCGGAGCCGCTAGCTGTGCTAACAAGATTTGGGAAAGCTGGTAGTGAGTGGAGGTCACATGCCCTCTTTCCCTCCACGGTTCCCAGATGCCAGGACTTCCTGTCAGGCCGATCAGGTCGCCTGCTCGCATCCTGGACAGGCAGTTGGAAGAGACACTGTGGCGGCTCTGAGCTGAACTCTCAACCCCCCCTCAGATTCATCACTTCTTCCCCCATCATATGTCCCACCAGCCTGTACCTCTCCCCATCCACTTTATCCATGAATGTCTGTGTGAGAATGAAAGGCTGGCATCTACACTCCTGCTTCCCCTTCGGTCACACCTGTTCACATGTTCCTCTCGCTCCTTTCCTCCATATCGTCCACTTCTCCCTTCAGAGCCAAGACTTCTGTGTCAGCCAGCGACAAACTTTTTAAAAAGGAGCCGTGACTTGACTTCACATGACTTGGACTCGAGTCAGACTCAAGTCATGAATCAGATGACTTTTTTTTACAAAATCAAAAAAGACTCAACATTGACTTTAACATAAATGACTCGTGACTTCACTTGGACTTTAGCCTTTTAACTTGGAATGACTCCTGCCCAAGTCCAAAGATTAAAACTTGTGATATAACAAAAGCATGCTTGGAATCAATGAGAAAGCAGCCAATGCTGTTGTATGAGCAGGAGGAGCAGTGCAGACCAGCATAGACTGTTGCGGTCCTCAAAAAGCAGATGGTATCATGAAATTATTTCTGTCATTCTGAACAAATGGTGCAGCCAATCATATGACCTTCACACATCATTAAGTTTATCTGACAGAAATAAATGCTTATTTTAACGAGACGAAGCTATGCTAGCAGCTCTGTGAGGCTGTGCTTAGGCACAGTGGTGCTTTGAGCTAAATGCTAATATTAGCGTGCCAACATGCTCACAATGATAATGTTAACATGCCGATTTTAAGAAGGTATAACATTGCTCTCCATGGTATTTTAGCATGCTAGCATGCTAATATTTGCTAATTAGTTTTAAGGGAAAAGTGCAGCTGGTGCTGACAGTAATGCCATTAGCTTTGCAGCTTTGTTTTTAATGGCATCAGATGAAAAGTCAGGGAAATCTTTCAAGTCAATCCACCCAATAGTTGTTGAGACATTTAAGACGCGAAAGTGGTGATATCAACAGTGCTACTGAAGCCACTGAAGCCATACTCCTCGCATGGTTACAAAAAAACATTCATTATTCTGTAGATTTAGTAAACAAACTGTTCCTAACACAAAATCAAAGACTTAGACTTCACAACTTGGCCTTCATTGCTAAGATTTGAGACTTACGACTTTTCTTACCCGCTGCAAGACCATTTATATTCAAACTCCCCTTCCCCATGATCTGGCTCACATACAAAGAGAATTTGTGAGATTCATTTTCCGCACTATTCCTTTAAATTTGAATTGGAAAGGTTACACCAGAGACGGTTCAGTTGTTCAAGAGCATCTTTGATTACATATGCAATTCAACATATTACTTCCTGATTCAGTCCATGTCCTTCCTTTTATTCAGAATGCTGCCTTTAACCTGCAGGGTGCAATCTGTTACCCTGCAACTGTACTGCAGGAAATTGATTTGTGTCGCTTTTCATTTTCATCCATGAAATTAAAAGCCAGGAACTCAATTTCACAAGTGAAATAAAGGGATGCTGTATATTGCTTTTTTTGGGGGGGTGAACTCAGTATGTTTTTGGCTTTTGTACCGCCACATCAATTTCCTGCATGAAATTTACAAGCTGCTGTGCCCATGTTTCCACTGCTGGACATTTCAGAATTGTCTTCTCAGCTGAGTAATTGTGACTTTGCGTTTACTTCTCCTTGAGAAACCCTTCCTCACCTCAGAAACTCCACATCCCTCATGCTAATTTTCAGCCTGATGCGTATTTGAGTTCTTCACATTCTGAAGCGTAATAACCAACATACAACAGCATCAATGATGGATCTGATCTTTTATGCTTGTGTGAAAACAATCTTGTCCACGTGGGACCCTCTCAACTCCCTAATTCCTCTACCGTCTGACTTTCACTGATTTAGTGCATGTGATAATCTGACCAGCCGGGACAAGACATTCTGGCCCCACACAGACGTCGCTCGTGCCCCCCATCCCACCCCTTCAACACCCTTCTCATACCTTTTTAACCCCCCACATCCTCCTCCAGTTTTTGTCACTTGTGTTGTCTTTCTTCTCAGATTCTTACTTCCATGCATCACTTTCTTCATTTACTTTGCACATCCTCATCTTAGCTGTTCTTTATGGTTTTATCCACACAGCTCCCTCCGTTCCTGTAACTTGCCCTCTCCTGCTCCCCACTCTTTCTTCTGCCTCACCTATTCACATCACCGGATTTAACAGTGAGCCAGGCAGCCCGACACACGTGTGCACATACATGCTGTCTCCCACAAACTGTGGCTCTTTGTTAAATGTGACAATTATGAGGAATATAGAAAACACACAAACAAAAAACCAATACACTGGCTAATGAGGACAGATGTGTTCAACAGAACTTTAGCTAGTTAATTCTCAGTCAGTAAATGACACACAGGTATATTCAGCATATATAACCGTATGTTGATTTGTTCTTAGTTATCAATGTAATTTGTAATGATCACACTTCATTTTATTGGGTTTTTTTGCAGTGCAGTTCTTGCTGAGATAGTGTGTGATGAGTGCTGTGTATCATTTTGCATTATGTGTGTTTTCCTGTTTGTTTAGTTCTGTTCTGTAATTGTATTTATTTCTTAAGTGAAAATGAGCTTCATGCTAACTGTGGTAAAAGACATCAAATAGCAACATTTATATCTACTATTATCCATGGCCCCTTTCAAATAAATGAAACAAATAAGTAGTGAGTGGGCTGACAAATTATTATATGTTAGATTCAATCATGACTGGTTTGGGAACCAGGGAGTCCCTTATCTGGATTTTATCTAGGCACCTTTATTCTTATTTGCATTAAACTTTCTTTAAAAACGATGCATGGTAAGGCCCCTGTGGTTGTCTTTGAAAGTTTGGGCACCGTTTCCGAGCGGCACCTGAAGGCAGCAGCTGCCCTCCATCAGGCCCACCCCTCCCTCCTCTGTCCACGAGGCTCACCTTGCTCAACGAGCGGCCCGGCCCACATAGCGCAGCACCGTGCGCGAGGAGTGGTCGACAGCTCGCCGCCGGCTCGCGCGGGTGTATGTCTGTAGCCTGTGAGCGCGCGTGTGCGTCAGTGTGTCCCGCCGCGAGTTTCCCGCCGGTTGAAGCATGGAGGAATTGGCCAGAGAGAGCATCAGTCTGCTGGCTTCGGCCTCAGCCAAGCCCCCGCTGGACGTGACCGCCGGGCCTCGGCTCGGCTCCATGGGGGCCATTTTCATCATGCTGAAGTCCGCCCTGGGCGCCGGCCTCCTCAATTTCCCCTGGGCCTTCGAGAGAGCCGGGGGCATCCGCAGCGCAGTCACCGTGGAGCTGGTGGGCATGTTTTTTCTATAAAAATAAGATTAAAATAAGATATTTCTACTCTACGCTTTGCTGGGTTTTGGCAGAGATCTTAGCGCAGACAGCCAAACTGCTTTTTCGAAGGTTATTTATCAAAAGTAGAGGTAACTTTTATATATATTTTTATTGGAAGTTTGTTGTGGGGAGATGCATCTAATCTGCTGAGGGCTGGGGTCCACTGACGTCAATTAGGGAGATTGTGATCTGTTCCACCTGACAGGAGAGGCCATGTCAGATTGACCTCAGCACCTTTACATTCACTTTATTCTTATCAGTCTCACTTTTCCTCCTTTGCTCTCCTCTTTTCTCCTCGCTGTCATCACACAACTGCAATATTGAAATTGTTTAGGGGATTAGCACTTCAGTCTTCAGTCGTGTTACCTTCTGCTGAAACCAGAACTCTTCACCCCACTTGGTCATGACTTTGGCCTGAAAACTGACTTGAAAGCTGCGTTTTAGTCATGTATAAAACATTTCCCAGACTCACCACAAATCCCAGAGCAAGTCTTTTTTTTTTTTTTTCTTTTTTTGGCCGTGTCCCATGTGGATGATGGGAGCTGTGCTGGGGAACCTGAGCACTCTAGTTTTTGAGTTTGTCCTGAGCAGGCTGGAGAAACTCAGAGAGCAAAGCAAACTTTCACTGCTTTTTGTATGAGTCTGTTCAAGAGTTGGAAAGAAAAATAGAAATTATTTTCCTGGTGTCTTCTTTCTACCTTTTACTGCAAAAAAACACCTTGCAGTAGGAACATATATTTAAACGTACTCATTTAGGGGTGTTGGCTTCATTGCTGCTCCTTCCTTATCACGTCTCCCTGCAGACTTTGGACAAAATAAGGCTTGAATGTTTTTAATTGTTAATTGTGTGTCGTCGATGTTGTCAGTTTTGTTGTCTCATAGAGACTGTCTTTTTTTGATTTGATACTCGTGTGGTTTCATCGTCATGTCCCCCAATTCCAAAATTGGATGTGAAATTAAACGAGTGAGTTATCTGGTCCTGAAACAAAGAAAGTTTTTGTATGCCAAAATTTCTATCACGTTATTCAGTCCCAATTTAACATGTAGTTTAAATTGATTTATTTTGTTTTTTTATCATTTAAAATATCAGGAAAAGCTGACAGATGCACAGCCACCATATATCAAAAGCTCACAGAATTTTGTACATGGCTAATGCCTCAGCTAACATTTGCCTAATTACACGGAGCCACATTAGCATTTGTTTAGCATCGTGTCTCTAGCCATCGAACAAATGTAAGTCCAATATTCACTCAACTTTTAGCTCTTGTTTTGGTCTCCACATACTCCTGAGAAAAGTGTCTCTGTATGTGCTAACTGACTAGCTATTAGCTAACATTGTCTGCTGTTTTAGTGAAGAGTAGATTCATCAGAGGTCAGGTAGCTTCAGGTAGCTGGATGACAAGCGTGAAGCAAACAATTCATGTGCTGTTAAACCTGAACTGTTTACTAAAACAGACTAAAACGCTTAATAGATCTTCAGAGGAAACAGAGCTTGGTTTTTCATACAGTATCCTTATGAGCTCCCCTTTCACACAACAATGATTTGCTAATCAGCTATGTGGTCTGTTCTTTTAAATTCAATACTGTTGAGTAGTACAGTTTCTCAAACGAAATAAACGATTTGCTGCATCAATTGGACTTTTGAAACTTGACAGGAAATTTGCTTTGTGCTATTTTCTGTATTAAATTAATGGAAAACATAATATGTAGCTTAACTGATCATGAAAGTGCTAATTAGATAATTGAGAAAACAGGGTCAAGAGATGTTGGCTCACAGAGATCTATAACCCTGAAGGATGCCTCCTCTCTCCACTGCTTTCCCTTCCTTTTGTTTAGGTTGTGTAGCAGGTTTTCTTATTGTTATCCTCCACACCTCTCATTATAGTAACTCCCTGCTTCTTGTTACCATATTAACCCTGAAGACACTGACATTAATCCTGATACATAGCAGGGGCAACCTCCTGGGCTGTGAAGGTAATTGCTCAGCTCATCTTTTAACATAAAAGTTGAAAGGGTTTAACTAGAAATTTTAAGATGGCCATCCTCTTCCCTTTGATGTTATATTATGGCAGCTGTAGAAGATAGAAGCCAGTATGGGTAATATGGTGACGTTAGCCTTGTCAGTGTATGTGGAAAACAGCTTTCAGTTTGGCATATCTGCAGCAAGATTAGATTAGATTAGATAAAACTTTATTAATCCCACAATGGAGAAATTCACTCTTACAGATTAAATGTATTGTGCTTTATCCCTGTTGACAATAAAATCAATAATTGTTCTCAATCTACAATCTAGAATAAAGAAGGACAAAGAAGTTTCATTAAAGCCACCACTGTACATTTGAAAATTTGTGACAATGGCACCATCTGCTGGTCAGGATTAGTATGGTTTTGAATGAGATTCCTGACTTTCAGTGTTGAAAGAAAAAAAAAACATTTTTTAATACCCACCTTTGTTTGTTTTCTTGTTTTTTTTTCATTTAACAAAAGAGGCAATTCTCAGATTTGAATGTTGTCTGAATGAGAACTCAACCCATAAATCGGTCGATATTAGCCAATTGTAGTGTAGTGTTTTGGCCAAAGTAACAAGGTAGTAAAGTACAGAAATGCCACAACTAGATTAGAGTGTAATTCAGAAATCGTGTCACCAAAAGGCAAAATGACTCTTTGAAGCTATCAGGTCAAATCTTCATAAAGATATAAATATCCTGTCTTAAAATGTGTCACCTGGATCTCTTGGCTCCATCGTTCGGCTTTCCTTCACTCAGGTCTCCCTCGTGTTCCTGGTCAGTGGTCTGATCATCCTGGGCTACTCTTCATCCATCAGTGGCCAGTGCACTTACCAGGCGGTGGTGAAGGAGGTGTGCGGGCCGGCCATCGGTCAGCTGTGTGAGATATGCTTCGTCTTCAACCTCTTCATGATCTCTGTGGCCTTTCTGGTTATAGTGGATGACCAGCTGGAGAAGTGTGAGTCAGAGAGTCGGCCTGAGCAGTTTGTACTGATTTGTATTTTTTTTTGTAAAATCCTTTTCAGCATTATCATTAATATGCAGTTTTTGTAAATAACCTATTTGTGTTTGAACAAACTTGCTTTCTTAGATGACCTGTAGTGAAATGATTGTTGAGCAGCTCTAATAAAGCTTCTCAACCGACGCACACAGAGTCTGATTATTTAGCGTTGTCTGTGCTTCCTCCAGTAAATTTGTGCTTTTGTGCTTGCGTGTCATGTCTGTGCGTTGTTGTTTACCCGTCAGTGTGCGGCTCTTTGTATGAGCTGGTAACTGGTTTGCCGGAGTCAGAGATGCCGTACCACTTCTACACAGACCAGCGCTTCGCCCTGGTGCTGCTCTGCATCCTCCTCATCCTGCCACTGTCCATCTCCAAAGAGATCAGCATTCAGAAATACATCAGGTCAGTTTTTGATTTGAATTGAATTCTAGCTTGTGTGTGGCTTTGGTATAAACGCCAGACAGGATTTTGGTGAACACTTAGCCTTTGATGGAGCTCCACCATCAGTTCTTTAACAAGGGAACTCAACAGCTAATGGCCAGACTTCCACGAAACAGAAATCAAAATTCAGTATATATTCATGTAAATATACAGTACACGAATAACTTGCACATTCATGCTCCCCTGAGGATGAACTGTGTTTATTTTGGGTGCTTCATTAACTTCTCTCGAGTGCCACCTACATGGCAGAATGTCAGATTTATGCTCCAGATACTGTGTCACATAACAGGCAGATTACCATGAAAGTTTTTAAAAAGGTTTTGCTGATCTTCAGTGGTTAAACCACCCGTCTTGCTGCGGTGATGTAGAATTATATGTGTGTGTGTATAGATAAATGACACCTGTGGTCAGTTCTCAGTAATCGACTCATCCATTGCACTTAAATGTCTGTGGTTTGTCTGATTTGTGTGTGACCCAGGCGTTTTGTCTCTGTCCTCTCACAGTGTTCTGGGCACTCTGGCTGCGACCTACCTAACCATTGCTATCATCATCAAATACCACACCAGGCCTTCTGTTCTGGTTCACATCGCCCCTCTCTACAGCAGTGGGTATGTGTGTGAGAGAGTGTGGGTGTTTTTCTTCTGTGGATGGGGACAAATGATGGGATCCAAGGCTCTCAACAATCTCCACTGGTCACAGTGGGTCGTCCTGTTTGCAGCACTTATTTTATGACGTTTTGGGAACTACTCTGATTTGCTATCTTGCAGAGAGTTAGAATGAAAATTCTCCTATTTGTTAAATAAAGCTACAGCCAGGTGACGGCTAGCTTAGCTTAGCATAAAGACTGGTATCGGGGGAAACGGCTAGCTAAACTGCCACTTTCTGTTTTTACACTTGGCTTATTGTATGATATGAATGACCAAGATATAAGATGTTAATCATCATTTCATTTTTGTAAGGCACTTTGGACTGCAATTCCTGTATGAAAGGTGCTGTACTAATATACAAATTTGTGAGTTTTAGATGTGCTGGTAGGTAGAAAGGCAAGCTAGCTGCTTCCGTCTGTGTTCAGTCTCCATGCAAAGCTAAGCTAGCTGTCTGTTGGCTGTAGCTCCATGATTGACAAACAGATGACAGTAATATTGATCTTCTCATTTCATTCTTTGCATGATAGCAAATAACTACTCCCCAAAATGTCAGACTATTCTTTCACATTTGTTTTGGTTTCTTGTGATGAAACGAGTCTGCAGCTGTCAAAATTAATTACAAAATTATTTTCTGTGAATATATGCTTAGCTGTCTATATTGACTGTTGTGTGCATAATTGAAACGAGGTGTGTAATCTACTTTCAAGCTTCAGCAGTTTGGGTGGAAATGAAGAACGAAAATAGAACAGAAAATAATGATAACAAAATGCTAAACAGTAAGTTTTTATGTGTCTTTTTTATAAAGTAAAGTTTTGTCTTAGAGCCTGTCTTTTCTATGTAATAAATACACTTTATCACCAGAGCAAGTTCATGTAATGAGGTTGCTTCCAGGATATATGACATGTGTCATGAGTCATAAATCTGCTTTGAATCCAGGCCACCAGGACAGATAAAGTAGATCAGACCACTGTGCTCGCTCCCCTCCTTAAACCCCTGTGTCACTGTAAAGACGCTCTATCTGGCTCACTGACTTACCCCAGCTGCTCTTGTCAGCTGTGTGCCTGTGATTGACAGATGAACTCTATAGTGAAGTGTCTCTAAATGCCATGGCATTATGAATGGTGCCCTAATAATAGCTTATTTCTCCTTCTTCTCATGGCATTTGTGAAATCTAAAAAATGACTCTTGTGTCTCCTCCTGTCTGTGTGCAGAATCAGCTCCTGGGCCTCCATGTTCAGTGTCATCCCGACCATCTGCTTCGGTTTTCAAGTGAGTGCATCAATTTGAAATGTATTCATATAAGACCCTTTGAGACTTGGTTAACATGTGTTTGGAGCATCATACTGCGCTAAGGCTGGAGGCCACTGAGTGTGCGGTTGTGTGTGGCTCATGTATGTATGAATGCTTCAGAAGGGGAAAACTGTTTAGCTCTGGCTGCAAAATTATAAAGACATACGTGGGGCTACATTAAAATGTGATTACCTAGCAAGTAAGAAGCAGATTTTTCTCACTCATAAAACCTTTCCTTGCATGTAGTTTGGGTTTTACAACATTTGTCCAGATCTGTCTGATTTTCTGCCTCCACCCCAAAACAATGGAGGTACATGGGATTTCATTTGTAGTGACCAAAGCAATGAGAAGTTGCATTTTCAAAACTCAGAAACTGCGTCCCCCTTATGGGTCATTCGCATAATAGCAGAAAAACTAGCCTTCTGTGCTGTGTACGCCATAATTGTTCTGTAAATTCAGTTAAGAAATGGTTTAAAATAATGGTACTATACTTCATCGCATTTCCCTTCCTTCATTTGGGGCTCCATACGCATACAAAACAGCTGCCTCACAAGAGACGACACTTGAACTAAAAACAAACCACTCAAACAGTAAAACTAATATTCTTTCAAAATGGAAGCTTCAAAGTTGTAATTAAGATTTCAGTCTTGCACCTGCTGTTACTGGTGGTAACAGCAAATGCTGTTTAGTACTACAGGTCACATAATTCTGTGAGCAGCAAAACAAACTATTGTCGGATTAATGAAGAAGTTGGACAATAATTGGCATTTTTCCATCATTCTGTGATTTTTATGCTGCACACAGCATTCGTCTGCGACCAGCAGGGCACAGTGAGAGGAGTTATTACATCAGTGAGAAGTTTGAGGTGTGCAGCAAGTCGCCTGCAGCTCTTCATCTGACAGCTCACTGTGGCTGCTGCTCCATTACTCCCTGCCATATGTCAAACTGATCCACCGTCAAAACATGCACATTGCATTTCCTGTGAGTAGTTCATAATAAAAGCCAACTTGTGTTTCACCAGTTAAATATTTCCAATGTGAAACTGTAGCAGTAGAAAATCTTTGGTTTGAATTCGCAGTAACTTTACACATCCTTAGTTCCAGAATGTTGAAATCATCATTTATTAAGACCTTATTAATGAGGTTTCTGCTGGTGTCCGGGCAGCCTCACTGCAACGACAGGAGTCCAGGTAGTCACTGTCCACAGGTGCTGGCAGGCAGACTACCTTTTGGATAGAACCAGGCTAGCTGTTTCCCCAGTTTCTGGTCTTTATGCTGAGTTGAAGCTAATTTCATATTTACCACACAGACATGAGAGTGTTTTCTATCATGTCATCTAACTGAGCAAGAAGGGAATATGTCAGTGTGTTGATCTAAACATGGAACTCGCAGTGCCCTTCAGCCATTAGTTGATTAGTGTGGTTGGGATTAAAGTTCAGCAACTTCCTGCTCTAGGCGGCTTTGTGCATTACTTTGCATACAGCAGGATGGGACTGGTGCCAAAGGAAAAACACACCACTTACACAACAATGGAGGAGGCAAGTGCTAAAGTTGTTTTTGTGATGTGATGATTTGTACTTTTTCCTCTGGATGTAGACCTCACTGTTTTCCACTGAAACTACTTTAAATATAGAAAAAATGACCTGCATGATATATAAAATGGAAGGATGCACTGCCGTGAGCGCCACAAACAAAATTCCATTTAGTTCCAGTATGAGGCTGGAGACACAGGTCTCAGACCAATAAAAGCAAACATCTGCATGGCAAGATGCCACTAGAGGCAAATGAGAAAATGATTTTTGGAATTTCTGTGCTGCAAAATATAGCAGACATTGAAGTGATGCAGAGTGGGTTTTCTCAGTAGTCTTTAGGACCTGGACTTTCTCAGGAGGGTGTTTCAGTGTAGTGTAAAGGTCAGCAGCCTGGTGCAGCCTGAGGCTGCGGTGCTCTGTGGGAACTTGGCAGAGTGAGCTTTTCATATTTGATAGCGGGGTAGGCTACAAGGGAAAAAGATCATTCTGTCAATCTAAAGCAGGACAGACTGATGTGTAACTTCCCAAGTTGCCTAGGTAACCCCTGAGGGATGCTGGCAGGATATAATAAAAGGAAGGGAAAGTGTGAAAGGACTGATGCATGTCCTCTCACAGAAACACACACAGAGAAACACACCCTCAGGGTGAGTGATTGCACTGCAAAGGATTGAAAAGAGACCTGATGAGGAGTGGGGGGAGGGGATGGCAGGAAAGGGGAAGCGAGATTTAAAACCAGGCAATGGCAGCTGGGATCAAGTGGGGACAAGAGTCTGTATCCTGACCTCTGTGATGGTTTCACTTGCCCTATTGTGCCACTCAGAGCCCGCAGCCTTCATTTAATTCCCTATCTCAATTCATCACACCGGCAGAAAGATCATAGATAAGACCTTTGGATCCTCACCATGCACTGTGAGCTCCAAACAGATGAGAAAAATCCCGGGCCGGTGGCTAGAGAGGCACACAATCTGTCTGACCAACTACCAGCCCCTATCGTATCTGTCAGTGGATCTGTATTTTGCCTCCTCTGCTTTAAACAGAGAGGAGGAGTACAAGAAATCAGATGCTTTACTGATCAGTTGTTGGAATTAACCTTTATTCTCTGGGATTTTTCTGTTTACTTTCATGTCTTTGTGTTTGTTCCAGTGCCACGAGGCGTCCATCGCCATCTACAGCAGCATGGAGAACCAGCGGCTCTCTCACTGGGTCTTCATCTCTGTCATCTCCATGATCTTTTGTCTCGTCATCTACTCCCTCACAGGTTTCTACTATCTCTCTCTTCTATCCACTTCCCCCTGGATTATAATACACCCAGCTTCTCTCCACACATTACCAGTGCAGTTTCAGCACCAGAGTGTGTTTTTGTGTGCTTTTGATACAGAGAAGTCTGTTCCAGAGGTATGATTGCACCACTTTGTCTCATATCAAGGTGAAGTGAGCAGCATGCTTTGAAGGTCGCAGCCTCTAGATTGTAAAACGATGCTTGAAAGTTTTGTTCTCTCTAGCTGTGTGTTGGTCCACTGCTTCAGTCCAAACTGGAATATCTCAACATCTATTTGATTGCAGTGACATTTTCTAACAGATATTCAGTCTCCAGACAATGAATCGTAATGACTTAGCTGATCCCCTGACATTTCCTTCAGCGCCACCCTGAGGTTGACATTTGTGGTTTTGAGTGAAATGTCTCAAAAACTAGAGAACTGGCTTGTCATGAAATTTGGTTCAGATGTTCACATCCCCCTCAGGATGAAGTGGAATAACTTTGATGATGCTCTGACTTTTCATCTAGCACCACCATCAGGTGAAATCTTTAATTGGTCTAAAACTTTTGTTTATGACCAAATAATAATAATAATAATACATTTTATTTGTTAAAAGCGCCTTTCAGGACACTCAAGGACACTTTACATCACAGGAAATAACAAACAACAATACGATAAAACACAATAAAATAGAATAATCAAGTGATAAAACAAATAAGTGTAAAATCAGACTGACCATTTGACCTCATGTGGGATAAGCAAGTCTGAACAGGTGAGTTTTGAGTGTGGATTTAAATCGGGAAAATGAATCAATGTTTTTTATTTCGGGTGGTAATGAGTTCCAGAGCCGGGGAGCAGAGCGGCTGAATGCTCTGTTCCCCATTGTGGTAAGACGGGCGGAGACAGACAAGTTGATAGTAGAGGAGGATCTGAGGGAGCGAGACAACTAATGACAATATCATCAGCTGTACTTTAGTGCTAATTAGCAAGTGCTAGCATGCTAATATGCTAAACTAAGATGGTCATGTTTAACACAGTGCTGATAAATATCAGCAAATTGGCATGACGGTGTGACAATGGGCCCAATACAGCCTCACAGAGCTGATAACATGGCTGTAGTCTCTGTATCCCAAATCCAAACTACATTCTAATGAAGTTCATACTGAAGACTAATTCTAAGGAGGTTTCGAATGTGTAATTTGTTCACACTGCAATAAAGTCTGCTCATAACAGTCAGTGTGCAAACTAAAAAAAAAATCATTTTTGAATGGGCTGTTGATGGGACACAATTCACCCACAATTGAACATGTTTTAGGCACCTCGCTCCACTTTACAGCATCCATACAAGTATGTCACTCCAACTCATTGTCATGCCACTGTGTTTGTGCTGAGTCAGCTCACTTGGCCATTGTTTGTGAGTGAAAATGTCAGTTTTTCCATTTGGCATCAGATGCACTGTATCTGTTGCAGATGGATAAGGAAACCACATCCTCCATTCTCTGTTGCAGGGGTTTATGGGTACCTGACATTTGGAAAGGACGTGAAGGCCGACATTCTGATGTCGTACACCGGTGATGACATTCTGATGCTCATTGCCAGGCTGCTGTTTGGAGTCTCCATCATCACCATCTATCCCATCATCCTGCTGCTGGGCAGGTCAGGGACACGATCTTAGTGAATTTATTTATCACTTCAGTTGAATCTGTCTTAGTCTGTCTCACTATGACACTTTCAATAAATCATCCAAAGTTATCTGAAATGTTGAGGTGAAGTTTAAATAAAGCTATTTACAGTAAACGTGACCAGGACACAGGATGTTTTGATAGTTATGAAAAAATTACACGGTTACACATTCCTCAAATTCTCTGAATTCAGTGTTTCGAATGACAATGCTTGTCTTCAGCCACACTAATTGATCTAAGACGTACCCATTCTTGTGCATCAGATCAGTGATCCAGGACCCCCTGCTGAGCTGGCGGCGGAGATGTGAAGGTGCGGTAATGGAGGAGTTTGAAAGCCGCAGCCGCTACGTGCTGACGGTCCTCTGGATAACGGTGACACTGCTCATTGCCACATTTGTACCAGACATCAGCAAGGTCATCAGTGTCATCGGAGGGATCAGTGCCTTTTTTATCTTCATCTTTCCAGGTAATTGCTTATACTGTAGATTCATATTCCCCCTATTGTGTTGCAACCCTTAAACCCTGTGATGTGTTTGAACAGGACTCTGTTTGATGTTTGCCATGCAGTCTGAGCCAGTGTCCTGGAAGACCAGGTGAGAAAGAACCTCATTTAAATGTTAATGTATTGTAAATATACGTGTAATAATAATAATACTCGAGACAAAGAATGAACATAGTAAAATAAGTTGAACTGCCTGAGTGGGTGTTAATCAGTATGTTCATCCTTAGAGAAACCTTGAACGTGGACATTTTTATTCTAACAGCTTTTTTTTTTAAACACACTCTTGGTTCTAAACTCTGAGTTTTTTTTCCCCTGGTAGTGGTGGGTGTGAGGATGGTGAACCTGTTTGGCCATCCAGATGTTTGGACAGTTATATCACAGACTTGTTACCTACACATATCTGTGACTTTGTTTCTGCCAGTGATGTTGCTGCAGACAGTAACGCTCTAAAATGAGCTGCAGATCAAAGCTTGTACTTGTACACATGTAAACATTAAAATGTAATGTGCAGATGACTAAGATATTTCGTCACATTCAATCTTACCTGAGGACTTCAGTGCTTGTACAGTTGATAGATTGTAGTGCATCCTCAGGCCAGATTCCCATGGGACTTACTTTGTGAATAGAATGACACCATGGCTTTTCCCCCCTGCTGGTTAGGTTCTACAAACAACTAACACATCAGTAAATTGTGTATTCTGTTCACTTAAGGCAGTGTGGTGTTCCAGTGGTTGGCACCATGAAACATACAGTTAAGGTTAACTGGAGCATGAGTGGTTCTCCGTCTCCATGCGTTAGCCTGTGATGGTGTCCCTAATGTCAGCTGAGCCTGGCTCAAGCCCCCCGCAGATAGACGGTTTGCTATTTGCTGTTCTGTGTTTTAGCAATGTAATCAACAACACAGCCTATTGGGCCTCCTTTTAAGGATTTAAACGTTACGTCTAAAGACAGTCATGTCAGCATAAATGATTTTGACAAATGAAGCATCTTTACACCGTTGAGGGTGAGCCAGGTGTGCAGAGAGAACAAGTATGCAGGCTTTGAACTTCTCTCTCAAGCTCTTTTTCATTCCTTACGTATATAATCGCTTCTGGCGATGAACAAGTGAAACACTATGAATGACTGGCTATGAATGAAAAATGGTTTCAAGGTGTGAGCCGTTAGCCGGCAGGCTTGTAGAGTGTGGCCACTCAGAACAGCTACTTCTCCTGTTGTACAAGCATTTTAAGAGAATTATTTTATTTGCCAAAATGTAAATGAATCTATTGAAAGAACAGAGCTCAAGTTGTAGTTCACAGCCAGCTGATTATTAATTGACGGGGGATGCTGGGGGGCACAGTGATAACCACATTCAGACTTGGGATAGACCAAAGGGATGACTTTGGTTTTGTTTTTCTCTGTTTGGAGAGATGCTTGAAATATTTGCTTAGTGTTTACGTGGCACCCTGTCCTCCCCAGAGTCATCCTCACAGTTTGGGGAGGTGTGACCTTGCTCTGCGGAGCTTTCATCTTCGGCCAGAGCACCACCATCGCCGTCATGCAGATCCTCGGAAAGATCTGACTGTTCCTCCTCCCAGCTGATCCAGGGGTTTTTGTCATAGAGACTGTGGTGCCTAGATTTTACTTGTACTTGTACCTGTGGGTAAGCTGATGAAGCCTTAAAATCATCATTTTCTTGAACACAACATTTCACTTTTATGGTGACCATAATATTTGGTTGTCAGTAGTGTAACATAAAAACAACAGCAGGAACACTGTGCCAATGTGAAATGAAAAAATATTACCATGTGTGCCAGACATGGTGCAGTAAACCAGGAGAGTTTGCTTCATAAGTTTTGCACAGTCTGCATGTTACCATTACAATAAGTGATGGAGGAGGCCAGATTGAGAATATATAATGTTGGTATCCACTGTAAAATCTTGTAAGACTGAGTTGACAGAGTTGGCTTGAGGGAGCCACAAGGGATGGGGAGGTAAGATATCCAGATGTTTCCGTACATGTATATTTGAAAGTGTGTGTAAATAAGTCTTGTTATATGTTTTGTTTAAAAAAAACACGCTCCATTCTGATATTAAGTATGTAAAGTAGTCGTGTAATGAATACTGAGTTAATGAAAAGATAATTGAATAAAATAATTTTTATATGAAACCTTTGCTGAATGTGAAGCTGTTTTAGTACACATGGAAAATACCCAAAGGAGGTATCTTATTCAGCGACCAGTAGCCACCAGTGCAATCAAGCTGTGTTCTCCACCAGCAACGATTGATTTTTTTTTTTTGATTTTTTGTGGTTTAGGACTGCACCGACATGAAGTTTGCAGACTCCAGACACAGGTTTAAAAAAAGAGCGGTCAAAAAGCCCTTAATATGGGTCAAGCTCCTGGATCTTTACCCTGATGACATCATCAGGGTCACCTTCCCAAACACAGCAGACATTTATATAACTGTTTTCACACGCTGAGTAGAACTAATGTGTCCAAAGTCCATGCTCCAACCCCAACACTGTAAAACAAAACCGAAGGTGATAATTTGCAAATCCTTTTTAACAAAGACGCTATTATAAACAGTACAAAGACAATGTTTGTTTAACCTCATCAACTTCATTGATTTTTGTAAATATATTTTTCAAACGAGTTGGGACAGGAGCAACCAAAGACTGGGAAGGTTGTGGAACGCTCCAAAAACACCTGTTTGGATCATTCCACAGGTAAACAGGTTGCTTGGTAACAGGTGATAGTATCATGATTGGGTACTCAGTCGTTCACAAGCGAGGATGGAGGAGGTTCACCACTTTGTGAACACATGACTGTATAAAGGATGTTACTACATGAGCTCAGGAACACTTTGGAGAACTGTCAGTAAACCCAGCTTGTTTGCTAATGATTTTATTCTGTCTTCATTTGTTTATACAGCGCCCCAACTTTGCTGGAATCGAGGTTGGACACTAATTCTATACATTATGTACTACATACTAATCATCAGTGTACTGTTTTAGCAGTTAGTAGACTACATAAAAATCTGCATACTTAACCATTTCATAGAAAGCTATTAAAGCGCCGTGAGATGTCATGCCTTCCTAACGTCACAGGCAGGGACTATTCCCAACCATCCTTACTTTTACTTTTCATACTTAAAGTACATTTTGCTGATAACACTTTTGCGCTAAAGTAAAATATTTTATAAAATATTTAATTTTTTTACAGCGGTGTGGTGTTGCTTCTGTTTCGTCAGTAGAGTACATGGATCCTTCCTCAAGCACTGGTAACGTTTCACTAGCGGGCAGCACACGCGACTGTATTCTACATTTGCACACTTTTCCTGCACACTCGATGTGTGTAAGGCTGCGTCACACATCCTTGTTGGATTGCGATCAGGTGAAATGGATTATTTCTGGCTCCCCTCATTTTAATGCTCATCAAACTGTAAAGTAAACATTTGTGAATTGCGGATTGCCACGCAGGATGACTCCACTTCCATCAGAACAGAAACTCCACGGGATGAACGGAAGTTCAGATTAATCACAGATCTGCCAGAACCCTTCAGCATGAAACGAGCACCGGTGAGAATCGTTAGCAGGATTTAAAAGCCACAAAGCCCAGTTTTCAGTTTTATAGTTTTATTGAATTGCATCACTCTACATCGTCTAGAATTTCAACAAGATATCCTTTAAAGACCAATAATATAATACTTGCATCCCTGCAATAAGTCTCTACACTTAAGAAGAGAAAGCTGTTTTACTGAAACATACATTAAGAATTAATATTTCATTAAACATTTCCATAAAAGTGAATGTTCATTCTTGCACTTTTCTAGTCATATATGTATTTTACATAATAGATTTTAGTCTCTGTCTCCTTCATAGGAATACTAGAAAAGAAAGACGGTAAGAAATGCACAAAACCCATTGAAGAGTAGCATGGCCTAATACTACAGCAAAGAAGTTACTGGACATTCAGTTGACATGCACTCAGTTGAAGGATAGAAAAGAACACAGTCACAGAAGGGAAGAGTTATGACCTTGATCAGTTCAGCAAATTCCTGATTGGCGCGGTGTCAAGTAACAACACAGAAAACGATGCTGCTCACAGGTGGCTCAGTGTCCTCCCATGTTTAATCTTTTCACGTTGCCAGGAGACCAATCATCCAATCAAGGCCCGTTTCACTCCTGTTCAATGGCATAACTCTTTCATTGTATGACAAAGCACAGGTTGCACTGAGGAGCGGGAGGATAGAAAAGAACAGGTTGCACAGTCTGAGGGACATTCAGGAATGTATCAATAGGAAACAGTATTGGCATTTCTGACACTTCACTATCTACCTCATATACACAACCCAACCAAGCTGGGCACAATGTACAGGAAAGGAAGCCTCCATTAGAGCATGTGGGCTGCATTCAGCGGGGTCACTCGAGCACTGAAAAACTATGGCTATCAGTATAGTAAGTCACTGACATGTAAACACCAATCCATGCAATATGGCTTTATGTTTCTATTCAGTATACAGCAGCTCCTTCTTGAGCGCAAACAAGATTTAACAGAATTTGAATTGGCACAGGAGTGCAAGTAGTATTTTCTTAAGAAGCGAGAGGTTAAAGGTACCCTGTGGAGCTTTCCTGTGGACAAACCACTTTGCCGTGTCCTCAGAAGCTGAGGTTTAAATCACTGCAGACACAGTTTAAGAGATTTAAGGGAAGGGAAGGGACAATCAGTCATTTAGATCTTATTATTATTGCTGCAAGTCAAATAAGAAAAAAACAAAACAACAAACCTCAAATCTGAGTGGCATTAGTGTAAAATAATACGCTGTTAAAGCTATGTGGCTTGAAGGCATGCACAGCTTTTAAAAGTAACTACAAGAATCTTAAACTGAGCTCAAAAGGGATCCGGTGTAATCCAGCCAGCTGATGGAGAGAGATAGTTTCTGCGTTCAGTGTGTGTCAGAAAGCTTTGCTGCTGCATTCTGCACCAGCTGCAGACCATGAGCAAATAAATAATTAACTGCGGTAATCGAGGCAGGATGAAGGCACAGACAACAGGCCTTAATAGGATGTCATGCAGGCTAAAATGTGTTGCCCATTGATTTCCGCTACTGGGAACAGGAAACAGGATTTAGAATGAAATATTATTTTTCCATTTAATCACTTGTGTTTGCACAAATACATGTAAAAATATTTAGTGTCCAAAATGGCCGTACTTTTGCATCATTTAAATTTTTGCCAAATTCACACACAGCCAAGTGAAACTGTGAGTAAAAAATGAACATTTGTCTTTTTCAGCTACTGATGGAAGCGAGACAGTCACACAGACCATAATGATGCCGTGCTGGTCTGAAACCGCTGCGCTGGGCAGATCTTGAGGTAACATCATCATACAGCAGTGTTATCTGCAGGTTAGCTCCACTTCAGCTTCAGCATCGCACTCATGTCCAGTTTAGCACTCAGCTGCACTGCAAACCCCACAGTGTGTATCCTTAAGGCTGTGTTTAATGTGTGTGCGTCCTCATAAAACATCTGCAAAACAAATTTTCTATATTCTGAATCCTGCGTTTACTTCTATGTCTGCTATGTAGCTGCCTTCATCTTTGCCTTTCTTGGTGCATTGCTACATCTCGTGCAACATTTCTTCAGCAAAACACTGAAAAAAAAAAAAAAAATCAGAGATCCACTCATGAAAGCATTGCTCCATGGTGCTAATAGTGGATAAAAACTCCACAGGACACCTTTAACACGGACACTCAGGGATTAGTAGAGACATTCCACAGATAAAGCAGCAACGTATTTGCATGCCGGTTCTATAAGCCTACTGTAATACGTATTTCTGTTACAATATATTTAATGATATTCAACAGTCCCACATTCTGCACAGCCCTGCCCTGCTCAATGCAGTCCAGTGCTCCAAAGGAAGGGCACGGTGCTGGATCGATGTTGGTATCAGTGTAGCTGGATCCCCACTCACTGCTACCACAGTACAGGCAGATGACAGACTGGCTGTCATTCACAGAAGGAAATAGAGAAAACAGTGAGGCGGATGGCGAGATGGCACCTTTGAACGTATGGAGCTATAAAGAAGGAGCGATTCATCAACGAACCTTTCACCAGATAAACAGTAACGCTATATATCTCTAAATACTCTCATCATACTCAACAGCCTCTAATATACTGGATCTTTAAGTCACAATACTCACTCATTTTTACATTGTGCTTTCTGAGTGACAGACTGATTGTTTTATAGGGGGGGGGGTTTATAGTGGTGTTAGGTGAGCCGTCTGGGGGATTGAATGTGGGTATTTTCACCTGAATCTGACCTCCGCTCATCCCGGTGTGAACGGATGACATTTCATTTTCGAACAAGGTGAGATTTGCTCCGCAGATCCACAAACGATCAGAACAGCTGCAGAGGTGGGTCTGATCAATTTCCAACAAATCCGCATCCAAGAACACGGGAGAGGCCGAATGCAGAAAACGCGGCAGGCGTAAGACAAGCCTTAATCTGGATTGATTCAGTTTGTCCATCTCAATTTCGAGTTTGAGCGTCCCAGCAGGAATTCAGCTGAAGGAAGGAAACGTGGCCAGTTTATCTTTTAGAGAACATGATCACATTTATGTCTAATTTACTGTCAATTCAATCTGCTCCTATTTATTTGGATGGTGGAAAAAAAAAACTGCGAGGCGAGCCACGCAGTTCTGTCATTTGTCACGTGACGCTAACACGCTCATTAGAGCTTCCGGACATCTTCTTTTTGGAGAGGCAGCTGATCAGACCCATCCCGCATTTGATTCTGATGGTCCAGGTCTTGAGGTGACAATGATGTGATCACTGTGTGTTAGCGATACTAATGCTGAGCCACAGTATGTGAGGTGAAGTGAAGTCCTGTTTCAAAGTCAAGTGATGTATGTTGACAACTGTTGAAGTCGGGTGAACAGAAATCTAATGCAATGGCGAAACTGTCTTTGCATCAATAATATGTTGTTGTGTAATCTGATGCCAAGACGTCCACGGTGCAAGACCGCTATTGGGCATTTCTGTGCTCGCTGGGAGTTTCACATCACAAAGACCCTCCTCTAAACCCTCCTCTACCACGTGGTGATGTTTAAGGCTTCATATTCAATGTCATTCAGACGGGTTTATCTGTTCCTGATGGTAGCTCTTCTGATTCAAACAAACTGATACAAGAAGCCGCAGTGCCTACAAAGCTACTGCCACTTCCACTGAGGAAAGATTTGCACCATAGCACTAAAATATGTCAATAAATACAAATATAATCGTAATAGAACAACGTTTTTATATGTACAATCTCTACTAGACTCACACAGCTAATATAAGCTACCCATCGCCAATTCAGACAAGGAATACACAAAGAGAAGGCGGAAATAAAACGAACGAGCTGCATGGAGAACAGTGAGGCGCTGCCCCTCTCTCTCGACTTAGTCTCTTCTGTCTGAAGGTAGCAGCAGACTCGTGTCCAAGTCAGAAATGATCCCTTGACAGCAAATCCATCTGTTCATCTCACCTCTCGCACGACCCTGATGTCAACGCTGAAAGTGTTTCATGAAATAAAAGCTACGTGAAGAACTCGCACATCTGCAACTGTCAATCAAAAAAGCCGGCATCTACATACAGTACCCAAATATATGTGAAGACTGACATGTGTTCTTAATATTATATGGGATCCTGAGCTGGCCCTCTCCTATTGGCTGGTCTTTGTTGCCAGGTGACGTCAGCGTCTGATGCACAGATATAATGAAGCCGTCAGGCTTCACAGAGATTTGGGTTGAGGGCTCTGTCGCTCGTTAAAAAACGATGTGTGTTTCTACATGCTGAATGAGTCCATAGCATCACAGACATTACTCCCACAGCAGCCACCCTACACAAATGTAGTCACGACCCGCAAACTCATCAAGATAGAACAAAAATATGGATCTGACGAGTCTGAAAGGATAAAGGTTTGTATTTTGAGGTAACGTGTAAGAAAACGAGTTGAGGAGTGGCTGCAGTCGCTCACAGACTGGCATAAATGTAAGTGAGGGTTTAAAACCTAAAGCCACGACCGTGGCCGTGGTTCAGCAGAGGATTGTAACCTGGTTACATCGAGGAGGCCTGTGTCTTCCACCAGGTCAGCAAGTCCGCGGATCAATACCAATTGTTTCTGAGATGGTAAAAGGGTTTTTTGTTTGAATCAAGTATGTTTTAAAGCTGTCCGACATGTTTTACCTGCCTTCCTTGTGTTATTCAGAGTTGTTAAAAGAGTTTTTTCTTCTCTCCAATAACAGAAGCTTGCAAAATGAGGAGCCTATTAAATTCAGGCTCATACGACTTTTGGCCTGTTAAAGCCAGTCCAGCGATGCTGCTGACGCTTAAGATGCTCTGGGAAACGTGAAACCTGATCAAAATGAAGAACCAAGGTTGTACATGAGCCAGTAGACGAGCTGTCGCCGCCTGATCTGAGTAGCGTGTGTGTGTGTGGTTGGTGATTGGTTGGATTACCCATCAGCCACATACATGCTACCCAGATCAGGTAATGACACAAGCGAGATTTGCAAGCCCTAGCTAGGTCAGAAAATCTTAAGTACGCATTTTGTACTTATTCATTTCTAAAAATCAATTATCTATTTGCAAGGCCATCATGGTTTTCACCATAATATGTAAACCCAGCTCACTTTCTCCAGGGACTCAGTAAGTCTGACAGCTAGCGAGGGAGCTAGCTAGCTTCCAGCTAGCTTCCAGCTAAATTCAAGCGTTCGGTTTTCCTGAGATTGCACGCTAATCCGCCAACTGCCTGTCCGTCGATAGACCTCAGTCACTCAACACGGTGATGTGAGTTCGGATCGGCTGATGTGAGAATAATGTCCAAAGCTTTTGATCAGCTACAGAATAATAAAAAAAGAGTGATTAGAGCAGTGTGTATGAATGCGGAGCGAGCAGCTAGGCCACCATGAAATAACATCTAGATAGATGAGCTACCTGTGGTCAGTTCAACCCTAACAGGAGTGAAAAAAGCAGCACTCCCAAATGCACTACTCAAAACCGGTAACTGCTACATGGAAAACTCAACGTCAGGGTCCCTGCTACATGACGAACTGCTCTTGACAGTGGCTCAAAGCTACTCGAAGCATGAACATGACACGATCCCATATCTTGAGCCAGCGAACTCGTAAAATGCACTGTTTGTTCAGTTTTCACTGCAGGTGACACCATTCATTTGCACTGTGTAAACATGTACTTACAAAAAGAGGAATGTGAGGGTTGAAAGAGGAGGGGGTTTGAGGGTGTGAGGGGGGGGTTAGGATCGGGGGGGTTAGACAGGAAGTGTCCAGGAGTCTTGGCGTGTAGTTGAATATCTTCATGCTCAGGCCCTGTTCACACTGCACCAGGCGGCTGCAAACAGAGAGAGAGGGAGGAGGGATGAAAGTGAGGAAGAGGGTAGAGAGAAAGAGAGATTGAGAGAAAAGAAAATGAGCGGGGGGGGGGTACAGAAAGACGTTCGAGGGAATGGGGGGAAACAGATTGAATAGAGATGAGGAGAAATTTGGCAAGGCAGAGAGGAGGAAGGACGACGGAGAGTGATGGAGGGAGGAGAGACGGATAAAAAAAATAAGAGTTAGAGAAGAAGAAAGTACAAATGGCCGTCTGCCAGGACCCACATCAAGTCGCTGACAGCGTGTGCCTCGGAGCGTGGATGCATGCCGGTGTCAGGCGCCTCCGATGGTGCCAGGCTGCTTTAATTGTTCAGCGCATCTGAGCTTCCAGTAATTACACAGCCAGCCATACTGACTGAACACTAATCAGCTCCTCAGCTCTATGACGACACTATATTATCATTAGACTTCTGCTCTGTAGTTGTGTGTTCATGCATCTTTTCCTCGTGTTCTCTTCAGCACTGACTAACTTCGACTTTGTTCTGCTGTTTTCTTTCATAATCTGCCACCTATGATTTTGATTACGGGTTCATAATTTAAGTCGTTTATCACAATGAAATGCCAAACATTCACTGTTTCAGCTCCTCAAATGTGACTTGCTCTGTTTTTACATCTTCATTATGTTGAAAATCTTTGGGTTTGGACTGTTGGGTGGACAAAATACGTTTTTTTAAACATCATCCCTGGTTCTGGAAAACTATATCGACAATGAATCAGCAAGTGAAGAATGTACTCCATTGAATTAGAACTAGGATCTGTCAGGGGGCGACAGAGAATAATACTAATTCAACGATCTGTTCCTCTTGATTAGACTGATGAGATGAATATAGGAATTACTTAGATATGAAATATTGTGTCTTTTTGTCAATGGTCTTGATTAATATGTTTCTGTTTGTTTTCTAACAAGCCATTCAAAATAACAGCATGTCTCTTTTCTGTATTCTAGGCTGACAGTGCATGCTTCCACTCAGTTGAATTGCTTTATTAGTCATATCAGTGCTTCAGCTCCTGAAGGTTTTCACTGCCATCTAATTGTAACATTGTACTTAGTGCTATCAGTTCTTTAGATGGAAATACAATAAAATAACAATTCATCCAAGCTTGATTTGGTCATGCTTTTTTGTGGGAGTGATGCAGTGGCCCCATTAACCACGTCAATACTAAATCTCCACCATACCATTATTCAGATCCTTCACTTACATTAACGTAGCAGTATCACAGTGTAAAAATACTCTGTTGCAGGTGAAAGTACTGCATTCAAAATGTTACTTTAGTCATAAGTTAATTAATATCACTCGTTAATAAATAGTGATGCATTCATTTGTAAGCATTACTTTAATGCTGTTGCTCATAAGATGTAGCTAATTACAGCCGATTACTGGGTAGTCTAAAGTGATCTATCATAATACATCAGAAGTAGTATTAGTTGATTATGTTCTGTGTTAATAATCTGAATGCTATTAAATAGATGGAGAGGATTAAAATTAGAAAGTAACAGAAAATGGAAATATTTGTATTTACTTGTATAAGTAACTGTACATAGTTGCAGTCCATCACTGCACTTCCCATAATGCAACTCCCTGCTTGGCAAATGCTCTTGCATTTCAAACTCAGACTCGGATTTGCTGTTTTTCCACACTTAGCTCGTCTTAATGTCTAAAAATGACTTCAGCACTTGTTTCAGTATTTCACCACTGACCTGGCACGGCTACAGAGGACATGGCCTCCGGCTGGCACAGTGTGTCCACCTTCACATGCTGAAAGGCTTTGTTGGGGGCCGACTGGAGGTGCCTGGAATCAGAAGGGACGGTGAGCGAGCACACACACACACACACACACATAATACGCATGTACATGAGCACACACATCTGTGCAGCCACTCATAAAGGCGCTCCAGCGCACACAGCCTCCAACCGCTTAGCACGGCCCTTAGCCTTTACTGTAAGAGCTGAAATATTAATGGCGGTGAGATGCTGTGAGCAGTGGAGCAGAAACTCAGATCAGCAGGCAGCTACATCAGCAGCCTCTCCTCATGCCCAGCACCAGCACCATCACTAAATCATGATGACCTGACGCAACTCAAGTGCCTCAGCACCTCCGGAGCGAGCGAATGGTTGAAGTATGCTAATTAAATGTGACCGGAGGAATCCGTCCAACGGGCTCAAGACAGTAATGGAAGAAAAGTGAGCGCTCTCTTTATTTGGCCAATCAATGAAAACAACGGCAGGAAGGAACAGCCTGCTCAGCTCCAAAAAACGTCCAGAGGAGCCGGAGTGCTGACTCAAAGGCATTTTCAGGATCAAAATGAATGTCCACACTCAGTAATGACTTTTAATACATTTAGAGTGGATCCGCATTGGGAATGAAGCATTCTGCAACAACGGGCCTCCCTCATTCTGCCTGTGGATCTGGCTCAGTTTTAGTCTCACAGCAAGACTGCTGCTTTAGCTGCATCAGAAGCCCGTTCACACGAGTCACAGAAAATCAAAAAGCTCTTAATACTGCCATGAGTGACAGATATTAGCCAGGGGCTCGGGCTTAAGGCTGAAATATTATTATTTTTAACTACACAAAGCCAAATGTGATTGAAAACTCACCTCTTCCACTCCTCCTCTCCATCCCAGAACTCGTAGACGACAAAGGATAAACCATCCGGCAGGCGCACAGCAGTCACGCTGGAGCAGAGAGAGGAGAATGTGAATGAGCGGATAAATGAGGAGGTGGTGTAGAAAGTGACGGGTACAGAAAGTGAGTAATGACAGAACGGGAAGTGGATCATGGAGGGCGGAGGTGAGAAGAAGGGATGCATGTATACAGTAGATTGATGGTGTAAGTGATGGTAGAGAGGGGAAAGATGGATTAGGTGCAGCAGAAGAGGGATTTAAGGAGACAGATGGAGGATGGAGAGGACACGAGGTAGTGATAGAAAGGGGAGGAAACACAAGTGGTGCACATTAAAGACATATTATGAGAATGACAAAGACACGAGCACACAATAGTGTGTGTATCAGGAAGAATTGTTTCCTCATCCTGCACAATATTGATGTCACAGCACTTAACACCAACATGAGGGCTTGGAAATTGCTTCCCATCTATACAAATGAAATGTGCAATAATGTGGTGGAACAATGCGAGACCAGGGCAGCGCAATCGGTGGGAGCTGGATGCTATTGGCCGGCTCTCTGAGGCACTTTACAGGGTACACTTCACTGTAATGAACAGGGCTGCACACTGTCTCTGGAACAGCATGAATGTATTTAGATGTGGGTTCAACGAGGTGCTGGAAATAATTCAGAAGGAATCTTGGTCCATGTTCACTTGATAGTGTCACTCAGTTTTCACAGCAAGTGCTGCATTTAAGGGCTGCGGGGGTAAACTGGAGCCGCCATCCACGCTGCTGCTGGAAATGTCCATTTGACAGAGGTTGAACAAAAGAGACTGCAGCTGGTCGGCAGTAGTATTCTAATTTCAAGTGGCAGAAAAATGGTGCTTGAGAGTTAGTATGCGCCCGCATGGATGCATCCCCCATCTCATTAAACCACTTGGGGGCAGCGCAACAATATGCAAACACTGACACATACACATTGAATAGACACAGTGCAAAGATGCCGCGTTTTAACAGCTAAACTCTTCGTTCAGCAGCCAGTTGCTAACTTGCGTATGTGCAGCTTGGTGGTGGGCGGGTAAAGTATTAATTTTTAGAGCTTTTCTGCTGAAAACAGCCGACTGCTGCATCTGAAAAAGACACTGAGGAGAGTGAACCAAAATAGCTACGGCCTGCAAAACCAAAACAATGAACTGAAAGACACTAAAACTCTCCTCAGAGCTGAGGGGATAATTCTTTGTTGCTTTGTCACGACGAACGACCTCTTTCACATTAAACATTGTCATTTGAACCATTTTTTTCCTTTGGAACCACATAAACATGTTGATTGTAGCAGCTTGAAACCACCCCCAGCCTGTGATGTTCACTTCACAGTTTATAGTGACTTCTCACCCTGATTTCGTTCTAATTTGTACTCTAATGTCATCTCATTTTAATGTTTACAGTCGATGGTTGTTTAAAAATTAAAACATGGTGTTCTACTGTATTACGTGTAATTCAACATTAAGTCATTAGGAATATTTTCTATGTAATCTTAAAATGAGTCAAACCATTTGGTACAACGCTGTGAACTACTTGAGCTCTATGAAAACAAACTGTCCTGAAATACAGTGTCCAACAAAGGCCTCTAATTTAGTGCCGGTAAAGAGCGACAGCAGCACCAGCGCAGCGTAATCCCATTTTCATCGGACTCCAGTCCATTAGCTGCACCTGCCCGTTCTGTAGCTCTGTGGCTCCAAACACATCAAAGAGAGACGAGTGGAGCAGCTGAGGCTGTGTTTATGCAGATCAGGCAGTGCGGTGAAATTCAGATACTTGTTTCAGCATGAAATTACACTTGAGTTTGTGCCTGCTCAGGCTATCTCTTATCACAAACACAATTTTCACTCCAGTTTTTCATGGTGCAAGCACAGACCTCCCTACAATCACACACAAAAAAGTACTGCTAAAAAAATGAGTTTTGCCTCTTCTGCATGGATAGATTTGTAATCTGTCACCTGTTAAATTTACAGCTACATGCTGTTTTGTGTTTGTCTACATACAATAGCAGACTGTTAAGCTCTTCCACAGAGTCCTGCAGCATCCTGCAGCATCCTGAGCTCCATCAAACATCTCAGGACATTATGAAAGTAATATTTCGCGTCAGAAGGATCACTGAATCCAGTCCAGAGTGGAGTGCGTCCTTCACTTCAAGTCCAAACTCCTCGTACATGCATTGAGAAAGACCTTGTGTCCCTCTGCTCTTCACACAGTTGTGTCTTTCTCTGAGTGACTTTTTAAGAATTACAAGCCGCTGAGGTACCTCTGGAATAAACAGAGTAATTAGCTAATTCGCTGGACGGGTTGGTAGCATGTGTAGCCTCGCTGAGTGAAATAAAAGGACGGGTTAGTTACAGTCTGTGTACTGCGCGTCTGAAACAACCAGCAGCCTCTCGTTTAGGATGACTTTGGCATTGTTGATGGTCTAGCTAACAGGAGCTAACAGGAGCTAACTCGCTAAATTTGGTAGCAGCTGTTGAACTTGCTGAGAGAGGCACGGCCTAGCAAGGTGAAATAAATATTTTTATAAGAGTTTTGATGATTTCTCAATCTTTCTCTATTGCACAATGTATTTGTTTGTGTTTGTTATTTTCCACAGTTTATTCAGGTGATCACTGATCATATTTTAATCTATTGCTGATCAATCTAGTATCAAACACTCAATATAGAACTAATGCATGGCGAGTGAAATATGAAAAGCTCTTCATGCCACATCTTGAGGTGCTGCCTAGTATTCAGTGCCTTCGGACACTCACAGATGACTATGACCAGTGACATGTATACTTTGCCATTTCTTGTGTTTTCTGGAATCTGACGCCTAGATTGCATCGCTCGGCCTGAGCAGCGTACACGCAGTCCTCGACGTGGTTCGTCCCTGAACCCTCCGGAGGGCACTCGGGGGACAGGCCGCTGCCACATGCTAAATATTTTCACAAGGCTTTGAAAGAAATGAGTTGTGTGAGCTCTGCTGCAGGGTACAATAAAGTGTTTGAATGCACGCTCGCCCTAAAAGATAATGAGCGGGGAAGGCAGAGACTAAATAAACTTTTATATTAAAGTTCGTTTGTGCAAGATTAAATGAGGAGAGGAAGGATACCTCGTGACACAAAAGAGAGAAAGAATGAGACGGCGCACAGGAAAGAAAAGTCTATTCAGAGTTAATGAGCAGGCTTCCTCCATCAACAAAGCTTCTTATCCTCATGCATTATTTACTGCAGCTACCTATAAGCACTGTGCTGCCACCAAATTTACTGATAAGGCAGGAGAGCAACAAAGGTACCGACGAGCCAGTGAAAAGGTTGAAAAATGCTAAAAACAAACAAAAAAGAGCCTCATCAGAATAACTGTAGTGTTTCACCTGAAGGCCTTTTCTACCTGCGTGTGCTCTCTGCTCACAGCTGAATCATTTAATACATCTTGTCCTCCAGGTGCAGAGTGTGAAGCAGGTGAGACTGAGTGTGTGTGTGTCTGACTGAAGGAAGGCTTTTTATCTGTTAGGAAAGGAGTTGTTGAGGTTCCCACAGACCTTGAAAGCCTCGGAGGTTTGTGAGACATGTTTGAAGATGGATGGCTGACAAAGTTACTAATAACCAGCATGACCACATCCTCCACATACTGAGCAAAACTGGATTTTCATTGGTAAGGCAGCACTTTTAAAATCAGTGAATTCAGCATGATTTCTTCTTCTAAAATCTCACCTCTAAATACAAAAACAAAGTCAGAATACGAAGATGCAGCTCTGTGAGGCTGTACTTTCACACAATGGTGCTTTGAGCTAAATGCTAACATATGCATGCTCAAATGCTAATACATGCTAATGTTTAACAGGTTTAATGTTTACCATGTTCACCACAGGCAAATGCAATATGACCAACAGTGATGCTGGAACAGCTTTTAGAATAAAGATAAATGTGTTTGAAAACAAGTGCTGGGACCAGCATTGCTAAATCAGCAGCTGAGGAGGTTTTATAACAGAGTTTCAAAGGTTGGGACATGCAATTTGAAGTTTCTTAGCATAGCCTGTCCCTTAACAGCTGGGGTAGAGCCACGGTTCACTACACGGCATTGATCACATGTGACCAACTTTTCCATAATAGTGTGTGAGCCTGGGGTATTACAGCACTTTCTAACCACAAATATAAACAACCGGCTCACAATCCAAAAACTTTGCCCCATTGCACTTTCAAGCATCTTCCATCAAGATCATTTTAGGACGTTATTTGCTCTGAAGCAGCCCGTCCTCACAGGAACCATTTGATTATAAGATATGCTCGGCACATGGGTGAACTAATGTGGTGAATTGGAATGAGGTGGGTGCAAACATAACAGAAAAAAATATTGATTTATTCTTTTGCTGTCTTCAATTTTTTTACTGCTCAGACCGTGACCTTTAATGGCTCTTATCCAATCAGAAAGCTAATGCATATATTCTGCTTTACATTTAGTGGAGGCACCTTTGGCAGCTGTAAGCTTGACTCAGCCTTGCACGCTGCAGGCTACATCGGGATTGTGTGAGTGAACAGAAGTGCTGCAATGAATTCTGGACTGGAATGAGGTCTGGACTCTGACTTGGCCCCACCTGGACAGTAACGGCATTTTTAACTCATTCCTGTGCAGACCTGGTTGTTGTCTAGCTGGGAAATAAACGCCTTTTGCAGCAAGTTTTCCTCCAGGAGGTTTTAATATGCTGTAAGCCCCCACCAGGCTTCATGGTGTGGATGGTGTGTTTCTGCAGTGTGGCGTATGGATAATATCAAAATACTCAGTCTGGCTTCACAAGACCAGAACCTTCTTTTTCAGTGCTTGACAGCTTCCTTCAAGCATCCAGGCCAGATATGATGTGAGAGTGCAGAGTTAAATCTGGTAAAGCACCTGGCCAGCAGCTATACTTCATGCACAATGTCGCCCACCTCAACAGTTTTTGAGGACACCTTGCTCCTGGCAGACTCACAGCTGCACCATGTCTTTTTATTTCCTGAGCGATTGTACTGTACTCTGTGGGACAGTCTGTGTCCACGACCTCGGATGTACTTGGTTCAATAAAGTTGCCTCAGACTTGTTTGTTCCTCTGTCTTGATGATGTGCAGCAGTTTTAGACAGGAAACTCACGACAGAGCAGCTGGGTCTTCCAGACGCAGGTGTGTTCAGGCTGATGTCTTATCTCGAGAACACATAAATCATCTCATTCAACCTACTGTGTGACTATGTATCATAATTAGGGAGTGACCACGTCAGTTAGGTCTGTTTGTAGATTTGCTTTCAGGTTGACATTAAAGAGTACTTTTTCTGTAGTAGCATTTGCCTTGTCAGCATCAGTTATTGCTTGATTTTTTCGCTGCTATAATCAGTATTTTTTGTTAACAATGGATCACATGACACCACTCAGTGTCATTTCCAGACTCAAACAGCCATTAGTTAGTTAGTGATAAAGCCTTTATATTCCTACAGCAGACACAATTAGCAACAAGCTGGTGGAGCATTTAGCAGCTAAAGAGCCAGATATCTTCTTCAGGAGTCGGTGGAGACCAAAAGAGAGTTAAAACGAGAGATATAGGACTCAACCTGCAGTAGGTGGCCAGAAACTCTACTTTGAATGAATGATAATGCTCTGTGTCTGCTGGATGTGTAAATTGGCAACTGTTAACTAACACATTAGCCTTATCAACTTCACAGGAGATGTCAGTGTCGATGTTGGGTTTAAAGGTTGTTTCAGCTTGTTCACAATTTTTGGAAGACATGTTTTTCTGCCTTAAATTACTCCAAAAGTATTTAATATTATGTGAATGTGTTACGCACACAAGAAGCTGCTGAGCCTTACACCTATTTCTCTACCCCTCTTGCAGACTTCTTATCCCAAAGTATAGACTGTACTTACTAGTGCGAGAAACTATAATACAAATAGAAGAAATAGCGTAGAGCCAAATCCTTGAAGTCTTGCCAAGGGCATATGCAGAATCTGACTCTGGACTATGCATACAGCATATTGAGTCTGGGATTTGAAGAAATCTCTCTGGATATTAGACAGTTTCACAGCACCTCTAGGCTCCGCATAGGAGACACAGGAGGTTCATAATAAGTACGGCATGTGTATATCAGACTATACTCAAGGTGCAATACTATACAGACTGGCTACTCAGCACAATGCGACTGTCCCACTGGTTCAAACCCTGAGGGAATCAGCATTTTGTTTGGATTTTGGAAAGATAATGATGAAATACCCACTCAAAGATTCACTGGAAAAGTTTTGTCTGTGTGTGTATGTGACAAAAAAATGCTATCAAAGATCAGTGGAGGAATATTTGAGGTAGTTCTTAACACAGTGAGGTCCTGACACTGAAAATAGACGGCATTAAATATTAAAAATTATTGGGGTTACGGTGCTGCACTCTGCAGCAGAGCAGTAATGAACATGTGGAGCGGCAGTGAGACTTACTGAAAGCAGTCTCTCTGAGTGGACACGTTCTTCAGATACTGCTTCAGAGCCTCGCAAAACTCGCCGAGCTTCTTCTGGGAAACCACCATCTCCTGACGAATCAGCAGCAAAGACTACAGAGGGAGAGAGAGGGAGGTCAGTTCTGTGCTGTGTTTGTCACAAGCCGACAGGTAGAGAACAAACATAGAAACATGAAACAGAAGTTTTATAACTGTCTTTTTGTTTGTCTTTATTGGCTGACATTTCTTATTTTTCGACAAAATACTTTCATAGACAGTGCTGCACATGACTGGTACGCAGGTACAAGCATGCATGACAAAAGTCAGAAATGCGCAAGGTCCAGTTGTTTTAAAACTTGCGTTCCAGGCAGCAACTGAACTGGGTCTCGATCACCTTAAGTGGACAAATAGTTTGCACGGTGAAGCTGCTACAATGCAGCAGGTAATGTAACGCTCACGGATGCCAGCCGCCATAAAACTCAACAGCAGCAACTGCCACCGGTCATCAACACACGTTTCTCAAAAACATGCATTTCCTGTCAACGCATTTGACCCAATGATTTAAACTACTGTGAGACAAATTATACATGCAACGTTAAGCGGCTGCTTTGGTGTTCAGCCTCCACACTACAAAATAACATCAGACTGAAGCTGAGCAGAGGACTTCTCTCTGGTTAGTGGCTCTATGAGGCGTCAACAAGCGCACTGAAATGAGCTGCAAATATATCGTTCACAACCACATCTAGCAGACAAAACAGGTGTGTTTCATACAGGCTGAAAGAATTTCAGTCATCAGTCATTTGATAAACACTATGAGAGCGAGGAGCACGCGAATGTGGCACCAGCTACAGCTATCGAACGAGATGAAAAGTCCAGTCAGCCACTTGCTAAATGTTGAAACAAGTTGAACGAAGAACAGCAGCACGCTCTGTGTGATGTTTTTCTTCGAGCTTTTCACGAGGCTAAACACACGTCGTCTGTCTTCCGGAGGATTTAGCTTTATTGAAGCGGCTTGGAGTGAATGCTGGAGGTGCATACTGATGTGAAGGGGGACCACGGGTAATGCAGAGCATGCACAAACTATCAGTGGAGAGTTGAGAGCAAAGTTGCAGCCTGCTGAATTCTGGAGGAGGGGGGTGCTCTTCGTTGACGAGCATGCTCCTTCTGTTAACACATGTGATTTGTTTATATATATCGCATAATCCATCTTCTGCCAGCCGCTATAGTCTACAGCTATAGAAGTCGCATGTAAAGATCACTCTCTGTTATCTAGGTACCACAGCAGTGGTGATGAAGTGTTGAATGAGTGTTATGCCTCGACAACAGCTAGTGCACAAGCACTTTGTCTGCTGCTAAATTGTAATGGGAGGGCGTGAAGCACTGCCCTTCTACAGTCCCGTATCCCGCAGGTGAAAGCAAAATGTTCATAATCGCACAAAGCTCATAGAAATGTTTTTATGGAGGCTTCCTGGGGAACCTGTGGTCTAAGACGCATAATAAAACATCTCCAGTGGCCTTGTGTGTGTGTGCGTGCGTGTGTGTGTTTGAGCAAGAGAGAACGAGATAGAGAAATTGAAAAGTCTTTTATTGCAGCATTTCTCTGCTTGATCTTAACGTTCTGTACAGTACAGCAGCTCCCTTCCCAGTAGTCCAGCATGTAACAGAAGCCTAACTTAGTCTGTGGAAGACGAGTGTATTTGCATGTGTGTGTGTGTGTGTGTGTGTGTGTGTGTACGAAGTGCTGTACAATTAGAGCCTGGAGGATTATTTGCAATTATTTGTTTGAATCCCATTTACAACAAGAGGAAGGGAAGAACTGCTGCTGCACTGGCTTTGATCACATGAGATTAGCTGCTATCTTCAGCTTTTTATGCGCCAGTGTTATTGTAGCTTACTACAGTACAATTAAAAATTCATCCACTATGACCTACATAACTCCAGCAGTGCCTCGCTGAGACTTCACAGTACACATTCATGCACACACACACACACACACACACACACACACACAAATATCACATGTGAACACCTACTTCTGCGCATGTTTCAAGTGTTAAAATTGATTTGCTTGTTACACCTACTTTCTCTTATTCTGCCATGTCTTTTGTCTCCCAAGTAAACTTTTTACGTACTTTAGCAGTGGTGGTAAACAACTCCATTACTTAAGTCAAATAGATCCGTCTTGTCAAATATCACTCAAACACAAGTTGTTCAGTCCGTTAATGTCAATGCATTACACCAAGAGTTTAAAAAGTACAGAAAAAAGAATCCCTACTGACAGTATGGTGTTTATTTGACAAGATTAAACATGTTTCTGAAAAACTTTGTCAGTAATGTTAACTCAGTATTTTTGTTAGCTAACTATTAAAGCAGAGGATTCACACAGGAACTCATCCCAATACATGACTTGGCCGTCAAATCCATAAACATTCATGTGATTTTTACCAACCGCACGATTAAAACTGCACTACTTCGTTTAAAAGCAGATGTCTACATACCTCCACGTGCTTTCTCGGGTTGGACGGCAAATTTTTGTTGGCAGTGACGAAGCATGCGTGCACTCTGGCTTTGTCTGTTTTATTGGCATGTAATGACTGTTTATCTCTTGACATCATTGTTGATCTGAATCTCCATTAACTTAAATTGCTGTCATGAGGCAGCAGCATTGATGCAACATTAAGCCGCAAGAATGAACACCTGGTCGTTCGTCAGTAAAGATGTGCGCTGTATGTGATTTATGAGGCAATGATTGCATGGGCGCCTGTTTGTGAAGCACTCGTAACAGCGACAGAACATGACAGATTTATAACCGCCGTGCAGTCGACCTTAAGGCACGAACACATGGACAAAAACACACAGACATGCTCCCAACTCAATTAGAAACACTACATCGCCCAGCAGCCTCTGTTAATCTAATCACTACCACTCCATTAACCCTCCTGCCTCTCTGACCAAATGATTACATCTGCTCCCTTCTGACTCTGTGGCCCTGCAGAGGTGATAAAAAGGATCCTCTAACTCTCCGGCTCTGCTCTGACCACACTGCTAACCTTGGTGATAACGGTCAGCATCAAAGCTACGTCCATGAAGGTAAAAGCGTCCGGCAGCAAAAACTACTGCAAGTTTCAAGCTTAAGTTGGTGCCTGATGTAAAACATTTCCCGAAGCTAAGAGGTTCATCTAGGAGTGTTGCATAAAGTGCATAGACTAAGGCTTTCACAGCCGTGATACAGCACATGTGCACTTCAGTTACCATGGTTACGCTTCACTTACATCACCATCCTTGAAAGTAACTTAACAGCATCACTGTCAGTGTTAGCTAGCCTCTCCAGACTGGACAACAAAGACACAACACAAATAAAGGCGAAATGGACAGAAGGTGATCCTTGAAGAATATGCAAAAGCGCAAGTTTGGAATTTAAAATAAATTCAACCCCGACATAACAAACACGTACGGCAGGCTGAGCATCCCCTCGAAGCGTGCGTTGCCTCCTCTTTAATCACCATAAATTCAGCCAGTGTCTTACTCTCCACAAATTATTTCACTTTAAGAGACTGGCATGGGGTGTCTTAATTTTCCTAATTAAAATGGTTACTAAGGACCTTCTTGGCAACGTATAAGGGAATACTTGAGTATCTGAAAGCAAACACTGAGAGATCCAAGGTTTTTCTCTCGCAGCGTCCTGAGGACATCCTTGTGGTCATTTTACGCAGCTTATTCCTCGAATAAAAATTTAGGGGAACCTTAAAGTGGCTTTATGCAACCGGGAACAGGCCTTTTCTTGCAGCCCAGTCTTGCAAAACATCAGATGAGGAGATTGATACCGCTCTCATGTTTGTATGGTAACAGATGGAAACAGGTAGCCAATCATCTTGTCGTCATTGCAAAGTTGTGCCCCTGGCCACTAAATAGTTACACTAGTTAGTTAATAATGGCTCTACTGGTGTCGTGTAATGAGACGTGTAAGTAACTGCTTTGACTCAGAGAGGAAAGCAATGACTTTTTTTTTTTCTTCCAGTAAAAACCCAAGAACAGATCAAGTCTGTTATCTAAAGAGGTGTGAAAAGAATCCACCAAAGCCAGGAGCAAACTTTAAATTGATGACTAACGGGAGATTTTATGGACGCAGAGTTTGAGGAACAAAATCAATAAAGCGCTCATGAATAGGTTTGATTTGTTGCTGCTGGAATTTTAAAGACAATGCATCTCAGTCCAATGTCAGGCCTGTAGCTCTGGGGTTGGTGGAAAAGAAAAAAAAAAATCAAACTTAGTTGTCCACAATGGATTGAAGGCAACACTGTTTAAACCTTCCCTGAGATCCCGTCAAATGTAGGAAATGATTGACTAAACAGCCGCAGGCAAGACAGGCAGCGTTACGGTGAAGGCCACACGTTTAAACTGCAGCAAAATGAATTGAGATGTGATGATATTAAGCAGTGTAGGAGTGTGTATGATTGGGCCCAGCGGTGGTGAAATATGTGCACGCTGCTGACAGAGGTCTGCAGCTCATTACTTTATATTGTTTAAGAGCTGCCTTGAGCTTTCAGTGTGTATGTGTGTGCATGTGTGCACCATCTATAAAACCTGCACGTTATTACATACAGTGTGTGTGCGTGTGTGTGTGTTTATTGGACACTATTGACTCTACGAGCTGACTATCACCGCGTCGTAAAGTTATGTGGAGCCTTGTTCGTAGGCTTGTATAAATATTATTGATTTCTGTCTTGTCCAGGCTCCGTCGGCATTCTTAAACCCTGTTTTTCTAGGATGAGCTCTTCTCCTGTCATTACACACCAGAGTCCAACATTTTGACACAATGAGTTTGACAAAAAAAATCCCAATCCCACAATAACCAGGGGCACAGCGTTTTATTTCTACAGACTGTTTCATGGTATCGTGTTGCAATTCTATGTATGTAATTCTATGTATTCGGCTTTGAAATGAAAACAGACACAATATAACACAAACTGACAGTGATCGCCAACTTTGTGTCAAGTAAGAATGGAAAAAAATGTGCCTGTTTGACTCTGGTTTGGGTTTGTCCCAGAAGAAATGGAGCTGCCAGACTGAGACATGACACCAGCGATGCTGACAGGAGCACAGCGCTTATTTTCTTCCTCTCTCCTTTGGTTTCTTTGTGTTCCTCTTGTTGTTAGGGAAACAAAGCGTGTGAACTTTCTTTCAACATACACAACAACACATTAGTACGTGTGAAACTGCACCTTCAATAATGCCGGTGATCCACTACCTCTCAGCGTGGTGCATTGTGGCGTGTTATTGATGGACTATATTGACTGACGCAGTGAGTCCTGAATCCTGTGACCCCGTCATAATTTCCTCTCCTGTTATGTTAAACATACGTCATCATAATCACCCTCTTTTCTCATTCTCACACACCACAGACGTTAAAGATGCTCAACCTGCCGTTCCATTGTGACTTTAAAGACAGCACAATAAATCAAGGCAGCTGAAAACGTTTGTCAACCCTGGTTCTGCAGCCACTCGTCACCAGATGCTCAGTTTGCTAACGTGGTTCTAACACTACAGCCAATCCAGACCCTGGCTTTGTATCTCCTCATGTTGATGCTCCAGGTCCACCACCTCCCTGTGAGCCCACCTTGCTCAGCACCTCGGCAGCCCACTCCCTCTGGTCTGCCATTCTGCTCTCCATTCCCAAATTTCTAATAAACCTGTGCTAAACTGTTGTCAGTCCAAAATGAACTTCACACATACATCTATCTAATCAACGGGGTCAACCACAGAGCTGTTATCAAATAAAGCTTCTGCATTCATGTCAACTTGGGTCTTTCCTGAATGAACTAAAAATAAAATGAAGTGTCAGCTGTAGTGTTGGCATGAAGCACAGCAGCCAATGAACCACCAAGGACACATTCCGCTTTTTGCTTATTTGCATTTTTTCAGTATTTGTTGCATCTTTTAAATTACACTGACGGTATCGTAATGGTTTCATTGCTGGTGAAAAATGCCCACTGTGTCACATTTGATACAAACTCTGGGGGGCGCCAAAAACAGAAATTCCACTTCACCCGGTGGGACAATCTACCAAAAACTGTGCGATCATAAGAACACATACTGAACACTGAACACATGAAAACTTCTGTGTTGCTTATATGCTCTCTCTCTCTCTCTCCTCACATCTCTATGCCACCCCCCCTGAGTGAAGCTCTGCACTGACAGTTGTATAAATTATGCAGAAATCATCACCATCTATCAAGGACACATAGAGTATACCGCACTGTATGTCTTTAGCATGTGTGTGTGTGTGCTTAACATGCGATGGTGTGTGATGTTATCCCGCTGGGTCTGAAAATGGGAGTAGCAGAAACATACATGTGAGTATTCGTTGTAGAGAGGGGGAAATCAGTCCAGCGTTACCATGGGAACTGGGAAATACCACTTACCCACATTCAGGTCTTCTGTTCACACCTTCTCTCATTCTCGACCCCTCATCTCCCCACACACTCGCCCCATTTCTCTTCTCCTCAGGCCTTCCTTCATTGCCCCACTTCTTGTTCTTCACATCTCATGGCTCAGCATCTCACTCCTTCTTTTTCTCATACAATCTCCCAGCATCCCTACATTAACTCTATTATTTCCTCCCCTGTACATCTCTTCTCTCCTACTCATTTGTCCTGTTCCTCGCTGTCTCTCTCTCGTCCTTTTTGCTCAGGGCTCGAGGAATCCCTCATTTATTCCAACAAAAAAAGAACCCCTTCATTAGTTCAGGGATAATTTGCATATCTCTCCTAGGGCTGCAATAATAGATGGATAGCTACAGTATGGCTTACAGTACCCCGACCTGCTGATTGCAGCAGTGGGAGCAGGAGAAGAAATACCTCACAGCAAGCAGCAGCAGGACGCTCACAACAGCGGCTGTCATCACTTTCAGCCTGCGGCACCTTGTCAAACTATGATGCTATTTGACTTGATTTCTGCGAGAATTTAATAAGAAATGAGTACGATTTCAGATCAGGCAGTCCAAATACAAGCAGCATTTTGGTGTAACTGGCAGAAAAAGTGAGCTTTTAAAGCTGCATTCATTTTTGTCACTTCAAGGCAGAACTACAAACCAACCTGAAAATCACATGCTCGACTTATTATGGGCTTACAAAAGTTGCCATGGCTAACATGTTAGCTGTGCACATCTACAGATGGATTAACGATGCTAAGCAAGCATTGACTCAGAACTACGTTTCTGGTGACCTCGCACATTAAGGTCCAATATTCATTCTTGTTTCAGCTCTGGTTTGGTCTCCATCAACTCTTATCTGTAAAATGCGATCACTATCTCACCTGCTAACTCGAAAACGCTACAGCGTATAGCTGCTTTATTGTAATACAGCTTTTTGGCTAAAATGAGTCGATGATGAGTGACAATGAGACTGAATCAAAATAGTAAAGTAGGCCAGCTGGTCATTAAACGGGATGTTCTCTGTGGGTTTGTCAGTGCAAGAAATCCTTTTCATTTTGAATGAAAAATTAGTGAATGGTTTAACTGAGTGGTGGTTGCACTCGTGCTGTCTGTGTGGGTTTCCTTTGGGGGTCTCCTCCCATGTTCTGACATGTCAGCTACGTGTACAGCAGGTTAGGTGAACTTGTGAGTGTCAGCTGATGGAAATTTAAGGAAAAGGGACTCACAGCCCACCAACAATGTCTGACAGTCAAGTGATATCTGGGGAGGGCCATGCAGAAACAGCTTTCAGCTCCTAGCATCCAAAACCAGGAACGACAAAACAAAGTACATGCAACTGGAAGCTGCAATTACAGCTTTGGTTAATGGAACCAGACTGTGGTCGTAGCGTGCAGCTCCCAGATGCTATCATGTTTATAAAAATCCCATCTCCGAGACTATTGCTGCAATTAAGAAAGAAATCAGGGTGAATTCCTGCACTGAATGCTTTCAGTCTCATAATGCATTAATTCACTGTGGGACTGCAGGTCCGCTCGTTCATATTTTGCCTGACAAAACAACAACAAATCTCTTTAGACATGCTGCTATTTATAGGGGAATTACAGAGAGGAGTTCTTCACCTGCACAAATCATCTTGCATACAAAATGCACACCCAAAAAGCTTCTGGTGAAATTGAAGACTTTATACTCACCCGACGGCATATTAGTAGCGAATCCCTGAGGTGCCTCGAGTTGCAAAACTAAAGAAGACAGAAGTGAAATGGCAGCCGCCACACATGTCCTGATACAACACCAGCCGAAATATTTCCAAGGACAAGTTCTATTTTATCGCTGCCACCTTCACTCAATCTTTTTATCTGTCGCTGCCTTACAAATAAAGCACCAACACGTTCTCTCTAAAGCTGCATGTCTCTCTTTATCACCGCGATTCTCTCTCTCACACCTGTACGCACAGATAGCTTCCTCAGCAGCTCGCCATGAGCTCGACTGATGCAACTTGCTCGTATATCTGTTCATCAGAAGTGTAACTGTTGTTTAATGTTCTCCTCCAGACTGTATTCCTCTGATTGTCCGTACGCAAAATACAATGAGCCAATTTACCTAATGCGATGATTCCCGGGGAGTGGCTATCATGAGGCATACCAACCAACTTTTAAATGACTGCATGTCTTTATCACATTTATTTAATGTCTTCCTCTCTCTTATCTCAGCTGAATTTCTTTCTGCTCTGCTTCTGAATCCCTCCCAGCGTTAGTATATTTATTCTTCCAAATCACCCCTTTAATCGATGTTAACGTCTCTCCGTGTGGGATGCTTTTTGGCTGAGGAACATTTCAGGGCACGTTCACAACAAGCGTGTTTGCAGAAATATATTTGATCTCTGGGGAGCTTGCTCCCTCAGATCAGGTTTGTTTAGGCGGATGAGAACAATATGATTGGAATTTTGAAAGGAAGCAAATACTGGAACCAGGTTTCGTGCAAGTTGGGAGAAGCGAGAAGTTCACAAAAACTTGTGCTGACCCCACAACATGAGGGGTAAAGCAGGCAAATGACGTGAGGATGAAAGACAGTTTGGACTTAGGATCATGACAGACTCCCTCCCAGTGGTCTCTGAGTGAGGTGAAGTCATGTTTTTAAATGAACAAACACTATCTTCCTCAAACGAATGAAGAAGTAATAAACTGCATTACAGAGCTTGCTTACTTTATGACTCCTCTCTGCGTTTCTAAAATGTAACGTTATGCTTTTGCAATAGCCGCAGGAGGATGTTTTCAGCTGGGAGTGCAGGGGTGGAGGGCTCTCAAAACCAAAATACATCAGCAGAGCACTGCAGCATTCACACGACACTGGAAATCCCGTCCTGACAGCACCAGAAGACGTGTCTGCGAACAAATATGACAAGATGAGTACAGCATGATGAAGAAATGTACTTCATCAATCAGGACGCATGCTTTGGCATGCTGCAAGTCGTCGCTCACAGGAATTACACAATTCTGAAGTGCCGCTGTTGGTTGAAAGGCTGTTGAAACCCTGCCCAAACCTTCCTGCCACAACACAGACTGAATACTGCTGCTCACTATACAAACTAGTGGATAAAAACAAAAGGGAAGCTTGTGCAGCTTGAAAAATGAAAAGATACAGTGGCCGACAGGGACAGGTGGAGGCTGAACTGTCATCTGTAGGATTCTTGCTGCATCCTACCTGGACGTAGCAAAACCACCGAGCTGCAGATCTACAGTTAGGTTACAGTTAGGGTCTGTGAGTAGAGCCGTTGGTGTCTGGGCTGGGTCACCCCTCATCCCTCGATATGTGCAGAACCTGATGCATACATCCATACATACATCATTTCCAGACCATCTGCAAGTGATTTAGTAACCTGTTCACTGAAGGCCACATGCTGAGTGACTTATTTCTTGAAGGGTTTTGTGTGATTTTATGCCTTTATTGATTATTATCTATTGTTAACAGTAGAGAGAGGGCAGGAAATGGGGGGAGAAGATGGGAATTACATGAAATTAAAGTCTCCAGCATCGCATGTTAACGCCTCCTCCGCCAGAGTGCCCGATGAGCTACTTACAGAGACTGGAATCAGTTTTGCTTCATTTGTGTGTGTTACGTAAACAGCAAATACAAGTTACGTCCCAAACCTTATCTGCATTCACTGTGGGGGGAACAAACATCACAGAGCTGTTTCTCACTTCCCTTTACTGTCTCTCAGGATCTATATATCTGCCTCGCTGCCCTAACTGCCTGACCTCTCTCTCTCTCTGTTGTCCACAGTACGTTGGTTATATCGACATGGTGATTCACTCTCACTGAGGAATAAAAGCGAGTGAAATAATGCTGTGCGGCTCATTAAAAGAGCCGAGACTGACTGCAAAAAAAACAGCTGACACTACATGTGTGTGTGTACATTACTCGTGTTGGGACGTAAATCTGTTTACACAGTCTGAACATATATATGAACAAAATGTGATTCCCCATTACATAAATCATTAAATTTTAGTGTGACGACTTGGGTTAAGGTCAGGGTAAGGTAAATTTTAGGGTCCCCAAGAAATTAATGTAAGTCTATGTAATGTCCCAAAAAGTGATGAAAACCCAACTCTGTGTGTGTGTGTGTGTGTGTGTGTGTGTGTGTGTGTGTGTGTGTGTGTGTGTGTTTCAGCTCTTTGATCCTGAGGTTTTTTTACTCCTCCTCTGGGTGTTTCTCTTGTGTTGTTGTTTGCTTTTAAACACTCTGACCTTCTGTTGCATTTACCAAAACCTTCTAAATGTATTCTTGTTACTGCAGCGGTGCGAAAGGGAGCCGACGGTTTTGTTTTATCACTTGGTTGACTCGGTTTTGATGTTTGTTAATAATTAAGTACGGATCGTGAAGTGTGTTGTTGTTGCCGAGGGGAAAAAAAACAAAAATACAAGGTATGGCTTCATTTGGAAAGCAAGAACAGATCAACAGGGCCTTTCGATGCAGTTGGAGGGTTGAGCAAAGGCCTGCAACAAAGTGGCCAATGAAGCCAATTAAAGAGAGATGGGAGGCAAGAAAGGGGTAAGTCAAAATATATGGAGGAGAGAGCACACGCACACACACACACACACACACACAGTCAAACACAGACACAGGAGCAGATACAGTGAGCAAGCTGTCAGTTCTGCAGGCTAAGTGGACTAAATTGTGTTGCAGCAGAGGCAGAGGGAGGGAGGGGGAGAAACAAACAGAGAGGGAGGGGAGAGGCCGTGTGGGTGGTGGTTGATTAATGCACGTAGGAGCGGTTATTGAATTCACCGAGAAAATTCAGCACCGAAAAACTCAAACAGCCACCAGGGGATTGGGGTCATTCAGGGAACGAGTGCCACTGTTCATACATCAAGACAGGGGACGCTGGGAAGATCCAGATCTCGTAAGAGCCTTCAGAGCAACACACCTGTCAGGCATGACTGATCTGAATGGGTCTATAACCCAGTCACATGTTTCTTCAGTATCTGTCTGACAAATGGGCCATTCATGCAATGGGAAGAAGCACTGACTGGAGCATTTACACACAGTCCCTCTAGTAAAGCTCACCAACTCCTTCAGGTGTGGGCAGTTAACATTTTAACATCAGCATCCCATGAGCATGAAAAGGAAGAAACATCCTCTGGTCTTACAGGTAAGGCTGGCATTAGTCTGTGTTTTTCCTTTTGTCAACAAAACTTGTGAAATAAAAAAACAACCAGTCTGAATACTATCGGACTTCCCTCCCCTGTCTGTGGCACTCAGGCCAATCTTTCTTCCTGACGACATCCTGTAAATCTACAGCTCTTCACTATTTTCAGCAGCGCATCGATAACTGAATTTGGTGTTGTAGTGAGTACTTACAGCAGCGGGACAGCGTGTGTTGGAGCTGCTTAAATAAACTACAGTGCCCTCGTTGGTGGTAATGAAGGAACAGTGCGACAGCGCGGCTCACTGATGTGCTTTTAATAGTTCTTGGACAACAGCGGAGCTCTACATCACAGAGGGAGAAGACATATCAGGCTTTGGATACACAGACAGTACTTGCAGGATCTGTTCATCGTTGATTTTGGTCTTTTCAAGGGATTTGTTGAGAATAAAGAAAAATATAGAATAATGCCAGCCTTATCCTTCAACACACAGCTCATATCTACTGCAGCGCTTTGTGATGCAAATCAGGAAGACGGTGCTCTACTTTTAATGCTTTGACAAATAGCAGAACTTACAAAGTATGAGATAAGTCTTAAGGGATCACATTCAGTTTCATAACGATATAGTGAGATTAGTACCTTTAGCTGAGCCTCATACAGTATAATCCTGTAGCGCTTGTTTGGAACCCTGCAGCAATTTACTGCTTTTCAAAAAAACTGATGTATTGTTCGCAGAAGGAGAAAGTCTCTTTCCTCTGTCCACTGGGAGGTCAGAGGTCAAGCTGTGCTTCAGAACCCGAAGCTGGCAGGGATTCGTCTTGCTCAAGGACAATTCAGCAGGGGAGGGGCTCTTGCTAACAAAGAGTCATGCGGCTATGCTTATCTCTGGGTATAGTTCACCACCCCGCTGCCCCCCTGCTTCCTTTAACCTTCGTGGTGGTTTCAGCTGCAGGTCTGAAACATGAGAATTGTGCTACATTTCCACCCAATCACTGATCTCCTCAATATTTGAAGTATTCCTCCAGCGGGGGCTGACCTGTCTTACAGATGCTTTTTCATTCTCAATAATTCACCGTGTCAGAAATAAAGACATAAATGTTGCTAAATTGAAGCTTTGCAATATTCTACCTCTGCAATATTCGCCGCGTTCTTTTATATAAAACATCAGTCTGAATCACTGAGGAATCATTTCTCATTCTTTTGTGTCTTTTTTAGCTTTGATATAACTTTCAAATATTGACAATAAAACCCGATCACATTAAATCTCACAGCAGAGCAGAAACTCACAGACTGCTGGAAACACCTGGTACCTGGTACTCTCTATGTGATCACCCTAGCTATCTTTATGAATCATTTCTTCAATAAAAGTACCTTGCATTCATAAAAATGCCCCCGTGAGAATGGCTTCAATTATTTCAACAAGATTCGTGTGAGTCGGGGAGGAGGAGAGGCTCATTCGGAGCTGAATTTAACAGTTTAAGCTAACTGAACATCATCTGCTGCTTCATGAGAGGAGCGTGGTGGCAACCTGATGTTCAGAGAAGCAGAATCAGAATGGGAGGATGTTAATGGAGAAAAGGAATGCGAGGGACCCGCTTCACACAAGCATCTTTACCAGTCAAGTTAAATCAACTGCTCCGCTGGAGCGCAGCTGCAGGCTTCAGAAAGCCATATGTGACACTTTTGAGACCTTTCAATGCTACATAGAGCTGCAATTAAGATTAGTGTAAAACCCTAAATACTATTAAATCTGAAATGCCACGATGGAGGGCCCTGGTTACAATGCTGCATGGCTGCATGGTCAGCAGCCCGATTCCAGCAAGCAACCTTTGTTGCATATCATACCCCACCCCCCTCTCCCAATTTCCTGTCAGCCTCTTCATCTGTCACTGTCAAATAAAAGAAGAAAAAAAAATGGTAAAATAGTCTCTGATCCAAAGGTCCTAAAACCTAACTGAAAAATACCGGACAAAAACACATTTAGTGACATGAAGCCCAAACTTTATGTATTTCATAATGAGCTTGACAGTTTGGGAAAACACTTATTTGCTTTTTAAAATTTAGCTTTAGACAGAGCCCAGCTAGCTGTTTCCCTTTGCTTCCAGTCTATATGCTAAGCTAGGATAGCCATGTCCTGGCTTCAGCTTAAAGGAAATATGACATTTTAGGAAATATGCTTGTCTGCTTTCTTGCCAAGAATTAGTGGACATGTTTCTTGCCTGGTTATCTTAGCTTAGCATAAGGACAGGATATAAGTGGAAACAGTTAGCTTGGCTATGTCAAAAAGTAAAAAAAAAATAAATAGAGGTTTTACAAATCACTCACTAAGTTAATTAACCATTCATTGTTTTATGGTGGGTTATGTCCCAGACTAATTAATGGTCAGGAACTTGTGGAAAGTACTGCCCTTGGCCAAGAGATATAGTCCAGCACATTAATCCTCCAACAAAGGTACATTTTTTCACTTTGATTTATAACATGTTAATTAATGAGCTTCTGAGCTTTTTAGCTGCCAGTAGGAGGTTTTTGGCTAGCTGTTACTTCCGTTTCCAGCCATTGATCGTCTCAGCTAACTCTGGGCACCAGGGTGAATAAACATCTTATTCCTTTAAAGTAGCTGAAGCTGATTAAAAACAGGCATGCTGTATTGACAGTATAACACTTGATACATGTGGATGAAGCTTAATGTTAGAAGTGAACAAACATCTATAAAGTCACTTGATAATGTGCCTGTATACAATTTGGAAAAAAAAAAAATCACAATTCATGGTCAACTCTGCCTTCCTAACATGACACAACAAATAGTCTGCAGTTACTGATTCCTCCGCTGAATGAAATGTTGGCCCACATTAGCTGTAAGATGATTTCACACTACATCTTCATGTCGTCTGAGTCAGCTCTGGTGGTGTTTGAGAATTATGGTTAATTCAAAGAGCAGGTCCATCTGAGTGGGAGCTGCTGCAGAGTGCGTGACCCGTTCATACGGTAATATCCATATTTATAACCTCTTGATTTATTTTTAATAAGGGTCTTCACAGCGTCCTGAAGGTCCCTCTGTGAACTTCCTCCTTTCTCGTCTCACCTCCTGTCTGTCTGACTGTCTGTTCCCTTTATCTGCAGTACATCTCCAGTACTCTTACTCATTAATCACACAGTGCGAATTAGCTTTCTCAATTGATGTCTTTTCTTCCCGGATCCCTTTTCTTTTAGCTTTGATTTTCTCTGTAGTCCTCCCTCTCGTCGCTTTTAGTGTATCTCAGCCCTCCAGCTTCTTTTTCAATGCCAGCTTGTCACCTCTCTTTTGTTTTCCCACACATTCCTTTTATTAATCTGTTATTGTTTTGAAATTGGTCTGTTCTAATGAATTTGGGAAGTAGTTTGAGTATTATCTTTGTCTGTTTGGTTGTTGGCAAGACACAGCGTGTTACAGCAAGTGTTAGAGTAAATTTGGCTGAAATGTGATGCTCGCCCCAAAGATTAATTCAGTGCTACAGAATTATTCCAAATCTTTTTAGCTGTCGGCTGGTTGGTTCATCACTTTGGTCCTGATTGAAATTTCTCACCAACTATTGGATCAACTGCCATCAATGCTTTTTCAGGCTTTCATGGTACCTGGAGATGATCCCCTGGCTTCTCATCAAGTGTGTGTAGCTCATGTACTGTAACATATAATAATTACACGTGGGAAAAAAATTGATTCACTTAAGTATTGTGATGTATACATATATATACATAAATATGTATGAGGTCCATTAGCTTGATGCTAACAAAATAATGACAATTACCATTATCGTGCTAACATAAATTAGCATTGCGAACACAACAGTATCATCTAAACAAACAACCCATTTACACTGTTAGCATGCTAATGTTAGCATTGGCCCTAACCTACGTTCACAAAATGTTATGTGCTAGCGGGAAATTCTGCAACATCCAGGTCATCTCGTAAACTTCGCTGCAGTCGTGTGATACTTTCTCAGAAGATCAAACAGAACACAAATGTTACTTTGGACGCTGCAGATGTGGGAAGATGGAGAACAGTTAAGTGTTGGTAGGTTTGTGCTCCGTGCCGAGGGCCCTCTAGTTAACAGGCAGCTGTGCAAAGATACTGCATGCAGTGATGGAAAACTGAGGAAAGAATGACACCTTTGTCCTGTTGAGATTAAAACATCCCTTTTTAAAACCAGAGACATGCTTGTGTCCCTTTGGCCTTTTCCTTTTCTCATTCCCTTTCCTCATCTCTATTATCTCTCTCTTATTACACTGTAATCTACCCCTGCGTCCCACTCACCCCTTTTCACGCCTCTCTCCGCCTCAGCTTCTTCTCTTGTTATTGCTTCTCCTTCCCTTTTCCTGTGTGGTTCCAGATGATCAAAAGACTGACAAGATACAGTGCATGTGATTGATTTGCCCACTTCACATGACAGAAATCATTGCCAGCCAGCCGCTCACTGCTCACGAGTGTCCACCACAAGCGGGATGCATGCGCTAATTCAGCTCCACGCCCGCAGTTTCAAAGTATCTCTGTACCTCTCATGCAGCGATCTTGTTAAGATCCCCTGTGTGGTGATATGACTCACTGAGGTGTCTTTGTGCGGAGAGGAGGGTTGATTGCCTCAACAGCGCACTGAAAGGGAGAGGAGATGACAGCTAATCGTGTCTGAAGCTTTCCTCTGGTGGGACGGAGGGTCAGAGGGGATGAACTGAGCCGGCCGTGGGAGGAAGGGTGAAATTATGTAAAGGTGAAGAGGAGCATGACCTTGTTAAAAGTAATCTGTGTTTGGAAGCAGGAGAGAGGGATTACTACGACAGGAACAGAGGGCTCAAAGGGTGATGATACGCTCAGTTGTAGAAGAGGTGGGATAAAGGGGCAAGGAGAGGAGGTGAAAGGTGGATGGCGGAAGATTTACAGGAAATTTTTCCCTCTGTTCCATTTTTTAGCACACATACAATATCTCCATTGGAGTTTGGGAGTAAAAGAGCAGATTCATTCGACCCTTTTCATTTGGTTTCGGAAGCAAACTTTGCCTCTAGATGTGGGATTTCTTCATCAACAGGCACACCAGCCTGGCAGTAATCGGCGAAGCATGCCTCTTTCTAAAGGAAGATGCAAATAAATCTGATAAATCTGGTCACTTGTGCATTTCCCTTTATCAAGGTGTGCACAATTTATGAGGGTCAGTCTTTGTGGAAATAGTTTCTGTCTCTAAAAAGCAGAAGCAGATGTGTGCTGGTACACTAAGAGAAGATGTGGAAGGGAGCTGAAAGCAAACAATTTATCTGAAAGGAAAAGAGAGATGTAGGAGACAAAAAATGAGCACAGCAACCAACCATCACCAGACAATGAGCAGGGAGGGGGCTGTGGCTTTGTGCTTATTAATCCTGAACCAGACATTCAGTGGGCTGCTGATGCACACGCTCTTTCAGTGAGACAGTTACCTTGTGCCGGTTGCTGTTTCATACTCAGTCTATTCTTTTAATCTCTTTCGCATATTCTAAGGTCCAGGGCCAGGCCTGAACTGAGGATGTTACAGTTACGTGTCATCTGCCAATACTCCATCAGAGCTAATGGTTACCGATTCTGCTGCCTCGACACAGCTCCCCCACTTCTCTGTCGGATCGGGGTTTGACCATTTCCGCAAGTAACAGCCTGATATTTACACTCACCTCATGTCAACAGCATGTGCAGTGTTACACCGCGGCCTCTCCATGACGGCCGGCTTTTTACTCTTTCTGAGAGTGTGACTGTCGCGATCAGCTACAAACAGCTATTCCTTCTGACAAGGTCGTACAAGGTGTCTTACGGACTGGTTCTGTTGGAGTGCAACCTGACTCTTAACCTCCCACATTTCTGTTTCTAACATCTCTACATGTTCATTTCTTTTCTGTGCTTGAGGGTCAAATCCCACCACTGAGGTATGACCTTTGACCCTTTGATCTCTCCTTTACTGCAGAGCGGCCAGTGCTAATCACTGTATGTAATCAATTGCTAGTTTGATGCTGGCTCCACTGTTTCTACTGAATCTTACAGAATTTATAGCAATCAAAAAGAGAGTGAGTGTGAAAAAATGATGTACTGTAGTTGTGGCTCAAGAAATTAAACTTAACAAGAGTCTGGGCTTCCTCAAGTCTATGCCAGTAATAAAAGTGAGTGAGAGAGAATCCCACTGCAGAGCTGCACCACACACTGAACAGTCATCATGTGGGTCTATTAACTGAGTGCAAACTGCAGGTACATCACAGGACGTCAAAGCTTGTGCATTTTTGGAGACATTAAGCTGTAATTCTTATTCTTAACTATCTAATGAAAACTGTAATGAGGACATCTGTGGATCCAATGCAAAAAATGTTTCAAACAATGTAACTACAACACGTGCAAAATGCTTGAATTCACGTGTGGCGTTTCATATCTGAGAACATTTCATTGGACGGACGGTCTACACCCGATGAGCTATCGACCGACAGGGGAAGTGAGACGAAGCCCCTGCTACATTACCATGGGAACAGAAGCAGAGTGTTTTCCCAGTCTGTCTGAATGTACAAATATGATTACTTCAAAGGCGAAAATTCCCAGCTGGCTGCTGTTTACTCTGTTTTTGTAAAGCAGACCACCAAACAGCCAGACGGACCCTGGGAAGCATGGTGATTGCTGAGAGCTCCTTCTTTAATTGCCTCAGTGTGTTTTTAGAGGGATGTTTTTCTTTAAAGACTGGGCCCTGACTAACTAATCTCTCGTTGTTTAAAGTTCATTACTTTTAAAGGCTCCTCATTTTAATTTTCCTGCTTTATACTTTTGCCCATTCCTCGTCTTCTTGTCTTTATAAGTGCTCTTTGTTGGGTGTTTTGGAATGTTTCTTTGAGAAGTAATTGAAAGGCAAATCACTACTTGCAACTTCTCACTCTCGGTGCTCGTGACCAGCCTCTTATAATCGCCTTTCTGCGTCTGTGCCCATGACAAGTGGACAATTTAGCCAGCTAATGGGCAGCCATAAGTGGCCGACCACTGTGGGTAAAAGTGCAATAGGTGATTATGACCCTGGTCTCCTGCAGACAGAGGAGGACTGGAAATGATCCGGTTTTTAACCCCTTGTGGCACATCAATGGGGCCACATATATTTCACTGATCGAGCGATTCTTTTAGCCACATTAGCGACATGTCTTTAGGGCAGCTTTGGTCAGTTTGTCCACCCAGACTGAAATACCTCAACAACTATAGGATGGATTGGCATGAAATTTTATATTGACATCAAGTCTACTGTTGTAGGTTCTCCACTTCTCATCTAATGTTATCATCATGTCAAAGTTTTAGCTTGTCCAATACATTGGTTTACAACCAAACACCTTAACTTATCAAGTGTTGGCATGCTAACACACGAAACTAATAAACATTGCACCTGTTGAATAGGGTTGTCACTCGTCCCAAATAATATGGGATCGTCCCGTACTGAAATATAAAATGTCCCTTACTGAATCAATATGGGACGCAATTTGTCCCGTGCTTCCGTGCTCACCCTGCATTAATGCGCACACGATGCTTTCACATGCTTCATGTGACTTGAGAAACAATAAAAAACAATATTTTATGAGACATAGCGGAGAAGAATTCAATCGGGCAAGTGTCACTCAACATCATTGTTCCCTTGGTTGCAGAGACTCAGACAGGGTACACTGTCAGAGACCGAGTATTTTCTGTCATCCTGATAATTTTGAGACATTTTTGTGATCGATTTCATCATTCTTTTTATTAACAATGGAGCCATCATTTTACAGTGAAACACAGTGTGTGCAATGTTCTTTTTGTCAAATCCTTTATTTTGAAGCAAATCTGTTTTGATTACAGTGCTGGAAACTAAATTATTGATTATCTCTCCACCGTTCAGATCACAGGTACATGTGATGAATTAATTATATCTATGCTATAAATAGCAACAGCCAAGAGTAGCGGTCACTTGTAATAACAGCTGCTCTGACGTTGTTGGAGAACTTCTCTGATGTGGCATCAGTGAAACTGCCCTCTTTGCCACCGGCAGGTCTAATGAGTGGTGACATGCAAACTGTTGATTAGCTGTGTGCTTTGATCCATTTCAAGCTGACAGTGTGAGAGGATATGAGGCTTGTACACGTGTGCTCAATTCCACAAAGACTGAGATTTGTAAAACAAAACCTGCTCATACACCTCTATAATTCTAAAGGAGAGGATGCACACAAGGCATTTTAGCAATGAATCTAAACAGTTTTATGCATTTGCTTGGTATTGTAGTGACTATTCATGTATAAAGGATCCATTTGTTACTTGTTCCAGAGTAAATGTATTATAACTTTATAAAGGTGTCAGTATACCTGCAGTCTGTTTCATCAGTGTAGCGACCTACACCATCTCTAACACTCCTGAGCTCCTTTTAGTGCACCTACTTTTCTATTCCCATGTATGTTCTTCGTACTACAGAGGGTTTCTGTATTTTTTCTGATATTGACATTGCTTATGGCTTTTTGCAGGCATTCAGACCTGTAAGATAACTTTTGACTGTATCGATTGCACTCTTATCTCTACGTCACTGCAGGAGCACAAGTGCTGCATCTGATAGCAGTCTTGGGTGAAAATATGACAAAAAAATGGTCTCAAATAGTTCAGCTTCGATGACTAAATTTTCTGATTAATGATTAAATCCAAATACAGTCTGGAAGGAAGAAGCCTACACAGTGCTTGCGGCTTTTCATATCAATCACTGATCATTATCACAGGGAATATCACACACTCTGACTATGCTGTATGTTTCTAGGACAGCTGATATGTTATTTTATCTGGGTGTCAGATATTGCAAGATAAAGTGTGATGCTATTAATTCTTCCATAGAATACTCAGCATCTATAAATTATTCATCGCTACACAACAAAACAAACGCATTTTCTGAGAATAATTCAAAAGATCGGAGCCCATGAGACAGGCACTGAGACCTGGATTATTTTTGGACACCGCCGGTCGAGCAGTAGTGCTTTCCCATGTTAATTACATCACAAAAGTCATGTCCCGGCCTTGTAACGCTCAGCCTGAGGGACTGCCGCAGTGGTTGTTGGTCTTTGTAAGGCAGCAGTAAGTGATGCTGCACCTGGGGTTGTGTGTTGCAGTGTCATGTACAACGGTGATTCATTTAGTGTCTACTTACTGCGCTGGCAGTGCCATCTGTGTCTGTTAGCCTCTGGTGCAGATCAAACCAGACCGTCTGCAAGGAGAAGCACAACAACAACAACAGCAGCAACGTGTCAATCAACAAGACCAATGACAGCAACTACTACAACCACAGCTTGAAGCAGACGTTAGTAGCCCACAACAAGAGGTGTTAGTGGACACGCCGAGGGCAGGGACAGGCATGAAAGCAGGACTTGACGTCCTTTCAAGAAAATAAAGTTCAGCGGGGAATATGGGAGGCGGGTTCAGAGAAGAGGTGGATGCATGCCAATAAGAGAAGCCCGAAATGAAACAGAATGACTCATATCAGCATAAAAACATCTACACAAACAAGAACACTGAAGGACTGAACTGATCATCAAGATATGCAAAATAAAGCAATGTAGCTTGTAATATTATCAAGGACTCAACTGTCTGTCACTAAGCCCCGCCCCCCTCAGTTACTGTTGCTACACCTGTCAAGCTTTCCATCCCCTCGTGGCACATAAGCAGAATGATATCGTAGCAGATTTACCGCCCAAAATTCCAATAGTAGCAGTAATTTTAAAAAGAAGGAGTACATTTTAAAACAGTGGGTATTTGATTTCACACGTAGTAAACACAAGGAGGGACTTAGGCGTTGTTGGCTGAAATGAATCTGCGGCTGACAGATCAACTCGTCTGACGTTAAAACTCAGTGAGATGGAAAAAGCAGCCGACTTTTAAATGTTTCCAGCGCGCTGCTAAAAGATTGAAGCTAAGGCTATGTAACAGGCAAAAAGGCAGCATGCTCACAGCCGATCATCCATGGAAAAGACATGGAAATAAAGCATTGTTCGTGTACTGCAGTGCAGAGACGAGTGCTACTGTACAGTATCATAAATCGAAACGATGTATTTAATGTGTTCTTTGTTCTAACATAACAATCAACTCAGTGATTAAATTTCTGTGTTCACAGAGCTGCTACTGTAAACTCTACCATCTTAGCTCCCACGCAGTCACTGTTCCAGTCCTGATCAGGTATTTTTTAATGTATCCTGTGAGCCAACATAATAACAGTTAGCTAATGATGCTAAGTTAGTACTGTGGCAGGGGCAGCTGTGGCTCAGGAGGTCAGTGGTCCTGGCTTGTGTTGCAAAGCGCTTCGAGTGGTTGTAAGACTAGAAAAGCTCTGCATAAACACAGTCCATTTACCAGTGCAGTCCATTTAAACCAGTGAGCCAGGCGTGGTAATGTTTACAGCTTATGTCAGAGCAGTACTTTACATTTTTGCTCTTGTTGGTTTTGGAAAGGCTAAAACAAAAAAAAGACACCACCCTCCAAGCTCTTTAGATGATGGCTGTGCTCTCATTAAATCCTGCTGCTACAGGGGAAGGGTTTAGTTCAGCGAGCGGTCAATTATTCACACTCTGGACTTAAGCGAAGGAGACACAATTAATAGTTAAGTTCAAACTCGCTCTGCACATCAGTAAAGCCAGGTGAGGTAATGGTGCAGTGTATTTATGAGTGTCTGTGTGCGAGGGGACATTGATTCCTAGTTTTCTCCTCCACTCTCAAAGCCTTTGTGTCAGAGTTACATAAACCTGCTATAATAAATCACAGCGAGCGCGGCAGGTCTCTGTCACCAAGGTGACTGATGAGTATCACTGCTGCAACTGTGAATGAAGAGTTTCTGCATCACTTGCAGGGTAAGTGAGATTTTTACCAAGCGCAGCAGGGAAAGTCAAGGCAATGGGGTCTGGCACAGTGGGCAGGTGAGACACACACACACACACATACACACACACACACACACACTGTAAAAGCCAGCAGAAACATACTGAGTTCTCGGATGAACGATGTGAACCTAATGTGCCACAGTCTGGTCACAGCTGGACTGAAATGGAAGGTGCTGAGCGTTTGTTGGTTGGCATTTGCAAAGAAAAGACTTGAGAGGTTAAGACTCACTGTCGGCTATTTTCTATACCGACCCACACTTGTTTACCCAATAGACTTTCCTCAAAGTGGACAGTTTGGTTTGCCAAACATGCCGTAACTCAGAATTAACTGGTTTTTAATCACTTGAGAATACAACATGGATGTAGGCCTTATGTTTCAGGATGTGACTAATACGTTAGTGTAAAATGTGCTTTTTTACCCATCCAGCAGTTAGAGGAGAGGGAGTCGTGTTCCTGTCCACCTGACTAAAATAAGTCCAATATTCACTCTTATTTTAGCTCTTTTTCTGTTTCACAAACCAAAGATCTCTGGCTCTAAGCTGCTCAATCCTCCACCAACAGCTGCCTGCCTGGAAATGACGCTGATGAGTGAGAATCGAAATAATGATAATATACTAATACTGCAGGTTGTAAAGACAACTGATGAGCTGAAAGATGTTAAGGAGGTAGTTCATCACACTGTGTGACTGAGGAGATTTCCTATCTTTGTATTTTCCAATGTTCTTCACTGAATACTAAAAGCTGGGAATGTCCCCAACAGCCACGATCCCAATCTGAATACTTTAAGATAAATATGTGTCCTACATGTTTTTCACTAGCTTCTTGATCCAAATAGTGAAGGTCCTGATTCAAAACTGTGAACCTGACAAGCTAAACGATGGCAAAACGTATGGAGTTAAATGATCACACAGTAGCCAGCTGTTAAGGAGAGCAGCGCTGCAACATTAGCAGGCTGAGGTGGAGAAAACACAAAATTCAGCAAAGACAGCGATGTTGATACTGATCCATTAAAATACCCTCGGATCAGCCCCAGTGCTGTTCCTTAGGGTCAGCTTGGGACAAAAGCTTCAAGATCTGCCGTTACAGGACAGTGTAGTTAAGCTTCAACACTTCATCAAAGACAGCGTCACACCCTTTTGCTGATAAACAGTGGGACAGCTGTATCACTTTGTTCGTCAGCACTCAGCCTCCGTATCACCTGTGCCAGGTGAGCAGCTACAATCAGATGCTGTCATCCTGAGACCGGCTTTTCCAGGTGTCTGCACACAGAGAGCCATAAATAAATACTATATAACCAAGAGACAAACAAAGTCCCAGGGCAGCGTGGAGGAAGACAGCGGGGGAATCTGAAAGTGAGACTGAGAAACAGCGGCAACATGAATTTGCCACTTTGAGGAGGGTTCGCAGGTAGCAGGATTTCCAGCGTGTTGTCACAGAGTAGCGGTGCCAACACAGGGCACTATTTTCATCTCGCCAGGCGCCACATCACTCGGCGCGTAGCTGGCTTATTATTCACTCAGTAAACAATTCATGATTCACTCTGACGCAGCGTGATAAGATCACTTCCTCTTCCAGACTCCTGCACAGTCTTAATACTGAGATCCACGCAGGTAATACCAGGCCAAACAGAGAGACAAAGCCACATTCAGTATGCCTCCTCAAAGCCATGTTTTGCTTTGATATGATTACTGCGGAACTGTCTGGTTGTCTGAAAATGTAATCCAGCGGAAAATGTCCAGTCATTTGCTTTCCTATAGTGCTGATTATTCCAAAACATTCTTCCCATTATAAAAGTTTGTGACTTATTTTATTATTTTTTATTATTCTTTGTTGTCATTGCAACAGTCATTTTTGGGGTAATTTCTTGTTTCCACAAAGACAATCTTTCATCAGTGTGGAAAATCATATGAGAATGCAGCAACCTTGCAAGACCGCCTAATGAAAGTAGGACAGTATAATGTATTTGGAATATGTTGTGTTACTTTATTTAATGTTTGGATAGGCTTTAAGTTTGGATAGAGAAAAATAAATCTGCACTCAAGGCTGAAATGCTGATTGAATTCATCAATGCCATAAATCATCTTGTCATTAAATGAAATATTCTCTTTAAAAATGAAAAAATGATTTTAATCTGCACACTGAATACATGTAGGTGATGTTTTCTGCTATATGTCATTTTCAGTTACCGTATATTATAAATTCTTAGTTACACACGTCACATTATCTTACCATAAAAAAAAAAAAATGTTGAACTATTCCTTTAAAGGTAGGAGGGGATTAACGAGTCAAAACTCTCATCTGCCACGTCCGAACGTGACTGAAACAGCTCTCCTACCTGTCTGTGTATCAGAAAAAGCAGCTGCCAGGAACACAGAGACGCCACATCTATTACTGAACCACCGTTAAAGTCAGACCCTTACAGAAAATTAATCACAGCCCTCTTCCTACTCCTAAGCCCTAACTTGGCAATGCATCTTCAGTGCTGTGCTGCCTTTTGAACTTGAAACCTTTTAAAAAATCTTTAACACTCATTGAATGATGTTGAAACCATAACCTACATTTTGAGAGGAATTCACAGTGAAGGAGACTCCACTGAGTGGACTGGACTGCATTATATTCATGTGGAAGATGTTTTTCCCAAAGCGAACACACAGCAGCAACATGGAGTTTGAACTCTGCGGTTAATGGACAAGGTGTTCTACCACCTTATTTACTGTCCATATTCATATATTTAACTTTGTCCACAGCTTGAAAAACACACACTGATGGGTGTGTGTGGTGTCTCCATTGGGAGGGGGTGGGGGGTGAACACAGAGGTTTTGCATTAGGGCTTGGAACGATTAATAATTCAATCGTTATTGGGTGATTGATGGAATCAGTCAAGATCACCATTTGATACCAGGTGATTTTTAACTCCCAGAATAAGACTTCAGTCTGTCGCTAGGGGGCGCAATGGGACAATTGCTAGTGTGTGTGTATGTGTGTGTAAGAGGGTAAAGGGGAAAATGTATGAAGCATACTGTTTCTTTTTGTGTCCTTTTTTCAATGACAAAAAGATTAAAAACAGACTGTTTTACAGCTACAGCTACACAGGCACACTTGTCTTTCTGTGCTTAGCCTAATGTCTTTAGCTGCAACGACAATAATGCACATTATGTAAGAAACTATTCATGAGTCCATATTTAGCATTTGTTTTCTTTTTGTAAGTACAGCAAGATTTCAAAGTATATGACCCCATAAGTCATTTCAATGCCCTCTGTTTTTCCCATTTGTCTTGTCACCTGATAACAAAACTACTGTACTGTAGTTACTGCTGCAATTATTACTAGAATTATTACATAATACATACTCAGAAATTCAAAACTACTGACAGTGTGATGTGTTTCTGAGTTCCTCTTAAACACAAAGTAGTTAGCCCCTTGCTCCCTTGCTTCTGATCCAAAGCTTCATGCTGTCACTTCACTGGTTGGTTATTTGCTGACTTGACTTGAATGGATACATGACAGCAATGCCATCTTTTACTTTTCTTTTCGTGCAAAATGTCAAGTTCACTTAATCGCGGAGTACTTTTACACAGTAAGAAACAACAAAAAAACAAGAGTTTTTATTCCTGAAAAAGGCAGAAATCAAGCTTGACTGTGTTTAGTCATCTTTGAGAAGGTTCACCTTTGCGCCACAGTCACAGAAATCAAGTCAGCTGCAGAGATGAGTAATGGGCTCTCAGAAGGGCTTCAGGGTCACAAATGATTATTGAACACTTCTCTAATTGAAGGCTTTTCCATCATTTCTGCTAAAACAGAGGCCACTCGACTGAGTGAAACAATTCTACTCAAACCTGGGCAATGTGCTGGACCAAATTAAATTAGCTTCTGAGGCTAAAGGTTGTTTTTAAACAGGGACCACAGTTGTAGCTGGGTCTGTTAACACAAACAGGTATCTACAATCAGCCTCTCTGTTCTTTTAATTCTCCTCAATTTTTCTTCATGTGACCCCCCCTCTCTTCCCACATCCTCCCTCCCTCCCTGCAGTACGCTGTGTTCAGTTATTCTTAGCTCTTTCTGCTGTAGAGGCCCGCTCTCCCAAAGACAGCTGAGTCTGCTGGGGCTCTATTAGCCTTAACATGTTCGGTACTGGACGAGATGTAGGCAATGCAGAGGAACGGAGAGGCGGAGAGGGAGGAGGACGAAGGAGCAGGTGGAGAGAAGGAAGACCGGAGGGTGGAGGATGAAGAGGCATCTGAGACAGGAGAGCTGCTACGAAGAGGAGAAAGTGTCGAAAAAGGCACATTGCAATGTCTTGGACACCAGACCTTTAATTGCCTACTTGTCTTTTTATTCATCCACTCCCCTCCCTCCCCCAATCCTTTCCTCTCCATCACTTAGTGTTAATTAACTCCTCATCCAACCCCCTACTTCGCCTCCTCATCAACCCCCTGCGTCTTCCTTCTTCTCCAGTTTTCCTTCCTCCTGACCTCTGCAGACCTTCAGCTTCAGTATGCTGCTTAATTTGGCCAATGAAACGTCTCCAACTTACAAATCCTCCAAATGCTGACAACCTGGTAAAAAAAAGTTAAGTTGGAGGATAAGATCACTGGCTTGTGCTGTGTGTAGACGGCAGAGGAGCTAAAAAAGGAGAGACAAACAGTGGCGTAGAGTTCACAGCCTGGTTTGACATCTGGCTGAACTCAGTTTTTATCATAACATATGTGATTTATTCTCTGCAGAACATTTCATCCTTCTACACGCGCTGCACTTTTATTCTTTGCATAATTATATTCTTATATATTATCTGCAATTTTTTGATAAAGGTAAACACAGATCACAACAAACAACCATGAATGAAGCAGTGAGATTCCTTGACCTACAAAATCATAAATATTCTGCACATGCGAGGAACCATGCTTGTTTGTACTGACACTGAAAAAAATCATATAATCAGTTTTCTATTTTTTTTTCAGTGAAAATGAATAGCAAAAATTACCATTCCCTTGCAGTATCGGTCACAATAATCAAAATCATCATATTGTTCAGCCCTACTTGCTCACACAATCAATTCATTGTTGTGTTGGTTCTTTCATGGGATTTGCTAACAATAAGAAATATACTGAATATTGTCAGAATAAACATTTAAGATTTAGAGATGCTTTGATGAAGGTTGGGGTTAGGCATGTAGTGGGTACACCTCCAGACAATTAGTGTAAGGCAATGCAGTATCTTCTTTAATGTCCTAAGTGTGTGTGTGTGTGTGTGTGTCTGTAAAGTATTCCTTACCTTATTCTCCAGTCGTCCAATTAGTTCAGCCAGGCGGTTGATCTGAGCCTCCAGACCTTCTTTCCTCACCTCTACTGTACCTGTGACGCGCACGCACACACACACACACACACACACACACACACACACACACACACACACACACACACACACACACACACACACAGTGTAAATGCACTGAATGAACCAGTATGAATACACACAAACTTTCTGAAGCAACAAGTCTAACCACAGGCTGCTGTAATGCTGCTTCTCCTGCAATACTTATTTAAACCTAAATAATAAACAGCTCATCCATGAAAATGCTGTCAATCTGTTTCTAACAAGTAAGTAACCATCAGGCCGTCTCTCTCCTGTTTCACTGGTTCCTGAATAAGGTAGTAAGGTAGCCGTTTGGACAAGTGGTGGTGCCACAAATGGTGTTATATTCCTTATTGGTCCAGCAAAAACACAGACAAAGCGAGCAGCTGCTGCACAGTACATTAAGAATAATACCACATAATAATACACTATCTTTGCTCTTTCCTTCTCATCTTTCTCTCTTTTCATTTTCATTGTTTCATCATGAATATTTCATGCAAAGTGGGAGTTCCAAAGAGGCTGATAAATAGGCAATTATATCTGTTTATCGGAAGAAACTCGGCCTGTTCAAAGACAGTAAAGGAATGGACGGACAGGAAGCCAGCTCCTTTGAGGTGCTCTGTTTAATTGGCTCTTTAGATAGCCAGCCACACTGGGCTCTTCATAATTAGTTCTGATCTTAAAGCAATATTTTACTTTAGTAGCAAATGTTTACTGTTTTAAAAGAAAGAACTCCAATGGGAAGGAAGAACAAGTGTATCCTATGCATTGATGCTTTTTTATATCTTATCAATAACTGCAAAACATAATGGAGTAGGAGGAGTGAGGTAAATCTAATCAGAACAGAATTAAGCTCTGCTTGCAACAGTTTTAATTGGTGGTACAGACTGAAGCATCCTGTAGACTTTATGAACACAGCATAATTAATTCTAAAAAAGGAAAATGATTACTGTAAAAGAGGTCTATCATGAACTCAGGCTCATTTGTCATTGGGCTAATTAACGTGTTGGCGTCAATTTCTCAAAAAAATAAGAACGCCTTTCCCATAAAACTGCCTCATTCTATGAAGAGGATGCTATTACCTCTCTCCCTGTTGAATAATACTCTGCATGCGATTTGTTTTCTGTGTCACTTTAATAAAGAGCTTAAACATGTTGGAATTTGCAGTACAACTCATCTTCTATACAATACTCTTACTTGATTATGGTAATTGTGCTGAGTATTTCATACTACAATTAAAGGTACCCTGTGGAGTTTTTGACCACGAGTAGCTCCATAGAGCAAAATGTTTATGAGTGCCCCCCTCGTAAAAATACTGGATACAATACCCGACACAAATTCACGCCCTTGGCTGCAAGCTATGCTGAACAAGCGTTTGTGGCAGTAACATGCCAAGAAATAGCAGCAATGTAGCAATAAAGGTGAGGAAGAAGGAGACCAAGCAAACATGGATGCAGACAATGAACAACTTGAAAACATCCAGCCTTTTAAATGTTTTCAAGCTGTTGTTAAGGACACATTTACCCCACACCAGATCAACATCTCTCTTCTCTCTCAGTTCCTTCTTCTCCTCCTCCCTCGTCTCCTCCACTCTCTCCTGAGCTGCTGTCCTCTTTTCATCCCCTGATGGCCCCCTCAGAGCTAATTGGAGAGCTGGCTGCCCACTCTTCATTAAAAGCTTTAACAGCCAGTCAATTAGGAGCTCCCTCCCTCCACCCCAAACACACACACATGCACACACACACCCACACACACTCATCCACTAAACCATAGTCTGTAACCATGGAGACAGTTGGAGATAAAAGCCCAGTGGTCATTTCGATGGACTTAGAAAATAAGTGTCCCAGTCAATTATAGAAGTGTCTGAGGAATTACTGCCTTCGAAGCAAGCAGCATGGTGGTGGTGGTGGTGGTGGTGTTGGGGGTCTCTCTGTTGACTTTCTCCTCAATTAAACCTTATTTGAGTTATTCCACATTCACCTAATTTAACTTTCCATTCTGTGTCAGCCAGTATTTAAATGTGTAGGCATGAATCATGAAAAAAGGTCGACTGTTACACGGCCTCTCAAATTAAGCGACAAACAGCAGTGTAGAGCAGTCACTGCACAGCAACTAGCTCTGGACCTGAGTGCAGAGGCAGCATTGAAGCACTCGACTTTAGGGTCATACGTATCACATGAGTTACGTGTCAAATAGTAAGGTTCAGATGTCACCACGGTGTAATGGTGCGTTCACACCAGATACTGGTTTGAATCCTTTTTCACCAATTAACGTTGGCTTTTTAAACTGTAACTTCTTTGTCCTTTTAACAGGGCCACAAAAACACATTTTTCCATCAGGCACACTGCCAAAGACCTTTTCTGACTGTTTTATCTGCAAGTCGCCCAGATTACTGCAATTCTCCCTCACTGGATTGCCTAAAAAATCTTTTAGAAAATCACAATTCAGAATGAAATGCAATTGCAGGCAGGATCTTGAAAAGGATCACTCTCTACTTGCAACTACTGCACTAGCTTTTCGTATCTTATTTGTTGTGATTACGTTTAACCTTTTGCAACCATGAGAACTCTCAGTTGCTTTTAGAAGTTCCCACTGCTTCCTGAAAGAAAGTTGGTGAGGCTGCTTTCTGTTTCTATCTCCCTTAACCATGGTTGCCCTTCCTCCTGATCTGTAGAACTTGCTTGGTATTGAGATAAAGTTGATTGTCGTTATCTGAATGTATTTATCCTTGTATTATTTGAGTTTCTGTAGATTCTGAGTCATGTCATGCTAAGCAGCAACTTTTTATAATATTTATGTAAGATGATCCCTAACAGTGGTTAGGAGATGCCACACAGCTAGCTATTCAGATACAAAATTCAGTATTAAATCTGAACTGGATACAATTTTGAATTATACAAAATCCAGTGGTGAGGCAACATTATGCATGTTATGCACGTTAAGCCCCCCTGCCACACTCATCCACTCCCACCCACTCAAAAACCATGTCCAGTTTTATCAGGACTGAAGATGTCATGGATGCACAAACACATCATCGCAGTGGTAGAAGAATTGATATTTCACACTGATGGTTCCGTAATGATCGGTATCTACTTCTAGGACAGTGCAAAAAAAGAGACAGGATGATCAGCTTGATGTTCATGACACCAGATAGACTTATGGAAATGAACATTTTGAACATGGAACAGTGTGCAATATATTTTATTTTATGAGGATAAATCACCCGCTACTGTTTTTCCTGTTTTTGTGAACATCTGTGTCAGCAGACTGGAAAACAAAAGGTGGCTCCGCTCTCCTCTCCATCACAGTCATATAATGGCAGACACAACACACATTTGTACGGGAAGACTTCTGCATACAAGAATTTTTATATGATACGTGAAGCCCTGGATGTTGAAGTGGTGTGTATGGGGCGGTAGTTAAGCTTCTAAGGGTGGTGTCCTTTTTTAGTCTTTCCTAATCCAAAACACAGGAACAAAAGTGTAAGAACAGGATTGAAATGTGTGTTTATCTGTTCGAATGTAAGCTGCCACCATTAGCATTTCTAACTGTATATACCTGCAGTAGAAGTGAGCATTACTTCCAAGTGGCACATCATTGACTTTATTCTTCATTTTCGTTAAAATTGCACTGAATCGGACTAAGATGTAACTCTTCAAACAGGCTAAAGGTGAAAAACATTTGAGATTGGCAGTTAGTTAACATGGCCCCAAGTAGTCTCCTGTTATCTATATGTGTTAAGCAGTGATCAGTCATGTGTGCTGATGCAGTGCTAGTAGTAGACGGATGCTGTGCTGATGTAAGTATTCCATTTTTATTCAAATAACTGAGCATTTGATGAAAACCATCTTGCTCAGCACATGGTGTATACTAATACATCTACAATTCCCAGTGAGACCTGCTTTTCCATCTCTGGCTGAAGGTTTGATTTTAGACTCTTTCCAAAGCTTCGGAAAGGTTCCACTGAGTAAGCATCTATTACAACTATGATGTTGGTTTGGACAGCAGCCTAGCTGCAATTCAAAAAAAAAAAAAAAAAAAATCCATCCAGGTTATCTACCAGGAGATGTATCGACAGCTAACAGTTTGTCCTGGCTAACCTCATCAAATACAAAACAACACTGTGTCACTCAATGCTGTTAACACTGAGGCAAGTTGACCTGACATCACCCAGTGCGTTCAAGATCTCAAACTGTGCACCTTGTTGAAAGTTGTTATTTTTGGAAAATGTCTGACTTCTTACACATTATTTCATAATGTTTGCGTACTTTTTTTTTTTTTTTACTATAATTTACACTGCTGCAACTTTTTTGTGTGAAATATTCTCTGTGATGGAGCTTAACTTGGTGACCTCGGTTCTCAACTTGCAGTGAAGGCTTCTTTCTAAAGAGCACGCTGATTTGTGCATGGCAGCCCTGGCATTGTCTGTATGGAGCATCAAAGATCTCCACTCATTATCTAACCACGGTGCACTTCTGCCCTTACAGACCTTTTTCTAAGCGCAGCATTTGTTTCCACCAACTTCATGAACAGAATTTTTAAAAGGAACATTTATATCACGCCCCTGACATACGTCAGACCACTGCTAATCTTTATCATTATTCAAAAGTGAGTCTGCAAAGAGTCAGCTCCAGACTTTAGTATTTTGTGTTAAAGCTATCAAATTGTGGTCAATGCAACCTGTGAACCCAACTCATCAAAGACTTCAGCTTTTTATCCAATTGACAATTTTTAGAAAACCAAAGTCACCCAGAAAGAAGCTATACTTATTTTCCTCAGTCACTGTATCTACAGTTTCATATATTCCATCCAAATTGTTCACATTAGAGGTGGGTGGCCTGTAACAGCAGCCAGCTAGAGTAGGCTGTCTGTATGGAAAGTGAATCTGTAGCCATATACAGTTGAATGAAAAAGTTTGGGCACCCCTCTCAGGCTGCATAATAATTTACTTTATCTTCACAGGAAATTATAAAAGTGGCATGCCATTCATTTCCTAATCAAAGCTGAGTACTGGGGTGTTTTTGAGACAAAAACTTTAAGTGTGGCGATATTCAATTGTATGTAATTAAATCAGAGGTTAGAAATAGGCTGTGCAAAAATTTGGGCACCCTTGTCATTCCACTGATTTGAATACCTGTAACTACTTATCGGAATACAAAACTGGTCTGATGAGCTCATTCAGCATTGAACTCCACACACAGGTGTATCCAATCATGAGAAAAGGTATTTAAGGTGGCCAATTTCAACATGTTCTTCTCTTTGCCCTTCCTCTGAAGAGTGGTGACATGAGGGCTTCAAAACAACTCTCAAATGACCTGAAAACAAAGATTACTCAGCATTATGATTTAGGGGAAGGCTACAAAAAGCTATCTCAGAGATTTCAGCTGTCAGTTTCCACTGTGAGGTACACAGTGAGGAAATGGAAGGCTACAGGCACAGTTCTTGTTCAGGCCAGAAGTGGCAGGCCACAAAAAATATCAGAGAGGCAAAGGCGAAGAACAGTGAGAATGGTCAAAAACAACCCACAGACCACCTCCAAAGACCTTCAAGATCATCTTGCATCAGATGGTGTGGATGTGCATCATTCAACAATTCAGCGCACTTTGCACAAGGAAAAGCTGTACGGGAGAGCGATGCGGAAGAAGCCTTTTCTGAGCACACGCCACAGACAGAGTCGCTTGAGGTATGCAGAAGCACATTTGGACAAGCCAGCTTCATTTTGGAATAAGGTGCTGTGGAGTGATGAAACAAAGATTCAGTTATTTGGGCATAACAAGCGCCGTTATGGATGGCGGCAGAAGAACACAGCATTCAAAGAAAAAAACTTGTTACCCACAGTAAAATTTGGTGGAGGTTCCATCATGCTGGGGGGCTGTGTTGCGAGTGCTGGTACTGAGAATCTTGTTAAAGATGAGGGTCACATGGATTCCACTCAATACCAGCAAATTCTTGAGAATAATGTTCAAGGATCTGTCACAAAGTTGAAGTTATGCCGGGGCTGGATATTTTAACAAGACAACGACCCAAAACACTGCTCAAAATCTTCTCAGGCATTCATGCAGAGGAACAAATACAATGTTCTGGAATGGCCATCCCAGTCCCCAGACTTGAATATCATTGAAAATCTGTGAGATGATTTGAAGCGGGCTGTCCATGCTCCGAAACCATCGAACCTGACTGAACTCGAGATGTTTTGTCAAGAAGAATGGTCCAAAATACCTTCATCTAGAATCCAGACACTTATTACAGGCTATAGGAAGCGTCTGGTGGCTGTTACTTTTTCAAAAGGGGGCTCAACTAAATATTGATGAGATTTTTCTGTTGGGGTGCCCAAATTTATGCACATGTCTAATTTTGTTTTGATTCATATTGCACATTTACTGTTAATCCAATAAACCTCATTTCACCACTGAAATATTATTGTGTCCATCAGTTATTTGATGGATCAAAATGAAGTTGCTGATACAAACTCCTGATGATTTATAAATGAAAATGACGAAAATTGTCAGGGGTGCCCAAACTTTTTCATACAACTGTAAATTCAATGTCAGTACTCATAATATGTTTCCGGAATGTTCTCCTGAAAATAAAACGCATCTCCACCACCACATTTGTTCCCGTCTCTTCTATATAGCTTCCATCTGTCAGCCAGCTCAGAGTCATCGGAAGCGTCGTCCAGGAGCATTTCTGAATAATATCTGAGGAGCAGATTCTGGCCATCTTTATTCCTGAGGCTGTATATGTGTGCAACAAGTGAGTGAGAACTAAATCTCTCCTCGGCAAACTTGATAGCACTGAATGTGAATGAAACTGGCAAGATTATTCAGGTCTTGCATCTAAACAGAGAGAGTGTGTTGATAATATTAGCTTGCTCGCTGCAGCTGATAAAACATGCTGGCGACATTTCAGCTGGCGAAACTGGCAGATGCTGTTTGCTGCTTTATGTCTGCCTGTCTGAAAACAGGGGCCCTTTGTTTGAAAAACTGCTGCAACCTTTGGGTGCATATGAGGCACGCGAGAACGCAACGCTTGTGGTGTGGCAACAGTAACTAAGGGGGGCGGAGCTTACTGAATGGTCAATTAGGGCTCACAGGAAAATGTCTGTGAAAGATAAAATGAAACATAAGGACAGTGTCACATAATCTGCATTCATGTTTTTTCACCAGCGAGGACACACACACATTCCAACAACAGGCTATATGCACGTACATAAACACACACACACACAGACACACACACAGACACACTCGTCGGCGTGTGTCTGGTAGTGCAGTTCATTTACAATTAAAACTTTTCAGCAAAGTGACAGATGCACTTAGCAGAGACATGCGCTGAAGCGTTGAACGCAGCAACAGTATAGCATTTGCTGCTCGACTTAAAGGTGGAGGAGGATATTTTTAGCTCTTGTATTCTCCATCGTGCTCCTGCTCTTTTCCTCGGTCTTTGTTTCTGAACCCCACTCGCTGCTTTGTGTTTTTCTGCTCGTCTCTGTGCTTCTGCACAGACGCTGATCAATTCACAGTGAAAACACACTTAAGGCACACACACCTCTCTATGCGCTTTTTACGAGATGAAAAGGGAAGATAACGAAACTTCAAAGAGACTTCACATGAGCGCATACGGTGCAGCCATAAGTGGAGAACAATAAGAGAAGAAGAGAGCGAAGGACTGACTCAGGAGTGCGGAGCAACTCACAGATACTGGAGGAGGCTGAGCGAATGGACAGGGAGAGGGGGAGAGAAGAGAGTTTGGGAGTCATTAATCAATCGACTTGTCCTGACTCAAGACAAAGTGCAGCTGACATCAAGGTCCTCAGCTGTCAGGGCTGCTTTACAGCCTACAGTACAGACGAGAGGGTGGAGGCGGGGGAGGGGAGAAAAGGGACGGCACGAGGCTGGGGTAAACGAGTGCGACACTGACAAAGAGCACTAAAGGCTGCTTTTCCATCTTTGTCTGGTTTCAGAATCAGGACGCATCGAAGTAAAAGTAAGTTTCACGGACCCACTGGGAAGCATCGACTCAGTTTGGGAACATTTCAGCCAATAAGCCAGTGACCTGAGAGACAATCTTTCCTAAACCACAAGATCCACGTGAGCTTTAATACCTCCCAGTTTCACATTCCAAAGCAGTGCTTCAGCAAGTAATAAACTCTATCTCTATTTCTACACACTATTGTTACATTTATTAGTGAAGTATTCAGTGCAGTTTATTAGCTGATGAAGGCCACAAGGAGCAGCTGAAAGCTCCAGAAGAAATCTTAAGTTGACCTTAAGCTTTAAGAGGCCAACAACCTTCCAGCTGCACCTAAGTCATAAGTGTTGACCACTTTTAGAAACATTTTTAAACTTGACTGGGAATGATTTGTACATGTGTATTAAGAGTGTAATTACAGTAATATGGCAACTGCTCTGTTCCTCTGCGTTATCAATCATTGCTAACAGTTGATATCAGTTTCGTGTTTTCCACAGGAGGAATTATAGTTGTCGATAAAGACATCAATAAACACTTTAAAGTCTCCTTGTGTCTTCTCACAACTAATGCATTTAATGCATTTATTAGGTGTTACTACACTGCTTATTGATGCTAGATGGGGCTTCATCTAAAGTGTTTGAGCCTTACAATCACTGAGCTGAATCAATCTGTTGACCAGCCTTCTCATGTCTGTGAACTAAAGCCTGCAGTGCAGAGAGTCCAGCAGTCTGGCTTAATGCAGAAATGACAAAGCATGTTTCATCTGCTGCAGACATAAAACGGACCACAGCAGTTTGGTCCAGTGTTACTAAACGCCTTCATCGGAACATGAAGGCTGTGCAATGACCAGAAACGCTCTGGTCCGAATATCCAAACCAGCTGGGAAATGCTGCAGCAGCAGCTACTGTCCAGCGACTCCAGTGCTGACTAGATGTTAATGCGGTGACAGTCATTATCGCTCTGAGCCGCCACATGTTATTGCTTAGTGAAGTGAGGACTAAAATGACTTTTATCTGTATTTTTACTGCAGTGCTTGTTTGGGGTGATGTTGAACTTGTCCTTCACCATGTCTCCCAAGCTTTCTGGGTGCTGCTACGCCCTGAAGCAAAGCGCTGAAATTCAAGGAGATCTTTTAGGTTTTAGAGTGCCCATCCTGAGTGGAGTAGCTGATGCACAGGAGGTGACCAGTTTGAACCAAGTCAGTGAAGCCAACATGAAAACCTCACTCAAACCAGTACTTGTAATTTCCCGTTAACAACATAATACATTCCCAGGCCTGTGTCTGGCCTTTTCTGACACGCTGTAAGCTCAAATATATCCCGGCACACACTCCCTTGACAGCTGACAGATGTTTGGAATCCCAAAGAGGAAGAAATACATACATGAAGAACTAACCAATAGAACTGAAGCACTTAGAGAAACTTCTCAATTGCTGTGAATCGGAGCAGTGCGTGCCGCTGACACAATGTCACTTATGTTTAACTTGTCATTCTTTTTGTGCTTTGTTGCCTGAGAACAGAAAGAGGAGAACAAGAAAAGCTGGTGTTGTGCAAATAAGCAGCAATAATGACATTTTACTGCAGTGTGCGCTTCAAAATGAAATGGAAATAACCTACGATAATTTCCTCATACTGAGACCATGTCGAGTAGGCTTTTATTCAATTCTCTGCACAAACAGTGCACTATCCTCGGTAAACAAGATGTTGTGTTGAGGCAGATGTATTCAGAATTGGGTTGACTCTTAGGATACTGAAGCTCTTGTTTTGGTGAAACTCAGAAACTTTGTACATATTGAAAATTGTTTTTCTGTCAGATGACGGACAAATTATTTCTTTTTAAGAGCCACAGAATTATATATAATATGCACTTTGAACAGAGCTTTGAACGTTCACTTTCAATGAGCAGCAGACCAAATAAAAAGCAGGCAAAATTGAGATGAAATAAGCCAAAATGGAGTCGGCTTTTGCTTTAGTGCAGCCTCTCTTCATTAATTAGGCTTCTCCACTGGTTTACCACAGAGGGTTTCTAATCAGAAAAAAATACCTACTTTACTTCATACTAAGGTTGAAAGCAAAAGCAAAAGCAACAAATGTGTTTTTTCATTAGGGATTTATTAGGATGCATTTGGTATGTTGCTACATTTGAAAGTGTTTAAATAAAAACAGAATAGCTTCACTCCAGATGAGCGTGTATGTTAAGTTTCACTGCGTCGCTGTATTGCTCATCTCATGCAGCATTCACTGGAGGCTACTTCATTAGAAGGCACTTTGGTTGTGACACTGTCAGTATCATAGGTCATCTCTTGCTCATATCATCTCTATCAACACATTTGCATCTGGCTCAGGGTCACATCCCATAGAGCGACTCCTTTAAGGAAATGCTGCTCAATTAAAAAGCAAATATCTCTTGAGCAGAAAGGACTCCCAGCGTGAAGGTAGAAAGCAGCCGACTCTGAGCCTCGTGTAAATGAAATATTCAGTCCAGTGTTCTGCTTTCTCTGCGTTCATGTTCCTGCGTTCCTGTGTATTTCTACCAGTGTGAGCAGGCGGTATCAGGGCGGTACAAAGTGTCATGCAAAAATAAAAGCCTCTTTTGTCACAGCGTAGTGTGTATCATGGATGAGGATGTATTTTTAGAGACATAGGATAAACTGCCCTTTGGCAGCATGCTGTCAGAGTCAAGGCTGTTTGAGAACAAAGAGCCATCACTGCCATGCCCCATCCAGTGTGACAGCATTGTCAGCCTCTGTGTGTGTGTGTGTGTGTGATCCCTCTGAAACAAAAAGCTTTATAGAAACCAAGGTAACCGTTAGAAACGCTCCCCTCACTTAACGACATCACTGGGGCCATAAATCACAAAATCCTGCCAAGGCAAAGCGACTCTTGTAAACCTAATTGGTGTTTTATGTTCAAGTGTGTGATAAAACAGGTCAAATGACACTCAACCGGCCTCAGTGTCCATGATGTGTGTGTGTTTTAACAGGGAGAATTACAGCAGGTCACTTTACGTGTCACTTTATGTGACCTGTTGTAGGAAACGCAGCAGGTCACATAAAGACACGCGGTGGGTTTCGGTGTCATGGATTTAATGTAGTGTGAGGGCCACAAGTCGAACACTTTGTTTATGAAAGCGCAGAAGATCAATTTCTGCTCCACTGATCATTCACTGAATCAATAACGGCTTTGACAGCAACTCCATAGCACTCAGTCAGATGTAACCGCTGAGACACCAGCTGCATTTTCGCATTCAGAAATGTCCAATTTTTGGACGTTTTGGGGTTGAAGGTATGTTCATGTGCTGATAGAATTCTCACATGAATGAATCATCACCAGATTAAAAATGAGACATCCTTGTAAATGCAGATGTATTCCAGAACGAACGAAGAAGGCGCAGCATACTCACAGCGATAAATCATGTATATAAATCATGCACGCTGTCCACGGGAACTCTGATATCTATTTGAGAATCACATGCTTTCACAAACTATGTTGTCAGAAAGTCACTGGTTAGAAATTTCCAAAAAAATCTCAAGTTTTTACTGTTCAAGTTTGTAAATCATGGTTTGATTCAGTGATGACGAAGCAAAACTGTAGCGCTGTGAAATAAATGTGCTACAGTGTGTTCACGTGTCCTTATTCTTACTCTGTTAGGTGAGAAACTGCAGATTCATCCATTAAGCACTCACAATAAAAGACAAAATAAATGGGGGGGCGCTAGTGAGCACCAAATGGAGTAGACGTATTTCTCCTGAGCTCCTCTCTACCGTTTGATTATTTCGGTCATTAATGTAATATTTGTCAGTACAGTCGACGATTTTTCATTGTAATTGCCTTTTGAAAGATTCGAGATGCCAAAACCACCAAAACCTCCCAAGCCAGATCGTGGAAGACCGCTAGATAAGGATCAGGAGGGGGCTGAAGCACTAGCCGAGCTAACCGAGCACGAGGCATCTCCAGACCCAGTCAATGATGCTGCTGAACCAGCAAATATCCTTTTGGCCATACAAAATATGAGTAAGAAAATGACTGATCGATTTGATAATTTAGAGGCGACTTTGACATCCACCCAGGCGTCTCTGCTGAGTCTGGGGACCCGTGTTAAAGAAGTTGAAGATGCTACCTCTAGCTTTGATAGCCGCCTCTCTAATCTTGAACAGACATGTACTAAAATGGGTGCGGAAAATGAAGCACTCCGCTCTAAAGTGATTGACCTAGAGGCTCGCTCAAGGCGACAAAATATCAAAATTATCGGTTTAGCCGAGAAGATCGAGAATGGACGTCCGACAGAGTTTTTGACAGAGTTTTTGCCTGAGCTGTTGGGTGCCAGCAATTTTTCCAAGCCAATTGTGGTGGACCGAGCACACCGTCTGGGGAGGCTGCCCTCTGATGGGAATGATCGACCGCGCATCATGATTGCCCGGATTCATCACTACCAAATAAAAGAAAAGATTCTGCAACTGGCTCGTCGACAGTCTCCACTGAACTACAGAGGCAAAGCGATTCACATCTTTCCCGACTTTCCAGCGGAGATTATGAAGCAAAGGCAAGCGTTTGAGGAGGTTCGAAAGAAGCTCAAGGATGCGGGCGCAAGGATTGGCTTCATCTACCCGGCGCGGCTCCGGGTCACCGTGAACGAGTCGGAGGAGGTATTTTCTTCGCCACAAACAGCAATGGCCTTTGCTGAGTCCCTATTGTGAATACAACTTGCCCATTGGCGGACATGCATTGACTGGTATGTGAAGTTTACCATTTGCGAAAGCCTGGACATTTTCATGACCGTTACTTGTCATCTTGGTCTATTTCGGAGAGGGAGCTCCAGCGGACTTGTGTTAGCACAGTTACCTTAAGTTAGCACTTCTTATGGTCCGGCTGCCTCCATGTGAGTTTGTGGGGATCGTGCTCTCACTTTGTTTGGGAAAGTGGGACGGGGGGAGGGGGGTATTTCTAAGGTTCTGTTTGAAACGTTTCATGTTATGTCTTTTTTATTGCTTTGCTGAGGAGTCATGTACACAATTTGTCATTACTTTGATTACTGATGCATCCTAGCATTTCTCCGCGAGGTGGTGGCATTACATTTGCCAGCTGGAATGTCCGTGGTTTGGGCCATGTTCTTAAGCGAGCAAAAGTTTTCTCCCATTTGAAATCACTGTCTGCTGATATTTCATTCTTGCAGGAAACGCATATCAGGCCCTCTAGTGCTAAATTGTTGAGGTGCAGCTGGGTGAATCAGATATTTCAGTCTACGTTTTCTAGTAAAGCCCGGGGTGTGGCGATTTTGATCCGTAAGACTATCCCATTCAGACACGTCTCCACTGTGTGTGACCCAAATGGTAGATACATCTTGGTAACAGGTCACATATATTAATTTCATGTTACACTTTTGAATGTGTATGGTCCAAATTTTGATGACCCTGATTTTTTCAGCAAATTATTTAATTTGATCCCTAGTGTTTCTGATACACATCTGATTGTAGGTGGTGATTTTAACTGTGTGCTTGATAATTTTTTGGACAGGTCGGCTCATACGACTCAGTTACCTTCAGCTGCTTCAAAAGTTTTGCATAGTCTGACATCCTCCATGAATCTAGTGGATGTATGGAGGCTTCAACACCCCACAAACAGGGATTACTCATTCTTTTCACAGAGACACACATCTTACTCAAGAATAGATTATTTTTTGTTAGACTCCAATCTGATATCGAATGTAATAGCCTCCAAATATCATAATATTTTAATTTCTGATCACGCCCCTGTTTTATTGGTTCTTGACCTTAGCCATAAGCACCAACCATTCAGATGGCGGTTTCATCCCTCACTGCTCTCTGATTCTTCATTTGATGACTTTATTTTTTCTAAAATTTCAGAGTTTATGGAAACTAATGACAACGCTGAAGTTACAGATTCTACTTTGTGGGAAACTTTTAAGGCTGTAATCAGGGGACACATAATTTCTTTTGAAACCTCAATGAAAAGAGGAAAACAAAAAAGGCTTTTGGAGATTGAGAAGGAATTAACAGAACTAGAAACCATTTATAAATCAACTACTGATTCTTCCAGTTTGCAAAACATTCTTAAGCTGAAGTATGAATATAACAGCATCTTATCTGACCAAGTAGGCGATCAGCTGTTGAAATTAAGACAAAAACATTTTGAATTTGGAGAAAAGCCCCAGAAATTACTTGCCAGACAGCTGAGAGGTCTGCATGCCAATAGGGCCATACATCAAATCAGATCAAAGACGGGGGAGATGATCACTGATCCTAAGGGTATAAATGAGCGATTTAGGGAATATTATCAACAATTATATACATCAAAAGCTAAGGGCAACATCTCTGACTGGATGGCTCATTTAGAAATTCCAAAATTGAGTAATATAGCTAAGGAGGCGATTGATGCCGACATTACCATTCAGGAGGTTATAGATGCTATAAAATCATTCCCAAATGGTAAGAGTGCTGGCCCAGACGGCTATGGTATAGAGCTGTATAAGAAATATTCTGCACAGTTTGCCCCCTTCTTGCTGAGAATGTTTAATCACTCATTTGAAACCCAGACATTTCCAGATTCTCTATATGAGGCCAATATTTCACTGATATTAAAAGAGGGCAGGGATGAAACAGATCCTTCATCTTATCGTCCCATTGCCTTGTTGAACACAGATTTGAAGATTTTTACTAAATTGCTAGCAAATAGGTTAAATAAGTACATTGCCACCATTATTCATGCTGATCAGACTGGATTTATTCCAGGTAGATTTTCTTTTTTTAATGTAAGAAGGTTAATGAACATACTGTATCATAAATACGAAAAGGGCCAGGAAGTAGCTACACTCTGTTTAGACGCAGAAAAAGCATTTGATCAAGTGGAGTGGCAGTATATGTGCACAATCTCCCGTTCAAAATTACAGATAAATTGAAGTATCTAGGAGTAGTTCTACCAAAAGATCCTAAATTGATTTTCAAATTGAATTTCCTTGTCAAGCTAGAAAAGCTGAAGGAGGATATAGATAGGTGGCGCACCCTTCCCATCTCTATGATAGGTCGAGTCAACGCTATCAAAATGGTCACATTGCCGAGATTCTTATATCTTTTTCAAAATCTCCCCATTTTTTTAACAAAGTCTTTTTTCAAAACTTTAGAATCTATAATCATTCCTTTTATTTGGAATTTCAAAGCTCATAGAATATCAAAAACTCACTTATATAAATCCAGAGAGGGGGGAGGACTAGGTTTACCATGTTTTTTGCACTACTATTGGGCTGCAAATTTAAGGGCATTGGTCTATTGGCAGGATGATTATACAATGGAGGTCTCAAAAGACACTCCTGCTTGGGTTGCAATTGAAAAGAAAAGTGTCATTAATAGCTCTCTTCCAGCTCTCCTTTTTTCAGCTCCTGGTCTGCCTGCAAACACAAAACCGCATAACAAAATTATCCTGAACAGCCTGAAAATTTGGCAGCAAATTAGGAAGAACTGTAGATTTCCAAACACCATCATGCATGCCCCAGTTCACCGTAACCATGACTTTCTTCCATCTCTCTCTGATGCAGCTTTTGGCATTTGGAGGCAAAAAGGCATTGTCACTATAAAAGATCTATATATTAATAAACAGTTTATGACCTTCTCCCAACTAAAAGAAAAGTTTTCTATTCCATCAACACATTTCTTTAGGTATTTACAAATTAGGAATTATGTCCGTCAGAATATATCTAACTTCGAACATATCCCTGAAGAAAACAAATGTCATACACTTTTGCTGGGCCGACCTGATGCCAAAAACCTGGTTTCTGATTTTGTTAAGATAATGTCTGAACAGGTTAATTTTGACACAGAATCTATTAAAACAGCTTGGGAGGAGGAACTGGGAATACAGATTGATGATATTGTTTGGGGGGAGGGCCTCAGCAGAATCAGATCATGCTCTGTTAATGTTAGACACCAGCTAATCCAATTTAAGGTATTACACAGGCTTCACTATTCAAAAACTAAGTTACACAGAATTTATCCTTCCATCTCTCCTTTATGTGATCGATGTAATTCTGCTGAGGGCTCTCTTGCCCATCTGTTTTGGACTTGTCCAAACCTGTATAATTTTTGGAGTGAAATATTCAAATGGTTTTCTGAAATGTATAATAGTGAATTTAAGCCCGATCCCAACATTGCACTGTTTGGATATTCTCTGTCCCTGTTGACTCAAAGCCACTCTGTGCAAAATACTCTCATGTATGGAGTGATAATTGCTAAGAGATTGATCTTAAGGATGTGGAAATCAGAAACTGTGCCCACTTTTAAGGATTGGCTGACAGAACTGACAGGTGTGCTACACCTAGAGAGACTCAGATATGGCTTGCTAAATAGACTGAAGGCATTTTATAAGATTTGGCAGCCTTTTCTAGATCATCTTGCGCAACACGATGGAGACTGACCAGCACTCAAGCCTAATGTGCCACTCACCTTGATTGTATACATCCATGCAGGGACTTGTAGTAGTGATGCACAACAATACTGTTATAGTAATTTACATGTACACCCAGCTTTGTCCTTGTTGTTTTTGTTTGTTTTCTTGTTTTGTTTATATGAATGGTGTGATTTCCTTTTTGCAAAACTGAATAAATATATAAGTGAAAAAAAAAAAAAAAAAAAAAAGACAAAATAAATGTTTGCATTTCTTTCACTACATACTGAACACTATGGACACATGCTTATTATTAACAATAGACCAAACAGCGAAGACCACATAAAATGAAACTGGAGGACTAGATCCAAACATTGAATATCTTTGGCAAATAAATAAGAAATGAAGCAAACTGAATAACATCTTCTTTTTTTTTCACTGTAGTAACAGGATCGAGGCAGTAGCAGAGCTAGAAAATAGTCAAATCACTTCATATCTGTTGTTGCTGAAGCTGGAGCGACTCAGCCACATTGTTTCTTTGAACAGACCACTGCAGTTGAATTGGCATAATTACAAACTGATGCACTGATACGGCTGGATGAATGCTTCTGCCCCTAATGCAGAGAACAAGCAACCATGACATTATGTGAGGCATTAAGAGAACGTGTTTCCTGCATTGAAAAGGTCACTGTTCCACACCACGAAAATCTGAGGGTCACTGAACACACCAACAAGGCCAGTTTCCCAACACTTCCTGCAATCAGCTGCAACACCGCTCAAGAATAATGAAACGACAGAATGAGAACTGTGATGGACGACCTGTATGCAACATGTCGAGTCTCTTTAAGTGTATGCTCACAGAGTACTGATATGAATGGAAACCAATAGCTGCCTCTCTACATGCTTGATGGGAAAAAAAACAATTACATGTTTTTTTAAATTGAGAAATATATGAAGAAAAAAATTTAACAATTGCAATATTATTGAGTCTAGTCATCAAAATAGATCTGTAAAAATGCTTCATAGCCCTTTTAAAGGTCCCCTGTGGAGTTTTTGACCACTAGTAGCACTATAGAGCTCCGTATTTACGAGTTGATCCCCATTTTGTTTGTATTCTGAATGAACAGGAGGGCCAACATGCACTCATGTGAGCACATGGACGGCATCATTTACATTCTGCTGTCGGTTTCACACTTTTTTTTTTGATTGGCCGTCAGCAGTGTGAAACGCAGCGGTGCCCCAACAAAGGCAGTGAAGATATAAGATAAGATACACACAGTGTGTTTGGTGAGGAACACAAGCTTGTTGTGTGCAAGAAAACTCCACGGAGCAAACATAAGTTTAATGAGGTATCAACAACAAGACATGCAACAGTTCATCTGTACTGCTGTCTAAAGGTGAGACATGGTTTCTACAATGATCTCTACTGCATGCAGTTGTTCTAAAGCAGGGGTGCGCAAAGTTTTTTCTTTGGAGGGCCGAAACTGAAATGTAATGGCGGGATGTGGGCCAAAGCAAACACATATTGTATTACATAGTTAAGATGCAAAGTGGTACTAAGTTTCCTTAATTAACTGACTTCCAGTGCAAAGTGTGACTCTGCCTGCTGAGCTCAGATTATGACAAAAACAGCCTCATTATATACAGGTCATCTGTGCAAGCAGGTGAACATAAAATCATAAAAAAAAGCAAGAAATTCAACTTGGAGAGAGGTGGGGTGGTTGAACAAACACTGCTGCTTGTGTCCTGTATGAAACTGAAAGTTAACACTGATTTATCTAAGTTACATAACGTCCTTAAGTCACACACATAACAGCAATGTAGTTATTTTAATCATCTTTTCCTAAACATGTTCAAGTACTTTTGCTGCTTAATCTAACCAAGGAGTTCTGGTGCCTAACCCTGAGCAACCGGTGACTGTTTCACGACGTTGACACCGTGAGGACGGAGGTCTGGTATGATGACAGTCCGCCGAAGCAGCCTGGCGCTGGTGCAGTGATATATATCACCTTTGGAGTCATTGGCAATTGACATATTCAGTCATTTATGTATGAGGGTGTGTTGGAAAAATAATGAATAATAAGGGATTCTACATATTTAAAGAGCATTTTCACCTCACAATTTTCACTTGAAACCGGGCCAAATCGAACCTTTGGGTAAACCTGTTGTAACCATCTGTTGGCCAGTGCTATACAAATGGGAGCTGTAGAACAGATGCATTATCTTTGACATCTGTTTACCACAGCGTGTCAGGATTCTTCAGGCTGCCTTTAAGTTGTTCCACTTACTTGGGAACCACGGACAAAATGAGCCTGAACCACCTTGAACTGACACTTGTCAGTAACAACATCTGAGGAGTGACTGATTATGTTTCCCTCCGCCCTTCGAGGCTCTCCTCAACTCGGCTGTATTTCTTTGTTTGACACTTCCTCTGCGAAGTTTGTGCTGCGATGAAGCGATGCCATATCTCAACGACTTCTGAAGTGTCATTTCTTCAGCGAGCAATTTGTTCGAGTGGGTACAAAGTGTCAAGGCGAGCGCGCGCAGCGGCGTTAACTACCAGCTGGTGGAGGAAGAACGAGAGAGAGGACGACCGTAACAGAGACAGAGAGAGAGAGACAGAGAGAGGATAATGAGGGTCCTGCACATCCTCAAAGAGACTCACCAGCCTCAATCAATTTGTGTCTCTTTTAGCTGCTGTAACATGCACACACACACACACACACACACACACACACACACACACACACACACACACTCCATTAAAACGTCAGAATCTGAGTGCGTGCTCAAGTGCTGACTGGCCTCATGTACACACTCACAGGTTTGACTTGAACACTTCTACAGATGTATTAACTGACTCCCGCCTCCTTCTCGTTCCATTTCTTGTCCCCTCGTCCTCCTCGCTCCTCCTTCTTCCTCCCCCCTTTCCTTTCACTTCTCTAAACCCCTGCCCCCTCATTGTTCCGCCTGTTTATCTGTGTTACCCTCCACTGTAGGAAGGCAGCTTCAGGCCTGTGCAGGTGGCTGATTGAGGTGTTTTATAATGGAGAATAAATCACGTATGGATGAGAGAGTGTGTTTGTGTGCATTTTGTGAACAGATGAAAAACTGCAGCGTGGCAGTCGGAGTTTGATTTCTGCTCACCCAGAGTGATGTCCCCTCGCTGAAGGCTGTCGATATGAGGCCAATCATACAAGCGCATGACGGATGACCTCCAACCATGAATTCAGAGGAGTTGCTGCAGTTTGTGTGTGTGTGTGTGTGTGTGTGTGTGTGTGTGTGTGTGTGTGTGTGTGTATACGTGTGTGTTTTTATTTTTGTCACCTGAAGCAGTGTTGAGGGTCCTGACAGCCTCCTTGGCACTGACTCTGTTGTTCGGGGGATAGTCAGGGACGGTGTTTTCGTTGCGCCGCTCTGACATCCGTGGGCTCACCTTGGCAGGTAGATGACTAAAAAGCAGGAAGAGCGAGAAGGAGAGAGAAGGGGAGGGGGAAAAAAAGCAGTATATGATGAAAAATGAAAATATCGTGGGATTGTGGAGGGGCGAAGGAAAGAGAAAGCAAGAAAAGAAAGAGCAAAAAATCCAACCTTCTGAAATAATTTGGATGTTTGAAGGGAGGATCCACAGGGGATGAAGAAGAGGAATAACATCGTGATGGAGGGTGATGAAAGTGGGATAAACAAGATAAGAACCCCTGTGTGTGTGTGTGTAAGTGTGTGTGTGAGCGACAGACATTTTAACCAGAAAAGATTTGTGCTTGAAACACTGCCTAGTTACCATTAGGACTGCTGACAAGCTGAGTTTTACACTTAATGCCATGATGCACGTGTGCGGTCATGAACACACACACACACATTCCCAATTTCACACATAAGTGTCTGGCACACTGGTACCCTCACTGGCTCACCCTGATTGGCTGTGCTGCTCATCGATGGCGTCCACGGCACTCTCCACAGAGCTGAGGAGAGACTGAATCTGATTGGCTGATTCCTTCAGTAGGAAACGGGTCACAAACTGCTCCACGTTGGTTCCTCTCTCATAAACCTGGGGAAACAAAAGGAGAAAAAAAGGATGATTGTCAAACCTCAATTGAAACCAAAGGAGTCATTCTGTCAAACGTTTTAAAACCAAAATGTCCACAACTTATTTTCAATAAAAAATGGTGGAAGTAAAGTTTCTTTTCCTTCATCACGTCCTTCACACATCACAGCTCAGCCTCCCTGTTTCTCACTCTGCTCCCTTCACTCCTCTGAAGAGATGTTCCAGCATAAATCTTTACCTTCCTTCCCTCCTTGACGGTTGAAGGGATTCTAAAGGTGGACAGGTAGCGTGCGGAGAGGGCAAAATAACAAGTAAAAATAGACCAGTAACTTTCACTCTCTCTGCTGCAATCTTCCCCCTCTCCTATCCCCCACTCTCTCCTCCATCTCTTCCTCCAAGTCTCCCCCGATCCACTGTCAGGACTTTGGGCTGAAAGTTTGTTTCAGACGCCTTAAAATCCTTTTAGTCTGAGTATAAAACCCAGCCCGTGGGGAATGAAAAGTGCTGTTTTGTGGTTTAACTGTGTTCTGTTGAGGCCAGACTGAAATGTTATCCACCTTCTGCTAATAAACACGGCAACATTACGGCAAAAAAAAGGCCTGGAAATCAATAAAGTCTTCCATTGTCAGCATCAGTCACTACTCTAAACAGCACCGATTCATGTAGACCAACTCAAACAACATTCAGCTCAACGCGCATTGATCCATAGGTAATCGATCATTTTCAGGGACCTGTTTTAAATGGCCACAGCACCTGCACTGAAGCCTTGAGGCGAAATCTATCCAGACACAGAATTTACATTGCATGTGCACATTTGAGCTGAGCGAGACTTTCTCAGAGAGATGAACGGAAAAAGAGACGACGTCCTGACAACAGCATCAACGAGTCCCTGAACTGCACTTCTGACAGCGCGAACACGGCGAACTGTCAGAGGAGCTGGCTGCTTCAGATAAGACCGGAGCTGCTGCTTTAACTGTAATGACCTTATCACTGCCACCTTTTAATTATTTAGGGATTTGACTGTTCGCTAAAAACACCTCCGCCCAACAGGGACTGTCCAATCACAGCTTAGCAACCATGCCTAGGCACAGCGGGCCTGTCAAGCTTTGGATTTAATGTTGGAACTGCGTGCATGAGGCTGCACAAAGCACACAGCCATCAGGCCAATGACTTTGAGACTGCTAAATATTTCCCATTTGACGATTACAAGAAACTAAACCGGCAACTTTCATGTGCTGCTCAGACATGTTTGAGGCTAAAAAACGCAGAATAACACATGGAAGGCCACAATGGACTACATGTGTACTCCAGAGAGCCGAGTCAGTCGGTCATGTCAGCCTTACTGTCAAAAGTCACAGCGCAGTGATTCAGAAAGACAATTAAGGGTCCTGTGCAGTCAGCCATTCTCTGCTGCGCTCTAATCAAAGACAAACGCTCCCACGAGACACAGAATCGCACAGGCCGTATTGACTTCCATTATCACAGTCAATGGCTTTTACTCAAGTACACACACACGCGTCGACACACAAACATGCATACTCCATCATTCAAACACACACACACACACACACGTTTAAAGGAGCATCCTCACAGCCTCGAGCGTGGAACGGTCCGGTCGGCATGTTCTCACTTTCAACAGCATCCACTCAGCGCGCAACACACACACATAGCTGCAATACAACAAGCATCACTGTGATTACAGAATTTAGGCTCGTGGTACCATTTTTATTTGCCATTTTACCCAAGAGGCACTGATGACTCACTAATGACCGCCATGCTGAGATTCAATTACAAAAGTGGGATCCACGTCTGACTAAACAGAAGTGACAGAGAGGAATTTTGTCAGTTTTCTTGCAGAGATTATGAGTGCATTATGAGTCCATTAAGGCCACTTAGTCATTAAATAAGAAAATGCTGATAGAATCTTCACAGAGCATGCCATTCATTTGGCACATGCTGATGTGTGTTCTCTACATGGTTAAACAGGTTAAGCACAAACATTTATTTGAAACAACACAATAAAACAAACTAATAAAGTTGAAAAATTCCCTTAAGTGGAATTCGAGATGTTCCTTACAGCTTATATCAGGAGGATTCAACTCCTCCAATGAGACAGGAAAGCTTTGACGGGAATAAAACATGGCGGATAAATTGCTGTGTTTTTTTATGGCCAAAGTAACACCCCTGGCACTAATATCCAACTGCACACACACAACACTAGCTGCATTAAAGTCAATGTGTTGTGACCTGTGAGTAATGATGTATTTGTTATATTTTGCACAGACTGCATCCCATCTTCAGCTGGCTGGATAAACACAACACCCCGCACTGATTTAGATGTTGATGTCACTTTTTTTAAGTAAAAGGAGGGATGCGTGTCATGTATTTGTATATGTCTGAATATACACTTCAAAAATTTGCTGATGGGCCCTCATTTACCATCTTTTCCTAACACTCTCTGTGCAATGTGTCCAGTTTTTTTCTGGGCCGCAGCTGTTGTGACCGCATCATAATTCAATGAAAGACATTTATGAGCAGGAAATATACAGGATGATAAAGACCTGCCGCAAGACAGGGTGTCAAGATCAGGTACTAAAGTAGGACCCAAAAGCTTATCAGTTGATACTGTACTTTCAATAAATTAGCACAAACCAGTCACATTAAGCCTGGAGCCCTTTTTAGGGCTGTTCAGGCTCTGAGTGAGTCCAGCGTCAGCAGAACATCCAAACCGCAGAGGACTAATTCAAACACACTGTATTTATTTGTGCTTTCTGTGAACTTGTAAATTCTATTTTAAAAATGCGCTCCACAGTTCACCCCGCCGTGCTCTCCACTCACTTTCCTCCTCTCTCTCCTTCCTGCATGTGTCCATCACACCCTCTCTCCCTCTGCCGAATGTGTCCCATGGGCAGGACTGCAAAACCTGGGATAGAACAGCTGTGATATATAATTCACACAGATCACTGACCCGGGAGGAGATACACCGTCTCTCGCCGCTGGCTCCCCGAACACAGCCTGGTGATTAGCTACAGAGTGTATCATTGTTAGCATCTGTGAGTGTGTGTGTGTGTGTGTGTGTGTCTATCTGCTCTGATCTGTGTGTGCCTGTGGATGTGAGTTTCAAGGCAGGAGGAATGAGTGTGTGTGTGTGTGCGTGTGTGTGTGTGTGTGCGTGCGCCTGGTTTTGTGTGATGATTGATGACCGAGCTCTCCAGAAGTTATCACACCTACAAGGTTAAATATTGTCATTTTACACACATCACAGAGGCTTTATTTGAAATAGCTCACACAGGCGACACACATGGAGCTGCAGTAAAGTATGAGGGTTTTTTTTATTACAAAGTGGAGGTGACATGACTTTTATGAGACCTGAAAATTTTCATTTGGTAGGAGTAATTGACCGAGCCAGCAGGGTCACTAAGCCTGTGAATGAGAGCAGTGTGTGTGTGTGTGTGTATTTGTTTCAGATCGTATGTACTCTTTCCCGTCTTCTTAAGGTTAACAACAAATCTCCTCATTACCATCCACCTACGCATCTGCACACATGTATAGCACAGCCTCCCCCTGCAGGACGCACACACACTCACACACACACACACACACACACACACACACACACACACACATTCCCTTTGTGATAAGATGGCTGTGGCTGATTACAGGGGGCTGTAGAAGGTGGTAATCAGTGATTACAGAGGTTGGTCCAGTTAGGGGAAATTATTCCATCTTCAGCGTCTCAGATGGAGATACAGCAGCTCTGTGGAGGGGCGGAGGTGACAAAGACGTAGGCCTCCAGCTCGACTGTCATGATTGGTGTGACGTAGTGTTCAGAATATTCCAGTGACTTAGACTGATGAATTTCACAGACAAATCTCTTGTGGACGGGAACACTGTCGGCAAAACGCATTCAAACCGACCACATAACATTTATACTGGCATCTTATCAGGAAGCACAAGCTTCAACACACGATGTTAGTGTATGACACGACAAAAATAAAACGATGAAAGAATCTGTGTATTGTACAGTATGTCTAATATGTTAGTGGCACTAGAATGAATTTAGAATATATTTCGATCAATGTGAAGTCATTAACTCTGAAACGCCTTGCCATGACAACGTAGATGACAACTGGAGTACTGTCTGAGTAGAAAATCAAAGCAAGAGGCTTCTATTTCACTCACTCACATCCCGTAAATAACCAGCTTTCAGCGTGTACTGGTAAGTATTGAACAAGCCGCTTTTAAGGGCAATCCTGGATATAATCACGCACACAGCATCATTGTTACTATTTTTAAGCTCTGCCCAGTGTCAGGCCATTTGTCTGCAGCCATATTCAGCGTTCCTCCTGTTCTACTTAATAAAGCCACTGCAGGGAATCTCATTGACTTTATTCCCTGTGAAAAACGGGGAGGGCAGAGGTCAACACAAGAGCCTCCGCACACAATAGCATCCAGCAATCTGTAATGACGGGGTAGTGCATAATGAGACAGTGAGTGGATCTCTCCTTCTTGTACAACCCCCAAGGTTGTACACATAATTGTGATTACACAGTTGTTTAGTCCAAATAATGTCACAATAGCCTCCCCCAGTGTGCCACTCAGCTCAACTCAGCTGTATTTATTTAGCACCTTTTATACAAACATGCAGCCCAAAGTGCCCCACACAGCAAAACTGAAACAACACAGACGAAAAAATAAATAAAACAACAATAAATAACATTTTGCAAGACAAAAAATTACAACAATAAATACAATAATAAAGTGCTGGAGCCTGAGGCATTGTGAGAAAAGAAAAGGGTGTTGCATGCTTACCATCACTCAGACAGACGGCTGGGAGAGGGCGTCTAAGTGTTAGTATTGATCCACTGATAATTCTCTATATCCTTCAGCTTAGCCTGAAGGAGCTTGATCAGTCTCACAGGAGGGAAATCAAGTCACCTCAAGCAGCTCTCAGAGAGCGAGAGAGAGAAACAGAGAGAGAGAGCAGCCTTTTCTTTGCACCACATTTAGGTCAGAAAATACAAAAACTTGAGCCCTAGACAATGGTACCATGCATCTAAAAATGTAAACATCTGCATGCAAATGCATGAAAAGCCTCGAGATGTGCCAGATCCCAGCTCTGTCGCAGATCTGGGGTAATACTACTTCCTGCCCCGTTCAAAATACATGCTGAAAAAACATCAGTTAACTAAACCCAGCCATTCTCAGCACAGTCGTAGATAGATAGATAGATAGATAGATAGATAGATAGATAGATAGATAGATAGATAGATAGATAGATACTTTATTTATCTCCAAGGAGAAATTTGCAGACACTGTGGGCAACATCCACCAGTAGAAGTCCACTCGTATTTAGAAAATCACAGCAGGCCCATGTGGGATTATGCTCTTGTTGAGACAATGAAGACTACTCTGTCTGTTCAGGCCATTTATTAAAAGAGGAAGAGCAGTTCTATTAACAGCATGGGACGTCATAACAGTCAGTATAAAACAGCAGCAGAAACCCTGAGCTATCCTGAGCTCAAACTCTCATCCAAACCACCTGCCTTTACATTACACCACACACCTCTTACTCTAAGTTCAAATCATGTAACACAAGGAGCATTTACATTTCACTCTTTCTCATCTCAACTTTCTTTCCACAAATAACATCTTCACCGTCTGTCATATGAACTGAAACCTTTCAGTGTGTTTACACTATTTCACTCAGTCTGAGAGCTTAAGTGGTTGTTGTTACAGGAGAATCCGCTTCACGTAGGCGCTCGTCTTGGTTTTCAGCCTGAGGCTCTGGTGCAGACAGGCACTAGATGATGATTTCTTCAGGTAAATCAGTGGGATTATGGTGTATGGATGTCATAGTCTCCCGGTGGTTTCACCTGATTTCTGGGTCTCACGTTGAAACATTTGTCCACCGCTTCCCTTGTGGCAGGTTGTTTGCAGGTCTGGGAGAACTGGCTCAAACATCTTTGGATAGGTGGGTAATGTAGTGCAAAGGTGATGTCCCATAACTTACTCAGGATTACTGGTTACAAACTCCTTCATCTCATAACTAGAGAATTGTCATGTAAGTCCCGGTTTGAGTGGGGAGCACGGTAGTGTGCCAGCAGTTGTTTTTCCTGCAAATGATTTGGTAACCATGGTGTCAGCACCGCAGAGCAGCGATTTCCTCTGATCAATCAGGAAGTGAGAGGGGCGTTGATCTTAATTGTATCCTGCTGTGTATGTTGGCCTTTCCTCATTAAAAAGTAACTGAAAAGTGGTGACCTGTGTGTCTACCGGTCCTCATTATTGCTCATAAGAGAGAGAAGATGAATAAACTGACACCAACACAGCCCTGTGTGAAAACAGCACAGGGGGATGTGTTGGTGGGGGCATGTCATTGAAGGTACATGTGAGATGATGAAATACCATCCAGGAAGTCCAGTTTGAGTAACAGTTGAATGTGTTTAAAACTGTCAGACGCTACACTGCAGCAACTCTTTGCCAGATTTCAAGCATAGAGCTCATGGTTCGTTTGCAAAAAGTCAGCGTGAGCATGAACCGGAGCAGAACTAAAAGCCAACAAAGTTTTTTTTTTTTCCTTAGTCGGGACTAAATGAACCACACTGCAGGTGTGAAAGTAACCACAGAGTGTGGAACAGACACAGCTGTAATACAGAGCTTTCCTCCCTTTGGTGTAAAGCTCCCGCAGCTCAGGAGTCACAAAGGACAGAAAGGCCCCCACGTTCCTTCCTGCCACTCCTCCACCACAGGACAGACCGAGAGAGGAGGAGAGGAGAGAGTACACAGCTTGTCGTTTCCAGCATGTTGAGCAGTTCGTGGACTTTCTTTCAACTGGTCTTCAAACAGCTTCAGGCAGTACAACGCCTCCATCTCAGCCTACCAAGGTGCACTCTCTAGAGGCTTCCTGAACGGCCTATTTTTAGAATTTTTATTACTTTCCATTGGTTGGATCTTCTTTGCCATGGCAACCAATAAAAGTTGTTTATGTTGCAGAATGTCGTCTGCCGTAAGACGTGTTGGCTTTTAGTGCCGGTGTTTCTTTCATTTCACAGCTCAAGAGGCATCAGCTATCATTTCACAAGTCTCTGCAGAGCCGGCATTGTCTCCCCGCAGTAGGTCTCCATCTGCGAGGATAACAGAGGGATAACAGAGGTTTGATGTGTCGGGAAGCACAAGCGTAGCTCCCCGACTGGCTCGCTACCTCTGAAACCCCCACAACCCTAACTCATCTTCACACATCATCCAATTAAAATGGTATCCTAGCAACCCCAGTCAATATGTCTTTAAGCAACACCATTTCAGCAGAATGCAGGAAACGGTAGCCGAGCAGCAGACCTTTTACAGTGAGAAACACCGACTCTCAATCTCTGCCCCCGTCCGCTTCCACTGTGCCATCTCAGCTTCCTCATGAGACGAAGACATCACAGCTGCAACACTCACTGACCTGGAGCACAACCACGTACACTGCCTGTGAGAGTGTGTGTCTGGGTGTGTGGCTGAACACTAATGGGGGACTTGTATGACTGACCACCCGCTGCTCCTACTCTGGAGACTTCTACAGTGCCAGTCCATTAGCAGGACACTAAACTTAGCATGGACAGACACACTCACACAGACACACACACACACACACACACACACACACACACACACACACACATACACACACACAAAGCACTACCAGCATCTATTCTATGCTTTTGTGGCCATTTTTCTGTAGCTGTAGCAACTCTACAGCAATGATCTTCAACAATCTTCTCTCTAAGATTTGAATACAGTACTATACTGTAAGTGCAAGATAGTGGAGAAATACAACAAATAACACAAAATAATGAAGAAACTGCCAGCAGATGGTTGTAAAGAGAAAGTGCACTGAGAGTGATAACTGTGATGCAAACATTATTGATCAGATGCAGCATTAAATGAAGACCTAAGCTAAAAGGTGGAAAGTGGAACATACAGTGTATCTGTGCAGCACTGGTCCATCCTGCATTTCATGCTGACTGTTATCACCCATTTTCTTTGTGTGTTTATTTGGAACCATTATTTATTTATTTTTTTGCATTAAAGCACAAAACCTAATGCACAAGGTCTATCTGGTATTCGAAAGTCACTGATTCAGTTCTGCCGACTATTATACTGTTGTTTTAATTGTGCCAAGCCATGCCAAGTTGTTAGCACATTCACTTCCAGCTACAGTGAGCTGTTGGATGTAGAGCGGCTTTGCCTTGTTTCGCTATTCTGTAGAAAATCATCTGCATTGTCTAGGCAAGGCTTTAATGGTCGTGTTTGTGCCTAAATTTGGCACGAGTGGGAAAAAAAAGTCTGAAATGGTTGTATGAAAAGAGAGACTGTAAATGAAAGCCAAAATCCCTTACTCACACCGACTCACAGTGCTTTTGTCAAGGTCTGAAATCAAGGAAACATTGTTTCAAAAGTTTTAATTAGTTAATGCTATCAATTTTCTGCAAACAAAAATGTGAGATATTGGAATAACTTGAGAGTTAGAAAATTACAAATATGCATAATTTAATACATTCTAGCAGTCTGGACTGAACACAGCAACAAAAAGAAAAAGCAGTACCAAATCTTTGCTGTGCTGGAGAGAGTGGACTGGTGGAAGTGCTTGTTGGAAGTGTAGAAGTGGTTATCAGCAGGCAGCGCGCCTGAGTTTGCTGCTCAACAGAAGGCGAGCTACCAGGCATGAGAAACATACAGACTCCTCAGATATCCTGCCAGCTTCATCGGCCCTCAGAGAGAGACAAGAATGGCGGCAGGCGAGGAGGATTATGGAGGTCGAAGGCGGGGAGACACAGCAGGAGGGAGAGAAGGTAGACGAGGAAAGAGAGATAAGAAGCAGAGGAAGGGAAAGCTGGAAGAGAGCTGCAGAGGGGATGTTGACAAAGGAGGTCAGGAGAGAGGGAGGGCGATGTACTGTACATTGTGTTAAGCTTTCTGTTTCATTTGTGCGTTTCACTTTCTCACTCCCTCAACTCCATATGAAATCCCTCAGTGGAGTTCCTCTGCTCTCCTTTCACCCGATTACCCATCCACCTATCTCTGCTTCTCTCACTCACACACACACATACACACACTCTGACTCACCCTTTCTCACTCCCACACCCATCAGCATTATTCATGCTTTGGGTGTAACCTCATCAGTCAACACACACCCAGCTGACAACACAACACACCCTCTGCCTGTTCTCTTTCTCTCTCACTCTCACACGCGCACACAAATTATTCATGTCCACATCATTAACAGTTGTGGGAGAGGATGCAGTCAGTCACACATTTGGTGGATTCGTCGCTCACGTGTCCACCTCGGCTCTGAACGGAGGGACACCTTGACAGAGTGAAGAGGACAGACAGGTACACATGCACCCATTTACAAATCTCTGACAGTAACTCGCTGGCTGCTCCTCTGCTGCGTTGTTGCTCCAACTTTGAGATGGAAATAATGTACCTGCAACGCTAATGTAGAGTAGATAGAGAGGAGGGAGGGGTTGCACTATGATGCAGGCTGATTCCACTGATGGAGATCTGATATGAGAAAGTCTGCAGGTTAAAAATCAAACTACCTAATCCAAAAAGTATTCAAGCCTTTGCAGCTATGAATATGCTATGGTGAATCAGTTTCGGGTAGGCTTGTCTGTTATTGTTCATATATGTCACTCTGCTGTAGAGTGTCATCTGTCAGATGTGTCTGAGCTTTATTGGAACAAGTCTATAAAAACAGATGTAGAGAGTTGAGGGAATGTCTTGAGCTGACATGAGAGGATCTGCAGGCAGCAGAGATGACCAAAGCGCAACATCTGTGCTGGGGAAATGGGGCATCTGGAGACATGTGGGATGATGACATTTGGACTTACACAGAGACAGAGTAGGCCTTAGCAGCTTCAGTGTGTGGTGTACAGTGCCTACATGCCTTCCATATGTTTAGGAGAAAAAACACATATGAACAGCAGTCGTGTGAGCAGATGGGAGAGACGCAAGAGAGCAAGTGTGAAGATGAGGAGGAAGAGCAGCCAACAGGCCAATTCGATGCAAGACCATTTACCCCCAATATCTCAGTCAAGTCGTGGTGGAAATAAAAAAAATTCCAGAGTGTCATCTTCAATCGTCTTTAAAAGCCAGGTGTGCCTGTATGTGGCGTGCTGCTATTTACAAGGCGGATTCAGCAAGTTGGGGAAGCAAATGGTTTGCTTCCGAGGAAACGGATCTGCTCGCGCACGAAGTAAAGGCAACAGTAAAAAGAGACCGTCTACAAGAGCAGCAGCAATCCTCCAAGCTCCCTGAGGTGAACCAGGCGTGGGAGGATCTTACTGTCTGAATAATGTGGCCTTTAAATAGCAGGAAAATACTGTGCCACTGACTTAAGACCAGGTTTCTGTTGGTTATTGGCGCAGTTGTGTTCTGCTGCCTCAAGATAGCAATGCGCCAACAGTGTGCCTGACCACACCTCGTTTTAAGACCAACACTGTGTGTGCACAGATACGTTTGCTATATAAAGTGGGCACTGCGTTGGTCAGAAACTAGCAGTGACAGTTTGACGGTGATGATGTACAACAGGGCCATAAAACTCTGCAGCCATGCCAGAGGCTCTGAGAGATGGTTTTGAGCTAGAAGCTAGCATCAGTATGCTCTGCCAGCTCACCTGGCACAAGGTGTACCACATATCAGGCCTGAGTCCTTCCTGCAGCAGCACGGGTTCGAATGGCTCAAATGCTACTCTCTTGTCACCAGTGAAACATTTGTACATCCTGTATACAGCTCTGGAAAAAATTAAGAGACCACTGAATTTTTTTCTTCCAACACAAGCACAGCTCATTCTACATAATGAGGTACTGATTAGGTGATCACCTGAACCAAATATTATTTCCCAAAGAAAAGTATAAAAACCACTGCTGTGATCATCACTATCCTCTTGCAGTAGGACCAGCTGAAGGGCAAAAACAGTGCTAGTCAAAAGTAATTGGAATTAAAAAATAACTATTGACCATGCCAAAAGAGAAAAAGAAGGGTTCAATTCTGTCTTTACTGGCAGAGGGATACAGTGAGCGTCAGGTTGCTTCCATCCTTAAAATTTCTAAGGCGGTGGTTCATAAGAACAAGGTCAAGCAGCAGACACTGGGGACAACAAAGCTACAGACCGGCAGAGGGTGAAAACGACGCTCCACTGACCGGGATGACCGTCAACTCATTCAAATGTCACTCAGTAACTGTAGGATGACATCAAGTGACCTATAAAAAAATGGCAAATGGCAGCTGGGGTGAAGTGCATGGCGAGAACGGTTCAAAACAGGCTCCTGGGGGCAGGGGTCAAATCGTGTAAAGCTAGGAAAAAGCCCTTCATCAATGAGAAGCAAAGAAGAGTCAGGCTGAGGTTTGCAGAAGACCATCGGGATGGGACCATAGAGGACTGGAGTGAGGTCATCTTCTCTGACGAGTCCAATTTCCAGCTTTGCCCAACACCTGGTTGTGTAATGGTTAGATGGAGACCTGGAGAGGCCTACAAGACACAGGGTCTCGCACCCACTTTGAAATTTGGTGGAGGACGGGTGATGATCTGGAGGTGCTTCAGGTGGCTGGAATCAGGCAGATTCGTCTTTGCGAAGGAGGCATGAATCAAGTCACGTACAAGGTTATCCTGGAAGAAAACTTGCTTCCTTCTGCTCTGACAAAGTTCCCCAACTCTAAGGATTGATTTTTCTAGCAGGACAATGCTCCATGCCACACATCTAGGTCAATCAAGGCGTGGATGAAGGACCACCAGATCAAGACCCCTCATGGCCAGTCCAATCCCCAGACCTGAACCCCACTGAAAACCTCTGGAATGTGATTAAGAGGAAGATGGATGGTCACAAGCCATCAAACAAAGCTGAGCTGCTTGAATTTTTGTGCCAGGAGTGTCATAAAGTCACCCAACAGCAATGTGAAGGACTGATGGAGAGCATGCAGAGACGCATGAAGGCTGTGGGGTTATTCCACCAAATATTGATTTCTGAGTCTTCCAAAGTTTAAACATAAGTATTGTGTTGTTTAAAAATGAGTATGAACTTGTTTTCTTTGCAGTATTTGAGGTCTGAAAACACTGCGTCTTTTTTGTTGTGTTGACCATTTGTCATTTTCTGCAAATAAATGCTCTAAATGACAACATTTTTATTTGGAATTAGGGAGAAAAATGTTCTTTTTGCTCAAATACATATCTATAAATAGCAAAATCAGAGAAACTGAACTCCTGGTACCAATTGACGACCTTTACACACACACAAGCCTCATGAACACACACTCAGGAGTGCACACTGCTGCCTGTGCACTGCAGTAAAATCACCTGGGGACACTCAGTAATTTAGAATCATTAAACCTGCTGCTTATGTTATTTATAAAGCGCCCTCACATTCTGGAGCATATTATCCAACATATTATGGTGAAGACATGCAAGAAGTCCTCTGAAATATTTCACCTGAGCTAACTGAACTTCAAAAATACAAACAAATACATGGAGATGATTTTACTGCCCAGTGTTTCTTCTTCCCAGAAATTTGCAATTTCTATCATCATTTTGTCACAGAAAGGAAACAGTATTGGAACTCTGACATGTTTTGTAGTGTTTTTCTGTATTTTTCACCCTTATGAAAAACAACTTTTGGTACTCGATAAAAGCTCCTCGTGGTTTCTCGGCTTGATTGATTTGAGCAACTGTAAACACTGCAAAACTGCATTGTGTGTGTGTGTGTTATAGTGCTTCCTATGCAGAAAGTCACTTCCTGCCCTCCATCTGCAGTTTGTGCCACAACAAGAGTGACATGACAGCATATGCAAACAAGCTATTCAAAAGAGCTTTCCTGTTAAAGTCTCCTCCTCGTCTAACTTCCAAACATGAACACACAGCTCGTCCTGCACCTCAGCTTGGCGAACAAGCCATCAAACGAACATTCACCAGGGAAAAGTGTACTGCTAACGCCAGTCCACAGGCTAGAGAGCTAATTAGCTGCTCAGCTGCAGCACATTAAACAGCATGTAAACGTACCTGGAAATGTCACTTGTCTCCAGTTAGATGCTGCTGTGGTCTTTGCTCTTCAGTACCAATAACAACACACAGTCTGGCCCTGACATGCAGGCACGGCACAAGTTTGTTCACTTTGCCATTCTACGACTGGCACTGTGGCAGCCTACCAGTTGACAGGGACACGCCCCTCATTTACCGCCAATCAATTTACTCCAAGGCAAAACCAGTAGGATTTGTCGTTTGTAAACACAGCATTTAAAGACGGCCACTCCACTCCTCCTCTTGGGTGCGTGCTTACGTCTGGAACATGGTCCATTTTTAGAGTCCCGCCTTCATATCCTACATGCCGTCATTGGTTGGAGGCTACACACCCACAGCCCAAAGCCTGATGCCCTGACACCACCTGAACACAGCACAGCAAGAAAATACAGGCAGAGGCTGCAGATGCAGACACCACCACTCACTTCTGGTGGCCATTGTTTTTTTAGGAAAACTCATACTCATACTACCTTGAATTCAACTGTTTTTTCCTTTTGGTCTTTCAATCATTGTGTACCCCCCATGTTCTTCATACAACACTTCCATTATGCTAATGTGATAATTAGTTTGGTGCGTGCATGTAATGTAAGTCCAGGACAGGGGAACAAAGGCTTTTTTCTTTATTCAGCTGACTGGATATCAAAGAAACAGCACAAAGCTTTATATTTGTGTTTAAACTTGATTTAAACTATTAAACTAACAGCATTACATATTCATGTTACATTTTCAACTTGTCTGATAAGCTTTTACTGCCTTTTGTCATGTATGGGGCTCTATAAAAATGATCACACTGAGGGTTTGATAATCAAACTGTCACAAGGATAAAAGCTCAAGAACACTGGCTCAGCTCTGACGATGCAGCGCTCCACCCCTGCATTCCCAACATGCTGGACTGCATATGGATGACCATCTTCTGAAACCCCATTAAATCCCAATGAATAAGTGATGAATGCAACGTAAAGCCATACTGTACCCACTGACTGAGCCAGCTGAGATGCTTTACACACTGATTTCTATTTAATTATTTTATTCATCACCATCTTCCCTTCCTGACAACCTCTCAGCACACCCCCTTCGCCTCACTCACCCACCCACTCTCCCCTTCTCATTGTCTCCCCTGTTGCCCTCTCTCCTCCACCCATTCTCCTCCATCGATCTTCCTCCCCTCTAGTTCTCCACATCCCGCTCACACGTTATTGTCCACACACCAAATCACCTCCCTCTGCCCCGCGATCCGCTTCACCTTAATCTTCATGAAGAAAAGAGTAGGGTGAAGAGGATGAGGTGGGGGAGGCGGTGTTTGCCTGGGGGTGGAGGAAGACAATAGAGAGGAGATGAAAGAGGAGAAGATGAGAGAAAAGGGAGGTGAGATGAAGAGGAGGTGGGGAGATGGAGTCATATGAGAAGGAGCTAAAAAGCTCATAGAGGGTCACTCAGCAGCATGAAACAATTTCCTGAACACATTTTGAAAAAAGATGGGCTTAACAAGATTTTAGCCAGAGAGAAACTGTGTGTGTGTGTGTGTGTGTGTGAGTGAGTGTGGTGGCTCGCTCAGTGAAAGCTTGGAAAAAATAAAGTGCTAATGAGAGTGGCTCATTAAACATAGCATTTATACAAGACAGGCAGGACAGGAGATTTAATAAAATATCCCTCTTCTTTTTTTGTCGCCTGCTTCAGATCACCCCCAATACACACACACACACACACACACACACACACACACACACACACACACATAAACCTCATGGGAGGGGCGGTTACTTATATTATCTCCACCTGCTGGAGAGCCAATTAAAATTGTTTTCTGGAACCACTTCTGACTCTGGTAGTGCCATAAAAGCTTTTATTAAAAAAAAGAATAGAAAAGAAAAATAATGGAAACAACACTGGATTTGACACATTTCAACACATGTACTCCACCCCCTGTGGATTATATATTTGTTCTCTAATGACGTCTAAATCCTGATGTTCAGAGTTGTCATGTGGGAATACACAGCGGGGCTTCCTCAAAATCATTTGTGGATGAACAAACTCACCTTCGCCATTTCCCTGAATAAAGTTTTCTCTTAAACTTGTCTTCACCGCTCACAATTCGTAAAGGCAGTCATCTTTGATCACTAAATTAGGAGTCGCCCTTGGATATGAGTGTTGCTAGGGGAACTACAGTATGAAAGTATGAAGGTGAGGACGCCAGAGATGCCAAACAAAGGCCACAGTCTGTCCTGCATGTGGTGCAGGATGATGACATGATTGGGATCTAATACAAAACATAGCTGAGCGATCTCTTGTCTTGACAAGCTGGCTCAATGCAGACTGACATCAACTCAACCTGTCTCCATGACAACTGTCCCCAAAGTATCCTGCCTCCATGGTAACTGCCACCACAGTAACCTGCAAGAACTCTTGATTTGATGCCCAGCTGACACGAGCTGCAGTGGGATGCTCTGGACCAAGTTAACAGTTGACACCTTGTTTGTTTCATTTTGAAAATAAGAAAAGCTGAGAAAGCTAAAAAATGCAATTTTTTTCAGCGTCCGTCAACTTTCTCTTCTGTTAATTTAAATGTCAAGCACTCAAACTCAAAGTTAAATCAACTGGAGTTTGTACGTGCACCATTTTACTGTCAAAACAGTGTCATATCTAGCTCTTTATGAGCTATACAGCATGTAATCTGTTGGTGGAAACCACATTACGACCAGGTTGATACAAATAGCTCCTGACACATTGAATCGCCATTTCCATTTAGCATTTTGTCTTGAAAGAGACAGATCACAAGCCTCTATTATGCAGCTTTTTTAAAATTCAAAAAAAGAAAAGAATTTACACAAAATTACAATGAATGCAGGGACGAATATGCTAATAAGCCTAAAATGCTTCTAACAACCTGATTTGTATGTAATAAAAAACGAATCAACAGATCTCATTAGACCGAGTTAAAAATAATGAGAAAGAAAATTATAAATTAGAATTGATTAAAATTTTTCATTTTTTACAGTGTAGATTTTGGTATAAAACTCCAGAACGTGGTTCTCCTGCATTCCCCAACTAAAGAGTACAGGTTAACAGAACTTTATGATTCAGCGTTCACAGGGTCGCTCTCTCAGGTCTCATTAAGGATGGCTCTGTTCTCTTAAAGTGTCCCACTACGTCATGTCATTAGGAGGCATACATCAATACCAGGACCCTGGAAATGGCTCGTCTTGAAATGCATCCATTTGTAATGTTATTGATTACACCTGGGCATTTGCCTGCTAAAATGTCTGCTGAAAAAAGGCCTATTATTTGGTCATTTTGTTCTTTTTAAATTTTGATGTGTTGTAAATGTTGAAAATCTAAAAGTTATTACAAACTGTAATCCCTATTTAATCCAAAGAATAAAGATTTTTCCACTGCGAGAGAACAGTTTAGTATGTGGGTGTATAACCAATCTGCAGCCCAAAAAAATACATTTTGCAGCATCAATACATTAGCACGTCAATACACTGCCAACACACCCTCATAGCTAAATGACTAAATAGGTCAATTTCCAATGCCTCCCATAATGCCACATGTGATATATAGTCCTAGTGTCAGGCTGCTACTATCATATCGGACCAACATCCTCACATTGTTAACACTGTGAAATGGTCACAGTTTGCTGTGGTGTTGTTATTTTAGGGACATTATGTAACTTAAGTATGTCACCTGACTTCCTCCTTTGTTTACTTCATAATTACCACGACCCCTAGAGGTCGACTCCTAACAATACACGCAAATAAGGTCAGTAATAACCTGTTGGACAGACGATCGCTAAAATACGTATGCAATATACAGCATAGGTGACAGAGACAAAGCAGATCATCTGTTTATCCATTGTTGCTATCCATTATTGTTGTTGTAATCTTATCACCTAAAGATAATTACGTAGTACCCTTCCTTTGTGTATTAGTGGGATAATTACAATTATTGCCCGGGCTGATCTGATTTGAGGTCAGAGGTGATTTTAGTTTATTTATCACCACTAATTATTTTATGATCGGCTCATTTGCAGATTCTCAAGGGCCTCTTAAGACAGGCAGCGACGACTGCCTCCACTAATTGATACCTTGACAGTCAAAATAATGAATAGTGCATGAAGTGAATGGAAATATCACATTTGCATGAATTATTAGTGTGTTGGTCGTCCCTCTGGGAGCTCGAAGGGAAGGATGATGAGCGATGGCGACACAGACATACAGCTGCGGCTGCCAGGCGTTTTCTAGAGGCATACACATTCTGATGATTTATATTTTGTGCAAAAAACAGGGGCCTCGAAGATTATGCCGGCATTGCATCGGCTACTGTAGTGTGTTTTATTCCAGGAGCAGTCTCTAATTTTATTCATCTTACATTGGAAGGATTTGGCAGGGTTGTTGCACCATAGCAGAGGCAATACTGCTGGGGTATACATTTCAGATGAATAATGCGGAGGACCATTCTATCCTCGCAGCAACCCGCTCTTATGTTCCAGCCAATTGCTTTAAAGAGGAAAAACCTACTTCTGTACAGCACTTTGGGTAACTGCGCAGTGCAAAGTCTGCCTTCCTGTTCCACTCGCCACACTTTCTCTCTGTGTCTATATCCATTGAGGTGGATGGAGAGCTAATCAATTCTCACTGCGCTCTAAAAGGCCAGGGCTCGGGCTACAACCTTCTGCTCGAGCTAATATCACGCTCTGTCTTTTAGCTCCACCCACTCCGCCTCCTCACATCTGCCTCGATTTGGAGATTTTCTCCAGTTTTTTCACGGGTGCTGTCTTTAAAATGAGAAAAAAAAAACAAATAAACATTGGATGCATGGATATATAGGTCGCTATATATTACTAAATGTTGACATCTACAATATGGATGTTTTCTTAAACATGACAGAATGGGGGAGAGAGAAAAGAGAAAGATGGAGAGGAATACAGTAGAGGGGGGCAGGGAGACCAGCAGGGTATGATGAGACCAGAGCGCAGGCAGTGGTAAAGACAAAGAAGAGTGCAGGCGGCAAAGATAAAGAAATGAGCATCGCTGCTGCTCCCATTTTGAAGGGTAATGTTAAATTGAAACATATGCAGCAATTACTGCCATCCCAGTGACTTCGGCTCTTATCCCTATTCGTAGATTAGCACTCAGACAGTCCACTTAGACCTTTGTGAGGCGCTGATAAGCTCCAGCTTGTGAAGAGGCGTGCTCTGAAACAAGAACTGGCTAACCATAAAATACCTAAAGTGTTGCTCATATGATACGAAGGGTGATTTTGAGTAAGAGTTAAATTTGGTAGTTAACCTACACCATTTGACTTTTTACATGATTGTTTTTTATATAGTTAAGTAATTATTAATACATATAAATGTATATATATATATACATATATATATATATATATATATATATATATATATATATATATATATATATATATATATATATATATATATATATATATATATAATAGGCTAGAAATGCTACCAGTACCATCCTATCCTCACCCCTTGCT